>NC_142064.1:185805494-186538827 GCF_059756535.1 Pantherophis guttatus
TACTTCTTGGAAATGTAAAAGAGGGTAAAAGTTTTGCCAAGTGACTATAGATCTCCCATGAAGAAGGTATAAAGGTAACAATTTTTATTGCCTCCTGTAAATGGATAATCAGTGGCCTGATGCTTCAGAATACGGGTGTATAATTTAGTCATAATATGCAATAGCCATGGACAGATTTAGCAACTCTACAATTGTCTAGCCTACCTCTAAGACTAGGGGTGGGTCTGGTTGATATTTATATTTTACAAGTGAGCAGAGCTCAGCTCAAAGCAAAAAGTGGACAAAGTCCAGACAAACAGCTCCTTTAATTCTTCCCCCTCCTCAAAAGATAATGAAATGGTTGATTCTTTTTTTTTAAATGAACACTAAGTTTTAATTGAACTGAACATTAAGACCACAAATAGTAAAATGTTGTGGAGGGAACCCTACTGAATACTGGTGGCAAATTGACAAATTTTGGTTAAAAAAGAGAGCCTTCTGGTGACAAAAGATATTGAAGTGAGACTACTTACACCAATCTAAGGCTACGGCCAACAGTTAATCTTATGGCAGCAATTTATGCCTTTTAATCAATATGTGACGATAGGTTTTAATCTGCCTTGAATCTACTTGCCAAATAGAACTGAAGGAGCTTTCTGGATGTGACGTGAAACATTTACAAGGAAAAAATCCAAGAAAGTCCAGTTGCCTTTTGAAAAGTAACTTTGGGACAACCATGACCTGGATGATTGAGAATCTCCATAGATACCTGTCAAATAATTTTAAACTGGTGATGTCCAGTTTTAGTGTTTTTATGTAGGAAGGGGAAAAACCCTCTTGATTTCCTCTTCTTCCACAGCAGGCATTATTTTCTACATTTTTATCGAATCCTTTAATCCGGGGTTACTTTTATCAAGAAAAAATGGGCTGCCATCCTAAACACTCTTCCCAGGAAGAAAGTGCCAGTGAACATAGAACTTATTGCTGAATGCATATTTATAAACCTGAAAACAACAGAAGCAATCCCAAAGCTGCAAATGCTTGCTTTTTTTTTTTAAACAGAACTCTGTTTCAACAGTTCAAAAATGGGTAAAAATAATTAGCTCTTCATTTAACATCAAACATTATTCTTAAGGGAAACATTTTTATCCACTCTGATTTTTTTTTTTTTTAAGGAAGCTTGTAATAGCTAACTTATCACTGGCATTAAATTCAGAACCATATAGGAATATATATTTTACATAACCTTGCATCAGATAGGAATGCTTCTAGTGTTCAATAGCCTTAAATATTTTTAGCTAGGTTAAAAAAAAAGGGTAGGGCAAAAATAAATTAATGGCACATTCGGCACTTAGTTTTAAACCATCTGTTCGCCTCCTACAGTGAGTTATGTGGATCCAGGGGGGTGGAGGGAAGGACACAGAGGGACTCCTTGAAACTAAGCTTCGATTTTCATCAGTGAGCTGTTAAATTAGTCCTCCTGCGTCACAGAGCTTGTTTTATTCAATCTTCCTTTATTAAGAACACAGGTTTGATTCTGTGAAGAACAAATTCTCCTAAGATCTTAAAAGGAAAAATGGCTGTAAGCATGCTTTTATTAGGCCTGCCTTACTGAATAACCAATACAGCATGTTACTATTATGGATCATCTGAGCTGGAGTGACAGGAAAAGAATTTAGAGAGGGCTGGGGGAAAAAATGAAAACAATGGGGAGGGGAAGTAGAATTTAACACTAATACTGACAGCTGATAGCTCAGAAGGCCAGATTTGATCAGCTGTAGCTAGGTTTTCTGCTGAGACTAATAGCAATAAATGAAAGTCTATCTTTGTTTTGGCTTCCTAACTAAGAAATAAAATTGGACTGATTGGAGGGTCAGACCAAAGGCATGTCTATATTGGAAAGGTAAACAACTTTCATTCCTGTTTATCCCTCGAGTCCCAACTGTAACTAAGGAATTCTGGGGATTGTAGTTTATGCAGAGAGAGCAGGGGAAAGCACATTGATTTTTTTCCTATCCAAACCTACTATTTGGAAATATTTTTGTTCCACTTTCTGAGGGAAGCCATGACCACTACACTGATTCAAACGTGTTTACACTTATAATACTAGTGTACTTTTGGAAGCACAGTTTAATTACTTGGTGGGGTGTGCTATAAAGATGACTTCATTGATCTTACTGTTACAAAAATAAATTAAAATACTTGGCCTTCAGCAAGGAAACTTGTATGTTGGAACTATGCCTCCTTACATCAATGGAACAAAGTTTTGCTTCTTGATGTAGGGATTTGTATGTTTTTTTAAAAAAGCAATCATGATTCTTGAAAAGGGGTACAGAAATTTATACTTCATCTTTCCTGCAAATTTCTAAAGGAACAGTTGTATTTGTCCATTGCATCAGAAAACGAATAGCTGAAACACTTTAAATCAGTGTTTCTCAACCTTGGTGACTTTAAGATGTGCGGACTTCAACTCCCAGAATTCCCCAGCCAACATGCTGATTGGGTGAATTCTGGGAGTTGAAGTTCACTTGCCTTAAATTCACCAAAGCTGAGAAATACTGTTTTAAAGTCTGGCATATTAATTGTCATATAAATTTTCATAAGTCCGAGTCCATGTCATCAAGTATATAAGCATCAGGATAAAATCCCCTTATTGTCAAGCAAAGCAAAGCAAGCAAGCATGGAAGGTGGCAAGTTGTTTTTTTAATGGCCAGCTTCCTATTTCCATAGATTTGATTCTTGAGATTGAAGAACTATTGACTTTCCCAAGTCATTCCCATCAATCAAGTACTACAACACTTAACTTCTTGGAAGGATAAGTGTTTTAAAATATATCCAATGGTCTCCTGGAAGTCATATGAACATATGTAAACATCTTGCCATGCTCTCCACATACCAGGGTTATAGGAAGGTTGGTGGAGCTAGGATTGGAGGGTGCAAAGAGAAGAAAAGTCTCTGGGACAAGAGAAGGGGGTAAGTAACTCTTAATACCCCCCCAATAACTGCTCACCTGATCCATAGAGGTAGGAATGGGTTCATTTCTTTAATGTCTTCAGTGATTAGGCACTTTATCTGGGGTGCATGGCAACTTTTAACTAGATGGCAAGAAAAAGTCAGGAGAAGTGGCATGTTAACTAAAAATTCTCTGAATTTTGTTGCTTCTCCTCCATTTCTCATTTGTAATCCTATCTTTCACCAATTCTTTTCTTCAGTTTTTGTAGCCAATGTACTCTTTAGGTGAAAGATAATGTGGATCTCCAGATTTATTGACCTTCAGGTCCCATCGCTTCTTGCCAAGCATGGCAGATTATGAGGGGTGAGGGATATCATAGTCTAATAATTTTTGGAGGGCTTTATGCAGAGGTGGTATTTAGCAGATTCGGACTGGTTCACCTGAACTGGTAGCGGAAACCGTGGGTGGAAATCGCAGGTGGGCGTGGGCCTGCCCCCCTTGCCCCCCCGCCCCCCTTGCCCCCCACCCCCTTGTCCCCCCGTCCCCACCCCGTCATCCTATTCCATCCCATTTAGCCACATTTTTGAGGCTGGGCGCATGCGTGGAAGGCACACACACTAGCAAAGAGCATACGCGGAAGGCTGGGTGCATGTGTGGACGGGGTGCATGCTCACATTTGCAAACTGGTAGGGAAAGTAAGTGAATACCATCCCTGGCTGTACACCATCTACCCATCATCTCTGTGGGCTGACGGGCAGAGACACTGAGCTAATTGAGAAGAAATAAAGGAGAACTGGAAGATGGTATCTATTTCTGAAAAGTGTACTGATCAGGAGCTAGGTTTTAACATTTTATATGATAAGACATCTACATCTATGTATCAACTATAAACATCTCATTATGATCATCTCTCAGGAATGGTGGGATTAAAATGTAACAAATATGGTATTTATTTATACTCACTAGAAGCGCTTACTAGAAGCGCCAGATGGATCAATGGCTGCAAGCTGAATTTGTCAATAACTCATAGTTATTAAAAAATAATGCAATGTTTAAATAATCAATTTAGGAACCTCAGAACTAAATAGGATGTTTGTCATGGAATGTATAATATTATAGAGCACTTTCTGGATATATTAGACTACAACTGTCTTCATTCCTGGCCAATAAATTTTGCTGATTACTGATACCATATGAAATACCTTGCATATTTATCTTGGGTCAGTTGATATAAAGTATCTTATTTCAGCGATCTCCCGTTTACTATTAAAATGTAGAAGAACATCATACTAGACAATCCTTTGGTAAAATACCAAGAATGAATGTAGGAACTTACAAGGGTTATTCAGCTTCAGCAAGAAATCTTCAGATGTGTGAAACATCAAAGAAGGGTATCTTTCAGCAGAATTCCCATAATGATACAAAACTGAGGTAGAGCAATCTTTCCCAAGCAAATGTCTTACTGAAAATCTCTCAATCCTATTCAGATGCTCTGTGTTGCTATTGCAATTATTCATGCCTTTTATACAATCCTATCAACTTATTGAAATTTGTTAGATATTTTTCACTAAGGAATCTAATCTTGTTGAATGTTTCATTATAGTCTGTAAACACCAATAATTTATTTATTTTATTTATTTTTATTAAATTTATATGCTGCCCTTCTCCCGTAGGACTTGGGGCGGCGCACAGAATTAAAAACATATAACAATAAAAATCCTAAAAACAGCCAATATAAAACCCCAAACAGAATAAAATCTCGTAGCAGATCAGGGAAATTGTTGAAACAGCCATGTCTTCAGATTGGTGTGGAAAGTGCGGAGGTCAGGGGCCGTCCGGAGCCCGATGGGTAACTCATTCCAGAGGGTCGGTGCGGCCACTGAGAATGCCCTCATCCTGGGGGCCACCAACCGATATTGTCTGGCCGATGGTACCCAGAGGAGGGCAGCTCTATAATAAGATCACTTTAAAGACATTATACAGATATGCTGCTCAAAAACTCTGATATTGTTTTCTAGGACTGTGTAATATTTTTCCCTTAAAAGAGTTGTTTTGGAATATGCAAGAACACAATTAAAACACTTTTTGTTAATTGAAAGAAAGCAACCATGTATTTCCCTAGATTTCTGTTAATACTTTGGAAGCTGTCCCTAGCCCATGCAAATGTATGTACCATCACTTCATATGAACCTACATAACAGACCTACTGGTTTCTATAACCACTATTAATTATATTTGTTCACCACTGAAATCTCCCAGGACTCCTGGAAATTCACAATATAACAAAACATAATCATAAGGGATACAGACAATAAAACAAAGCAACAACAAAAGAATGCCCAGAGAATGTTACATCACATTAATTCCCAACCTTTGAAAGAGCTTTATCTTAACCAGTTTCCAGGAGGCTACCACAGAACAGGCTAATCTAGTTTCCAGCAGGAGATTGTGTCAAAGTATTGTTGCTATAACTGAGAGGTCACATCATCTTGCCTTAGTCCTCATCTCACAACCAGCAGTAGCCTCTTTTACTAAGAACATATCTGACAATTTGATCCTGGTTAGAAAAAGTGATTCTGAAGATACTTAGGGCATAAAGAACTTTATAGATTAAAATCAGCAGTTTGAATTGTATCTAGAAACCTATCAACACCAAAAACAGCAATATAATATGTTCCTGACATGTTGGTGCCAGGCAACATGTTGGCTGCTGCATTCTGAACTAGTAGTGGGTCTTCAAAGGTAGCCCAGTGCAATTGTCCAACTAAGTAGTGATGAGCATGTGAGCCACTGTAGCAAAATCCTCCTACTCTACATAGAGTACTTTTGATCCCAAAAGCTTCCAGACAAGATTTCAACAAGCATTTCTGGCCAGGCCTGGGGAGCGGTTGATTAGGTAATTCCCCAATAGGAATAAATGTGTTCTTATTACCAACGGAACTGGGATTTATCACCAGCAACTTGAAATCAAGTAATCTGACTACCCATCCCTGGAAGCAGAGGTTGACACCAAATTGTCATCTCTTCTCCTGGAAAACCTGTGCCCCCGGCCACATCTCTTCCAATCTATCTCCACCGGGTTTCTTGTGCTTTCACCATCAAAACTATAATTACAATCTGTATCTCCTTCTTACCTACCTATCAACAACAATCTAATCACAAAACTGAAATACTACCTATCCATTCCCATCCATTTCAAGTCTGATATTCCTGCTATTTAGGAAAGCCTAGCTAACCCATCAGACTATCAACTACATTACACTACCTCACATGGCAATACCTTTCACCTCAACTCGAGGTGAAAGGTAGTATTACTCTTACTCCACCCAATTTTTCAATAAATACCAATCCAGCTGCCCGCTATCCAAGAGTCTCTCTCTTACTGGAGATCTTATTTATAGGGCACAAAGCCTCCCATACTCTCATTGTGGATTAACCCACCTGACTCTCTACTTTCCACAAGGCAATTATCTAATTCCAATCCACCTTGTCTGTAAGGAGGCAATAATCCCAGTTTGGAATCCAATTTTCATTATTTGTGTTTTAGGGAGACTCTCCTAGTCCAGCCACTAGCCCCCAAACCAATGGTGAGATTTAAATAATTTAACAACCGGTTCTCTGCCCTAATGATTTCTTCCAACAACCAGTTCATCAAACTGCTCAGTAAATTAACAACCGGTTCTCCCGAAGTGGTGCAAACTGGCTGAATCCCACCACTGCCCCAAACCCTAGGTAGGAAGTGAGGAAACACTTTCAATCTTTTTGAATAATCTTACATTCTATCCATCAATTATTACCATTTAGAAAGACACATCAATGCATGTTCCTCATTGATCCTTGAGTGACTATCTGATGATCTTTCAAGCAGAACTCCAGTTTCAGAATTAACTGACACAGTTAATTCTGTGTTAATACTGTTGATCTCTCAGAACTTCATTTTTTGTTTTTTTTCAAATAGCTATGTCTCCCACAATGAATATTTGCCTCTGTGTTATGTAAGTTAATGAAGATAATGGCAAAATCTCCATCATTCTTTGAGTGATTTGTATTCCTGAATTGGCAAAAAAAAGACCAATGAGCTAAGAGATTAGAAAACTTTACTTAGTTCAGAATATAAGACACAAATAATGGACTCAGGTCGTTAAACACCCAAGATAAGTCTACAGAAAAACTCTGCTAAATAAACAAAATGCAGCACACAATTAAAGTGGGACAGCAACTCAGTATGGTCCAGAACTCTTGGCTCATTGAAGAGCAGTGGGCAGCATGTGGCCAAGAGGACTTTTGCAAAATCTATCTTGTGTGCCAAGTGTATATTTGTGTGTGTTTTAAACAGTCCACAGTTTTTTGAGATTTGGGCAACCTCCAACTTGAATGAATACAGTACATCAGATCCAGAATCAGAAAGTCTTACTCACAATTCCTCGTGCCTTGTATTTTGCAATGTATTTTACATGGGGCTGCAACTGGTCCAGAATACAGAAACACAGGTATGCCCGTGTAATACCACAACTGTATTGTACTTTGCAAACTGCACTTGCTTCCCAGCTGCAATTCAAGGTGCAAATTACCATTTTAAAGCCTTTTATATCACAGAGCCAGATTATTTGAAAGATTGCCTGACTTCAATTGAATCTGCCCATCCCATGAGATCAAACAGAGTAGGCATGGCCTAGCCTCCATCTATAAAAATAAGAGGGGTTTTTGGTGCTCTCTGACTGGGTTGTTTTCTAGCAGATGTTCATTACTCAAACTAGGTAACATAAGCAATGCTAGTTAAGAACTGGGGTTTGCTCTCAGTTTATATTCTAGTGACTTGCCTTGTCAGTATTGGTGGGAATGGTCTTGGTAGTTCTTTGGTTGGCTGTTTTCTGTTAGCTTTTTGGCAGTTCTTTGAGTTCTTTAGAGTATTGTTTACTTCTTGATTGTTAGTGTAATGTTAATCTTGGGTTTAATTTATGTTCTTCTGAGTGGTGGAAAGTTGTTTTGGTCTTTTTGTTCCCTTTGTTGGCTTGTTGATTGTCTCTTTTGCACAGTGTGTAGATATTATTTATGTCTATGTGGCTATTGATGGCTAATTTGTCAGTCAGGAATGCCTTCTCAGTCACAGTGTGACTGTGCTCAGGATGAGTGTTTCCCCAAGTTTCAGATAATCCAATTCTGTTGGCCTTTGCTCACAGACATTGTACCAGGGTGGTGAATCACCTATAGTGGATGGGAACTGAACAACTATGGGCTAGCTTCAGATAATTATGCTTTGTGTGTGTATTTAAATTATGCATTTTAAAATCTCATTGGTGGTGTTCTGATTTTAATCCTATGTTAGCTACCCAGAGGGTAATGTGTGATTTGAACAACTATATTCATTGATTAAGTAAATAGAGGTTACATTTTGAATGTCCCACATTACTTCAATTTTAGGTTGTTGGAGGGCTTCCAAAGTGCTTGGGAATAGTTGTTTGTTTGATGAATATATTTTATTTTTTCTTTATGTACACTGAGAGCATATGCACCGAAGACAAATTCCTTGTGTGTCCAGTCACACTTGGCCAACAAAGAATTCTATTCTATTCTATTCTATTCTATTCTATTCTATTCTATTCTATTCTATTCTATTCTATTCATGAATAATTTATATATACTTGACATGGGCATTTTGTATGATATATATTTGCCTGTTAACCCTTGAAAGTCCAAGCAGAACAGAGCATCAGTTGAATGGTTCTTTTGTTGAAGTATAAAAGAGTACATGAAGCCTAAGTTTGAAGTAAATATACAAAATAAAGCAAAAACAAGTTCTTTACTGTGACAAATATTATTTCTTTTCCAAACCCTGGCAATTTGAAACAAAATCTGTTAAACTTCAGTTTCATTGTTTTGCTTTGAACTATTTCAGATCATTGGAAAAAAATGGAAATGTTTAAACATCTATTGCTATTTTTAGACATTAATTTATAAACAACACCAAGGCTATAACCATATAATTTATTTGTGAGTAAGTGCCATTGAATTCAGTGGGGTTTAAGATTCCTAAATTCACTTGCTGCAATCCTAAATTCACTTTAGGTATCTTTAGCGCAAGCTAGGATTATATGATGAAGACACAGATTAGCATGTCCCCTCATCATATATGGTTCATTTATGGGACATAGCAATAACAAGCCTTTTCTTAAGGATAGCCAATAGTTCCCTAACTTTCCTTCCACTTCCTGCTTCTTCTTTCTTACCTCCACCAGAGTCCTAACTCCCACTAACTCATTGTCATAAACACAATAACAGTCATTATCCTATAATTGGGCACTATAGTCACACTCTGGCTAAATACGTCAGTGCGGGAAGGAAACTAGTAATGTTCATGATGATAGAATAACATATTATTTATTTCCCTATTGTCTCAGCCATAGGTAGTATCCCTTGTGAAACAGGCCTTTCATCAACCAATTTCATCTTTCCATGTGGCTCTCTAGTTGTGCCTACTTTTGTTAACAATCAGAAGCTGTCTGATTGCAAGGTTTGTCATCTACTGCTACTCCCGGTAAAATATCAGAAGAAGTAGGGAGAAAAAAAGATGAGAAAATATCAGTTTCATAGTACTATTTTAATAGATTTCACATAATTGTGCTTCATCAAAGATTTATAGAACGTGCCAGAAGAAATTCATTCCCCTCTTGTTTAGCCAAAGACTTTCCATACTGATATTTTTATCCCCTTAAGGAAGCTGGAGAGGAAACAAAGTCAGTAGCAACATATAATCTGCTTTCAAGAATGTACCTTTGACCAACAATATTTGCTTCGAAGGTCCTCAGCACCTTGCTAAACTGGAACTCTAACTGGAGTTTCTTGTTCTTGCTAACTATGTCAAGGAATTTTTGAAATAATGCAGAGCAAAATTGCTGCAATATTGGAAAAATAGTTTAGTCTATTGAATGGCTTAAAGTAAGCGATAGGTAGGAATTCATACCTTTCAGCCAAATGTGGACAAGCATATCCCGTAGCAGCTTTTGAGATTTTCAATCATGCTGAATCTGACCAGACACTGGTAAGATCTCATATTAAGAATTACCTAGTGGCGATAAAAGCAGCAAAATGCACCCATTTTGCTGCTCTTATTGCGTCATCAGATAATCGCCCGGCTGCCCTATTTAGGGTGACCCGTTCCCTGCTCCACCAGGAAGCGAGGGAGGACCCCTTGGAGGGAAGAGCCAAGGATTTCATTCAGTATCTATATGACAAAATCACTCAGATCACTCAGATTCGGGAAGATCTGGACTCCGACTGGGTAGATCCATCAGGGTCTGATATAGGAATGATTTTGCTGAAAAAGAAGACAATTGCTTAATAGTAGAATTCATCTCCACCTCTGTATTTATAAGATTATAAGTTTCAATCTTTACTATCTTTCAACAAAAAAAAAAATCTCACTGTAAAGAGCTACAGAAGGTGTCTATTTTTAATGTTAGACACTAATGGGCTAGATGCTTTAAAAGGCAATGCTTTTGATCTAAATGCTTCCAAAAATGGCATAAGAAAATGGGGTTTTCTTATGCTTATACAGTTAAACTGGCCTACAGAGTTCATGGATCTAATCCAAACTGATGCTAAAAAACTAGAACCAATACATGAATTATGAAACCTTGACTCTGCTGTGAACTATTCGTTCACTTCCATTCCATTTTGCAAGGAAGGCTTAACAGCATCCTGCTTCATAGGACCACTATATTTATTTATTTATTAAATTTATATGTCACCCCTCTTGTTGTCTAAAGTTTTAACACTACATGAGATCATTCCTGGAATACTGTAAAATATTCAGTATTCTTAAAAGGCCGTGTCTTAATGTTAAACTTCAGTTTTAAACCAAGAGAGGTGGCAGCATTTAGCTGATCTTTGACTCTAAAAACTAATTGCAGTCAAACCTGCTCAGTACTTGAATGGGACATCACCAGGAAACACCAGGAGAGTAGGTTGATTGGAAAGTTAAAAAAAAAAGCAATATCAATACTTTTCTATATTGTTTCCAAAATAATTACTTGGAGATATCCTTGTAATCACCTGGAGGCTTTGACTCTATTCTTTATTAATAGTGGTATTTTATGGCAGTACAGAATATGGGGGTCATAGAAACTGTTACTTCACTGAAGCAGAACATTGTTCCCAGTATTTCATCACTGTAGAGGGAAGCTCAGCAAAGAAAGATTTAGCAGATCATATCCAAAGAATGACTGTTTAAGGAAAATTAAAAACACATAAAATCAACCCCCCCAGCTCAGACCTCCTTATTACAGCCACTGGGCATCGTATGAAAAACAATAATTGTAAGGCGACTTCAATGTTACTGTGTCCTATAGCATATAACTTTCCCCTGAATTCACTTTTCCTTGCATTATTGATAAACATCAGTCAAAAGGAGGGTCCATAGGTTAAATCTATATTGCTTTGAATTTCCCTTCTATGACTAAGATCAGACGCCATTAACACATCTTGAACTGATTTAAGGCCCCGGGGTGTTACTTAGTGCCATTCAAAACACAGCAAGCCATTTTCCATGTGCTGAGGCCACTAGGGCTCGTTAGAATGGCATTTTTAATAAAAGTGGAGCTTCAACTGTTCGCAGTTTTGCTCTCCAGATCAACCACTATGTACGTCATTCCCCTCTGCCCCCATTCACAGACCCTCCAGACTTTTGACTATAGGGACAAATTCATATTAGATGTAATTCTAGTGAAACTAATACTGTTCCAACCAACATGTGTTAAGGTTATTGCCATCTGAAGTTATGACACAAGTGTATATGTGCCCACAGATGGAAGGAACTATGGCATAAAACATAACAAAATATATTAAATGAAAGAAAAACTATCCGGCTTGGATTTCTTTCCTAATTAAAGTATGATCCCTGTAATGTTCACAAAGAGTTAAATTTCATTGAACCATACTTTATTGCCAAGAGTTAAGAGAAGATTAAAATTAGAATTATTGGACATATACACTAATTCCAAGTTAAGTGGTGAAATATTTTTTCTGCAGAGGATTAATTTAGATAACTCTAGTTTGTGATCTAATCTTAATTTTAATTTGTTAATAATGTACATAATACTTTAAAATTAGTTATGAATATCATGACTTATTTCTCTGATTGCTTCATACATTTCTTGTATCTTTTCCAGTCTGTGTCATATAAAGGAAGAATCATAATCAGAATTTCAATAAAGGTCTCCATTGATAAATAGAGTCAGTTTATTTTAGTGGTTAAGGTACTGGCCTAGAAACCAGGAGTCGGTGAGTTCCAATCTGGCCATAGGCATGAAAACCAGCTTAGTAATTTTAGGCTAGTTGCTCTCTCACAGAGCAATAGCCCACCTCACGGGGCTGTGGGGAATATAGGAGGAAGAAGGAGTATTAGGTATGTTCATCACCTTGAGTTATTCATAAAAACAATACAGGTGGGATAAAAATAGAATAATAAATAAAAATTAAAAAAACAAAATTTGCAGCAAACAATCTTAAACATTTTTAAAGAAGATGCTGAAATGGTGGATAGTGGTCACCTTTTAGCTTCAACTATTAACAGTCAATAAATATATCACAGATGAATATTTTGTAGGATAATAATGAAGGCCTTGGAAAATAATTTCAGATTTTTTTAAGTATCTATGTCTATAGTACCAAGATCAGAATTATGCTGACAATGATTTTCCATGTGGCACTCCATGGAAGTGAAAGTAGGATGTTGAAGAAGAAGGGTAGTTATATATTTTTGAACTTTGTTGTTGAAGAAGATCCTCTGATAGCCAAGAAAATAAATGAATCAATCATAAAATGATTCAATCAGAGTTCCCACTTAAAACACAAATAATCAAGTTTACCATGTCATGTTCTGGACTCTTTGTGGAAAAACCCAATACCCTTGAGAAGTCCATACACTTGGGAAAGGTGGTACAAAAGACAAGAGGATGATCAGCATCAATGAAAATGGAATCATTTACAATGGTGATGGATGCATCATGAAGTGCCAGTGCATGGTTGAAGAGCCAGTTTGGGAACAAATCGTCCTGGAGAAACTTTATCGACTTGGTTGCTAACAGTTGACAGTGATTTGATGACAATACTGAATGAATACTAAGGTTCAATAATCAATGGGTTTTCTAGATCATGTTGTGCTCCTGGATTTTTTCATGGTAACTGACGCCAGGTGTGCTATTGACTTAAATTAATATACTGACTAAACTCAAGTTGTTTAGTAATGGTAACTCATGAGAAAGTTCATGAAAACTGATTAGTTTAACATACTTGCTTTAGTTTCATTATGAAAATATCTAAAACCTTTATTATCACTTAGACAGTGCGATCAGTGGCATATTAAATAAATAAATAAATAAGCAAACAAGCAGTGTTGAAAAAATCAAGATGGTAGCCACAATCAAGCAATTGAAGCCTCTGTATTTTTAATTTGCATTGCAGGTGTTGCATTGATGTCAAAATGGGGTTGGGCTTCAATCACATTGATGCAGCTGCCATTTTGACTTTTTTGACCTCTTCTGTGGACTTTCTGACCTATTCAGACACTAGTTATTATTACCTTTAGTCTATAGCCCTAAATGACATAGTCTAGAATACATTAAAAATGTATTTTCTCTCACTTCTGTCCATGCTTTAACATCTGCACAACTTCTTCCCAGTCCATCAAGGTCTGAGATAGGCCTTTTTAGGGTTGTAGAAGAGAGCCTTCTGTGTAATTGAATCTGGGCTTTAGAGCTTCCTGTCTTAGAAAGTGCATTTTATTCTTTATATTCCCATTTTATGAACACCAGTCTTATTTTACTAAACTGATAGAACTGACTCCATAAATGATTTTTAATTTCACTTTCATCTGCTCTTACTGCTTCTGTTATTTTCCATACTATTTATTATGTAATGTAATGTTGTTTTATAGTTCTATACATTTTAAAATGGTAAGATATACATTTTGAAATGCATAGACTTTCCAAATTATACCTTACCCAGCCTTTGCTGGATTACTGGGGTAAAAGATTTTTGAGAAAAACAAAGATTGGGGAAGCTGTCACCTCATAATTAACTCCCTTTGTAAAATACACAGAGATATAACTCCATGATCTTGTTTTATAATGGTCTATATCCCCAATTTCCTATTGATATCTTCATCTCCATACCCCAGGAAATCATAATGAATTTGTTTTTATGTATTGTTTATATACAATGCCTACTATCTTTGATCTTACTGAAATAATTTATACTTGTCAGCTCATTTTGACAAACTATCCATTTATCTATTTATGACAACTTATTTGTGTTGGGTTGGAGTTTAATATAAATACATAATATAAATTTATGTTACGCACTTTCATTTCTTATTTCCTTTCCATCCCCAACCTTCCTGAGTTCCATCTCAAAACTCAGACTAACATCCTGAGGGAGATGTGATGCAGGAAGAATAAGCCAATAGTTAAAGCATTTGTAGCTTCAATATGAAGTTGTTTAAAGACCAGGTCAGTGAGGTGAATAATGCCTACAAAACTTTATGGTCTGTAAATTACAGCCACATCTTTCTCCTCAGCTTCCGCTTGTGAGCTCTAAGAATTTGTAAGTGAAAACAGGCCTCCAACCCTCATTAACTGTAGTATAGTATATAGTCCTTCAGTAGAACTGAGCCAATGCAGCATTCTTGTAAGAAGCTCCTTGCTTGGATGAGCCACCAAATCAAAGGAAGAGTTACTTCTGTGACGCAGGCCTCTTAGGTAATTATTGTTTTAGGGTCCACGTGGCAGGTAAAGCTTCTTTGAAAAATGTTCCACAATGTAAAGAGTACCCTCCAGTTAAAAATCTTAACATATATTCTAGGAAGAAAATTAGTTTTGAATCATTTTCTCAAGCTTAAAAAATAAAAATAATGATACCTTTACAAGGAAATATCAATGTAGCTTTGCAAAACTCACATAGTTCCCAAACTTCCATAAACTGTAAATACTACAGCATTAGACTGCAATAGAAAACACATTTGCAAAAATTCTCCCCTTCCCTCCCCTCCTGTCCCTTCCCTTCCCTTCCCCTCCTCGTCAAAGCAGCAATGCACCAGTATTGCCCACCTAGTCTAATCTTGTAGGCTATAAATATTTTAAGGGTTGTTGATTTTTTTTAAAAAAATCTTCTGCATAGGAGAAGGCTACAGTTTCTAGTAGAAGACTTTCCAAAATATAGTTTCCCATGTGCACATTGGGATTCAAAGTGTGGTGAATGCTTGAGTCCACAAGAAACTCATTCTCTTGACAAAATTAGAATATTCAATGGGAACATCTGCATTATCTAGATACAAGTAGTTTCTGACAACACAATATTGCAGAATAGAATGTTCCTTTTCAGAATTCAAGAATCCTATTGTTCATCCCTACTTTCCCAAGAATAGACATCATGTTCAGCCCTTTGAGAATGTTCAGTTCCCATTAACTATTGAGGGAGGATTCCCCCCTCTTTCCTTTAACAGAACCTGCAGCCGGCCAACCAGCCTGCTAGCCTTTCCTCATATATATGGGTGGTGCAGTGTTGGCTTTGTGGATAATAGCACCCACGTGCTTACCAAAAGAAACAGATTGAATGACTGGCTACACAAGATGCCTGTTTGTTTCATTCTGTGACTGACTCATTTCAGAAAATAGCACTGTCTCTGAGATTCTAGAAAGTTACTTTTGGTCAGAACTGTCACTATTGATGGAGACCTAGCCTAATTCACTAACATTATTGTCATTTATCTAGTATTTTTGTTTGAAGCAGGTAATAACAGCACCTTAGTTGACCTTGACTGATCTTGAAAACAACTAAGCAGGTTTAGACCTGATTAGCACTTAAGGCAATGGCAAATCATTTTCATACTGTAACGAGGAAAACTACATTATTATTATTGTTGGTCATACAGTCAGCCAGATGTTTAGAATGGATTTAGCATTTGTGTCCACCACCAAGTGAATTCTTTCCAAGGATCTGGGATAGGCAAAAGTTGTTGTTTGGTGGTGTTAAATGTACTGTTGAAAGATGTAAGATGTTCCAAGAAAAGTTCCTTTTGCAATTGATTGATGATGATTTTGTCACTGCCAATGAAGTTCAAGTAGTGATTTTTGAGATTGTACGGAAGGCACCTATTACTATTGGTGCTACTTTTGCTTTCTTTTGCCACAGTCTTTCTACTTCTGTTTTCAGTTCTTTATTCCTTGTGATTTTCTCCAGTTCTTTCTCTTCTCTTCTATTATCTCCAGGTGTTGCAATATTCATTATCCAGATTTGTGAAGACTTATTATCTGGTGTTCTCATCACAATTATTTTGAAGCCTCATTACATACGAAATAAATTTCTAGCTTAATCTCTGTCATAGGATAATGATTTAGCTGCTTAGCTAAACTCAAAGTAAAATTAATGAGATCTTAAAAGTTATTTTAAGAATGGTCATGTTTCATGAGCAATTGGCTGCAATTTCTTTTTCTCAAACACCGAAACATAGTTAGGGAGTACATGATAAATAGTGATGGTTTTAGAAATAACATAAACTATATATGTAAATGTAAATATTAGGAAATTAAAAAAAAGAAGATTATGGGTAGCTTGAATACAGCCTTACCGGCCTGAAAAGTAGCTTGAAAAGTAGTGTAAAACAGCACTTTGATTTTGTTTCCTTACAAAAGTATGTAGACTAGATTACCCACAAATTTACACACTGGAAAGAGAATATCTTCAAGATCATTATATACTCTTATTGCCAAATAAAATGCCAAAGGGGCTGATAGCTCAGAAAACTCTGGCATTGGTATTCTGTTATGTTCCCTGTTATTACATAGAGTATGAAATCAAAATAAAAATGGGTTCCTTGCAATAACAAATAGATTGATTCAAGGAAGATATTTTATCTTGTTGTTAAGCCAGGTTGGGTTGAATCCTGAAGAGTTTACTCAACAGGAATGTAAACCTAACCCAACCAATTTAAGTTTCATTTATTTTGGTGGATCCACTCTAAGAATAATTAATACTACAAACAACCTAAAAGGTAAGGAACAACCTAAAAGGCAGGACCTAGGAAGAAAGCTTTTCCTGCCGTAGCTCCACATGTGGAACATCATTAGACTACCCCCAGACCTTTCTGGAAGGCCTTCAAAACATGGTATGGTCAACAAGCTTGGGGAATCCTATGATAAGAGTAGAATATGTTAGCCCACATGTGGAACATCATGAGAAAGCAGTCTGTTAGATGGCTGCATGATAGTTTACTGATGCATTCTTTGTGTGCTTTGCTGCCATTCTGTATTCTTTCTTGTTTTTATCTTGTTTTTTTAAATTAAATTGTTTTTGAATGGTTTTTATCCATGCCACCCAGAGTCACATATAAAATGAGCATCTACAAAAATGTAATGAACAAGTAAATTTTCCAGAAGACAGCCATATTTGTTTCTTGTGGTAGAAACATCAAGTGTCTCAAGTGGGACCTTAAATAAAATGTCATTATAAATGTCTTTATTCTTCATTTCTAAATACATCTCACTGCATTTTTAATTTCTTCAAAAAGTCAAAATCAGAATATACATCTTTCACCTGTCTTAAAACTGCAGAAACTGCTGAGCACAATGAACAAATTGCAGACCAATGTACAAATTGCTGGATTGGAAGAAGAAAATTTTGGCTGCCCTTTTAAATGAAACCTAGTTCTCAGCGTGACTGGTCAAAACTAAGATTCACTGAATCCAAAAATGATTACTTGTACAAAATGATACAAAAATTCAGGGAGCTGTTGTTATTATTTTATCCTGATTTTTTTTTTAAAAAATTGGTCAATTCAAGACAACAAACATACTAATACACTGGCTTCCTATTTTCCCCACAACAACCACCTCATGAGGTGGATTGGGTGAGAGAAAATGACTGCCCAAAAGTTGCCCAGCTGGTTTTTCATGCCGATGTAAGGCCTAGAACTCACAATCTCCTGGTTTCTATGCCAGCACCTTCACTGCTACACCAAATGGTTTTCTAAGTTATTCTTTGAGCACAGTGTTGTATTCACATACAACACCAAGAGCCTTTCTTCACAACACAAACATGGCACAGTTTTTTTTCCTTTGCTGGTCCCCTGTCCCATTTGAGTGACTATTGAGACATGTTAATGAGGAGGCACTTTAGTAACAATTGGAGGCTAAAAGAAAGACCATGCCATCTACTCTCCTCACCCACACAAGATTTTTGCCAAAGTGTGGCATTAGTACCATCATTGGCACAACCATCATTTCCTCAATGAAGCAGTCACATTTCAACTGGCATTGTACAGTTGAGTGGCATATCTTAGGGGACTTTGTGGTACAAGGGATCCTAGCTGTTGATCCTGAATTAGAGGATAGTCGGTGTCTTGCTGTAAGTTTAGGTTACAATTAATTTTTAAAAAATTTACTTCGAAGTAAGCATGTATTCAGTTATGTTTCCAATAAACATTTTATAAGTCTTAAGGACATTCTTATGGTGTTTGTTTATTTCATTAATTTATTGGAAGTATTTGTATACATTTAATTATCAAAACAATCAAGCAAACACCCATTCCAGTTTTTTTTTAGAAAGCAGAATGTCTTAAATCTAAAAGAATAGGACTTTGAAAAACATCTATGCCAGCAAGATCCATGCTCTCTCGTGTGGCCACAGTAAAGTACTGCATCTTTCTTTTCAGAAATAGAAACTGCTTTATATGATATTTACATATTTCCCAAGCATTTTGAAATTTCATTAAAAAAAAGACAGACAATATGACTTCATATCCAGAGCTTCACATTTTGTCCTGATGAGATATTCCAGAAATTGGGATATTCTTCAGTTGTTAAAATATTGTCCACAAATCATTGGTGTTCTTTTGTAGATGATTCAGTATCCAACTAAGTAACGTCTTCAGAGCTAAAGATGTTATCTAATTGGGTAATGAAATATCTGCAAGAAAACAAACAGAGAACGTCAAGGGAGCCCACAGTTCAACCCTGAGTTTCAAATATTGTCCTTTATCGGTAGCCCCCAATTCTAATCCTTGAGAAAAGTTCTCAGAAAGTAATTTAATTCAGAGACTACATTTCCAAACTGAATTTAAGATATTATTAATGAGTTACAGTGATCTGTATACAGCATACATATTGATATAAACTGGACTATTGAGTACTATATCAAAATTTCCATAGGACTGTGCTCTTAAGTAAATCTTGGACAGTTTGGTAGCCCTCATTGATGAAGAAGGAGTTTGGTAAATGGATTAGGGTCTATCTGAGACTATAAAATGTGAAGGCACTGAAAGAATTTCACCTTCTTGGTATCTCTCCTGTAATTTTAGTCCAGTTTGTCATGGTCCTATTTGAAATATGGTGATTAGATTAGATTGAATTCTTAACATACACTCACTTATAACTATCTTCATTCTGGCACCTCTCAACTATTCCCCATTTAAAGCATATGACCATCTCTCTATCTCTGTCTGTCAGTCTGTCTCTGTCTCTGTCTCTGTCTCTCTGCCTTTCTCTCTTTTCCATAATATGAAAAATAGAAAAAAATAATAGGATGAAACAATACTCTTGGTGTATGGATTTGTTGCTGATGAGTAACAAAATATAGGAGGTGCTGATACTACCTGTTCCAAGTATCCAAAAAATTAGCTTTTTGAGGCAAGTGGTTTGTACAACAGCCCCTAGCATTAAGTTCAAACAAGACCCAGAAGGGACTAAAAATAATAGCAGCAATAAATGACTCATAACACCTAGAAAAAGAAACAGATAAGGAGTAAGAAAATGCATATTAAGAAAAGAATTGGAAGGTTAAAAAACAAGGGTTGAGAGAAAAGCTGAAAAATCTACATGCTAAACAAGTCACAGATATCCCTCCTCACTTTATCAAAGTTTTTAAAAAACATTTCTATTCAAAAGAAAATGGAAAATGTAGTCTTCATGAAATTTATCAATTTATTAAGAATAATGGATAATTTGTTCATGAGCACGATTTCTACAATATTGTAATGACAGATATCTGATTTCTGGCAGCTCATTATCAATATGTGTTCTTAGGGGAAGGATTTTCAGGCAATGTTATCCAACTATTTAGCAGACAATATATTTTCCAGTACCTTTTCTTCATCATATCATTTTGCTTTCTTATGATATCTTACATTGGTAAGTATTATTTTCCCATCTTGTAGCATTTGAAATACACTGAGGCCTATAGTTATGTTTATCCGCTTCGTTATATGTTATGGAGGGAAGGTGGTTCTTGCTATTTTCTGTGTCTACAATTGATTGACAAGAAAAGTAAGCTCTGCATACCACAGATAGTCAGAAGGACAGTCCAGGAAGCTATGAGCAGTGGTGGGCTAAAATTGGTTTAACAACTGGTTCTGTGAGCGCGTGCGCATGCCTAATGCACTTGTGCGCAGTGTTCAAAATACAGCAATTTGAAGCTCAGCTGCTTACTTTCTAAGGCAGCCACGGTAAGTAGAACAGTGGAGGTGCAGAAATCAGCTGTGCCACATGAATCAGTTGAATCAGAAAGAAGGAAATATAGGACAGGATATGGCGGGTGTGGGTGGGCGGGGCCAGCTGATTGTTGGAACTACCGGTTCACCCAAACCAGTCTGAACTGGCAGCTACCCATCACTGGCTATGGGTGCATGATTCAATTTGTTTCAGCAGGCAAGGGCAGAGCGGAAGAGCACTTTTAAATCAATCTTTAATCTACCCTCCAAAGTGGAGAGCATTTTATATCTAGCCAGGCAAAGGGTATGCAGAAAGAGGATGTCAGAAAAGGTTTAGAGAAAAAGCTTGAGCTACATACAGCTGGGTTAGAGTGGAGGGATTTCAGAAAGCCTATGTTAAAGACTCACTCTTTCACTTTTAACCTGGCTTTGCTAAAACAATATGCTCAGATATTATGAGGAGAAGCCATTTGACTTAATGTTCACAATTACTCCCTTAAGTCATGTAAATGTGAAGGTGTCATGGAAGGTCAGGAAAACCAAAGTGCTCTCAAAATAAATTAATCAAAGCCAGTAGTTGAAATGGCTAAAACATGCACAGACCTCATGAATAACAGACCAGCTGCAAGCCAAGATCCTTGGGAATTTAAACCGAAACCCTTTCAAGGGGACCCAAGAGCCTTATTTATAGATCTGAGCTTCATAGCTTAGGTCAGCGTTTTTGAAACTGTGTTTCATAGACCTCATGGATTCCATGAGATTTTGATGGGATTCCATGTGAGGCGAAGGGAGAGAAAAAAATTCATTCAAAGCCAATTAATTCTCTACCACTACAGTTTTGCCTCTTGATTCCAAGACTTAAAAAAACCTCCACAATATGTAACCTGAAAAATGCTGAATATCCCTGGCTTTAGATGGTTTGTTGTTGTTTTTTAATATCTGAAGTGCAGTGTACTTCTTGCTGTTTTGTCTCACAAAACACAAAATGGCACTTTTGAAACTTTGGGCTTTCTTGGATGCCATCCTCGTCTGATCTTTTCAAGATGCCGAGGCCACCAAACAAACTTGAAATATTTAAATGACTTATATGGCATTATCCATTATCCAGGTGTGAAGATATGGTGCAGCATTTCTAGAGAAATGTTAGCAAAACAACTTTTTGGGCACATTTGATGTTGAAACTGTTTTCTCTAGGATAGAGGCCAGCTCAATTCTGAAACAGATTTAGAATTCTATTAAATTTCATGTAAATTTAACAGATGTGCTCCTGGGGAAGATTTGAAAAAATATATATATTCCAATCTCATTTTGTAGTCAGATCAGCCAAGTTCATTCTGTCACTTCTGTTTATGATTTAATTTTGTTCCATTGCATGAACTTTTTAGATTTATTTGTAAAGAAATACCATACATATTTTATGCTTCATTCTATAGAATAAGCATAGCTTACTACATACTACAGGGAGATTCTCTACTTGGCAAATGTTGTTTCCAAAGGAAACAAACAATTAATTTAATAAGATCTGAAAATTACAGAAGCCACTTCATAATGTTCTAGCCAAAACTGCAGATGGAAATAATTGTAAACAGCTTTTCATCATCTGAAAGGAGTTTTAAGCTCTTACAAAATGCATGAGTATGAATTTTTATTTTTTTGTTAAATCCCTGAAGCACGGTAAATTTTGAATACTTTAAATCATTCTGCTCACATATAGATTCGTGCTGAAGGATATTTGGTTTATATGTAAACAACTCTTAATCTGATTTAAGTGCATGAATCACAGCTAAGCATATCTTTGGCTAGGAAGCACAACTGAAAATTTATATTCACAGCTAAGCATATCTTTGGCTAGGAAGCACAATTGAAAGTTTATATTCAGATCATATCCCACATATCGGCATTATGTGTTTGGTCTCTTTGGGTGACCAAGAGTCTCTACTCAGTCTATCCTCTAATTCAGGGTTAGCAAAACATATCGGTAGAAGAGAATATTTGTATCTCAGTTTGAACTATGGAGGCATTGGTGCTCTCTGAACCTGGTTGTTTTGTTTTCATTACCCAGCAAAGCAACATCTTCAGTGATGTTATCTAGTTGGATAATGAAATGTTTGCATGAAAAGAGTTAAGCTCAGAGAGCACCAAGGACTCCATTGGTGTTTGAGCTGCACTGGTTCTCAGTAGGTTTCCAGATGCAATTCAAGGTGCAGGTTATCACCTTGAAGTCTTACATGGTATAAGCCCAGGCTGTTCTTGGAGCTGCTTTTCTCTCATTGTTTCTGCTTGGCCTACCAAATAGAATATTCTTGGGGTCTCTCCCATCAAACAGTGTCACCTTGTTGGACTCAGGAGTCATGCCCCCTGCCCTATGTAATAGCATCCCTCTAGAAATCCGGATGGCCCTGACCCTGTTAGCATTCCACAAGGCTTTGAAGACCACGGTCTGGTGTTGATGTGGTTTTTCTGATGTGGGTTTTTTGTTTTAACCTTGGGCATCATAGATTATATACAGATGCTGTAGTTGTTGTTTAATCCATATATGCCACCAAGACTCAATGTTTGAGATGACAGCCATAGAAAACAAACAAACAAACAAACAAACAAACAAACAAACAAACAAACAAACAAACAGATTTGGACTGTATGTTTTTATGTGTGTGTTTGTGGATCAATTTATGAAATTCTACTTTTCATGCCATTTTAACTACAGAAGCCTTTTTATAGTTTCAGTCCCTACTTCTGTCAGCTCCATTATAAGATGTCTATTCCTTATGTAATAGTATAGAAAACAGGGATTGTCCTCATAGAAGTAAAACAATAATGCAGTTTTTTTCATTTATTCATGAGATCATGTTCAGGACTTTATCATTCAATATTATTGAATGTTAAAGTTTTTGATGAAGATGTAAATATGAAGTTCAAAACTTTCTGAGGTTCTGTTTGAAATCAATTACAGATTTGAGGCAGAATCCTGATAATATTTATTATTTTAAATGCATTTGTCCCACTTCCAAATATTCAATGAAATTCCCAATATACTTATGTAAATTACTTAAAATCTCCAGGGCCATTCCAAACATGGAATTTATGTGCTGAGCGTATTTTGTCATCATCATCAATGAAAGTCATGCTCCCTTGTAAATCTCTGATTTAATCCTCTCTCTGCTGACACTTTATAAATGATGACTTTCAAACGGCTCTTTAAAAAGAATAAGATAAAGTAGCTGTCTACTTAGCAGACTTGAGGTAATTGAGTAAAAGAAAAAGTTTCTTTCTTTTTTCTTTCTTTCTTTTCTTTTTTGGATCTGAACATTTAACAATGTTTTCTATAGCTCCATGTTTGCTTGTGAATTCAGTTTTTGATTATTATTTTCCTCATTTAGGATAATGGTATGATCAACAGGGATGAATGACCCAAAAGAAGTCTTTTCTAATCATTAAATTTAAAAATTCATGCAAAACTATCAGCATATTTTTTTAGAGAATGAAAAATGGGGTTAAATAGACAAAGTGGCAGGGGATCTGCCATTTATTTTTTTTTATATTTATCTATAAAGTTGTATCATACACTTACAAAACTTCAATAGGTTTATCTCTTCTTAACATCTCCTGGAATGACCATTGCTTCATATGACTACCCAACATCATGTGCTCACATGCGCCTTTCAGGAAATGCATCAACAAGAGAAGGCTTCCAACAATTATGTGCACATTATTTTATAGTTGAGTGATGAAAGTCATCAGCTATCACATACATTAAAAAAAAGTAAAAATAACTGTGTTCACAGTTGATGGGTTTATTGAACACTAGCTGGCAAACATCAATGAGTATAAATTGAGTCTTGGAGAAATGTATTCACCGGGTTAAGCCTAGGATATTATCTTAATTAACTATATACTAAATGAGAAAGTCACACACCCACAGGCAAGCTACATACAGTTGGGTCCTGCTTTCTTAGTGATGCAGGAATGGATGAAACTGACTAGATATTTGTAAGTTTCTCTGTATCTTTCTCTGCATATTGAAAGGGGAAAAAATTGGCTAGGTTACAGAATCTTGGAAACTAGAGATGTGTATACTATAACGCTGCATCTCCATAAAAGTTGGCCCTTTTTGTTGCATCTTGCTCTCCTTTTCATCTTTTCTTGATTGGGATGCATTGGACTATTGGACTATTGCATTCAGATTTGGTCACCACGATGTAAAAAAGATGTTGAGACTCTAGAAAGAGGGCAGAGAAGAGCAACAAAGTTGATTAGGGGACTGGAGACTAAAACATATAAAGAACGGTTGCTGGAATTGGGTATGTCTAGTTTAATGAAAAAAAAGGACTAGGGGTGACATGATAGCAGTGTTCCAATATCTCAGGGGTTGCCACAAAGAAAAGGGAGTCAAGCTATATTCCAAAGCACCAGAAATCAAGACAAGAAACAATGGATAGAAATGAATCAAGGAGAGAAGCAGCCTAGAAATAAGAAGAAATTTCCTGGCAGTTAGAACAATTAATCAGTGAAACAACTTTTCTCTAGAATGCTCCAACACTGGAAGTTTTTAAGAAGATGTTGGATAACCATTTGTCTGAAGTGGTGTAGGGTTTCCTGTCTAAGCAGGGGGTTGGACTAGAAGACCTCCAAGGTCCCTCCCAGCTCTGTTATTCTGTTATTCTGATCTGCATTACAGAATAAACCAATATATAGATGAGGGATGGTGTGGTGGCAATATATGTATGGAACATTCATCCATTCATGTTCTGGGGTGCTTTTTCAGTGTCTGTTCTTGGTCTCTGATTCAGATTGTTATTCCAGAAAAGCAGATCAAGGAGAGGATTTCCAAACTAAGTACCTCCTTTCAATGCAACCCCATCTATAACGAGTGCATTATCAATTGCCAGATAAGGAAACCACCCAATTAGTTCCCTTTACACAAGGGGTATTTTATACATCTATATTATGTCTTGTTTCACTTACCCTTTTTCTAAGTTAAAAAGCCCCATAGGCACTAAACTTTCATCATTTGGAAGTTACTCCAGCTCCTTGATCATTAGGGTTGCCTTTTTCTTTCTGCTCTACAATGTCCATTTTGAGCTGTATATTGCACCATAGGTTGTTAAATGACATTGGAGAATTATTTACTTTTCTTTTTCTTTAATCTCCATCATGGAATCTCCTTGCTCTAAGTGTTTTTATTGAACTGCAGTGTTCATGACTGCCCAAACTTGCTTTTCCTAATCAGCCTTCATTACTTCAGCTCCTATTAGCATATAAGGAAACTTATGATCCCAGTTATTACTTACATCTGTTTACTTTAAATTGCATTTATCTTTTAATAAAGCCCATGCCATGCCTCGAATTTTCAAAGGTCTCTTTTTGAACTATTCATTATTTCTTTTTCCTTTAGTCTTCCTAAAACAGATTTAGTCCTGCTGAATACTATGTCATAAGCAAACAAAAACTTTTAATTTTGCATTCTTTGTGAACTAGTTCCAAAACATTAGGTCCGATGACTCCCAATACTATTTTCTTCAAATCAAACTTGGAAGTAGAAACAGATTTTTTTATATCTTATACCAGAGCCGATCCATAAATGACAGTGTCAAATTCACTGAGAAATAAGGCAAATTATCAATCTTGCAATCCTTCCTCACCTCCCCTTTTGATAAAAAAAAAAAAAATAACCCATTAGGACAACAAAGGCAAAATCAGAAGAATAGGATTCCAAATGCTGCTTCATCAAGTGAATGATTGCTGTCATGATCTTGACATAGTAGCAACCGGGAATATATAACAAGGTTTTGAATTTTAAACATCGCAGATTCAAATGGATTGTTCCAATCATTCTTAAAGTATTTCAAGTAAGCTTGAAAGAGGTATGTTTTTCTGAGGACACTTTCAAAATAACCAAACCAGCCAATTTCGTACTTGAAACAACTGATTAAAATTCTAAATCAGGCCTGTACAACTTGTGGCTCAGGCATAACAAGAAAGCAGCCCAATTATTATGTGATTTTATGTTATAAAACTGTATTATATATTTTATATGTGGCCCAAGACAATTCTTCCTCATTCAGTGCAGCCCAAGCAAGCCAAAATATTCTAAATATTTTACACATCCCTGCTAGTAAAAGATATAGGTCCAAATATAATTTCATACAGAGTAAATGCCTAGCTGTCTCTCTCAAGGAGACAGGGAGACTTCTCTTCTTTTGACAGTGCTTTTGATTCCATTCATTCCCAAATGCAGGATGGATAGGAATGAATGGCTTGGGTGGACTCTTTAGATCCATATCTAAATACATCCCCTAAAACTAATCTTACTTCATTGGACTGATAATGCTCTGAGACAGTGGTGGAATTCAAATTTTTTTATTACTGGTTCTGTGGGCGTGGCTCGGTGGGCGTGGCAGGGGAAGGGTACTGCAAAATCTCAATTCCCTCCCCACTCCAGGGGAAGGATACTGCAAAATCCCCATTCCCTTCCCACTCCTGGGGGAAGAATATTGCAAAATCTCCATTCCCACCCCACTTTGGGGCCAGCCAGAGGTGGTATTTGCTAGTTCTCCAAACTACTCAAAATTTCCGCTACTGGTTCTCCAGAACCTTTCAGAAACTGTTGAATAGCACTCCTGCTTTGAGGGCTTCCATAAGCATCATATCAAAACTAATTTTAAGACCATGGCAAACGCAAGAAATTTCTCTTTCCTTTTTTTAAACTAGACCCAACCCATTTTTTTACTTTTTAGGTATTTATGAATGGATAGACCAGTTCAGATATTACCGGTAGTCCTTGCATAATGACTTGTTGCTTAGCAAAGTTATTTTGTAACTTTGTCAAAGTTACAAAAGGGACTTAAGGACTGATTTTGAAATTCTGATGGCTGCATCCCTTTTCCACAGGCATGTGATCATATTTTGGGCCCATGGAAACCCTTATAATTATTTGCAATGTCCTGAAGTTACATAACTGTGGTTTCTGACATTTTTAATGGTCTCCTGAATTTACTTCCTGTTTTTGGCAATTGCTTAATGACTGCTGCATTTAACGCCTGTGGCAAAAACAAGTAAAATCAGTCACATGGCTACCCACTTAATGAACACAATTGGGCTCAGTTGCTGTTGTAAGTCGATGATTACTTGCCTGATAAAACTCATAATTAATTGTGAACATTTAGGGATGTTATTCTTCTTTTGACCTTCTTTTATACATGAGAGCCAATGCTTCAGGAGTAGTACAGAATGTATATCCAGCATTTATTTATTTTACATGTATGATTTAGAATCCAGCTAACTCAAAATTAGTTGGAGTGACTTACCGTATTTTTCAGAGTATAAGACACATTTTTTTCCCTGCTAAAAGAAGTTGAAAATTTGGGTGCGTCTTATATTCCAAATGTAGCTTTTTTGAAGCTTTTTTTCAGCCCTAATGAGGCGCTAGCAATGCTAGCGAGTGAAGTGATTGCTGTGCTAAGCTTTTTTTCAATGAAGCGATCATCCTGCTCCCTCCAACTGAGCTGTGAAGCTTTTTTTCAGCCCTAACGAGGCGCTAGCAAGTGAAGCAATCTCCATGTTTTGCCTGCTTTTCTCATTGCTTCTCTCTCCAAAGATCGGTTGTGCTTTTGAAGCTGTTTTTTAATCCCCAAGCAGGGGATAAAAACCAGAAAACTAATGTGCTGAAGCTGACCAGACTAAGGATGCTAGCCAGATGAATACCTGGTAGGCAGATTTTTTTCCTATTTTCCTCCCCAAAAACTAAGCTGCGTTTTATACTCCAAAAAATATGGTATATATTAAAAATAAGAACCAATAAAATAAACATGTTGTATACATCTAAAGAAAAGGAAAAAAAAGAATAAGAACACAGGTGGCTACAAGTGGTCAACAACCTCTGTCTTCAATGTTTTGGAAGATAGTCAGATTTGCTTTGCCATCATCAAGATAGATGTTGGAGAAGGAATGGCAGAACCTGGAGGTGGAGTCAAAAGAGGAATCAGCCTAGACCAGTGATGACGAACCTTTTAGAGACCGAGTGTCCAAACTGCAACTCAAAACCCACTTATTTATCGCACACGCTTCGTGTGTCCTGTGAATCTATCCACTTCCGCTGTGGAGGGGGAGTGGAGCCTGGCAGGCAAAGCCAAGCATTAGAGTTCCACACAAAATAAAGGCAACTCCAACCTGGATCCTGTTGGAGAGACCCCCCCTCCCTTCTCCCTCTCTCTCCCCACAGCAGGGGCCCAGGCAGCCTGAGCACAGCTACCTCCTTGAAGGCAACCAGCAAGCAAACAAATGTGCTGCTCTGGCTGGAAGGCAATGGTGTGGAGTATAACCTCTGGCCCATCTCTGGCCAGTGAGAGTGGAGCAGATAGGGTACACATGTTCCCTGCTGCCGCTAAAGCGCTGGCCAGGAGGGACACACGAGCTGAATGTTTGGAGCCACGTTTGGTGGAGTTTGCAAGCGGGCTCGGCAGGGCTGCTTAGACCCCAGACCCATTTTGTTTGCTTCAGCACAGGGTGAGAACGCAGAAGGCAGCACAGGATGGCAATGCAGAAGGCAGAGGAAATCCATGCCTCTCGGCGTTCAGCCTTCAAAGACTCCTTTGGGGCAACTTTTTCTGCTTTTGAAACATTATGTTTAGCAACAATAAAAAAGAAAAACTTTTGTAATATCATTTCTCTTTCCCTCCTTCTCTCCCTCTTTCCCTCTCCCCTCTCTCTGTTTCTCTTGCTCTCTCTTTCCCTCTCTCTCTCTCTCTCTCTCTCTCTCTCTCTCTCTGCCTCCCTTTGTTTCTCTGTCTCTCCCCCTTCGCAGTTGGGGGGGGGTAAGGAACCCCTGAACTGGTGCTGGGTGGTGGGAATGACGTCCAAAGGCTGACAAGCCCAGGAGCAGCATGCCCATGCTCAGCTGGCTGGCAGGGAGCCAGGGCATCCAAACATAGGCAGCTCTGCAAGAAAAGAAACTGCTTTTTTTTGCTGACACAGGGTTGCATTGTGGCTCCGCGTCGTAATGGACTTCAGGAGGAGGAGGGGACCCTCTCTCCCCCATTGTGAAGTGCGTGAGTGAAAAAGTTTACTCAATCAATTCCAACTCCAAGCAAGAAGTTGGAATTGATTGAGTGAAATGCGATGAAGAAATATGATGGAGCTGGCTGGGATGACTGCATGTGTACCCACAGAGAAAGCTTTGCATGCCATATATGGCATGCATGCCATAGGTTTGCCATCATGGACCTAGACTCTCTATGTAGCCACAAATGGACTACATCCAAGCCCTCTTGAATTCCGTTGAACCTTATCCAGTGCCAAAATAATGCCGTTAGTTGAGTAGATTCCTGTTTATAGACATGGGTAATAATACATCAGTTTGATTGGAACTTCATGTGTGGTCATGTGTGGACAATTGGAGCTGTAAGAATGTTCACATTGAGTCCTTGTTGTCAGCAGCTTTTCAGGGAACTGACTAAGGAACTTGTGGCTGGCCGTATGTTCAGCATTAACACAGAAATGTTGGATCACAAAACTGGCATTCCAGGTAAATCAAACTCAACACTAGATCATCCAAATCCAGCATTTCAAATACATTTCACAAGCCACGTATTTTTTTTTAAATGTTTGTTTTTAAGAAATAATTTTTTCGTATTTTATTTCATGCCTCCCTCTGTGTGTAAGTGTGCATATCAGTGTTTGTAAAGTGTTATATTTTCTACAGTAACCAAATCAGTAAGGTCTGTAAGGCCAGTAGCGGTGTATGCAGTGATTGTAAGTGGAATGCTTGAAAGAGAGAATGTGAAGAGAAAATATTTGGAAAAAGTGTTAAGATTGAATATTTTGCAGATACTGCTCACACATTTTAAAACAAATGTATTATAGCACTTGGCCTAAAATTTTCTACTGTTTGAATAATAAAATATTACAACAGAAATTTTGAGGAACTACTCTTCTATGAAACATGACAGAATTTTCAAGGAGTTATGTATATATTGGATAATAAAAGACTAGTTGTCTGGCCTGTATTACAGATCATTATCAGTTTTGGATAAGACTGTTATTATGCATTCAGCTATATGTAATCTTCAAGCAGCGATGCTTAGAATATTAGATAATACTTAGTTGTAAAAATTATAACCCAGAAACTGACAGACTTATCTAAATAAGCTCGAATGTGAATACTTCAATCCACAAGAATTAAATTTATATCTAGAATCGTGATTTTTTTTTTAAAAAAAGAACAATGTTTTTCAATACCATATTTTAACTCTATAATGCCCTTCAACCAGGACTTTTTTTTTTTTTTTGGTTCTTGTGTTCATTATTAGAGGCTTTTAAAACACCCTCCAGAGCAAGTTGTAATTTAAAACTATCACCTATTAATTTTAGACATACTACTTTATTTGAGGAGTTAGCACCACATCAGTCCCTTTGATAGATAGAAATAAATAAATAGGTGAGCCTGTGTAGAGAGGGATAGCAAAAGTCAAGATGGCACTATAGCCACAGAATCAAAGCCAACTTGATTTTTGTTTTTGGTCATTCGCAAACCATCCTGAAAACATTAATAAATGAATGTTTGTAAATTTAAAAATAGCATAATTCCTAAAATTGACTGACTGATTGTCTGCCTATCTGTCTCTCTGTCTGTCTGTCTCTATCTTTCATCTATCTACCCTGTTTCCCCCAAAATAAGACATCCCCTGATAATAAGCCCAATCGGGCTTTTGAGCGCATGGCAATAAGGCCAAGCGCTTATTTCAGGGTTCAAAAAAATATAAGACAGGGTCTTATTTTCGGGGAAACACAGTATCTGTCTATCTATCTATCTATCCTATCTATCCTATCTATCCTACCTATCTATCTATCTATCTATCTATCTATCTATCTATCTATCATCTATCTACCATCTGTCAATCATCTATCAATCATCTGTCATCTACCTATCATTGCCCCCTCTCATTTATCAAATATTTCCCCAAACTACTTGAGCATATTATGAAGAATTGACACTTCTATTTGTAGCCCCGAGGAGAAATTCGTCTCACAACTTCTTTCAACTGTTCTTGCTGATTGACATTGTTCTTGATTGACATTTCTAATTTAATGTGCTTTTGATTTAAAGGAACATGCCAAAATTCTCCAAACCATAACATAGTGAATGTTCTTTGGTATCAACATACACATCATGTTTAATGTCACAAGACTGGAAAGGAAGTTGAAGCAAGGTGGTCCACAAATTATTGAGCATAATCAGGAATCAGAACAGAACAGAATAACAGAATTGGAGCTTTGCTAGTCAAACCCCCTACTCAAGCAGGAGACCCTACACCATTTCAAACAAAAGGTTGTTCAATCTTTTCTTAAAACTTCCAGTAAGGGAGCATTCAGAACTTATGAAGGCAAGCCGTTCCATTAATTAATTGTTCTAACTGTCAGGAAAATTCTCCTTATTTGTAGGTTGGTTTTCTCTTGATTTGTTTCACTTCATTAGGACAGCACAAACAAACACAAGTGTCCTGCACTGCATGGACAATACATCTATCAAATTATGTGGCAATAAAACAGTCTTCAGGTAAGAATAATAACTGTAAATATGCATATTTGTTCCATGGATCCTGTTCTGTTATAAAACTGGGTAGGCAAGGAAGGAGGCAAGACAGGGTAATGATTGAACAGGTGTTATTGCTAATAGTAAACAGCTAACGGTGGACTCGCTCTGTGCTAACAATGTAGGAGCGAGCCGGCTTCTTTTCCTCTCAGAGCTCTTATATAGGCGAGCTATCAGATATTGGGCCAATCAGAGAGCATCCCTTTTCCACCTTCTGTGTGCCGTTGGTTCAGCCAATCAGAAGCGCTTCCGCCTCCACGTGTTGCTGGGGGGAACGTAACAGATCCATCAATATCAAGACTCAATTTGTCCCAATGATCTGGAAGACGTTATAGTGACTGTTCATCATGTAAAAGCTGATCATCATGTAAAAGTTTGCACTCTTAATAAAGCATCCACATCTGGCTCTCTATTTGGCCAATGACTTGGTTTGTTCTATGGTTTTGTTGTTTCATTATTCCTATTCTCGCTCAGGGAAGATCTTGTGCCCATGGGACTATTACCATCGCTATTAACATCTTTACGAACTGCTGGCCTTTTATTCGACCCCTAACTGGAAGAGAACTGGGTGAAATGGTATGCAGGCGCTGAGGGGGCTGTTGTCATCCATCGAACGAAAGGATGGACTATTCTGACTTTATTGTCGGTGTTATCTGGCCCAGTCACTGTGAGAGGGTACCTGGGATAATTATCCTCTGAACGCGGTGGGATGACATTGGCCTCTTCCATTGCCGTGAGAGGGCAGTGAAGCCCAGCTCCTGGTACAAAGATCCACTCTTGACCCAGTACTATTGGACTATCTGGTGAAGCCCTGACCAGTTTACTTTCCACCTCTGTTTTTTGTGATGTTTACAGCTGCTACCTTCTTGTGCTGCGAGACTCCCCCCTCTCGTAGGTTTGGCCCTCCTCACGAGGGCTTACCTTGATGATGGATTTTGGAATCCTGAGAGTAGCATGCTGCGAAGCGGGGGTTGTGGGGTTTTTTGGGGAAGTTTTTAGATAGGATTTTAAAGGGTTCTGGGAGGGGGGTGGGTTGTGTGGGTTTGGGGGAGAACCCGTGGGGGAGGAGGCCTGGTCCGGCTGAAGAGCGCGGTATGGGAGGTGCGGGACTCGGGATCAAGGAGGGGGTTAGAGCTTGTGCTGTTGATGGATATTATATCAGTACTGTGGGTGGGAGGGGCAGATATGGCGGGAGCAGGGGGCCATATCAAGTTATGGGAGTGCGCACTCACTGTCTTCGAGTGGTGGAGTTCATGGCTTCCATGATGGCTATGGACCTGACCCAGTTAGTGCATGGCCCTACTCACATGGGGGGAAACACTCTGGACTTGGTTTTTGTCTCTGGTCAGTGGTTGAATGATCTTGATATTGGGGATATAGTGATTGAACCCTTGTCATGGTCGGATCATTCCCTCCTTCACCTTGACCTTTGAACCGCTACACCCCGCTGCAGGGAGGCGGAACTGATGAGGTGGTTCCGCCCCAGGCACCTGATGGACCCGGATCAGTTCCAGACAGAGCTTGGGCCGTTTCCTGAGGCTCTGGCTCACGGCTCGACTGAAGACCTGGTGGCCGCCTGGGATAGGGCAGCCACTGGAGCTTTGGATCAGGTCGTGCCTTTGCAGCCTCTGACTCGGTGCCTATCTCGCTTGGCTCCTTGGTTCACTGAGGAGCTGAGGGAGATGAAGCGCCGGAAAAGATGCCTGGAGAGCGGTTGGAGGGTCAGCCGGTCTGAATCTGACCGAACACTGGTAAGGTCTCATATTAAGACTTACCTTGTGGCGATAAAAGCGGCAAAATGTAACTATTTTTCTGCTCTTATTGCATCATCAGATAACTGCCTGGCTGCCCTGTTTAGGGTGACCCACTCCCTGCTCCTTCAGGAAGCGCGGGAGGACCCCTTGGAGGGTAGAGCTGAGGACTTTGTACAGTATCTGTATGATAAAATCGCTCAGATTCGGGAACATCTGGACTCTGACAGGGTAGATTCAGGGGGGAGGATGGAGGCAGGTCTTGAGAATATTATTTGGGAAGAGTTTGATTCTGTGACTCCCGAAGACGTGAACATGATACTGAGTAGACTGAATGCTGCCACATGTTTATTGGACCCGTGTCCCTCCTGGTTGGTGCTGGCCTCTCGGGAGGTTACACGAGGCTGGCTCCAGCGGATTATAAATGCTTCTTTAGTTTAGTTTAGTTTTAGTTTAGTTTTATTTGATTTGTATACCGCCCTACTCCTGAAGGACTCAGGGCGGTGAACAGCCACAGGATAAAAAACATAAATACAAAATATATTTTTTTTAATTTGATTTATATGCCGCCCTTCTCCGAAGACTCAGGGCGGCTTACAATGTGCTCAGCAATAGCCTTCATCCTTTTGTATATTTATACAAAGTCAGCTTATTGCCCCCACAAACTGGGTCCTCATTTCACCTACCTTAGAAAGGATGGAAGGCTGAGTCAACCTTGAGCCTTGGCGAGATTCGAACCCTGCAGTAATTGCAGGCAGCTGGTCTTAATAAGCTTAATAACAGGATGCCTTAAACCCCTGTAGTACCAAGGCTGAATAAAACTGAATAAAATTGAATTAAACAATTTGGCCGAAGACAGATTTAAAACACCCCAATAATTAAAAACGAATTAAAATTTACATTTTAAAAAGGGAAAAAAGGGAAACAGTTAGGACAGGCCAGCCTGATGGAATAAAAAGATCTTGAGACCGCTGCGGAAGGAGCGTAGGTCTGGGATGCTCCGTATCTCTGGGGGGAGCTCATTCCAGATAGTAGGTGCCCCCACAGAGAAGGCTCTCCCCCTGGGGGCCGCCAGTCAACATTGTTTGGCTGATGGCACCCGGAGGATCCCCTCTCTATGAGAGCGTACCGGCCGGTGGGAGGCTACTGGTGGCAGCAGGCGGTCCCGTAAGTAACCAGGTCCTAAGCCATGGAGCGCTCTAAAGGTGGTAACCAAGACCTTGAAGTGCACATGGAAGACCACTGGGAGCCAGTCGCTCCCATAACCACCCGCCCGGCTGCACTCTGCGCCAGTTGGAGCCTCCGGGTGCACCTCAAGGGGAGCCCCATGTAGAGAGCATTGTAGTAGTCCAGGCGGGAAGTGACGAGGGCATGAGTGACCGTGCATAAGGAGTCCCAATCCAGAAAGGGACACAACTGGCGAATCAGGCGAACCTGATGAAAAATCCTCCTGGTCATGGCTGTCAAGTGCTCTTCTAAAGACAGCCGTGAATCCAGGAGGACACCCAAGTTGCGAGCCCTCTCCGTGGGGGCCAGCGATTCGCCCCCATTAGTCAATAGTCTTTGAGTGAGGGCATCTTTCCCGCCACTTTGAAAGAGGTGGTGGTGAGACCTCTCCTCAAGAAGCCTTCCCTGGACCCGGCAGTATTGGCTAATTACTGTCCAGTCTCCAATCTTCACTTTGTTGCGAAGGTTGTTGAGAGTGTGGTAGCATGACAGCTCCCTCAGTACCTGGATGAATCGGTTTATCTGAATCCGTTCCAGTTGGGCTTCAGGCCTGGGTACAGCATGGAAATGGCATTGGTTGCATTGGTTGATGATCTCTGGAGGGTTCGGGACAGGGGTTGTTCCTCTGTCCTGGTCCTATTAAACCTCTCAGAGGCTTTTTTTTTTTTTTTGAAAAGTTTTACAAAAAAGAAGAAAAAATTCAAATATTCCCCCTTCTCCCCCCTCCCTTCCTTCCCCCCGCCCTACCCTCCCCCCCTCGGACTTCCCAGAACAAAATACAGGGTAAAACAATTAACAATCATATGCTAAGCTAAGCTAACTAACTACAGATTCCTATCCCGCCCTCGACACTTTAACTCGCCTTTTACTTAACTAAATATACATACTCTTAACTTTTCTATTCATTCATAAGCTATTTGATACTTTTTAGTTCGATATTTGTTTTGAATGTAATCAATCCATCTTCTCCATTCCGATATATATCTTTCTTGTGAATGATCTTTCAAGTATGATGAAATTTTCGCCATTTCTGCCAAATTTGCCACTTTTAATGTCCTTTCTTCAATAGTAGGCAATTCTTCTTTCTTCTAGTATTGCGCCACCAAAAGTCTACCTGCAGTTATTAAATTCAAAATCAATTTAGTTTCTATAACCGTACAATCTGTGATTATGCCCAACAAAAACAATTGTGGAATAAACTTTATCTACTTTTTAAGAATATTTTGGAAAATCCACCATATTTTAATCCAAAATGCTTTAACTTTTTTAAAATCCACCATATAAGATAATAAGTAGCATCGTCACAATCACATCTCCAACACTTAGATTGGAAATTTGGTTACATACAAGCTAACTTTTTAGGATCCAAATGCCATCTGTAAAACATTTTATAAAAATTTTCTCTTAAATTTTGTGCTTGCGTAAATTTTACATTTCTAACCCATATTTTTTCCCAAGTTTTCATCATTATTGGTTCCTGAATGTTTTGTGCCCATTTTATCATGCAATCCTTAACTAATTCCGTTTCGGAGTCTATTTCTATCAGTATATTATATAATCTTTTTATATGCATTTGACCTTGAACTCTAATTTGTTTTACCAAATTTTCCTCCTTCTGCATGACACCAATTCTCTGGTCGTCTTTCCACCTAGCTTGCAACTGTCCATACTGAAACCAAGTTTGAATTATTTTTTCTTCTTTTAATGCCTTTATAGATTTTAACTGCAATATACCTCCTTCCATTTTAAGAAGCTCTTTATAGGTAATCACCTCTTGCTTTTGTTCTACACTTATATTCTCTATCGCATGTCTGGGTATTGCCCATATATCTTATAATTTAACTTATATTGATACTTCTTCCAAACTCGTAACAAGGCATTCCTTAGTATATGGCTTTTAAAGGTCTTATCCACCTTTTTGTCATATAATAAGTAAGCATGCCAGCCATATAACAAATCATATCCTTCAATATTCAATATTCTTTCTTCTGTTGAATTAATCCAGTCACTAATTATTGTTAGGACAGCTGCTTCATAGTATAATCTTAAATTAGGCATTTTAAGACCTCCTCTTTCACGTATATCTTGCATTATTTTTAACTTTATTCTCGGTCTTTTCCCTGCCCAAACAAATTTATTAATATCCTTCTGCCATTCCCTCAAATTATCATCTTTCTTAAGTATTGGTATCATTTGAAACAAAAATAAAAACCTAGGTAAAACATTCATTTTTATTGCTGCTATTCTCCCCAACAAAGATAATTGTAATTTTCCCCAATTCCCCATCTCTTTCTGTATTTTTTGCCATAGCAATTCATAATTATCGACCATGGTATCATGCTGCACCGGCTGGAAGAGTTAGGGGTGGGAGGCACTGTGTTGTGGTGGTTCTCTTCCTTCCTCTCCAACTGGTCGCAGTCAGTGTTGGCAGGAGGACAGAGGTCGACCCCGAGGCCCCACAATGTGGGGTGCCACAAGGGTCGGTCCTGTCTCCCCTTCTGTTCAACATTTATGTGAAGCCGCTGGGTAAGATCATCCGTGGTTTCGGGGTGAAGTACCACCAGTATGCTGATGACACCCAGCTGTACATCTCCACCCCGGACCACCCCAATGATGCCCTTGAAGTAATGTCCCAGTGCCTGGAGGCTGTATGGATCTGGACAGGGAGGAACAGACTCAGGCTCAACCCATCCAAGACCGAGTGGCTGTGGTTTCCAACATCCCGATATAGTCAGTTGGTACCATCACTGACTATTGGGGCGAATTGTTGGCCCCCACGGAGAGGACTCATAACTTGGGGGACCTCCTGGGCTCACAGCTGTCTTTAGAAGAGCACTTGACGGCTGTGGCCGGGAGGGCATTTTATCAGATTCGCCAGTTGCATCCCTTTCTGGATTGGGACTCGTTAAATACAGTCACTCATGCCCTCGTCACTTCCCGCCTGGACTACTGCAATGCTCTCTACATGGGGCTCCCCTTGAGGAGCACCTGGAGGCTCCAGCTGGTCCAGAATGCAGCCGTGCGGGTGGTTATGGGAGCGATGTGGCGCTCCCATGTGACCCCCTTCCTGCGCGAGCTGCACTGGCTCCCGTTGGTCTTCTGGGTGCGCTTCAAGGTTTTGGTTACCACCTTTAGAGCGCTCCATGGCTTAGGACCGGGGTATCTACGAGACTGCCTTCTGCCACCAGTAGCCTCTCACCGACCAGTATGCTCCCATAGAGAGGGGCTCCTCAGGGTGCCATCGGCCAAATAGTGTCAACTGGCAGCCCCCAGGGGGAGAGCCTTCTCTGTGGGGGCACCGCCATCTGGAACGAGCTCCCTCCGGAGATACGGAGGATCCCGGATCTGCGCGCTTTCTGCCGTGCCATTAAAACATTTCTATTCCAGCAGGCCGGCCTGGCATAACCTCTCTTTTAAATTGTTTTTAAAAATTTTAAAAATTTCTAAATTTTAAATTTGTCATGAATTTGGGATGTTTTAAATTCGTTTTCCAGGCCAATTATTTAATTGTATTTTAATGGTTTTTTAACATTTGCACTATATGTATTTTATTTGGCTGTTCACCGCCCTGAGTCCTTCGGGAGTAGGGCGGTATACAAATTCAATTAATAATAATAATAATAATAATAATAATAATAATAATAATAATAATAATAATCAGGCGGTGGTGAGGCCTCTCCTCAAGAAGCCATCCCTGGATCCGGCTGTTTTGGCTAACTATCGTCCAGTCTCCAACCTTTGCTTTATTGCGAAGGTTGTTGAGAGTGTGGTGGCGCGACAGCTTCCCCAGTACCTGGATGAAGCTGTCTATCTGGATCCGCTCCAGTCCGGCTTCAGACCTGGGTACAGCATGGAAACGGCATTGGTCGCGTTGGTGGATGATCTCTGGAGGGCCCGGGATAGGGGTTATTCCTCTATCCTGGTCCTATTAGACCTCTCAGCGGCTTCTGATACCATCGACCATGGTATCATGTTGCGCTGGCTGGAGGGACTGCGAGTGGGGGGCACCGTTTTGTGGTGGTTCTCCTATCTCTCCGACCGGTTGCAATCCGTGTTGACAGGGGGGCAGCGGTCGACCCCAAGGGGCCTTGTTTGTGGGGTGCCACAAGGGTCGGTCCTCTCGCCCCTCCTGTTCAACATTTATGTGAAGCCGCTGGGTGAGATCATCCATGGTTTTGGGGTGGAGTTCCATCAGTACGCTGATGATACTCAGCTGTACATTTCCACCCCAGACCATCCCAATGATGCCTTGGAAGTGATGTCCCAGTGCCTGGAGGCCGTGCGGGTCTGGATGGGGAGAAACAGGCTTCGACTCAACCCTTCCAAGACCGAGTGGCTGTGACTGCCGGCGTCCCGGTATAGCCAGCTGACGCCATCGCTGGTTATTGGGGGCGAATCATTGGCCCCCATGGAGAGGGCCCGCAACTTGGGTGTCCTCCTGGATGTGTGGCTGTCTTTAGAAGGGCATATGACAGCCGTGGCCAGGGGGGCTTTTTGTCAGGTTCGCCTGATGCGCCAGTTGTGCCCCTTTCTGGACCGGGACTCCCTACACACGGTCACTCAAGCACTCGTCACTTCTCGTCTGGACTATTGTAACGCTCTCTACATGGGGCTCCCCTTGGGCTACACCCGGAGGCTCCAACTGGTGCAGAATGCAGCTGCGTGGGGGATTATGGGAGCGACGGGGCGCTCCCATGTGACTCCTCTCCTGCGCGAGCTGCATTGGCTTCCGGTGGACTTCCGGGTGCACTTCAAGGTGTTGGTGATCACCTTTAAAGCGCTCCATGGCTTAGGGCCAGGGTACTTACGGGACCGCCTTCTGCCACCAATAGCCTCCCACCGGCCGGTTCGCTCCCACAGAGAGGGCCTCCTCAGGGTGCCGTTGGCCAGACAATGCCGGCTGACGACCCCCAGGAGGAGAACCTTCTCTGTCGTGGCACCTACCCTATGGAACAATCTACCCCCAGAGATACGAGTGATCTCCGACCTCCGGATTTTTCGTCGGGCCCTAAAAACTTATTTTTTTCAGTTAGCTGGTCTGTCTTGATTTTAGGGTTAGTTTTAAAATTTTAAAATTGATTTTAATTGACAAGTTTTAAATTATGGGCCAAATTTATAAATTATTTTAACTTTATTTTTAACTGTGATGTTTGTATAGATGTTTTTATCTTGGCTGTTCACCGCCCTGAGTCCAAAAGGAGAAGGGCGGTATAGAAATTTGAATAATAAATAAATAAATAAATAAATAAATAAATAAATAAATAAATAAATCTCATAAACTCATTTGAAACAATTTCACACTTTTGATTGAGGTACAACAATTCATTATACTTCATTATACATATACTATAACATCATATGTCAGCTTCTGTGAAGACCTATGTGTACCTACCAGGAACTTGTGAATATACAGTAACAACAAACCTTGGTTCACAGCTAAACTTAAGCAGCTACATTGTTCCAAAGAGGAAGCCTACAGAAACGGTGATAAAATGTTGTACAATCAGGCCAGAAATGTATTAACAAAGGAGATCAGAGCAGCAAAAAGAAGGTACTCTGAAAAGCTAAAGGATCAGTTCTCAACAAATGAATCAGCAAACATATGGAAAACTCTTAAAAATATCACTGGTTAAGGCAAACCTCCCACCTAGACTAAAGGAAATCAACAACTGGCAGATGACCTGCACGTTTGAAAGGAAAGTACAGCCACCTATCTCCACAAGCCCCATCTCAGACATACCAACAACAGCCAAACCTCCTACAACTGACCCCATCCCATTGGGTACCCAACCCCTAGTGATCACAGAAAAGGAAGTGCAAGACCTATTTCACAGACAAAAGCCAGGAAAAGCTCCAGGCCCAGACAAAATAACTCCTTCTTGCTTAAAAGTCTGTGGTGACCAATTGGCTCCCGTCTACACCCATATCTTCAATAAATCGCTAGAGATGTGCTATGTTCCTTCTTGCTTCAAACGCTCTACTATCATCCCAGTGCCAAAGCCGCCTACATCAAGGAACTGAATGACTACAGACCAATTGCTCTAACATCTGTAGTTATGAAAACCTTTGAAAGGCTAGTTCTATCCCACTTGAAAACCATCATGGATCTGCTGTTAGAACCCCTGCAATTTGCATACTGAGCAAATAGATCAACAGATGATGCTGTTAATATGGCTCTGCACTACATCCTACAACATCTTGAATCTCCAAAGACCTACGCAAGGGTCCTCTTTGTAGACTGTAGTTCAGCATTCAACACCATCATTCCAGACATTCTTCTAACTAAGCTAAACCAACTAGCGGTACCTGAACACACTTGTAAGTGGATCATAAGCTTCCTAACAGATAGGAAGCAGCAGGTGAAGCTAAGCAGAATCACATCAGATACCTATGCAATTAGCACAGGGGCCCCACAAGGCTGTGTGCTCTCTCCACTTCTCTTCTCTCAATGACTGCACCTCAAACGATCATCTGTTAAACTACTGAAGTTCACAGATGACACAACAGTGATCAGTCTCATTCGAGACAATGATGAATCCGCATACAGATGGGAGGTTGAACAACTAGCCTCGTGGTGTGACCAGAACAATCTGGAACTGAACACACTCAAAACAGTAGAAATGGTGTTGGACTTTAGGAGAAACCCTCCCATACTACCACCTCTTACAATACTAGACAACACAGTATCAACAGTAGAGACCTTCAAATTTCTAGATTCTACCATATCTCAAGACCTAAAATGGACATCTAACATCAAAAACATCATCAAAAAAGCACAACAAAGAATGTTCTTTGTTGTGGAGGTTATTAAAATCAATGAACCGTGAACCTTTGTCTCTATGAATTTCTACTTTAACAAATGAGCCTTTAAATCATTTAAAAGTAAATGTTTTTATTTACATAATAAAAACATAACAATATCTATACAATTAATAAACAGCACTTAGTTACTATGATTAATTATCCCGTCAGCTATATATCTATATCTATATCTATTATCTCTAAGCTATGTTATCTATGACTATTCTTCCTCAGAAGAAATATTATTATAAACCACCAGAACTGCTCTTCTAACAGACTTCCAAACTGCTCACAGTTATTTACCGGAAGATCCTAGAAGAGTTAAGACCTAAGACCAAATAGCTAAGACAAGTGAAGATCGAAGGGCAAAGAGTTTCTGACAAGAATCTCCTTTTATACTGCTAACTATGACAGTTAGGGTAGGACCCTGGAGATTCAAACATATTAGCTGCCCTCTGATTGGCTTATGTATCTGTCCATTCCAAAAGCCATTAATAGGCACAGCTATAGAGAAATAAATTTTCTCTAACATTCTTTCTGCACCAAGTCAGAAAGCTCAAACTGCCCAAGGAGCTGCTGATACAATTCTACACAGGAATTATTGAGTCTGTCATCTGTAACTCTATAACTGTCTGGTTCGGTTCTGCAACTCAATAAGACAGACATAGACTTCAGAGGAAAATTAGAACTGCAGAAAAAACAATTACTACCAACCTGAGGACCTGTATACTGCACAAGTCAAAAAGAGGGCTGTAAAAATATTTACAGACCCCTTGCATCCTGGACTTAAACTGTTTCAACTCCTACCCTTAAAACAACGCTATAGAGCACTGAACACCAGAACAACTAGACACAAGAACAGTTTGTTCCCGAACGCCATCACTCTGCTAAATAAATAATTCCCTCAACACTGTCAAACTAGTTATTAAGTCTGCATTACTATTAATCTTCTCATCGTTCCTATCACCCATCTCCTCCCACTTATGACTGTAACCTTGTTGCTGGTATCCTTACGATTTATATTGATTGTTTCCTAATATGATTGATTGCTTATTTGTTCCCTATGACTATCATTAAGTGTTCTACCTTATGATTCTTGATGAATGTATCTTTTCTTTTATGTACACTGAGAGCGTATGCACCAAAACAAATTCCTTGTGTGTCCAATCACACTTGGCCAATAAGACTTCTATTCTATTCTATTCTATTCTATTCTATTCTATTCTATTCTATTCTATTCTATTCTATTCTATTCTATTCTATTCTATTCTGTACAGAATGTTCGACAGCAACATGCTTAAATGGTCACAACAGAGCAGGAAATGTAGGTAACACTTTCTGGGATTACAAAATATGTTAAAATGTTCTGGGTGAAGTATCCTTCTGAGAAGCAAGGCAGGATTCTTGTAATGATAATTCCTCAAACTCCAGCATATATAAATCAACAACTTGCCAAATAAGCTCCTCCCTCATTAAGTTTCATCCTGAAACAGGCAATGGAACATGCACTGAGGAACCATATATATTCAATTCTCCGGAAATGTGTTGAACAACAACATCATATGGTCGCCATATGCAACAGAGATGCAGAATGTAAGGATGAAGCAAAGCACAAGTGATTTGTAATCTGTTAATAGAACAAATGGCAACCCAACAGATAAATATCAAAATGATCCAAAATGTCACTTGCGCTCTCTGAGTACTTCCACTCTGGAAAAGAAAATGAATGGCTGGCATATGTAATAGACTTCTTTGATGCTTCGGCCTGAGTCTGTAACAAGATGGTGCCTAGTTCCACAGTACTGGCATCCATCACTATATAAGTTGGTTCGTTCAAATTATAATAAGCCATTCAAGGTCCTTAGTTAATACATCTTTCAGTTGCTTGAAATGCAGTGTCAGCTGCTGCAGACCAATGCCAAGTGGTTCCTTTTCTAGTCAGCAGGTGCAGTGGTTCTAAAATATCCACGTAATTAGGAATACATTTCATAAGATAGCCACAGGTAGCTACAAAAGAATGTAGCAAATCCAGATTCTCAGGAGCTGAAGCTTGCAGAATAGCTTTTAACTTCTCTGGGTCAGGTTTTAATTCTTTCGGCTGAGATCTGTCCGAATATAGCAATCTCTCCATGACCAAAGGGTTATTGGCTTTGTTTCATTTTAAGTCCTCTTTTATGGAATTTCTCAGAAAACACATTGCAATATCTTCATCAGTTGTTACAGAGACAAATGATGTCATACACCAACATCAGGAAGACTTAGCAGATAGATAAGCCTCAGGGGTACTCGAGAGTCCCAATGAAACTTTAGAAACCTGTAACAACCGTGATGTATTATCAGGTTGTGGTATTGAGAGTTTCTAGTGCCAATTCTATTTGCCAAGAATATTTGGTGGCATCTAAAAAAATTAATGCACTTTGCAGAGCGTGCAAAATATTATCTCTATTACCTCTGTTGATTATCTATACATGATGGCACTGCTGCATCACAGCCTTGTTTACAACAAATAGGTACAGAGAAGATGATTAGTGTTGTGTGTGTTTTCGGTACAATTGACACGTTAGATGCCAAATATGTATCACCGTGTTCTTTTTAATACAGGTAGTCCAAGACTTACAACAGTTCATTTAGTGACCGTTCGAAGTTAACAATGGCACTGAAGAAAGTGACTTATGATCATTTTTCACATTTAGGACTATTGCAGCATCCCCCCCATGGTCACGTGATCAGAATTTGGATGCTTGGCAACTTGTTCCTATTTATGATGGTTACAGTGTCCTGGGGTCATGTGATCCCCTTTTTGCAACCTTCTGACAAGCAAATTCAATTGGGAAATCGGATTCACTGAACAACCGTGTTGCTAACTTAACCTATGTGGCAAGAAAAGTTGTAAAATGGGGCAAAACTCACTTAACAAATTTCTCACTTAACAACATAAATTTGGGGCTCAATTGTGGTCATAAATAGGGGGACTACCTGTAAAAAACATTTTTACACATTTTGTCTAATTCATAATTTCTATCATGGTATGAACTGTCTCTGGAAGTAACCTGAATACATGGATGATACAATTCAGCCACATCATCCACTTTTGGTTGGCAATAACTTTAAAATCTTGCTCACAAATACTGACTAATAAAGTTTGCTCCAAATGAAGTCCTGTGGTCCCAATACCGCTTACCATTTCTTCTGGCTTCCCATTAAATAGTAACAATATCTCTCTCCGCCCCACCCCTGAATTACCAAATAAGCCAACTTTTCCTGCTCATCATTACCTTCTGTTATATTGTTGTTGTTGTTTTTTTGTCTTTGTTATGATATGTGTCCCTGGATTTCTTGTAACCAAAGAAGCTAAATGTCCATTGTTTTTTCTTTATTACAATATCGGAAATAGGGTTCAGTGCAATATATTATTCTCTGATTAGTAAAGTAGCTCACATTGAAAATTAGAAATTTCTACCCTTTGGTGCCATTAGGCAGCCTTATTCTTAAGTACCGTATTTTTCGGACTGTAAGATGCACCGGAGTATAAGACACACCTTAGTTTTTGGGGAGGAAAATAAGAAAATAGCTGATTGCGGGTGGATCGGCCTCCCGGAATACCCTCAATCAGCTGTTCCCAGAGGTGAACTTTAGCAAAAGGTTCATTGGTTGTGAGTTCTATGCCTTGCTTTATTTTCAGGCTCTGAAACCTCCGTTTTTTTCCAGCCTCTCAAACGGAGGTTTCAGAGGCTTTTTTTTTTTGAACCTCTCAAACGGAAGTTTCAGAGGCTTTTTTTTCAGCCTCTCAAACGGAGGTTTCAGAGGCTTTTTTTTCAGCCTCTCAAACGGAGGTTTCAGAGGCTTTTTTTTCCAGCGTCTCAAATGGAAATTTCAGAGGTTTTTTTTCCAGCCTCTCAAATGGAGGTTTTAGAGGCTTTTTTTCCAGCCTCTCAAACAGAGGTTTCAGAGGCTTTTTTTCCCCAGGTTCTCAAACGGAGGTTTCAGAGGCTTTTTTTTCCAGCCTCTCAAACAGAGGTTTCAGAGGCTTTTTCCAGTGTCTGAAACCTCCATTTCAGAGGCTGGGTGGGGCTATATTCAGTGTATAAGACGCACCCAAATTTTCACCCTATTTTAGGGGAGAAAAGGTGCATCTTATACTCCGAAAAATACAGTAGTTATATGTAATCTTTATCCAGTGTCAACAGTTTTTGCTTTATGTGTTTGTTATTGTACTTTGGGTGAATGCAAACCAACCCATCTTGAATCTTCTCTATTTCTAAGTTTCCATATTCACTACATTTGGCTATTCAACAAATGTATTAATGTATGTATCCAGAGATTCATTTGATGCTTGCATTCTCTAGACCACTTTAAAGCATCCATAATATCTCTTTGTGGAATGAAACATTCAACCAAAGCAACTTTAGCTTATAAGAAAGTACCCTTTTCTCCTAATAAATGTGGGGGAAAAGTATTGCATAGGAGCTCTGTTCATACAGAAACTGCTTCTTTCTGGTTTCATACTTTAAACTGATTGGTCAATGGCTGATAGCTCTCTATAAAAGGAGTGCTGCCAGCCAGCATCTTTTGCTATGTTCTAGGCTATGATGTGAATAAAGGTTACTGATTCATTCCTGTGGCTTCGCCTCCATTCTTGCCCACAATCTAACACTCTTCATACTATTTGTTTCAATGTCTCATGGGACTTGTAATACAATATTACACTACAATTCCCACTTCCCAGCTTGATTAGGGAAAAAAAGAAAAGAAAAACATATATATATATATACTTAAGAAGATTAAAATTAAATTAAAATTAAAATCTCGGGTGTTTTCCCACATCATTGTAAATAAGTTAGTTAAAATATTTAAAATCGTGGTTAAAATCCCAGCTTAAAATCTTCTAAAAATCCTTACAGAGCACTCTGCAAGATCCTTTAAAACCTCAGCTAAAATCCTACCAGTGACTTTAAAAGTTTTTCTCAAAGCAACGTTTTGACAGGCTCACAACCCTGTCATCTTCAGGCTCTGTTTCATTTAGAAGCTATGGGTTCTCTGTTGCGAGGTCGGAGCTGTCGCTTATCTATATTTGCTGCTGCTGACGTATGCTGGCTAGCCTGCAACTCTGTGTCCTGATTGGAGGACAACAGTTTTTCTTCCTGCTTCCTCAGGAAGTGCTCTTTGCAGAGTGCTCTGTACGGATTTTTAGAAGATTTTAAGCTGGGATTTTAACCAGGATTTTAAATATTTTAACTAACTTATTTACAATGACGCAGGAAAACACCCGAGATTTTAATTTTTGGCATATGCACACCCGTGAAAACTTAAGAAAACAAATATATATATATATATATATATATATATATATATATATATATATATATATATATATATATATATTTGTTTTCTATATTCTATATTTTCTATGTATTGGTGGAGATGATCCTGTGTTGTACTGAGAAAGAAAATGAGGTACACGTTGACTCCATAACTAATCTGAGGGGAAGAAACATGCTGAAATTTATTTTAATTTACATCCTGAAAAACATATGTCTTCCATGTTTGTGTCTTGGCAGTCTCCAGAATCTGAGCAAGTAAAGTCTTTGCCAAGTTGGTTGAAATTATGCTTTTGTGGTCAATCTGAGAATATTTTCTGCATAGGGACAATATGCTCATCTGACATCTTGTACTTACCAAAACTGAAATGTATCATCACGGCTGATTAAGTAGACATAAATTCTTAATTAAACATGTAGCCAACGGTGGCTCGCCCACAATCAAATCATTCTGAAGACTTAAGACCAGATTTGTAAGAGATTTCTGCTTTCACTTAAGTTTTATAGTCAATAACCAGCTGCTTGAAATAACTTTTAAAATAACGGCTGCTATGCCTGTGGTGTAATAACCTGGCATGGAGTACATGGATTAACACAGTCCTGCTGTTAAAAAAAGAAAAAAAAGGAAACTTTTATTAAATGTGCCTACAATAATGCAGGTGGGCATGTCTAATTACTATTTAGCATCCATGTTTCAAGCTTTATCCAATCTATGCCAGAAGCAAAAATACCCAGTTATTACTTTGACCTATCAAGGTTCTCCATTATTCAGCAAATTAAAAACATAGATTCTCTATAACTTTCCCCAAATATGTGGCTTTTGGTATGTAATTTTGAGCAGATCTGGGGACCCTGGAGGCTTCTATCTTTGAATGCTGAGTAATAGACCAGTGTCTCTTTGCCTGTTTGCCTGGAGGCTCCTCAAGATATTTGCCAAGAAATAGTTCTCTTTGGCTCAAAGACATGACAAAATCAAAAGTCAGTTAGAGACCGTTCCGGTTCTTATTCAGTTTAGTCTGCCAGCTATCCCCAATTATGGTATCCCCTGAATATGTGGATTTCAACTCCCAAAATTCTCAGCTCAGTTCTCAGTTCTCGTGGCTGAGAAATAAGTTCTGTTCTACATGTTGGAAGGATGCTTTGGTTCAGAAAAACTGATCTCTACAATATGGAGTAGGCAAAAAAAATTATGTGCTTAAGAAAATATTAAAATTTTCTCCCTCACTTCCCCCAGCAAATCCTGTTCAATTCTCATTCCCAAAAGACAACTAGAAAGGCTCATAATGGAGAGATGGGGGCAGGGGATAGACGTTGATTGCAAGAAGAGTGGTAGACAAAATTACAACACTCTTTTTATGAAAGAGCAATGCTCTTTTCTTGGTCTGTCAAATGATGTTGACCAAGTCCAAGGAGAGGAAGGAAATCATCCTCATGAGTTGATACCGGAGGATCATATCTGATCCTAGATACAGCTGTCATTTGAAATTCTAGATTTTTAGTGGAATTAAAATACTTCAAAGTGCCTAAGAAAATGGTAGATAATAAATTAATTTTAAAAATGAAAATAGAGCTTGGATACTAATGTGACCTCACATTATGTTGGTCATTAAGCTCATATTAAAAAAAATAGTCTACTTAATTCTCCCCCACCCACCCCAGTGTAATGCTTTTCAGTAGAATCAGTCCTAATGAGGTCAGTTTTTGAAAAAACAAATGAATGAACTCACCCTTAGAAGCTGTTAATTTCTTCTCCAAATGGTTATATTGTACTGAGTATTAGCTAATATATACCTATAGCTTATTCATTGTAATGTAAAATTGAGAGCCTTGCTAATGCTTATTAGCTCTTAATTTTCCAATCCTTAAACCAGTTATTTTCAGATAATTCCTCTTATGTCATTGCTTTGGAATAGTTATTGGGAGATATCAGTCTAAAAGATTTAAGAGGGAAATGTCTAAAAAAAAACAATGACATTTTTAAAAATAATGCTAAAAAGGTTGATGCATTTCTGCCATCTATTGGATGAAGCTGGTACTTAAAAAGTTCTGATTTTCCAGGATTTTTTTTTTTAAAAAAAATTACTTTCTAAAAGATTTTGATATATTATATGTTGCCTTGCTCATTTCAGGTTTTTCCCCCATATATCCCTGCTTCCTACAATTAGACAGCTAACTGCATAGGCCAATCTCTAAGAAATTATCAATTGCTTTTATACTTCTTTTCTTTCCTGAGCATGAATCACTGTGACACACCAATGTACAGCAGATATGTAGATCTAATTCAGGGACTTAACTTGTGGCCCTCCCAACATCATAAGATTGACCTACCAATATAATTGAGGCTTTTTAGTGGGCTTTTACTATCACTACTATTATTATTTTAATAACAAATGGAACAAAAATCCCACGTTATATTTAAATATGGCATTTTTCCTCTGTTTGTTTATCCATATAACTCACGGTCCTTATATCCTCAGCTTCATCTAAAGTTTTCAACAGCATTACCCACACTAAAAGAAAAGAAAGTATGATGGAATACAAAATAACTCAAAAAGAAAACCTCAACCCAGAATAAAATAAAAAAGAATAAAGGTAAAGGTAAAGTCGTTCCTGACTCTAGGGGGCGGTGCTCATCTCTCTTTCAAAGCCGAAGAGCCAGCGCTGTCTGAAGACGTCTCTGTGGTCATGTGGCCGGTATGATTAAATGCCAAAGGCGCACAGAACGCTGTTCTGCCATCACCTGGCAGGAGACGGTGAAAGCCATTGTGCATTTCAGTGATGCTGAAAATCAGTATAAAGTGTGTGCTGAATTTTTGAGTAAGATGGATGATTTTTGTTCTCCAAGTCCACAGCTGCTGGGCTGGAAGCAACCATTCTTAATAGGTTCATTGCTTCAGCACCATTGTAGCAAGATAAATGCCATGGCTTTCTTTCAAAAGGACTCTGAGTACAAGAAGGTTAATGGAAGGACTCAATGAGGGGGTGGGGGAGGTTGGAATGAGACAATAATCTGGGATTACTGAAATGAACCTTGTAACTATGGAGCCTCTGGGAAACAAAGAGGTAGACATTACATCTGTTAGCTCCTAAACCTTCTCCATAAATAGTTTGGATAATTAGGGGCTTAGATTCCATGAAAACAAAGGGAAAGATGTCATAATTACCCTTTCATATTTTCTTTTATTGTCAGTAGAGGAAAATGATCCCGGTAATTTGGTGCTAAAGAAGCCAGGACACATTAAGCATTGTTGTCCCTTTGGCTGAGCTTTGGGGATCACAAAAGGAAGTCTGAAGGTGAACCTCAATACTGCAAGGGAATCTTTCTGCATCCTGATGCTTGGAGCAATTAGCATTGCATTTCAAGGTCATTGCTGTCAAATAAAAACACTAAAACTTCATGAAATGTGCCTCGTTTAGGATCAATTGGGAGGCTTCAAAGCATTTGCCATTTTACAGCTCTCCATTTTCAACCAATTATTGTTATTTTTTTTAAAAAAAAAGAACAGAAACAAAACATGAATGGCATATGTTATTATGTGAATAGAGGCATTGCCTTTCCCAGTTTTTTTTTTTCTTTTCCTCTTCAGCAATTAGGAATTCCCACCACCCTATATATTAATTATTAGCATTTTCTGAATAAGGAGTCTTATATCCAAAACTCCTAGATATAGCCACAAGGCAGTGGAGGTTTGTAATCAGAGTTTCCCTTCTCCTAGAACAGGGGTCTGCAACCTTAAACACTCAAAGAGCCATTTGGACCTGTTTCCCACAGAAAAGAAAACACTGGGAGCCACAAAACTCTTCCTGTGCCTGACTATTTCTTGAGCGGCCACAAAATTAGCATGTAGTTGAATTAAACGTTCTGTTTGCTTCTGAAACTTTTCTTTTCTTAGATTTATCCATGGTTAGACTACTGGGGGTTGAAAAGCTCAATAAATCGCGTGCCAGTGAGTGTCACACATTGGCAATTGTGATGCATATTTTGAGTGATAGGGAGCTGCAGCAGAGGGGTGAAAGAGCCATATGTGGCTCCAGAGCCGCAGATTGCTGACCCCTGTCCTAGAAGATGGTTCTGCTGTTTTATCTGTTGTTGGGGCATAAAGCCCTCTTCCGCCTTCAAAACAGTTGACTATCTTCTCCTTTCCTCTCCTTCTCCTTCTCCTCTCGAATTGGCCTTTTTAGTCACACTAGATGCTGTTTTAGGACCTCTTTCCAGAGCACGATACCATAGTCTCTTGAGACTGAAGGATGCCAATGCAATATCCAAAACTCGATCAATGCATGTTTTGAAGTCATAGAATTATCAATATCTACTTACTCAAACATAAATACTTTAGGGGAGGGGGAAATCCTAAAAATGGAAAATACCCACAAATCATGCTGTGCATTCAGTCACAGATCGCAGAATTCTGGCATGGTGTGGGAGGAATGAAAGAAAGGAGAAATTAAGAAGAAGGGTGAATTGGAATATTGTCAGCCCTTTAAACTAATCCAGACAAGAAGCATCAAGCAAGCACTAGTACTTAGATTGTAAAGTTACATTAACAGAATCTTGCAAGTCTGAAAATACTCTTTCCCTGCCTTAATACTTTTCCCCTGTACTCAAAACTAGGCAGGACCCCTTCTGAGAAGCCACCCCTATCCCACCCCCTCCTTAGGACTCAGATTTCTCTTTTCAGAATAGGCTGGGTCTTTTTCCTGTCTCTCAAGATTATTTCCACTTGCCATTACATCTATCCTGAAAATAGAATTGATGACTGGTTAGAAGCCCAAATACAGGAGCAATGACTGTATTTGTTGCAGGCCCCACCTAGGTTCATTAAATATAAGAAACAATGTTAGCATTCATGGGTGATAACTAAAATAACACCTTTTTTTGGTATCAGACTCAAAATCATCTGAAATATCTTCTGCATCCAGTAGTTTACTAAAAGATGCTAGATAATAATTCCAACTTTACAGTCAGAGATGCTGCTGTCTATTCTATTAGAAATATTGATCATATTACAAACACCATCCTAATTTCATTCTTCAGTTCTGAATGGTTTGAATTCCACTATCGGTTATGAATTCTACTATTGCTTATAGAGTTTTGTTTTAGAATTATTTTAGTTTCGTGCAATGCTTTAAAATAAGTGAGTAGAATCAATGCTAATACTGCTGTTGGTGCCACTTCCCCCAAGAATAAGTTTTAAAAGATCACTAATGCTTTATTTATTGGTCTATTGCTTCATATGTTGAATGATTAAGATAAATAAAATATGAAGCTTGAATAAAAGTAAATAAAAATATATCACTCACTGTAGCTGGAAGAATTTGCAAAAGAAACAGTATTCAGAATTTTGGATTTTGAAGCTAAGAGAATAACAGAATATCAGAGTTGGAAGGGACCTTAAAGGTCTTCTAATCCAACCCTTTGCACAAGCAGGAGACCCTATACTATTCTGGACAAATGGCTGTCCAATCTCTTCTTAAAAACCTTCAGTGCTGAAAACCCATAACTTCTGAAGGCAAGCCATTCCACTGATTAATTGTTCTCACTGTCAGGAAATTTCTCCTTAGGTCTAGGTTAGTTATCTCCTTGATTAGTTTCTATCCATTGCTCCTTGTCTTGCCTTCTGGTGTTTTGGCAAATACTTTGACACCCTCTTCTTTGTGGCATCCCTCAAATATTGGAACACTGATATCATATCATCCCTAGTTCTTCTTTTCACTAGACTAGATATGCCCAATTTCTGCAACTGTTCTTCATGTGTTTTAGCTTCCTGCCTCCTAAAAATCTTTGTTGCTCTTCTCTGTTTTCTTTCCAGAGTCTCAACATCTTTTTTACATTATGGCAACCAAAACTGGTTGCAATATTCCAAGTGTGGTCTTACCAAGGCATTATAAAGTGGTACTAACACGTCACATGATCTTGATTCTGTGCCTCTGTTAATGCAATCTAGGATCGCATTGACTTTTTTGGAAGCTGCAGCACCCTGCTGGCTTATACAGTATTTAAATGATCGTCTGCTAGGATTCCAAGAACCCTCTTGCAGTTACCACTTTTGAGCCAGGCACTCCCTATTCTCTACTCGTGCATTTCATTTTTCTTGCCTAAATTTCTCACTGTTGAATTTCATTTTGTTAGGTAGTGGCCCAGTGTTCATGTCTGTAGAGATCCTTCTGGATCTTGAGCCTATCTTCTGGGGTGTTGGCTATTCTTGCCAGCGAGATGTGACTTCTACAAATTTGGTGAATTCCCTTCTATTCCCTCATCTAAATTGTTTATGAAGATATTGAAGAGTAATGGGCCTAAGATAGATCCTTGAGGTACCCCACTGCTTACTTCCCTCCATGTACATGTAGTACAATTAAGGACTACTTGTTGAGTATGATTTGTTAGCCAGTTACAAGCCTATCTGGTGGTGGTGCTGTCTATCTCCCATTTTCCTAACTTACTAAAAAGTAGGTTGTGATCTACTTGTCAAACGCCTTACTGAAATCCAAGTATACTATGTCCACAACATTCTACTGGACATAATCAGTGAACATAAGGCAGAGACATAAGTCGTATCCCCTTGGCAGGGCAGGATTTGAAACCTGGATATTTCATGCCAATAATATGTTGGGTAAAAATAGGTACATTTATTGCCTTTAGGGGCCATAATGTTTTTCATATGATGTGACCATATAAAGTAGTCCTTCTAATGCTACTTAAATGGGTTTACAGCTATGGATTATTTAGATTTAAGCAGTGGTGGGATTCATGTAATTTAACAACCGGTTCTCTGCCCTAATGGTTTCTTCCAACAACTGGTTTGCCAAACTGCTCAGAAACTTAACAACCAGTTCTCCTGAAGTGGTGCGAACTGGCTGAATCCCAACACTGGATTTAAGGAACTAAATTCAGCAGCAGCCATTTCTTGTGTCTCCACCACATTCTTACTTACTCTCCATGTATCTTTAAAAGGTTTCAATATCTGTGTCTGTGCATCTCAGTACACCTTCTTTCTACTTTTAAGATAGGGAAAAACAAACCCCTCTTGCTGTCTTTTAGATCCCATCAAGACTAGCCCAAGAATGACATAGAACAATCTAGCCAAAGTTCATTTCTTTATTTGCTTATACCCAGTGGTTAAATTCAAATTTTTTTACTACCGGTTCTGTGGGTATGGCTTGGTGGGCATGGTGTGGCGTGGTGGGCGTGGTGTGGCTTGATGGGCATGGCTTGGTGGGCATGACTTGGTGAGTGTGGTGGGGAAGGATACTGCAAAATCTACATTCTCACCCCACTCCAGGGGAAGGATATTGCACAATCCCCATTCCCACCCCACTCTGGGGCCAGCCAGAGGTGGTATTTGACAGTTCTCTCAAAATTTCCTCTACCGGTTCTCCAGAACCTATCAGAACCTGCTGGATTTCACCTCTGCTTGTACCCAATAAACAGAATCATGCCAGACTAAACCTTTACTGCTTTCACGCTAACAGATACACTCTAGGGAATGGCCATTCTATCTCTCTTCCTCTGTCTCCTGTCCAGCTCTAGTCTGTGATGCCTCTTGCCTCATTGCCTCTCTCACACACATACACACACCTTGGAATGTACCCCCTCCTTCCTGGAAAACTTCCTCTTCATTGCAGTCCCGCCCCATCTCCCCCCCCCCACTTAGGCACCATCCCTCACATGTTTTCTGTTTTGGAGGGAGAGTTTTCTTCTTTTATTCATAGCTGCTTTTCTAGTCTGTGTATAGTTGCTTCCAACAAGCAAAGGAGACCAATGTGTAGGCAGAGAGCAAGTAGATACGGCATCATTCTGCTCCTATCAGTAACCTTTCTTCTGATTCTGTGCAGTTCAATACTGGGAGTCAGTGGATTCAAGAAAGCAGCAGGAAATAAGAAGCTGCCTCTGAAGCTGCTGGTGTTTCTCAGGCCAGGCACACAAGACACTCTTTTTAGTTCTCTTCCTGAAGCTTCTGTTGCTTCCTGTATTCTCTCCCACCTCCTTTCCTGCCTGTCATGTCTCTTGTGCCTCATTCCTCCAGGGTAGCACGCAGTGGTGAAATTCAAATATTTTTACTACTGGTTCTGTGGACGTGGCTTGGTAGGCATAGTGTGGCTTGATGGGTGTGGTTTAGTGGGCATGGCAGGGGAAGGATACTGCAAAATCTCTATTCCCTCCCCACTCCTGGGGGAAAGATATTGCAAAATCTCCATTCCCACCCCAGTCCAGGGGAAGGATACTGCAAAATTCCCATTTCCACCCCACTCCAGGGGAGGGATACTGCAAAATCTCCATTCCCACCCACTCTGGGGCCAGCCAGAGGTGGTATTTTCTGGTTCTCTGAACTACTCAAAATTTCCGCTGCCGGTTCTCCAGAACCTGTCAGAACCTGCTGGATTTCACCCCTGGTAGCACTCCACCATCTCTGCTCATCTAGAACAGAGAGAATAGATTTGTGCCAGCAGCAGGAAAACATTCTCCTCATGATACCCCCTCTCTCCCCAACACACTGTCTGGTACTCAAGACAGCCATCATAGTTTGCCAGGCCAGCTTTAATCCAGAAATGGTGCAGTGCAAAGCCCTTCTATGGAACAGTCTTCAGAAAAAGACCACTTAGGTACTTTTGCAGCAAATTGTTAAAAATAAAATAATACTGCTACAAAGTAACACATCATACTTGGATTATTAATTCATTTTACAGTTCTTTTGGGTGAATATATTGGTGCCAGCCTTTTTGCACTTGTCCAAATATGCTCCTGGAACAATTAGTGCTGTTGATGAAAAATAAATATGACCTATGTTCATTGGACAAAGAGATATTTTTCTTATTGTGTCAACACATTATTCATTACACACACAGGCACACAGGCACACTTCTACTTTGAAATGTGTGCTTCTTTAGCATCTCTTGTGTATATCCTTTGACAACTGTTGTCAAAACAAAAAAGTATCTGCCTCACTAGACAAGAGGACTGTTTGTAGCTGAACTTACTTTTCAAGAAAGATGGTTTTAAGTACAGCTGGAAATTCTGTTTGTTTTAATCTGGGCTCTCTTACTCCAGTCCATTTCACCCCAGATTCTTCATAAAATGTCCCAACAATCTAAGTTGTTTCACTACTCAGTATGGCCATTTTGCTGGCCCCCAATTGCCAATTGGGCAGAAATGGGACAATTTTCTTCTCATCTCCAACCTGATTTTTCAGGGAAGGTGATCAAGAAAGTGATTGTGCTGCAATTTCAGAAGAGAGAGGAAAACAGAGGTGGCTTTGAATCAAAGTATACAATAACTGCTTGGAAAACAATATGCTGTTAACTTGCTCTTCAGTAACAGATTTTATGCAGTAACGGGGGTGGGGGGTGGGGAATAGAAGTGTTGGGAAAACTAGGGACAACAGTCACTAAAAGACAGATCTTTTCCTCTTGTTTACAACTACTCTCAAATGCAAAATTAAAGTTAAAAATGGCCACTAGATGGTATCATACCTGCAAAATTGCAAAGTAAATGATTTAGCTTCAAAGTTTATTGATTCCAGGAAGAGGTATTTGTTGATTACCAATCCACGTGCCCAATCTCTGTTTTGCTATTTATTATATTGATAGATTTGACATCACAAAGCAGCAAAACAGAGAGGCCTATTAGGGTATAAGTTACTTCTTGTCGTCCAATTTACTTATAAAAAATAAAAAACCACTTAAATGAATTGAATATGAAAAGTTTGTTTTAGCTCTGGACAGAGCAATATATACTAAGCAAACCAGATATGCTTCCTCATGAATTATTATTATGATTTTCGTAAAGGTTCCACAAATATTTGGAAATTTTTTGAATATAATAGCACTATTTATCCAGTGATTATCTCTCAATATAGTAATAATTAATTTTTAGAAATATCTGATGTCAGTATCTGATGATATTCTAGAGCTGCACCCAGTAGTAGTCAGGACTGTCATATATATGATATTCAATAATCATAATTTGATAGCAGATATAACCATGGCAATGGACACTGAGCATTATTCTATTTAATATTCTATTAAAATTGAACTGTTCTAATATTTTCTGTGTGCATGACATTTATTTATATTTGTATTTTTCTAAAAATATGCTCATTTATATACATACATGTTAAAGATAGGGACACGGTTAAATGAGTGGCTCAGTGGCTAAGATGCTGAGATTGTCAATCGAAAGGTCGGCAGTTCAGCAGTTCGAATCCCGAGTGTCGATTCGAGGGTAATGGGGTGAACTCCTGCTACTTGTCCCAGCTTCTGCCAACCTAGCAGTTCGAAAGCACGTAAAAAATGCAAGTAGAAAAATAGGGACCACCTTTGGTGGGAAGGCAACAGCATTCCATGCACCTTTGGCGTTTAGTCAGGCCAACCATATGACCACGGAGGCGTCTTCGGTCAGTGCTGGCTCTTCAGCTTTGAAACAGAGATGAGCACCGCACCCTAGAGTCTGGAATGACTAGCACATATGTGGAAGGGGAACCTTTAACTTTACCTTTATGTTAACGAACCAACCACTCTAGCTGCTTTACATAACGAAAAGCCAGAATACAAAAAAGAGAAAGAGATGATATACCTACAGAAAAAAAAAAACCTCATACAGAACAGAACAAAATCTTACAGGGGCTCATTAATTACCTTGCCTCACTAATTACTTTGCCAGGGAGAATATCTAGGGCTTCAATACCTTTTGGAATATCATCAGAATGGGAGTGTTAGGGTTCTATGAAGGAATTCTATTCTAGAAGGCAGAAAAAGGCACACCCCCATGATAGATGACCATGATGACTGTGGTGAACCAAAGCTCTTGCAGCTGCCATAAAAGCCAATGCAGTCCTAGGTTACATCAGCAGAAGAATAGTAATGAAGCATTAGTACAATTTTAAATTGCACTGGTAAGATATCACTTAGAATACTGCATCCAGTTTGGATCACCACAATACAAAAAAGAAAGAAAGAAAGATGTTGAGACTAGAAAAGGTGTATTGAAGAGCAAAAAAAAAATACTTAGTGGGTTGGAGACTAAAACAGATGATGAACTGGTATATCGAAGTCTAACAAAGAGAAGGACTAGGGATGATATGATAGCAGTTTTCCAATAGTTGTCACAGAGAAGAGGTGGCTAACCTATTCTCCGAAGGGAAAGACAAGAAGTAATGGATGGAAGATTATCAAAGAGAGATGCAACCTAGAATTAAGGAGAAATTTCCGGTCAATGAGAACAATAAATCAATGGAATGGCTTGCCTCCAGAATTGTGGATGCTTCATCACTGGACATTTTAAAGAAGAGACTGGACAGCCATTTGTTTGGAATGGTATAGGGTCTCCTGCTTCAGCAGGGGGTAGAAGATTTGCAAGGTCCCTTTCAAATCTGTTATTCGGTAATTTTGTAATTCCCTGTTTAGATTAAATTTTGGGACTCCTTAATTTGGGATCAGGAGATTTCCCAGAAGTGATTCATAAAACTTTACTCCTTCAAGAGAATTTTCTGCTGAGAGACGGCATCTGTTCTGTTGGAATGGTCATTGCTGATGGCTGACAATAAACTGTAGCCTAGTAGCTTAATGCACAAATTTATGGTTGAACTTGCAATAGGAAGAGCATTTGGTCATTGTGTGTATTGATGTTTTTAAAACTCTGTTTGTATAAATGCATCCTAATTGTATTTCTCTTTTCAAAGTGATAGAACAGCACTAGTTCTGTAGAAAGTTAGAATTTTCTACAGAACTAGAAAGGTAAATGTGATTATCTGCAAATATCCTGAGGAGGTGCACAAAGAGAAAGGTAAGAACAAGTGAAGCATTATCCAATGGTTTGGAAGAATGGAGAACAACATTTTCATCTAATGAGAGGACATTAATGTTTTCCATAATCTTTGTTAATGTGATTGCAAGCTTCCTCTAGTTTGTTCAATACAAACTTATGCTTTATGCTTTAGCACTTCTTCATGAAAACCATGGCAATTTTCTGTGTTCTGGATGTCTTCAGAAGCCATTAACAAAGAACTTTTAACAAGGCAATCTGATTTATTAAAGTAGTCCGACAATGTAACTTTTACCAAGTCAATTAGCAAATTGCTTTCAGTAGATGAACCAATTTGCACTGAATATGCTTGGAAGATATGGAGGAGGAATAAAAATTTGGATATTAACATGAAAATGAAGCCATTTAATTAGCAAAGCGATGGGGAAGAAGGGGAAGGCCCCCTTTTCATGATCTGAGCAAAACAGGTGCCTTAGTAAAAAGATTGCTAATGAAGCAGGCTTTCTCCAAGACAATTTGCATAGCATTAGCCTTGCAGATCTTGCTCATCATTTTAACCTACAAGAGGTGGAAGAGTTCATGTTGCTTTGAGAAATTGACAGTTGCTTTAAAAGCATCCCAAGGATCTAAATGGGAGGGGGAGAGAGAACTTTCATAAATTGTTATCAACTTCTTTGGAGTGATTGGAAATATTTAGAAATATCTCCCATTCATCACTGCTCTAATCAAGGTGAAACTTCTGTTACATAAAAAAAAAAAAGCAAAGCCAAGCCTTTATACTATATTTGATATCGAAACAATAGTTACTAAGGGTGGAATCAAGTTAGGCTTAGTGAGTGGAATATAAGAAATAAACCACTATAAGGTAAGACAAAAGCGACTATATGTGTATAAAGCTTCCTGTGGTCTCTATCAGCATTTCTGTATTACAACCTTGAAATTATTCCTTGTGTCCTGGTGAACTTCAAAGGACTTACCTCTGCTCCCAATTACATGAGAAATGAGGCAGCAGTATCTTAAAGATGTGCAGGTCTATCTCTACCATCTTTATCATCTCTCTGTTGTTGTAATGCAGCTGTAGGAATGTGAGTTTGACTGGGACAGTAACTGTGAAAGAAGTTGCAAAGAAAATAGAGGTTTTTTGGAAGCATTAATATTGCTTCTGAATCTGAACTGAAGGGGCTCTGCTTACGAAGCTGTATAGTGCTGGCTGATCTTGACACTTGGGATCATGCTTTTCTACTTTCAGATTTGCAAGGTCAAAATTTATTTATTTATTTATTTATTTATTGGTTTGATTTATATGCCGCCCTTTTCCGGAGACTCAGGGCGGCTTACAATGCGTTAAGCAATAGCCTTCATACTTTTGTATATACCTGCTTAGTAGGGCTTTCGGGGGCCCCTTAAGCGGTGTTCTTTTTTATACAAAGTCAGCTTATTGCCCTCACAAACCGGGTCCTCATTTTACCTACCTCAAAAGGATGGAAGGCTGAGTCAATCTTGAGCCTGGTGAGATTTGAACTTGCAGTAATTGCAGGCAGCTGGTGTTACTTAACAGTGCTTTAGTCTGCTGTGCCACCAAGGCTCTTTTATTTTGATTTTGAATTTTTTTTTTAATTTGATTTATATGTCGCCCTTCTCCGGAGACTCAGGGCGGCTTACAATGCGTTAAGCAATAGCCTTCATACTTTTGTATATTTTATACAAAAGTCAGCTTATTGCCCCCACAAACTCGGTCCTCATTTCACCTACCTTAGAAAGGATGGAAGGCTGAGTCAACCTTGAGCCTTGGAGAGATTCGAACCAGCAGTAATTGCAGGCAGCTGTGTTAATAACAGGGTGCTTAGACCACTGTACCATCAAGGCTCTTGATTTCACTTGCATCGGACTACGAAGCAGCATTGTCAATGTTGTTCCAAAATGGGTAAACACAATTTTAGATGTCGTTATCAAATTATTGTTCCAAATCACAGGAAGGAATAGTTCCATTTTATACCATCTTGACTGACCTGCATTTTGAGTATTATATCCAGTTTGGGGGTCCAGAACTATGTTTTAAGAAGGATTCCAAGGAGCTACTTATTTTGAGAAAGGAAGACTTTGTGGGGTGAAGAATAAATGGCACTCTTCCAATAATTGAAGGACAAATCTGCAAAGGAAGATCAAGGCTTGTTCTTTAACATTCCAGAATGCAAAATGTTGAATAAAGGCTGATTCCATTTGAAGGTCAGGAAAAAAAAAAAAACTTCCTAACAATTAGAATTCAGCAGTGGAACAAATCCTTCAGAGAATGGTTCCTTTATTGGATGTGTTGAATTTAGAAGAAGGATGATAGAGAGCTGTCTGTCATAGATTGTGTAATTTGGATTCCTGGCCCTGACAGGGGATTTGACCTTATGGCCTAAGCAGCCCTTTCCTGTTTAGTGATACTATGCTTTTATGACTCAATCTTCTCATTATTCTGGAAAGGAAGAACAGAAAGGGGTGCAGCTTGACAAATGACAGCTCTAGATTTTAACAAAATGACTTTTACCAGAGTTTTGCAATTACATTGCTTGGAGGAAGGTGCGTAGCCCAGGTTTTTGCAAGTTGGTTCTTTCAGAAGCAGCTATCTTTAAAAATTCTACAGAGGTAGAGATTCTACACTTTTTTTGTCTTTTTATTGCCAACAAAAATGTCTTTTCATTGTAACTCTGGCTAATGTTGTTCTAAAAGTACATAACAGACATTGCTCTTAAAAACACTTGTTGTTTGCCTTGTTTCGATCTTGTATCCTAATTATTATTATGGCCTTTCCCAATGCAGTAATTTATTGGATCTGAATCCCTGTGACTGATCTGTTTGTCTCTTTGATGTGTGTTCATTGTGTGACTTGTACATCTCATACACGTACACACAATATGCGTCTGTTTCTATTTATCGTAAAATGTCCATCCCTCTTGCCTCCTCCAAAAGTGATATTCCAAAGGCTAACAAGATATTCTATCCACATAAGGGGTGAAATCCAGCAGGCTCTAACAGGTTCTGGAGAATCGCTAGCGGAAATTTTGAGTAGTTCAGAGAACCAGCAAATACCACCTCTGGCTGGCCCCAGAGTGGGGTGGGAATGGAGATTTTGCAGTATTCTTCCCCTGCCACACCCACCAAGCCACACCATGCCCACCAAGCTATGCCCACAGAACCGGTAGTAAAAAAATTTGGATTTCACCACTGATCCACATCCCCAATGTTGAAATAACAATAAAGCACAGATTAAAAAAATCATAAAATCAGCAACACTACGGTAAGCAAAAAGTAGCATAAGAGGGGGAAAAAGGAAATTAACAGCATCATCAGCTAAAGAATGAAATTCTGGCCATAATGCATTCTGTCCTGTAGGAACATCAGGGGATAACGTGACAAATGGAACAAATAAACAAGTAAAGTCAGGTAGAATCACATAGCCTTGATTTGGAAGGAACATCCGTACTGTAATCTCTCAAAGGACTGCCTAAGAAATAATGCAGAGTACAGTAGACTTGAAGAGAAGACATGAAAAGTTTACAGTGTCCTAGGGTCTGACTTTTTGTTTTTTAAGAACCATTTAGCTTGATTGTTCAGAAATACCATGAAGACAACCTGTTTCTCAGTCTGCATGTGAGATCTTGTTAAGAAGGGTCAGTGAGGTCTTTTTATCTTTAATTTTAAATGGTCTGTATCTCTAAAACTGCACCATGGCATATTTTGAAGCTTATGAAGATTGTTCCTAGCAAACCACTTTCTGTCCCCCTTATTCTTACCTCCTCCAAATTTTACTGATTTGTGTGCTAATTTTGTGGTTCAATTTATTCAAACAGGACAATTAACTTGTCTATGTGTTGATTTCTTTTCTTATTCTAATGATCTAGCATGTCTCCAAACATTTTAGCATACATTTTCTTCTTTTCCATCCTTTCCTTTATCTATTGCAAATCATGAATTTATTCCTCTATTTTTTTTTTAACCAAGGTAACTTCTCACAAACAAAATAATTAGCAAGCTTATTTTGTCTCATGGAAGGAAATTCTATTTATTGTCAGTCACAATCCTATGTTATAAATATATTTATGTGTGAACTTCGTATTTGTTCATCGGGCCTGTAAATCCTACCACAAGATTACATTTAACTGGAACAAATGTTTTCTGTTTCTGCTTTGAGCGGATACTCTGAAACTGCCTCTTGTTTCCTTTTTTATTACTGCCTTTATTACTCCGGGCTTTTATATACTCCATAAAACAGAATGGACATGACCTAATTTTTGTGGCCTTGTCATCACTAATTTGTTTTGCGGGTGCCTTACTTTTCAGCAGCATAGCCATCTCAATAATGTTTGAGTAGAAGCAGACTTAAAGTGTTTCCATAAACACTTATTTTATTGAAACGGCAAAAACAAGAAACCAGAGTGAGAAGAACACGCATGCAGGGATATATCAAGCCGAGGAAATCACATTTGAAACCTAATGCCACCAGAGTTATAATTCATCAGGAAAATGAACAGGGTGGCATTATGCAGTGTGCAATTATTTTTTCTTGAGTTGAGCATTGCACCTGTCTTTGAACAGCATGTTCAAAGCTGCTCTGAAAAATGAGGCAAAAGTAGTGAATGTAAATTAAATGCTCTCTGTAATTCATCTAATTACTCAAAGGCTAAATGTTAACATGCGGTTGACATGTTTCCCATTCCCCTAGATCTCCAATCTTTCCCAAGTTTCAAATAATTTAAGAAATCTATAAAGAAATCCTATCTTCACATAAATATGTCCTCTTGTATATGGACAGAACCAGGTCTTAAGGAACAAAGAGTCAACATGTGAAATCAGGAAGAAATAGCATTATTGGACAGGTGTGTTTTTAATGGGAGACTAGGAAGAAGAAGGAAGCAGTTTATGATTTCCTGTAGGGTTATATGTTGGCTCCAAACTCTGCATTTAGGCCTTAGACAGCAGTTACTATCTAAATTAAATATTATATTTAAATAATAACATTATCAATAGACAAACAGATGAGATGTTTAATTAAACAGGAAAATTTTGTGCTGAGAAAATATGATACAGAAGAGAATATAGCGTGTATTATTTCTGAGGGAACCCTTGGCTGGTTCTTCTAATGTAGAAGGTATAATGGTTGAGGGTTAAATAAAAGACAGAAACTTTCTGGGATCCAATTCAGCTGCCTGGTATGCATGACTGGACTAAAGTTTTAAAGTCTCTTGTCTCTCTTGGCCCTGTTAAGCAATAAACCCCAGTCTTATTGATAGACAAGGTCACAGCAAGGTTCACAATGATAAAACTTTTCTCCCTCTGCAGTCTGACAGAGCACCAGTCTACAATCAATCGCTTTCCCATCTATCTCAATAAAAGTATAGTCTGTGACTCTATTTTTGATTTATTGGCCAGACAGCTTCTTTTCACTTGATTGGCATTTCAATCTCTTTATCATTGTAGTTGTGGAGTTATAGCGAAGTCTAAAAAAGCTTTGTGATTAACCTTTTCATCAAGTAATTTAAAAGAAAGAAGAAAATTGCTGGTAATTAGCTGTATTGAAGGTATGCTGACCCAAGCAATTCAGATAAATGTACTAAACAAATTTTTAAGATGGTGATTTAAAAAAACAACAACAAACCCAACCACCAGAACTGCTTAAAATGTATATTTCAATTGCTCATTATTTTAGTTCTGGCTTTTCTATAAAATGACCTCAGGTTACAGTCTTAGATAAGGAAATTGGAATGTATTATTTACATTGGGCCTCTTGAGCTAACGATTTTAATCTTTTGTGTGCTGCCCAGAGCCCCTGCTATAAGATGGGCTGCCATATAAATTATATATATATAAATAAAGCCAAAGCTGAGCTCCAGAAGATGAAAGGGAGTTAAAAAAAGAAGTTAAGTGAAGAGTCAAGCAAAGGTACAAGAACTCTAACAGCAATCAGTGAAACATTAGTTATCATCTCTGCCAAGTTAAGTCTCACTCAATACCCCTTTTCCAAACCTCAACTTTGTTTTGCCCTATTTTCTCATTATGTTGAAAAGTTTTTTTTAAATCCATATAAAAGTTCATAAACATTTCTGTGTATAACTTCTTTCCATATAACTATTCTTATATGCACCAGCATCTTTGTGCAAATATGCTTTTACATGCATGTTTACTAATATATGCTCTTTCGGCAAGGTGCTCCATTAACGGAATGCATTTGCTCTGTGCAATTTTTCAAGAAAAGTAGAATAGAATATAATGAGCTGGAAGGGACTTTGGAGGTCTTCTAGTCCAGCCCCTTGCTCAAGCAGGAGAACCTATACCATTTTAGATAAGTGACTAGACTCTTCTTAAAAACATCCAATCTTGGCAGGCCCACAGTTTCTGGAGGCAAGCTGTTCTACTGGTTAATTGTCCTCACAATTAGGAAGTGTTAGGAAGTTTCTCCTTAATTCCAGGTTGCTTCTATCTTTGATTAGTTTCCAACCATTATTTCTTGTCCTGCCGTCTGATGCTCTGGAGAATAATTTGACCTCCTCTTCTTTGTGGCAGTCCCTCAAATACTGGAATATTGCAAACACGTCACCCCTAATTCTTCTTTTCTTTAGCTAGCCAAACCCAAATCCTGCAGCAATTCTTCGTAAATTTTAGTCTCCAGGCTAAACCAGGATTATCTTAGTTGCTCTTCTCTTAACTTTTTCCAAAGTCTCAAAACATCTTTTTTGTAGTATGGTGACCAAAATTGGTTGCAGTATTACAGGTGTGGTCTTACTAGGATTTTATAAAGTGGTACTTTATAAAGTACATATTTATATGTACACTTTACCCAAAGAATATTTTGGTAGTGTTGTTGTTGTTGTTGTTTTTGTTAGCTGCACATTCTTGTTACCTTTATTGCAAAAATAGGAAACCCATGGTACATATGAACAGATACAGTAGTATACTACAGTATAGTATAGACTTTATTTCGTTGTACATCATATATACAACGAAATTGGTTTAGCCTCTCTGGTGCAATCCATAACAAAAAAATAGAAAACAACATAAATAGTATAGAGAATAATCCCTATACAAGTAGAATAATCCCTATACAAGTAATTGGGGAAAAAAGACTAGACATACGTTTCCATTTGTGTGTGGAGTGATTGTGATTGTGTTTAAGAGTCTGATGGGTAGAAACTGTTTTTAAACCTGTTTGTCCTGCTGGCTATGCTTCGATGTCTTCTGCCCAATGGTAGAGCGAAAAGAGACAGTGGCCAGGGTGTGAATCATCCCTAAGTATCTTCCTTACTCTGCTGAAACAGCGATACCTGGCAATGTCATCTAGTGGTGTTAGAGGGCAACTGATAGTTTCTTGTGCCGAATTGATCACTCTTTGTAGTGCCTTCCTGTCCACAGCTGTTAGACCAGCATACCATACTGTTATACAGTATGTGAGGACACTTTCTATTTTAGACCAATAGAAAGAAGTCATCAGCCATTGTTCCACCTGATTTTTCTGCAGGTCTCTAAGGAAATGAAGTCTCTGTTGAGCCTTCAGTAAGGTAATCTGAGACTGTTTTACAGCCTTCCAATATTTGGATGGTCATGAATTTTACTACAAAGCAGAATTGTAACATTTAGGCTTTTAAAGCTTTATTTTTCATCTACTGACATCTTTGTAAAGACCTAAGCAATTAGGATCTTTGTATCTTTGTATTTGAAAGATCACTTTTTGGCACCTCTAGTGCTCATGAAAGACTTATCTAGGTCAGTGGTAAAATATAAAATTTGTTACTACTGTGGGTGTGGCTTGGTGGGGGATAATGTGACTGGGTGGGTGTGGACAACTTTTTTTTTTTTTACATTTGAAAGCATTTTTCTACAAACTCTTTGGCCGAAAAGGTTGTAAAAAATGCTTTTAAAAGGCTCTGACGATCCCAGCTGAGTTGCCTGATCATCAGAGGCTTTTTTTCTTTTAAAAGCATTTTTTCTACAACCTCTTCGGCTGAAAAAATACTTTTAAAAGTAAAAAAAAAAAGCCTCTGATGATCATGCAGCTCAGCTGGGCATGCGGGAGAAGGATTTTTGCTCCCTGTTCTCTGAACCACCTGCCGCCATCGCTACTGGATCAGGCAATCCGGTCCAAACCAGGAGCATTTCAGTCCTGATCTAGGTGCTGTATTCATGAAGAAAACTTTTTTGGGTGTTAAGACCTGTTAAAGTGACACAGAGCAACTGAGGTGAGCTAAATGGGAAGCAAAAAGGGTTGTCATCATAGTGCAAAGCACCACATCTGCACTGAGATGAATAATGACCACTTGGCACAGACTTACTGATAATGTTTTTCTCTTCTTTTTCTCAGCTGTTCTCCCACATGGCCATCATCACCAAAAGCACCAAATAAACTTCTGATTGCTTTTAATAGAAAAAAAGGGTCAAAGTGGAGACAATTTCCCAGAGAGATGATAGGCTGTCATTTTTACTTGTAGAAGAAGTCAACTTGTATAAATTGTTATCTTTGCACTGATTAAAATAATCGATTCAGAGGACAAACTGACACTTTCAAACTCAGAGCCATTGCTTCTAGGAACCACCAAAAGTCTGACAGAAAAAGAAATACTTTTGAGCACATGCATTTTTGCATTTTAACAATTGAATTCTTAGTACCATTATGATCACAGAGACATGGACATTAGTCCTAAGATCCAGCTATAGTAGCCCACAATATATTTAGGCATAGTCCTTTTCATATTTACCTGATAGTAAATCTTATTAACTTCAGTGAACTCAATTCATGTGTTGACATGAATTATGATTATCATAGTAGGTAAAGACGATCAGCTAAGATTAAACCCCAATTTGCAAGGATCATACAGCAGATCTATGACAATGGGGAACAAAGCAGATGGAGGCACCATATTTTCAAGCTGGAAAGAAAAGAAGAAGAAACATATACCTATCATCTGGCTCCGTTTCATGCTTCTGCAAAAGGGATTAAATTTTGAGAAGGCTTGACATAAAGAGAAAGAAAACTAAGAAGAGGTGATATTACCCAATCCTTCCCTTCCCTTCTCTCCCCTCTCTTCCTGATGTGCCTTTTATGGGACTATAATAGTGAATTATAGAGCTGTTTGATATATCATAATTTGTGTTGGAACTGTTGAATACTGGCTTTCAAAAGTTATATATAACCATAAAATATTTTGAGAAAGCAACCTATAAATTCATTAAAAGGTAAATTAGTGCTCTCCCATTAATAAATTTCCCATATAGTTACAGGAAGTTTGTGTGGATTGTAAAAAGGGATGATTTGATTTTCCCTCCAACCTGCTCAGTATTATTTTTTTAAACTTATCTCATGACATCATAAAGTTAAGTTTATTATATGCACTAAATAACAGAGGACATTAGGATGGACTCCGTACAAATGCTAATTAACCAGTGACACACTTTTTCAATATCTCTCTTAAAAAGCTGGTATACTAAATGTTATCAAGACTTGTGAGCCAAATCTTTTTATTGCTATGGGCAATCCAGAGTTATTTTAGGATGGGTAGTTCTGAAGTATTACAGATTGGGAATGTTAAGATTTGTAGTGCTAAACACATCTGGTCCGCTCCTTACTAGGAAATCATAATTATGGGTTCTTGAAATAAGCTAATCAAGGCTGAAGATATTATACACGCAGACCAGATGGGCTAATTTTTTCATTGCATCATCATTCCTCTTTTTCCAGTTAACATCATACTTACAATGTTTGGGTGTTTAGGGTCCAATCTAAAATCAGTGCCAACTGATTTTCTTAAAAATAAAATTAAACGAATTAACAGGATGCTAGCATGCTGACATCTGCAGCATCATATTTATTTCCAAGTTTTGGGATTTTAACATATATCCCCACAGTCACTCTCAAAAATGAAAAATCTGAATTAATTCAGCCAGTATTTGGAAGTTTCCCCATATGCTAGATAAGTATAAATTACGATACCCTGTTTCACATCCCCTGATAATAAGCCCAATCGGGCTTTTGAACGCATGCACTAAAATAAGCCTTCCCCTGAAAATAAGCCCTCCCCAAAAATATTTAAACAGAGCTGGAAATCAGGTAAAACGGCAAGAGGAGCCCCATCTTGCTCCATGCGCCCCAAAATAATAAGACCTCCCCGAAAATAAGGCCAAATGCTTATTTTGGGGTTCAAAAAATATAAAACAGGGTCTTATTTTCAGGGAAACACAATAATAGAAAATATTAGAGGAGGAAACAAGAAGTACCTTCACCAGTTTAACTCCTGGTAAACAATACTATTTGATTTGGCACAATCTCTTCAATGATAATTTTGTGAGAGCTTCCAGAACAATCAAAATTCCCAATGGATTTGCATACTTCAAAAAACTGAAGACCTTAGCTTTAAGAAAAAATATAGCAAAGGTTATTGCTCAATCTTTAAAATAGCTATATTAAAATCAATCCCAAATTTTAGTGTTTTTACATTGCTTCATTAATTTTTTTTAAAAAAGTATTTCATCTTATTGAATCACAGTCACTGAGAAGTTGGGCAGTTGCCAGTCTTGGTGTCATCATTGTAGATGATGATCAGGTCTCTGTTTTATTGCTTATAATATTTAATTAGCATGAAGGGCATACTGGGTGAAAGGATGAGGAGGAGGAGGAAATAAAATGAGATATTTTCATTATTGTTCATTATTGTTATGTTTTTATGAGTTCCAAGTGTTAATAAATTGCTTAGATTAAAGAGCAACTGCTTTTTTGATCTAAATTTAATGTGAGGTTTGTATAAATGCAAAGAAACAATTGCCTATCGGTAAAGTTTATCTCTGCTTTTCTTCCCTCTCAATATGATTGTTTGGAGTGGGAGGAAACAAACCATAGGCATTAAAATAGTCCCAACCCCTAACCTAATGAACTGGGTTATGCTTTTCATACAATTCATTAAAGTGACCTTGATTCAATTAAATGAGTGGCATAAAAAAAAAGCGCCAGTAAATGATACAGGCCTGTGAAACCCCTGGCAACTCAACTCTGTTACTTTAACCTTCCTTTTCCCAAAATAAAAAGAAGGATTAGCAGTTCCAGTTCTGATTCTTTCCTGGCCCAGTGATCAGAATTAAAGTAAAAAACACTGCACTTCAAATATTAAAAGAATGCCAACAGTTTCAAACTTCCTTCTTTCATTGTCCTCTCTCAAGTAGCTAGCAGTTGAAGAAGATATAGAGATAATAGAGATATGGATGGAGGTAGAGATGATAGAGATAAACCCTATTTAATCCTTACCTTTTAAAAAATAGTTCTGATTTAAGTAATGCTGGTCATCTTTTTCCACAGTGTCATTGCTGTTAGCAGACTCTACATTCACTCCGAAATAGTTTACACATTTGGAATTGTTGGAATGGGTGGTAGTGAGAAGGAAAGAAATGATTTGTTCAAATGAGAGGCAGAAAAACTTGACCTGCTGTTTTTAAATGTGAAGTGTGTCTATAAACTTCTTATCCACGACAGAGCAGAGCCCACATTACTGTAAACTATGTGAGTACAGAAGGAAGGGATTCTTCTCTTAGGAACATTCTGAGCATTTGGTGTTAGCCATGAGCCCATAGTAGGGGAAGAGGGGTAGACATAATTATATGGGACACTATGCAGTGATTGGAGCAGTGGTGGGTTGCTACCGGTTCTACCTGAATCAGCGAACCAGTAGTGGTGGTGGTGGGAGGCTCCGCCCATCCACATTGGACGCCTCTGTGTATGCACAGAAGCATCACAAGCATGTGCGCACGAGCAAACTGGTAGCAACGGGTTTTGCAACCCACTATGTCGTATCTGGATCCGTTCCAGTCGGGCTTCAGGCCTGGGTACAGCACGGAAACGGCATTGGTCGCGTTGGTTGATGATCTCTGGAGGGCTCGGGACAGGGGTTGTTCCTCTGTCCTGGTCCTATTAGACCTCTCAGCGGCTTTTGATACCATCGACCATGGTATCATGCTGCACCGGCTAGAGGAGTTAGGGGTGGGGGGCACCATCTTACGGTGGTTCTCCACCTTTCTCTCTGACCGGTCGCAGTCTGTGTTGACAGGGGGGCAGAAGTCGACCCCGAGGCCCCTTGTATGTGGGGTGCCACAAGGGTCGGTCCTCTCGCCCCTTCTGTTCAACATTTATGTGAAGCCGCTGGGTGAGATCATCCGTGGTTTCGGGGTGAAGTACCACCAGTACGCTGATGATACTCAGCTGTACATCTCCACCCCGGACCACCCCAATGATGCCCTTGAAGTGATGTCCCGGTGCCTGGAGGCCATGCGGATCTGGATGGGGAGAAACAGACTCAGGCTCAACCCATCCAAGACCGAGTGGCTGTGGTTTCCGACATCCCGATATAGTCAGTTGGTGCCATCACTGACTATTGGGGGCGAGTCACTGGCCCCCATGGAGAGGGTTCGCAACTTGGGTGTCTTCCTGGACTCATGGCTGTCTTTAGAAGAGCACATGACGGCTGTGGCCAGGGGGACTTTTTATCAGGTCCGCCTGATTCGCCAGTTGCGTCCCTTTCTGGATCGGGACTCGTTAAATACGATCACTCATGCTCTCGTTACTTCCTGCTTGGACTACTGCAATGCTCTCTACATGGGGCTCCCCTTGAGGAGCACCCGGAGGCTCCAGCTGGTCCAGAATGCGGCCACGCGGATGGTTATGGGAGCGACGTGGCGCTCCCATGTGACCCCCCTCCTGCGTGAGCTGCACTGGCTCCCGGTGGTCTTCTGGGTGCGCTTCAAGGTTTTGGTTACCACCTTTAGAGCGCTCTATGGCATCGGACCGGGGTATCTACGAGACCGCCTTCTGCTACCAATAGCCTCTCACCGACCAGTACGCTCCCATAGAGAGGGGCTCCTCAGGGTGCCGTCGGCCAAACAGTGTCGACTGGCGGCCCCCAGGGGGAGGGCCTTCTCTGTGGGGGCACCTACCATCTGGAACGAGCTCCCCCCCAGAGATACGGAAGATCCCGGACCTGCGCACGTTTCGCCGTGCTCTCAAAACTTTTCTATTTCAGCAAGCTGGCCTGGCCTAACTCCCATTTTTTAAATTTTTTAAATTTTTAAATTTGTGATTTTATAAATTGGGTGTTTTAATCTGTGTTTCGGCCGAAATATTTAATAATTTTAAGGGATTTTTTTAATATTTGTATTATCTGTATTTTATCTTGGCTGTTCACCGCCCTGAGTCCTTCGGGAGTAGGGCGGTATAGAAATTTGATTAATAAATAATAAATAAATAAATACTGGGCTGAAGGTATTGTTCCACAAATAGGAAGCTTAGTTCCTAAAATTGGGCTTGAGGCACAAATTGTTCCAGAACATGGCAGCTCAGTTAGTTATGAATACAATTCATTTTACTCATGAAACACAGCTACTTGAGAGAGAGCTGCATCGGTGTTTTCCCCATCCATCTTTCTGAGTCTGCATTGGGGTTAAAAATGTCTGCAGCGCATCCCTCTGACGACTCTGCACTTTATTAGGTATGTGTACATAGGGACATGAATTAACAAAGCGTGATAGATACTCATTTGAAATAAACAAGATCTCTTCAGTCTGTTAAGCACTATGTCCTTTGTTGATCATTGAGAGCCATATGGTGAAACACAGGTTCTTCACTGCACTCCACTGGTTTTCTGTTGGGAGGAATAACCTGGAGATTTAGACTTCATTTTTGCTGTTTCACAAAAGCAAATAAATCTAGAATCACTTAGTTTTTGATTAACTTTGTAAAACTGATCATAAGAGGCTGGTGTGAGGTACACTGGAAAGTTAATACTTTGTACAGTGCTTAGGAAGACATCTGTGATTATTCCTCAGTAGGATTCTCTGTGTGCCATATGTACACAGATAAGATGTCCCCAAAGAGTCATATAATTAAATAGTTCTAACTAAAACCCTCAGTTAACATTAAACTTTGTCTTTCTTTTTTAAGAGCTTCTCTTTTCCTTCCTCTTGGCAGGCTTCTGCTCTCATTTAGGTTGACATCCTAAACATTTTCAAATGGAATTAGATTCCATTGAAGAAGAGGATTCAATTTTGAGTAACTATATGAGATTAATAGAACAATCCTATATACATATATATCTACATCTACAGACCTACTGTCAGTATATAAGAGTTCATGAATTGGAATAGACATGGCAACAGGTCAGCCAGTGGGGACTGTTTGGTGACTCAGACAGTTTGGAGCCTGGGCGTGGCTTAGTTTATCTGTTTCTGTATATAAGAGCTTGAGCGCACTGGCACTAGCTTGCTTCCATTCTTGCTTCCATTTTATGCTGTGAAAGAACTGCATGGGTATTGTACACATGCATCATATTTTTTTATTATTGTATATAAAGAAGTTTCTCCCAGAAATGAATCCTGCTGAATTATTTACTTGTATGCTGGTTGAATTGCTGCAAACCTACATATACATGTACACACAGGACCTTCTGTTGTGTCAATGTGCCTTGGACCCAGGGTTATAATCTGTCTCTTCTTTAGAAACAGAAGGGATCATAGTTAAGCATTTCTTCTTCCAGTTTTTTCAAATCACAGCAACCTTGTGGGATAGGTTGGCTGGGAGAGAATTCATTTTTATGCCCGACTTTACTTGAATTGCTTCAGTCCAAGTCCAATATATTAACTACTACGGCATTGAGCTTTTTCCTAGGAGAAAAAGGCAGGTAAATATATCTTGACATTGCACATCATCACTGGAGGGGAGTTAGTAGTGAGGGTGGATGTGATACTAATAATTTTCTAATTTCTCAGATGTGTATTAACTGTAGAACTGTAGAGGATGACCATTTGATATAGTCACAATTAAATCTAGGATTGTGTATTTTTAGATTGTATTTTTGCTCAAGGGTGAAACCCTGAGTTTCTCCTATCCTTTTATTTTAATGGACAGCTTGCATCTTTTTCTTACACTGTCAGGTGGGTTGCATCTGTCCTGTGTTTATAAAATAGCCGCATCTGGTCTCCGGCTCCTCACTTCCACCTTGCCAGAAACTTACATGTCAGAAAATTTCATCTATCTACCTCTATAGATACAAAAATAAGAATTGTGCAGGCATTGTTTTCTCCTGTGATACTCTGTGGAAATGAAAGCTGAATATTGAAGAAACCGGATAGGAAGAGTATTAATGCTTTTAAATGTTGATATTGGGGAGAAGTTTTGAGAATACAATGGATAACCAAGAAAAGAAACAAATGGGATAATCAAACAGATCAATTAACAAATAAAATAATTTTCACTTGAGGCACAAAATAACGAGACACAAAATTATATTTTGGACACATTACACAAAGAGCTAGCTCTCTGGGGCAGTGTAGGATGCAGTCAAAGAGAAGAGGAAAGAGGAGAAAAAAGAATTGGAGCAAGGTGAATAGACTTTGTTACAGTGGCCATGAGCGCATGATTGGAAAACAGGATCAGGTTGCAGACAGATCATGCAGGGAAAGATCTATTTGAGTGGTTGATAAGCATTAACACCAACTTGATTGCACTTAATCAATCAATGGGTTCTGCAAAATATATTTATTCACAGCAAGGAGCTCTAATGGGATGCTCCTGTGTATGTTACTTGGAACGGAGCAGTCTACTATTTAGAAAACAATTTTCCTTGCTTCCTTCCCTCCCTCCTTCCCTCTCTCTCTCATTCCTTCCCTTCCTTCCTCACATTTTTTAAATTTTATTTTTTTAAAAAGTTAGTGTCTGTCTGTCCCTAATTTTGATCTGAAATGTTTCTTGGTATAAGCCCGTGAATATTTTTTTCTCAGAATTCAAATGCTCATTTTAAATTGCATGTAACAAAAGAAGAAAGAGAAATCTACTTTATTGGTCCTTTGGAATTGTAAACAGCCAGACAAACTGATTGGAGGTCAGTGGAATAACTTCTAATGTTTCATGGGCTTTGGGGCTTTTGTAAGCTCTTTAAAATGAATATTCAAGTAGTCAAGGACAAGTCTAAGAAAGACGTCTCCCTTACTAAGTGTGGCATTCTTCTACCAGTTCCTTTTAAATAAATAGATTCACCTGCAAGCTCTTCAGATAATCAAGCATATCCTAACGTCTCACAAACTCAGGGAAAAAGTATTTCTTTTATTAGTTGCTTGTCATGAAATGACCCTTGAAGAATTTGTAAAAAGAAAAACCCTTCCTGAAGTTGTTAAAATACATTGAAGAAAAAACACTCGTAAATCTTGAATTACTTGAATTACTTAGCTAGCACAGTGAATCACGCTGACTTGTATGAACACCAATTCAAAGAAGAAAGACATTTCCCAGAATTGAGTTAATTTTCATTTATCAAAGTGTGTGATCTTTTCAAGCACCTGGTCTCTTCTTCCAGACTCTACACTGGTTTTATGAATATTCTGTAATTTGTCTTTGTTTGTAAGATACTTCACAGATATTTGATTCCCGATTAGTTGTATCAAAGCAAATGTGCTGGATCATTATTGTTTATTATGATTACTTCTGAAAAAGAAGTGGATCTGAACTGAATTTCTCTGGGGGATATGGGAGAAAGAGAAAGGAAGTCAAGAAAATGTGTGGGCAGGGATACCTTGAGTACCAAAAAGAGAAAAAAAGGCCACGACTACCTTAGAAATGGAATTTAGGATCTCAGATTATTATTCTCATACGTTGTATGAGTTATAATCCAATAAAATCAGGGTACCCTGAATGAGGAAGCCTATCTGAAGGCAGCAATCAAAATCTTGCGGTGGATATAGGATGTCATATAAATAGTAATGAGGCAGTGATTTGCTATGTTTTGAGACCATGACCAAGGCTTTGCAGAAAGGTGGCTCTGACAGAGTCATTAAATGGCAGAGATAAGTAATCAGTACTTATTTTGGATGAATCATAAGGAATCACAGCTAGGCAAGGAATAGACAGCTAACTTCTGCTGAACTAGTGGTTCTTTGGTTCCTTGTTTTTTAGAAAGTATTTCCTTTTGTTGTCTACTTTGCAATCCATTATCAGACTTGAATCTTTTGAACAAAAAAAATCAGTGCTGCTAGGAGATAATGGTTGTTGCTGAGATAATGAGTATTATATAGTGTATTTTATAATTTAGCATTGAATGTCTAACCAACGTGATTGCAGAAAGCATGTAAAGACATATAATGATCCTTCTCACATGTTGTCATTGTTATTTATATTCTGGGGAGGAAAATGTGGATTGAAAAGATGAGAAATGAATTGCTGTGCTGAAAATCTACAAAGCCAGTGATGTAGCTCAGCTGGATTTTGCTACCCAAGAGATGAAATGAAAGGATGCAATATTATTTTTATCTTCAGAGGAGAGCTCCTTATTTAAATCATATCGAACATAAAATTCTCCTTTAAGTTGAATTCAGTTCCTGGAGACTTTATAACCCATCAGTGTAGCTTTCCAGGCAACAATGCAAAAGTGGTTTGCCTTTGGTTTCTGAGTTTTGTTTTGTTTTTTAAAATTCCCACACTAATCTATATTCTTGCAGTATTTCTTGCAGGTTTCTCTATCCAGTGTGACATTGCTTCAAATTGTGAAATCATCAGAGGTTGATCTGGGATTGAAATAATACAGATTGCTTCTCTTTGCAGTACTATTAAATCCAACTCTTCATCATGGAAGTGAAAAGGGTGATCAGGATCACATGGGAATAAATCACAGGACAGGGACTGAGGTATCTCTTGCCATCACTAAAATAATTTTTCATCACCAGGCAAATAATTTACAGGCTGTGGCAGGTTTCACATGAATTGTTCGACCTGACAACTGCATTCATTTATTTCCTGACCAGCCACACATGGCATATCGCAGACACCAAACAGTTATGGAATGTCTTCTAAAGCCCAAAGTAATGAGAGACTGAAGAATCAGTGACTTGCTAAAATGAGAATATATTTCAGAGATTAAGAATTCAGATGTACTACCTTGGAAAACACTGGAGAATGAAATATATTTTTCCATAGAATTACAATCTGCAATCTAGTAGCCCAAACAACAATGTAATATGTGGATAACTTGTGGAACTATGGATGTGGCTCCCCAAGGATGTACACGCAATTTTATGCAACCACTTCTGAAATATTTCACAAGAGCTGCCTAATGTCTCCAAATAAGATTGTTCCACAAGATGTGGAAATATATATATAGAATTCTTTATTGGCCAAGTGAGTTTGGACACACAAGGAATTTGTCTCGGTGCATACACTCTCAGTGTACATAAAAGAAAAGATACATTCACCATGAATCATAAGGTACAACACTAAATGATAGTCATAGGGAACAAATAAGCAATCAAATCATATTAGGAAACAGTCAATATAAATCGTAAGGATACCAACAACAAGGTTACAGTCATACAGTCATAAATGGGAGGAGATGGATGATAGGAAGGATGAGAAGATTAATAGTAGTGCAGACTTAGTAAATAGTTTGATAGTGTTGAGGGAATTATTTGCTTAGCAGTATGATGGCATTCGGGAAAAAACTGTTCTTGTGTCTAGTTGTTCTGATGTGCAGTACTCTATAGTGTCGTTTTGAGGGTAGGAGTTGAAACAGTTTATGTCCAGGATGTGAGGGGTCTATAAATATTTTCACAGCCCTCTTTTTGATTTGTGCAGTATACAGGTCCTCAATGGAAGGCAGGTTGGTAGTAATAGTTTTTTCTGCAGTTCTAATTATCCTCTGAAGTCTGTGTCTGTCTTGCAGAACCGAACCAGACAGTTATAGAGGTGCAGATGACAGACTTAATAATTTCTCTGTAGGACTGTATCAGCAGCTCCTTGGGCAGTTTGAGCTTTCTGAGTTGTGCTTTTTTGATGATGTTTTTGATGTTAGGTGTCCATTTTAGATCTTGAGATATGGTAGAACCTAGAAATTTGAAGGTCTCTACTGTTGATACTGTGTTGTCTAGTATTGTAAGAGGTGATAGTATGGGAGGGTTTCTTATACATCTGGAGAAGAAACATGTATACTTCCTAAAAGAGTTTCAGAAGTGTTTTGGGGATACCTGTTATTTCTTAAAGCAACCGGATTTTTTTCCCCAAGTATCTTTTTTCTCAGGCTCAAATTTACTGGGGGGGTTAAAATCAAAAGCATCTTTTCGAAATCGTCTTCAAAGTATGCCCAGCCGTAAAGGGAATGTTTTCAACTTTACCAGAATTTGATTCCAAATAATTCTGGCCTAAATCCAGTAATCTCTGGAATGGGAACAAAATCTTTGTAGAATTAATTTAAAATGGAAAGAAAATATATTGTAGGATTTTGTTTTATCAATCATGCACTCATGATTGCAAATAATTCTAATTGAACCCATTTGGATTTAGTTATAAGCAGCTCTGTTTAAAAATGGTTCTGTAAACAAACAAATTTAAAACCATTTTAATGATCAATTTGTCCTCCGCTCCATCCCATCCCCCACCCCCCCTGCAATTAGGACACTGAACTGCTCCAGCTTCCTTGAAATATCCATTCAATCACAAAGAAGGATAAGGAAAATAAACATCTTCATTTTAGCAATCAGATAAACCAGCATCAAACCTTCAATATTACAATGTGATGTTTGAAAGAAATTAGTTTCTTCCACTAGGTGGTGAGATTGTAAAGCTAAATGTCAGACCCCATTGAGAAAAGAAAAATTAAGTAAATGGAAAGGTAACACTGTCAAATTAATGTTTTAAAATGTAATTTTGGGTGGTGTTGATATTTGGGTACCATACTTTTATTTAAAAAATCATGTTAACAGAAAGTAGATGCTGTTTCCATACACTGCATATTTGAGCAATGGAATGCGTTTTCACCACTACAGGGGTAGCTAAGCCAGTACTAGCTCAATTGATTTTAGGAGATTCAACAAATCGGAGGTTAGCATGTCAGCATCTGGTAATCTTAGGATATGCTGCTCTGTCACAAGATAGGTAACATCTGGCCAATCTTGGCCAATCCAATCTTAGTCCAAGGTCTGAGATTGAACTAAGCAAGGTCAGTCATGATTAGTATATGGACAAATTCAATATGGTTAGGAAAACTTCAAAGAAACGCCTCCATTCAATAATGCGTCAATCAAATCATCTTATGTTTGGTTTGGTATCTGCTTTGAAGTAGTTCATCAAATCAGGTGGCTTCAAAGTGCTTTGCGGTCTTCTAGAGTACTTCACAAACTCAGTGACTCTTCTGGGATTGCTCCAGATTTATTCTCCTGCAATATTACTTCCATGTATGAAAAATGTAAGAATGAATTTAAAGATGTGATAGGTTTTCTGATGTCACCATAGGTGGCAATATTTGGATCATCTCATTGAACATTCAGCTCTCAGAAGTTTTTGGGGGAGCCAAGGATGATAGCGTGTTAAACTTAATTCACTTTCTCAGCTCTTACTTTCTTAAAATAGGTAACCACAAGCTTCAACATTATTGTTGCTCCTTAGCTTTGCTGCCTCTTTGCTCTCTGAACAAAACTGGGAGTTCAGTCCAACCCTTAGCATTCTAAATATGGGGCTCGTAAATCAAATGCTTAAATTCTTCAGGATTGGGACAGGCTTAAATCTCTCAACAATAAGTGAATGGAAGCTGCCTTAATGAACATCTCTTACTCTGGGCTGGCCTCTTTCTCTAAGGCATTGTTTCTCCCTGCCAATCAGTTTCAGTGGCCTGCATTATCTAGCCATAACAGAATATTCCCAGCAAGCATGACTTTAATGAGGTGGTTCTCAACCTTTTCTTTACCATGGACCCCTTTTAAATATCTTTTGTGATCATGGGCCATGGGCCATGGACCCCCAAGACTTAACTCAAGATTGAAATCACAACATTTCTTCAAGCCTTTGTGGACCCCCTGGAATGACATTGCACCACTGGTGGGCTGCTATCGGTTCAGACTGGTTTGGGTGAACCGGTAGTTCTGACCAGGGTTGGGCCTGCCCATCCGCCCTGGCGCTATCATATCCTATATAATTGCCGGCTTTTCAATGCCATGTGCATTTGCAGACGGCACATGCTCACATTTTCAGTTCCAGGCAAACCGGTTGTTACAACCAGCAGAAGCCCACCCCTGTATTGCACATACCCCCAGGGGTCCATAAACCACAGGTTGAGAACCGCTGTTCTAATGTATCTTGTTATTGCTGCCAGTGTAGGAGCTCTTCAAAGTGGAACAAGCTTGAGAACTCACTGTGCTGCTTTTCCTATCAACCAGCAAAACTCAAACCTAGGAAGTCTGTACTGCTCGATAAAGATGAGTCAGGAGGCATTCTTCAATGTCACAGCAAGCGTGGCATGCCAGAAAAACAAGTGGAGCAAAGCGAGCTACTTTGGGGGGGGGAGTTTTGAATTCTCCCTCACCTTTCACTTATTTTTATTTAAATAGCTACCTGTCTCTTGGCTTTACAGCAAAGTTGGACTAAGGACTTCAATTGTACCAACTGAGCAAACTTAGGCTCTTTTCTGGATATCCTGGAGACTGCTGTACGTTATGTTATGAAAGATAGAGGGTAACTATTTTAAAACTAAAGATAGTTGCAATGAAATCCACAAAGGTGCCCAGCTAATTTGGCAGGATTAACTTTCTATACTTCTGCTATTTGCATCCCAATATTTAAACTGCATTAGCTCAGTATAGCCTGTGGAAAATCACTTTTGAGTTCGAAGTTCAAATGTTGAAGAGACTTGAATCAAATTAGTCGGCCTTGAAATTTTGAATCCCAAACATAGAGGGAGAATGGGGAGGTGCAACCAAGAAATTTCAGTATGGTGACAAATAGTGGATGTAAGAAAAAAAACACCCACACCAGCAGTGGCATCATTTATTACCTGCATCAGTAAATAAATTTCTAAAATGTCACAAAGAGAATGAAAACACACACATACACACCACATAGGTCCTAAGTATCTGTTGAAAAAAAGAAGGTTCTTTTTAGGGGAAGAAAACATCTGCAAGGTGGATTTTACCAGTGTTAACTTTAATATCACTCCATGGGGCAAAACAGTAGAGAAGTGCCATTTGCTCATATTTTCAGTGTGGGATACTTGGGCCAATCCTGAAGAAATCCAGATGTGGAGCAACATTCCTAATGTCCTTCTGGAATATAAGAAACAGATTGCAAAGCCAAAGTTACTACAACTATATTGTAGCTATCATACAGAGAACCTTATTAACAACAACGAAAAAAATCTCAGTATCATTGAGAATTATCATTTCATACATTTCAACCCCAGCAAGCTGTGGCAATACCTGCCCTATGCAATAATTCCCCTCCAGAGAACCAGATGACCATATTCTTGTTAGCCTTTCATAAGGCTTCAAAGGCCTAACTGTTCTCCCAGATGTTTCTATTAGGCAAACTCTGCCAGTTAGTGCAGTCTTCTTTGGGACTGTTGTTTGTAACTTTGTTATGGTTTGGATAGTTTAAATTGTTGGTTTGAATCCCGTACATTGCCCAGAATCACTGACATTGAAAACAAACCAAACATATGATTTGACAAAAAACATTTGTCTGAAATGGTATATGGTTTCCTGCCTGAGCAGGATGTTGAATTATAAGACCTCCAAGGTTCCTTCCAACTTTGTTATTCTGTAAACCTAAGAACACAATCCCTTGTCATTTTGGAGTGATATACAGTTGCAATATAAGACCTAAAATAGACTATTAGGGCCTTTTTTAAAAAGGGAACCTTGAAACTTTTGCAAATGCCCAGGATCACCTCATCTAAGTGATATATACCGATCCATTTTATGGGCTTGAACCCTCCTATATGTGAAGGGAAATCCTTGGAAACCAAAACCATCCATGCCTTATTGCATTTTTAAAAAAACTTTACCAACATTAAGATGTGTGGACTTCACTTACCAGAATTCCTTCCACTACCAGACTGGCTAGGCAATTCTGGGATTGAAGTTTACACATATTAAGTTCAAAAACACTGCCTTATTGGATTGGGACAGGTTCTTCTGGTCCAAATGACGAATCAGCAGCTATCTTGATGTTTACAAGTAGGACATAATTTGCTCTTCTTTTATTTGCCTCCAGAAGTCCTATAAACATAATTAAGAAGGAAAGATTTTTCTTATTTCCTTTGCTGCAAGTAGTTAAAAGTTACTCGATAAAATCTTTACTAGTGAGTTACAGCAAGGACTGAAGAGGGAAGTGATTTGGTTGTTTTTTTTTTTTTTGTGCTAATTCCAAATCACTCCACCTCCTCCTTTACAATACTTAATTAAATGCTCATTGGTCGTGACTCCTGAGTTATAATTAAGATTAAGGGGATGTTTGAAGAGCAATGAAGCGGTAAAATTGGGTTTCCAAAGAGTTTTGAGTCACAGAAACAGCATAACATTTAGTGGGATTGAGTTTATCTTTGTTATATCTTGCAAATTTATAATACTTATTGAATGAATAAGTTTCCTGCTATTATTTTGCCTTGAAGTTTAAAAGCATACTATATCTATTTTTTGGATGCAGTAAAAGGCACAGGGAATCCATTTACATTGTCCAGTTGTCAAACTCCATGTGCTAAGTACAGTATAGTAGTTCAAAAGCATACTACTCTGAAAATTTTACCTTTTGTCATGTAAGTAGTGTTTATATAACCCACTACTTTCTCCCAAAACATAGTAAATATCGGCCATAGCAGCACTGGAAAAATAAATTTCCATTTATCCATATCTATTTCACTCAAGGGATTGAAGAACTGTTTGCACTTGCCACCCATGAGCAGATTGCCTATAGATGTAGATTTTATATGGACAAGTTGAAATATGGGACTCAAGTGCATACTATATTTAAAGTTTTTAATATTTCTGTGTATTTTAAGGGTTAGTCAGTGTTAATGCTGTAGCCTTTGAATAGTTTTTCATTTGTTATAGTGAATTTGTTTTTATCATGTAAGTCACAGTCTTTTTTAAAATATAAAATGTGTAACTATCGATAAAGAACAGTGGGATCAGAGAGAAACAAAAAGCCAATATGGATCTCTTTTTGCTATTTAGGATGCTATAATAGTCAGATTGTTCCTCCGAGTTATAATTATCCACATAATTGAGTCGCCATGGGTGAATAGGCGGCAATATAAATCTAATAAATAAATAAATAAAATAATAAATCCCACTGAGCTCAGAATAGTAAACGTTTTACTCGGCATTCATTGGAATTTACTATTTCCATGATAAATATGGATATTCCAGGTTCTAAACTAGAATAAAGTCTGTTGTTTCTACTATAGACCAATATATCCATCAGGAAAAGATACATATATCTGAAAATGAAAAAATTCTAGAGAGGGAACCTCATTCCCTTAATTGTATTATTTGTATTGTATTATATGTAAGATCACAAATAATATCTTCCTTTGTACTAGAGAACACCATAACCTTTAATAGGTGCAGCATCAACATATATGTCCATTTCCAGATTACATGGCGGAACCAGCAAAAGGGGATAGTGTTAGGATTTGTCAGGATTTATTTCTCCACATGGATCTGCCTTTCCCTATCTCCTATCTTCCTGGGTCCCATATCATTTGAAGCAGGGCAGTACTGTTGTTGGGGAAGAGTGACTTGACATATTCAGATCTCCCAATTCCCAGCTCTTTAGATTTTTTTTCTTCTCAGAATTTTATAGTGGAGTATTTTTTTTTCTTTCCTCAAAAATGTTTTAGTATAAATATGTACCAGAGAGATAATTATTTTTGTGAGGGAATATGTTCAAACTACGTATTCATATATAACTTTTATGCATATTTTAGAAGAAAAAAAATGCATATAGATTGGATGCCTTCATCTATTCCAGGAAAGGATGGAGACTGGTGTCCAATCCATCCTGCTTTTGCTGACTTGAAAAGCCTAACTGGGTGAAGTATCCAGATGTGTGGGAATCTATGAGAGGCACATTCCAAAGCAGTGCATCTCTTGAGGTTTGAGAAAAGCATTGCTATGTAAACAAATTTCCTTATAAATAGTCTGCCTCAAACCACTATATAGCTGGAACACTATGCTTCCAGTGGCAAAGCCTATCAAGGCATAAATCTATTCCCAAATACAGATAGCATTTGGGAACACCCATTTGTGTGCAAAGTCACCTTTATCTATTTACCAGTATCCTTAGTTCCTTCTTGGAGCATAGATTTGCTTGGGAAATTGTTCATTTGAAACAGAGGTGGGTTTCACATATTTTTACCACCGGTTTGCCCCGCGCGTGCATGCTTGCTTCATGTGCATGTCTTACGTGCATGCGCCTGGCCTTCTGTGCATGTGCTTTGTTCACACGTGCGGCTTCCACGCATGTGCCTGGCCTCAAAAACACGGCTAAATAGGACGGCATAGCGCCGGGGTGGGTGGGCTGGCCTGCCCACAATTGCCACTACCAGTTCGCCCGAACCTGTCTGAACTGGCTAAATACCACCACTGATTTGAAATAGGCTGAAAACTAACTTCACCTTCTCTTGTTTATCACTAGACATTCACAGGATTACATATTTTCCTCTTAAGCCAAGGGTCCTCAACTCCTGGGCCACAGCCCATTTGAAACTGGGCTTCACTAGCAGCAGGTGTGCATGCATGCATGCACAGCTCCACTTGTGGAAGCAGCAGGTGCCGGCGCTCATGTGCAAAACTCCATTTGTGCGAGTGGTGGGTGCTGGCACTGGCAGCTCCATTTATGCAAGCAGCAGGTACTGGCACTCATACGTGAAGTTCCATTTGTGCAAGCAGCAGGTACTGGCAATCACACGTGAAGCTCCATTTGTACGCATGTGCCCACCGCTCACACAAATGGAGTTGTGCGCCTGCCACTTGCACGGAATCATCTCTTCTCTCCCCCCCCCTCCCCAGCCAATCAGTCCGCCAATCCGTAAAGGTTGGGGACCTCTGCCTTAAGCCTTTCTGTGACAAATTTTAATGTTGACTCTTAGGGGCTACATTTTAATTTAGCCACATTTGAATATCTTCCTGGAAAAGCTAGCATGTATACAGTATGACTATATTTTTTTGATTTTGAATGTTACTGAATGTGACAGTGAACTGGCACAGAGAGTCAAATATAGAACGATCAATTTACAGATGAGCCTTTTCAACAGCTCATGCTTATCTAGGAAGTACGATATCTTAATTAACAGTTTGCTGATTCTGGGTGCTGATGAACATGCAAAGGCAGCTCAAAAGGGCTATTGAATACTCTTTGTAATTGTTTTAATGGATGTAGTCTCTATAATCAGTTCAGCTAGTTGTACTTTATTTACTTTTGGAGAATAAACCTCTCCAGGCTATTTGGACTGTTTGCTTGCCCTTTTTTGTACATGATGGAATTGATCAAAACTCCCACCGTAAGTAAAATGCCCTTTTCAAAGAACTGCATGGCTCTGCTATCTAAGCGCTGTTCTCTGCCGCTAATAGTAGTCAAGGGTCTTAAGTCCCATCTGTTCTTGCAATTTAATTTTTAATCTTCACTTTGGTCAATACATCATCACTTCATCACTTTCAGCAAAAAGATGGCTCTTTGTTTCCAATTTCATTTCTTCGTTTTGGGAATATGTAGGCAAGCCTTTATTTGCATAAAGTACATCTGACAGATGATCTCGAGCGAAGGGAAGGGAAAATATAGAGCAAACTGAGTAGATTCACAGCTGAATCTACTCTATTTGTGCTTTCATTGGAATAGGCATCTATACAAGCTATAGTGACAGCAAAATGATGACACGTGTCTCATAATGTCATTACAGAATGGCATAATGATGTCTTATGCTTTGAAGAACTGTTGCAGGAAATGGGCATGTCTAGTTTAATGGAAAGAAGGACATGACAGCAGTGTTTCAATATCTCAGGGGTTGCCACAAAGAAGAGTGGGTCAGCCTATTCTCCAAAGCACCTGAAAGCAAGATAAGAAGCAATGGATGGAAACTAATCAAGGAGAGAACCAACCTAGAACTAAGGAGAAATTTCCTTACAGTGAGAACAATTAATCAGTGGAACAATTTGCCTTCCGAAAGTTGTGGGTCCTTCAACACTAGAGGCTTTTAAGAAAAAATTGGACAACCACTTGCCTGAAATTGTATAGGGTCTCCTGCTTGAGCAGGGGGTTGGACTAGAAGACCTTAAAAGGTCTCTAACAACTATGTTATTCTGTTATCTGTTACATGAGCTTCATCATTTGTATTATGATGTTATGATGTACATGGATCATCTCTTGCTCCTGTTGTGAAACCCAAAGAGCCTCCTACTGTACCAAATTGAAAATCATGGTGCTGCGGCACCCTGCTGAACTCTCTCCCCATCTTTCAGGTTGTCTTTCCCAGTTTCTCTTACCTCCCCTAGCCTAACAGATGGAGAGCAATTCCAAGGAAATGTGTCAAGAACAGTAAATCAAAATGATAAGACTTCTTCTCATCTCTTGCGTTCTGATTATCAACCAATAGCTTCCCGAGCATCTCCCCTTTTAGCTAAATATAACTTTCAGCGAATGTAATTTTTTTTGCCCCTGATTCATAAAATGTTTTTGACCTTTTTAAAGAAGGAAACTATTCCTCAGATTACTCAGTATGTAATGATTTGAATGCCCTTTGGACAAAAAAGTGGGATGGAAATTAATAATACACAGAGGGACTTAATGCAGAAGAAAATATACATTGATATTAAAATATGTTTTAATTATACCATTGACTACCCCCTTCAGGATTCCAGATATCTTCCATAAATATTGTTTAATATCCTTTGTGAAACAATAAAATTGTTATATAGTGATAATTACATTATTGTGGTTCATTACACAGTCAACCAGATGTTCAGGCTGGATTTGGCATTTTTATCTACCTATCAAGTCCTTCCCAGGGACCTGGGATAGGCAGATGTTGATGTTTGATGATGTTACAGATATCATCGCAGGATGTCAGCTGTTCCGAGTAAAGCCATCTTTTGCAATTTATTGATGGTGATATTATTATTATTATTATTATTATTATTATTATTATTATTATTATTATTTGCTTCTAGCAAGTTGTCTGAAAAGAATTGTTGAAGTGTTGATTTTTAACAACCATATGAAGAAGCACATGTTCTAAAACAATGCTTCTTTCTAAAAGAGAAATGCACCAAAGTTATAATCCTATTAATTGACAGGAACAGCATGGATAATATTTTTTGGAAACAATCAAAGCAAACATTGCAACAAAGTGATAACATTTTACTAAATTGGTTGAATAAAGCCAAAGTCTGTATTTGTAAAGAATGGGATACACCCATTAAGAGCTGAGGTGGCACAGTGGTTAAAATGCAGTAGTGCAGGCTACTTCTGCTGCCTGCTGCCTGCCTGCAATTTGGCAGTTCAAATCTCACCAGGCTCAAGGTTGACTCAACCTTCCATTCTTCCAAGGTGGGTAAAATGAAGACCCAGATTGTTGGGGGCAATATGCTGACTCTGTAAACTGCTTAGAGAAGGCTGTAAAATACTGTCAAGCAGTATATAAGTCTAAGTGCTATTGCTAGGTACTATTAAGGATAGTGTTTTTTGAATAGTGTAAGGTTCTTTATGTTGTAGATTAAAGATACACACACACACACACACACACACACACACACACACAAGTGATGATGACTAGCATGGCAATTAAAAGATGGTATACATGGGGGGGAAATCAGAAGAAACATTTATCCTATGAAATCAACATGTGAAACTCTTTGTAGTGATTGCACCAAGAAATCTTCTGCATTTTTGCTACTATTCTTTTCCTTCTGAAAAAACTTCAAAACTCTGCTTTAAAAAGTTTCCCAGTCCTTTGGGATTGTGAGGATGTTCAGGAGGCTGAGAGAGGTGAGGAATCTCACCCCATGCTCTGTTCGATAGATGGACAAAATATTGTCAGCAGCTATTGAACGTTACATTCTGTCTTTCCACATCATTCCCTTGAGAGCCATTGCTCTATTGTGAAGATTTTTCTTTCTTTTTTTGCTGAACTTTGACCATGATTCAGTAGGAGTTTGTATGATTCACTGCAAATGTACCAATTAGATCTCTCTCTCTCTCCATAATTTGTAAACCATTCATACATTTAATATAGCTACAGTGACATTTAACTTCAGCCAAAGGATCCTAATTGTTGCGACATCATAAGAGGCTTACAGAAAGCAAGCAGTTCATAGAAAACATCATCAGGCTCTAATGCTCCCCATCAGGGGTGGGTTCCACTTACCTTTGCTACCGGTTCGCAATGGGAGCACGCACGTGAGGCGCTTCTGCGCATGCGCAGAGCATCCGTGATGACATCTGGATGAGTGGGTGGAGCATCCCGCCACCATTACTACCAGTTCTCAAGATCCGGACTGAACCGGTAGCAACCCACCACTACTCCCCATCTCCCAAATATCAGTTAATGAAATAAAATAGAAATGGGAAAACTCTAATGTAAGTTTTATAAGAGATCACAGATGTTGGCATTGGTTACAAATTTTCCTTGCAGTATGCTTCCAGTCAGTGGTATAGAGCAGTGGTTCCTCCTGGTTTGGCCCAGTTCCGCCGAGCTGGTAGCGGTGATGATATGATGTCACCGAACCGGTTCTAGCACAGACCCCCGTGTTATTTTTACATTTTATTTGGCCCCATCCCTAATCTATTGCTGCCTCCTGAGTCCCACCTGATCAGCTAGAAGGAAAAAAACTGTTTAAACTCTTGCCGTGGGGCTTCAAAGGGCCGCTCTACAGCTGATCAGTGTTAAAAGGCAGTGTAGTGGTAGACCGGTGACTCGAAAAACAAATGAGTAGATCGGTGACTGCAAAAATAAATGGGTAGACCAGTGCCTCCAAAAACAAATGAGTAGACCAGTGCCTCCAAAAACAAATGAGTAGACCGGTGCCTCCAAAAATAAATGGGTAGACCTCCAAAAACCTCCAAAAACAAATGAGTACAGCTCTGCAAGCAGTGAAAAGCCTGGTAGACCAGTACCTCTGCTAAATCCTAAAGAATTGTCACATGACCATCAAGCCACGCCTACAAAATAAGCCATGCCCACAGAACCGGTAGTAAAAAAATTTAGAACCCACCGTTGGTATAGAGGCATGATGGGTTTCTTGAATATCTTTGTATGAAGAGGTAGTATTCTGGGAAGCTGATCTTATTTGGCCTGATCTTTCTTATCTCCCTGTTTTACTTTTCCCCCTTTCTCCTTCCCTGATTTACCTTCCCCCATACCTTTTCTCACATTTCTATCAAGGTGATCTTTATCTTGTACTTGATGAAGTATGAAATTGTAGCGGGATTTACTAATCCCAAGTTAATCAGGAGACAAGACCACAGAGATCCAGAGAAAACAGGCTTTTATTGAATATTGCTAGCAATAGGCCCAGTGCAGTAACCTGACAAATACTGAGCCCCGAGCAACGCCCTGAGGCAGGTTTTATAGGTTTCATGATCATAGCATGGTTTCAGTTCCTCTTAGGATAATACAGTATACATACATACAGATGGGTAAAATGGAAAAATACAAATACAGAAGTATATAATGGAAAAGTATAAAAGCAGAAGTCTATGAGTATACAATCCTATAGGGTTTACACAATACTATCTTGGAACATCTTGTGGTTACAATTGTTACAACATTATAGTTACAACAGATTGCTACTGAGAGTACAGATTTAGGGTAAAGGGTGATACGTTATAAATGATATAAAAGCGAGGCCTTTGTAATACATACAGTTAGGATATACCATATGAGGGGCTCTCCTTCATTCCCCCCTGTTGAGACTTTGCCAAGTGCTGCAGTCACTGCAAAGTTTCATATTCGGGGTCACCTTCCGTGGAGTTACCCCCCTGTAGGTCAGCAAGTTTCTGGTATTCCCACCAGGCCATTGCCTGGGCTGTGGCCTTTTTGTCCACCAATAAAGACAAGGTGCTGGTAATGGTGCGGATAAAGATTGGAAGCACACAAGGCAAGATGACACAACCAGCAGCAATGAGACCGATGAGAGCGACAATAGCCTGCAAACCAGGTAGTTTTGGAAACCATCCCGAGAAAGCATCAGCCAGGTTAAGGCCTCTCCATGTCTGTACAGGGACATGTGCAATCTTGACCATCTTATCCGTGATTTCCTTAATAACATGGCCACTATCGTCAATCTCAATGCAGCAGTTAGAAAGGTTGAACTTACCACACACACCTCCCTCTTTTGCAAGCAAATAGTCTAAGGCAAGTCGATTCTGCATAATATAAGTTCTAGATTTCACACTTTCCTTAGCCAGTTTAGTGAGGCCCTTAACTGTTTCATTAGTAATGATCTCAACCACCGCCTGCAAACGAATGAGGCGATTGAGGAGATATATCGGGGTGCGGTATCCCCACATGCCATCCTCAGCCCACGTGGCTGGGCCGTAATATTGAATTATCCTTTCGGCAGGCCATTCCTCTTCCTGGAAAGTGTGTGAGCCGCCCACTTTAACCTTTTCCAATTGCAGATGTGTCTACATGGCGGCGGGTCCTAATGACATTCCCAATCTCATCATAGACCGGTACCCCTAAAATCTGCCTATTTCTCAGGGGCAACAAGAAGAAGCCTGGGCGAATGATACCTAGAACACAGGAGCCACACCAGCCCGCAGGAAGTTCAGCATAGGCAAAGGCTCCGCATAACCAATACATACCATCTGGAGCCAACCAAGGCACAGCCCTATTCATCGGATCCAAAATGTACCTTTTCAGAAGTTGCACTCGTTCCAGAGCGGTGTCATCGGCGGTGTACGTCCTGTTAGTACCAGACCACCAGGTACGATTGTTCCAGGCAGAGCGGCAGCGAAGAGAACCAACATAAAAGCAGCCGCTGGAACGGTTTCTAGTGTAGCAGACAGAACCTACCAGGTTAGAAGTTAAAGCCCAGGTGCCATCCTTTCCTGGTGTGGCAGTAAGATTATTACGATGTTCCATATCCAGGACAGTGGAGTAATTAAGTTCCTGGGCCTCCCATGGCCATTTGTCACCCATGTTTGTACCTCCACAGACAAAACAATTAGAAACGTTAAGGGTATGAGCGATGTCCTCTGCTAATCGGACAAAGGTATTATGTACCTGGGCAGGGAAATCAGGAATGTTAAGCTTAGCAATTTCTTCGTAGAAGGACCAAAAGAGGTGTTTGGTGTCCCCTCGGGATCGTGCTCGTTTGGTAAACTTAAGCCTTATTTTTGCTCCTGGATCCCGACCTCTGCCATCGATTTGAAAACCATAATCGGCAAAGGCTCCATCTCTATTCATAGACCAAAGCGAATGATGGAAAGTAAGGACAACAGGATTACATTTACCCAACGGACAATTACTTGCAGCTACTCCATTCCGAAGGGAGATAGCCTGGGTGCTATCCGTTTTGGAGACACAACTCTTATAGGGACACCAGTTGTAAGTATCAGCGATGTGACAATCAGGTTTAGATCTAGTCCTGAGACACATATACTTATTGTTAAACATATACTCTCTTTCCCAGTCCAGCCCTCCGCATCGGGTTTGATAATAGCCTCCTCTATTAATGAGGTTACAAGCATCAAAGGATAGAGTCAGGGATTGTTGTCTGTAAGGAGTGGAATTCGAAGTGACCAATTCCAAGCCGGAACCACCCATGTGATAAAGGTAGACCCCATGTTCGGTCCACTTGGTAATCTGTGAGGGGTCATAACATTGAACTACCGCCTTCTTATCCCTGCATCTCCTATAGACTGTGTTATTCAGAGTGCAGGTTGGTAAGTCGGTCAGACAATCGTCCGGTTTAGCAGTGTGGTAGATTAATGTATTGCTAATAACCTGATCCGACCGGGTAGTGACTATGCATTCGGCACACGAGGGTGGTATCGGTGCCTTTAGTGGTTGCTTAGGTTTGGGTGGTGGCCGCCGAGAAGGAAAGGGGCCTGTACGATAGCAGTGTGGGAGGCTGTTACGAACACAAACCTTATACTGGACAGAGTCCCGTGTACAAGTCCGTCCTTCACTGCACATTGAGGTGGTGCTTGGGGAGTAAAGGAAAGTGGTGCCTTGTACACAAGGGGCGCACTCAGCCAGGTCCCCCTCCTGTAAGTAGCAGTATATCCCTAGGGTCCCATTGCACCGGCTATACAGTTTTTCTTGAACCTTACAGGTGGTTAAATCGAATTGAGTGCATGAGGCTGGTTTTCCATACACCTGTTTGTTTGACGGACAACCACAAGGGCTCTGCCCGAGTGCGTAGTCTTTTTTTACCTCACGAGTGGTCCTGTGCTTGCGCGAGGGACCGTGATGGTCAGAGCCAAAGGGGCGTATGAGATGGCATTTTTGTAAAGGGTCATCATTGCAGCGTAAGAATGAGTAATTCTTATATTTACATGGGGGTAGGTACCCAGAAGAACAATTAGGTGCTGCAAGAAGTGTGAAGGCAAAGCGCCGGCCCACTGGTAAGGACAGGAAACAGTCAGTACATATGGACGGTGTTACAGCTGTAGCCAGGAAACGAGGTTTCTGACTAGGGCTGACCTCAGGTTCGAATCCCACAGGGTCATAAAACAGAACTGGAGCCAATGTAGGTGACATGTTTCCTCCTAACCATGTCCAAATGTCATCATCCGTGGGGAAGCGCTTGCCCTCATCCAGAGGCGAAAGGGGACCCTCCAAATCCAAGCTCCCCTTCCCCCCTGTTCCCAACAGAACGCGATAAAGGTATAGTGAATTAATAATAATACTGGCCAGCAAAAGAACAATAACAACCCAAATGGAAGGCAAAAGTCCCCGGCGGAGACAAGCCGTCTCCCGGATACGCTGAGCCGGATCCATCTAAGACCAATGATAGGAACTGGTAGGTTCAGGAAGACTCAGGGCTATGAGAACCGTGGGAGTTGTCGTTAGGGTAGAGACCCGTTGGCCAGAGGAATTGGAATAGAAGAATCCCTCAAGGACTTGTTCGATAACAACAATGTCACAAATAAGGGTACAGTCAATACATAAAACACAATCAATACAATGGGAACAGCAGCAGGAATCACAGGGGCAGGGGCAAAACCAGCACATGAAATCAAGGAGATGCTGCGGGGACTTGCCTCCCAGAGCGCAGGGTGAAACGAGGCGCGTTGCCCGTGCGATGGGTATTAGCCTCCGGAGTAATACCTGCAGGGGATTCCTCTTCGGCGCCCGTTCGTAGAGGGACAGCTTCCGGAGTGTCACCAGAAGGGGCAGCCACAGGCACAGTGCGCCGTCGGCGAAGGGTGAGCCGCAAAGGCTGGTCAGGATGGGAATCCACCCGCCAATCGGAGGAGGCAGCAACCTTGACTCGAGACCAATGGATCCAAGGCTTAATTTCAGCAACTTTAATAGCAAGCGGAGAAGTCATAACTACAGAGAAAGGTCCCCTCCATTTGGGACACAGAGGTTCCCGTTTCCATTCCTTAACCCACACTTCCTGACCAGGGGAGATGTTGTGAGTGGGGGTTACAAACAGGTGCGGGCGGGAGGACAAAACATAATCCTGCAACTTGTGAACCATTCGATTAAGTGACTGAAGCTGTTGGAGCTTAATAGTGTCTCCCAATTGGGTCTCGGAAGACAGAGAGGGACGAACTAAGTTGGGAACCCGCCCGTAGAGCAATTCAAAAGGGGAAACAAGCAAATCTTTGCGAGGAGCGCAGCGCACAGCGAGCAGAGCCATAGGCAAGGCATCTGGCCACTTGAGGTGTGTTTCCTGACAAATTTTTGCTAGTTTGTCCTTAATTGATCTATTAACCCGTTCCACAAAAGAACCACTACTGGCGTGAAAGGCACAATGAAGGCGCCAGTGGATACCCAGCATAGTGGAAATCTTCTGTGTTGCCTTATGAATAAACTCCGGGCCATTATCTGAAGAGATCTTAGAAGGCAGGCCGTAACGAGGAATGATAAGCTGCAAGAGGGCCTTAGTGACCTCAGAGGCCCGCTTGGTGCGAGTGGGAATACATTCTGGCCAACCCGAATAGGTACAGATAATGACAAGCAGGGCAGTGTATGAACCAGAGCGGGGCAAATCGGTGAAATCAATCATAAGTGAGTCAAAAGGAAAATCTCCTCTAGGTTGATGCCCTTGCGGGGGCTGGGGTCCCGTCCTAGGGTTATTAGCTGCACAAGTGTGGCACCTGGAGCAGACGTTGGCTGCAATGCTATGGACCTTGTTGATATAGAGTTCCCGCAACAAGGCATGTGCCAGAGCAGTCTTGCCCAGGTGCAATTGCGCATGGACTTGATTAACGACATCCCAGGCCAGGTGGCCCGGGAGGAAAACACGAGAATCGGGCAGGACCCACCAACCCCCCTGTAGGGAAGCATCGAGTGCACGGGCTTGGGCAAGTTCAGATGCACTATAATGAGGCTGCATAGATTCTGGGGGATCCCATAAGGCGAGGCAGTGCAGCTGCGGGTTGAAAGGTCGCAACGCTGCATGGCGAGCCTCCTGGTCAGCCTTATGGTTACCCAGTTGTGTGTCTGAGGGAGATTTCTGATGGCCCCTACAGTGCATGACAGCCACCTTACTAGGGGCCCAAACACTGTCCAGCAGGCGGAGGATTTGTGGACCATACTTGATGTCCTTTCCCCCTGCTGTAATAAGTCCCCTCTCTTTATACAGTGCCCCGTGGACCTGAACTGTCAAAAAGGCATACTTTGAATCTGTGTAAATATTGACATTTAGATCTTTAGAAAGCTCAAGGGCCCTAGTTAAAGCGTGGAGCTCTGCCAACTGTGCACTAGTGCCAGGAGGGAGGGGTTCGGCTTCCCAGACATCAGTAAGGGTTACAACAGCATATCCAGCCTTGCGAACCCCATCCAGAAGGAAACTAGTGCCGTCAGTGTACAGTACATAGTCAGGACGGGGAAGTGGGACATCTGACATATCAGGGCGGCTGGCATATGTTTCCCCAATAGTCTGAATACAATCGTGGGCCGTATCAAGATCAGGTTCAGGAAGGAGAGTTGCCGGATTCAAGGAAGTAGATTGCTTTAAAACAATCATAGGGTTGTGAGTGATAAGGCCTTGGTATTTAAGCATTCGGGGATTGGTTAACCACAAATGGCCTTTTGTTTCCAAGACAGCCTTCAAGGCGTGAGGAGTCTGTATTTCAAGTTCCTGACCAAAGGTGAGCTTGGATGACTCTTGAGTAAGAAGGGCCGTGCCAGCAACAGCCTTGAGACAGGCAGGCCAACCCCTCGCAACAGGATCCAGCTGCTTGGAAAGATAGGCTACAGGGCGATGCCAGGTTCCTAACCTTTGGGTGAGAACCCCGACAGCAACATTTTGTTTAGTATCCACAAATAACTGAAAAGGTTTGTCTAAGTCTGGCAAGCCCAAACTGGGGGCTTGCATCAGAGCATGTTTTAAACTTGAGAAACTTTTCTGTTCCTCTTTTCGCCAGAGGAGCGGCTCTCGGTCACTACCTCTGGTAGCCTCATATAGGGGTTTTGCAAGGAGGCTAAAGTTAGGAATCCAAATACGGCAAAACCCAGCAGCCCCCAGAAACCCCCGGAGATCCCTTTTGGTCCGAGGGGTGGGGAGGCGGCAAATAGCTTCCTTTCTTTCATGACCCAATGTGCGTTTTCCAGGCTCAATATCATAGCCCAAGTATCTAACTTTTTGCAAAACCAATTGTGCCTTTTTCCGAGAAGCCTTATAGCCCAGTCGCTGTAGAAGGTGTAGGAGATCATAAGTGTTTTGCCAGCATATGTCCTTTGTCTGGCCAGTGACCAGCAGGTCATCAACATACTGCAACAAGACCTCCGGCTTGGGGAGGTTCAAAGTTTCCAAATCAGCCGCGAGGGCATTCCCAAACAGAGTGGGGGAGTTCTTAAAACCTTGAGGCAACCTGGTCCAAGTATACTGCTGTTTACGACCAGTAGCCGGATTTTCCCACTCAAAAGCAAAGAGATGCTGACTCTTTTTATGGACTGGGATGGTAAAGAATGCATCCTTAAGGTCAATGACCGAAAACCATGACGCAGTCTGGGGAATCAAGCCCAGAATAACGTACGGATTCGGGACCAAAGGATGAATGGTTACTGTAGCAGCATTTACTGGCTTTAAATTTTGGACCGGACGGAAACGGCCATCCCCTTTTGGAATAGGCAAAATTGGGGTGTTCCAGGCCGATTCAGTAGGGACCAAAATGTTATGTGCCAGATAGAGATCAATGACTTCCTGAATAGCTTGCATAATGTGTCGAGGGTAGGCCCGTTGACGAAGGCGAATTGGATGTTTGGCAGGGAGCTCCTCGACAATGATGGGTGTCTGATGGCTAGCAAATCCAGGGGGGTTGTCCTCAGCCCACAAAGAAGGAACATTAAAATCCTCCCAACCGGAGTTTGCTACGACTTCATGTACAGCCATTAAGCGCCATGCTTCCTCCTGGGGGACCTCCACAGAGACCTTGCCATATGTCAAGGAAGTGGAGCCGTCCGGCTCAAAAGAAATCTGAGCCCTTAATTTACTCAACAAGTCTCGCCCCATAAGAGGAAGAGGGCACTCAGGCATGTAAACAAATTGATGAGTTATTGTTTTACCTCCCGTGTGGCAAACTAGGGGGTTGAGGAATGGGCGTTTGATTGGCTGGCCTGTGGCCCCCTGGACCGTAATGGTATGCGAGGAGGGCTGGGCCAAGGGTTTGGTTATGACGGATCGGGTAGCCCCTGTGTCGACAAGGAAGGAAATAGGCTTGCCTCCAATATTGAGACTGACCATAGGTTCAGGGAGGCGGGCCGAACCCGGTCCGTTTCACTCCCATTCCTCGACTTCGGCCAGACCAATGAGGGGGGTGTTGGACGCCCCTCGTCCCCTCCCTCGAAAGGGTCTGCCTCGTCCACCTCGGCTATCTCGGGCATAGCCTCCCCGATTTCCTTCCTTGGCACGTTCCAGTTCTTTTTCAGGGCATTCACTTCTCCAGTGGCCAAATCGCTTGCAGATGGCACACTGATTCTGCCCCAGGGGTCCCCCTGGCCCCCGGCCCCTTGAGCCGCCCCAGGGGTCCCTCCGACCCCTCAAACCCCTATCCATTCTTGGGCCACCTCGGGTGGCAGGCCCGCTCATCAAAGCTGCAGCAAGCAATTCTGCCTTTTTATGCATTTTTTGCTCCTGCTTCTGTTCCTCAATTTTATCCCTGTTCGCAAAAACCTTCCTTGCAACTTCCATCAGTTCACTCATAGATTTCCCAAGAGCTCCCTCCAATTTCTGCAATTTTCGCCGTATGTCAGGGGCTGATTGGGAAATGAAGGCCATTGCCAACATGCGAGCATTTTCAGGCTGAGTAGGGTCTATGGGGGTGTACATTCGGTAAGCATCTAACAGCCGGGCATAGAAGGCTTCCGGGGCTTCACCAGCACCTTGGATCACTAAAGAAGGTTTTGACATGTTGGTGGTGGGTTTTCCCGCCACCTGGATTGCTTGCACCACAAGGCGCTGGTAATCCTGAAGGGACCTAAGATCCTCGATCTTATAAGGGTCCCATCTTGGATCTTCAGAGGGAAAATTTCTAGCCACCCAGCGTTCAATGGTCATATCCCGGGCTGGCATAGTTCCTTTTAAGATTTTAAGGGCGGCATTCCTAATCTTTTCCCTCTCTTCTGGGTTGAAGATGGTACTCATCAACTGTTGTAGATCCCTCCAAGTTGGATTGTGGGTATCTACAATAGTTTTAATTAAATCAGTAACCTCCGCTGGTTTGTTACAAAACGGACCATAATGCATTTTCCAATTTAAAAGGTCCGAGGAGGTAAATGGAACATGTTGAAACACAGAGACAATTACGGGCTCCCTGTTCGGTTCAACGACGGACTGATCTACCCTCCTGAGAGGGCTCAGAAGAGCCGGTCCGTCTTCCGACGAGTCCGCTTCCTCACTCTGCCTGGTATCCTTTGAGCGAGTTCGATCAGCTATGGGGCCTTCCTGTTTCCCAAGGGGCGACTTTTGTCCCCCCACTGCTCCTTCTAATTCATCCGAGGAGGGGGTGATCTGTTCGCTTTTCTGGGTTTGTCGCTCCTTCGGGCGGGCCCCCCCCCTGTCCGATCCATCCAAACTGGTTTGGGCGGAGCGGTCAATAGGGGTTGGTACCCCTGGTGAATCGGGGATACCCAAGTCGTCCATGGCTCTCAGGAAGGTGTCGGCTCCTTCTCCTGTACTGCCAGAAACCGAGGTGCTTGCCCTCTGGCTAAAGTCACCGTCCCCCCGAGGGAGATACGGTGGCGGATTGGGCAGCTCCTCTGGGCAGCTAGGAAGGATGGTGGGGATTGTTTTTTCCTTTTTATATGGCAAGGTGCGGGAAACCAATAATCTACACCTTGCAGCTTTGCACTTTTGTAGCCAAATGAGGGGCTCTCCTTCAAAATGATGGAAGCTTAGAGACAGTTCCTTTCCATCCATTTCTCTTAGCTCTGTTTCTATTCTATATAATCTGTATTTTCTGAAAAGAGAAATATATAATAGCAGCTCCTGAAGTTTAATGGCATGGGTAGATGATCTTAGGGGACAAGGGAAAGAAGTGCTACCTAGGAAAAAATCAGAAAGAGAAGGAGGAGCTCCCAATGGCTTATCTATCAGAGAAAGAAACTCAGGAAAGATCCACCCTAATTGATCAGACAGTTAAAAGTAGTAAGGGGAAGTTTGTATATTTAGACTTGTGAGATTCTATTAATTTAGCTTTACAATAGAGTAGATTTAGCTCAGCTAGTTGTGTTTCCTGTCTGGTTTACCTGACAGGACTGACATGAAGACACCCTGGTTAGGCTTCAGGGCAGACCAAGGCCTGGAAGATGTTGCACATGTGCTGCTCTTTTGTCTTTGTTTTCTGGGATTCCCACAAACTATATGTGTTGTTATTGTTGCTCAGTTGCTAAGGTCTGTCCAACTCTTTGCAATCCCATGGACCATAGCATGCCAGACCTCCCTTCCACTTTCTCCCAGAATTTGCCCAATTTCAGCTTCATTGCATTGATGACACCATCTAACCATCTCATCTTCTGCCATCCCCGTCTCCTTTTGCCTTGAGTCTTTCCCAACATCAGAGTCTTTTCCAACGAGTTTTTCTTCTCATTAGGTGGCCGAAGTATTTGAGCGTCAGCTTTAGTATCTGAACTAAGTGTGGCATGACCATTTTAAAAAACATGTAAATTTATCTTTATTCAATAAAATCATTAATTGCATTCAGCTACCAATTCAGCAGTATTATGATCCAGATTAGTCTTCCCGAATCTGATTGGTTTTGTGAAAGTGTTAAGAATTGAGATTCTGATGCAATTCATTTGTAATAACAAGTTGAGATATAAAGATGAGATATAGTTTCAACATGAGGTTTTCTATCTGATTCAGCTACTGTATTTGTGTTCTTTCACAGCTAAGGAAGTGGAGGCGGTTTGGTTTTGTTTGTTTGTTTTTTGTGAGAATAAATGCAACTAACAAAGTAGATTTTATGAGTGTTTGAGGGAGAAGTAACCTTATTAGAGACAAAATAGGATTTGTGAACATTCTCTCTTTTTTTCTTTAACAGAATGAAATATGAGTTTCACAACGTTTGAAAACTTGAAAACAAAGGCAAACTATTTTCACAGAAATAAGTATTGGTAGCATTTCAGGTTCCTTTTAAATTGTGCATCAACTCTAACCTGTGCTGTGACACTTTTCTTTTTTCTTTAGACTGGATAAATGATCAAATCTTTGCAACTTTATTCATCTCTACCAAGGTTCAGTGGCACCAGTATGTTATGGGAACAGCCTCAGTCTTTCATCTCTTATGAAGAATATGAAAGATTAGGAGGCAAAAACACCTCCTGTCTTCTATTCAACTCAGATTTAAGGAACCAGGAATGTAAATGTGTTATTGTGGATGTTGTTGAAGTTCAGTTTCTCCTCTTCTTTGTAGTGGCCAGAAAATTAAATCCTTGTGGCTATGCCAATGTCTACTGATTCCCAAAGCACTGTATCTTCTGACAGACACTCAGTCTTCTATATCATATGCAGCAAAGAGAAAATTAGGATGTTAAAATATCTGCTAAGTTTGATCCATATGCAAAAAGATTTTAGAAATCAGGAATGTAAACATGTTGCGATTTTGCTGAAGTTGTATCTGCTGTTTTGTCCAGAGCCAACAGACTCTGGTGCTCTGAAAACCAGAAAGGAACAAGTATAGAGGGGATCTCTTAAGAATTAATAGTATTAATAGTATTAATAATAATGTCGGCAGTTCAGCGGTTCGAATCCCTAGTGCCGTGTAATGGGGTGAGCTCCAATTACTTGTCCCAACTTCTGCCAACCTAGCAGTTCGAAAGCATGTAAAAAATGCAAGTAGAAAAACAGGGACCATCTTTGCATCCTCTTTTTTTCCTTTTTTTAAAAGCTTGTATTAGTTTTTCATAGTTGTAAGTTATTACACTATTAAATATATCCAAAAAAAGTAAAAGCAAGGTCTGGTCAGTGTTCACAAGGAGAGCCTGAGGATGATTATTTACAATCAAGCCTTTTAGAGATTCGCATCTTGAGTAGTAGGTCATAAGGATTGACTGATTGGTTGATGATATGCCATCAAATTCTCGTTGACTTTAAACCACCATGTAAGTAATCTCCCAGAGTCACTGGGAGTAGAGCAGCATATACATTTGATTAATAATAATAATAATAATAATAATAATAATAATAATAATAATAAGTTAATCTTTAGTGAGATTCACAGCCTTTGAGGCTGGTTAATAGCTCAGCAGCTCGAGTCCTAACCAAGGACCTAGGAACTGTTAAGTATCGTCGGAGGATGTAAGCTGTTCTGAGTAAGGTGGTTTTTTGTAGAGTCAAAATGTTCAAGTCGGATAAATTTAGAATTTCTAAATAGCGGGGTAGCCCTTTGGGTATTGCTCCAAGGGCTCCAATTACAATCGGGACAACACACGATTTCTTTTTCCACAGTCGCTCAACTTCAATTTGTAAGTCCCGGTACTTTGTGATTTTTTCTTGCTGCTTATCTTCAATTCGTGCATCATGATTATTATTATATTTTATAATATTATTATATTTTATAATATTATATATATATATATATATATATATATATATATATATATATATATATATATATTATTATTATTATTATTATTATTATTATTATTATTATTATTATTATTATTATTATTATTATTTTGTATTCCATGGTGATCTGTCCCTCACTTGGTCATAGGGAAAATCTCATAGAAAATTAGTGTTTTTAGAGAACAAATAGGAGTTGTAACAAAATCATTTCCACATGTAGCAGGTTCCTTGGGTAATTGATTTCAATAAGATTTTCAAGGATTACATAGACAATCAATGTGGCCTGAACTGGAGAAGTGCTAAACCAACCTAATCTCACTTCTGAGATTACTATTTCCTGATCAATGACTAATATTCAGAGCATTTCTGATCAGGGCTGAAATCAAATCAGCACAAAATGCAACCATAGGTAAACTGCTTCTGACTCATTACCAGTGGCCTGCCTTTTACATCTTTACCACTTGCACCATCTACATCAGGATTCAGGGCTGTCAAACTCCCAGCCCGCAGGACGGATGCGTCACACGCTGGCCACTCCCCAGCCCAGTTTAGCAAAAGGGAAAAAAGTCCCGATACATCACGTGATGCCGCCGTGATACCGTGAGTTTGACACCCCTGATCTCTCGCTGAAGATTCACTGCATAATCAGGCTGAAGAAGCTTTGTAAGACTTTGTTTGTTGTCATGGTATAGGGAGCCAAAATTGGAAACTGAAAGGAGTTGTTTTTGGACTACACTGAATTAAATAGAACTCTCTGCTCCCTCCTTCAACACACACACATTTCAAAAAGGAAAAAAAGCCAAATACCAAGATTGGTAAAAGCAAATTTAACACTAGATTTCTATGTGCTAATTCTGGGCTTATAAGCATTAGCTATAATTCACAAATAATTACAGTTTTTAATATATTCCATTCTGCTATTATTCTGATGTTAATTAAGCATGCTGCAACATTTGGTAACTTTCAGGATTTTTGCAATTAAAAAAAAACAACAACCCTGGATAATAGAAAAAAAGTGAGCTTTTTTGCAATCAGAGTAAGAGATAATTTTGTAATTGTAGTTACATTTGTTATAAAAAATCATAAGCGTCTTCTTTCTTTTTATTGTTTCTAAACTAACCTAAACAAATTTTGTTCTTTTAATACTTTGTGTTACTTTTCTTTGTGCAACTTTTATTAAATGTTTTAAAATTTTAATTTATTTTTATTTATTAAGAAAGGATTCTTGCAGTTCAAAGCGACGTCTAAAGTTTTAGTTGCCACTATGAATTCTACCTTGCTTTTAGTAAATTTGCCTAGGATCATTCTTTTGGAACTGGCCAGCAGTACGTGCATCCTACATTTAGTGATAGAGCTGACAAGAATGAAAGAGCCGAGGTGGCGCAGTGGTTAGGGTGCAGTGGTTATGGTGCAGTACTGCAGCTACTTCAGCTGACTGCTAGTTCAACAGATCAGTGGATCAAATCTCACCGGCTCAAGGTTGACTCAGCCTTCCATCCTTCCGAGGTGGTAAAATGAGGACCCAGATTGTTAGGGGGCAATATGCTATTTAGAATAGTATACTAATCTTTGGTGTAAGCCGCCCAGAGTCCTCGGAGAGTGGGCGGCATAGAAATATGACTAATAAAATAAATAAATAATAAATAAATAATAATAATAACTTTATTGTCATTGTACTGTTGTATGCCCAGTATACCCATACAACGAAATTCACTTAACACCCAGAAAACACCTATTCAGAAAACGTGTAGTGTCGAGTTTTAATTGTTCTGTATCTTCTGCCAGAAGGCAACAAAATAGCTATGTCACCAAAGTCATCTGATTTTCAAAGTGAGGGGTAGAGTGTACATTTCCAGTAAGTAATTTATTGGAGACAGACTCTGGCTACAATGATCTATACGGTGGGTTGGGCTGTCTCCACTTGGTTTTCCTTCTGAAAAAAATAAAAACAGAATGTGGAGGGAACAAACCCCCTTATACCTCTTCCTCTAAAACTGGACAGACTTTATGATTTTTGAAATGCCTTTCCTATGGTAGATGCATATTTTATTGGGTTAACTTGAAAAAAGTTGCAACCATTTGTGCATTTCCATATTTAACCAATGAATAGATCCTTACTGAAGGGAGGTGCATTTGTGCATAAACAGAATCTCGATATTAGCGCATACCTCTTATTTTTACATGGATGATTTCTACCCACTAAAATGAGTGGATAGTTTGATAAACTACATGAGCAATACACATTTTTCCCTATTATAAATATATTGTGAATCCTTGCCTTAGGAATTTAGGAACAAGCCTGTTCTGATTCTTTTTGACATTTAGGCATAATGCAAGTACAAGTAAAAGATATCAAAATTGTTTATTATATTACTGTATTTACTGTAGTCTATTAACGCTAGTCAATTCGCAGCTAGTCAATTGTGAATTGTTTTTAGATGAGAATGGATATATAATATTACAGATTATTCCTGTAATATTAATTCCTACAAGATTATATTTAATTGCAACATTTCTGCAGTATTTGGGAAAATATTAACTCATCTAAGGATACCTTTTATTTCATCTAAAAGTTTTTATTTTCCTTTATTAACGTCCAACAAATTAAAAGCACTAAAGCCCTCCAACTGTGTTCTCTTCAGAGGTGGGTTTCAGCAGGTTCTGACCAGTTCTGGAGAACCGGTAGTGGAAATTTATCAGTAGTTTGGAGAACCGGTAGTAAAAATTCTGACTGGCCCCATCCCCATCTATTCTCTGCCTCCCAAGTGCCAGCTGATTGGGAGGAAATGGGGATTTTGCAGTAACCTTCCCCTGCCACGCCCACCAAGCCACACCCACCAAGCCATGCCACACCCACTAAGTCACACCCACAGAACCAGAAGTAAAAAAATTTGAAACCCACCACTGGTTCTCTTGTGCAGCCTAATGAAACTCTGGTTGAATTTTAGAGGGACATTTTAAAGTAAGTTGTTCCAGAAGTGAAGTCGAAGTGGCATGTTGCATGAAAGTTTCATTTATTTGTAGAAGGGGAAAGAAGAAACTTGAATTTCATGATCCATCATTCAGCTCAGCTATCCCAATTGCCCAGCTGGCCATAACACATTTATTCTGGATAAGTGACATGGAAGACATTCAATTTAAAGAAGTACAAAATGCTACAGTCAGCAGATAAATCAGAACGTGCACCACTATCCAATTAATCATGGGCCTTGAGAGAATTTTACCAATGTTGCTTCTTCATTGAGAGTACAATGTGTGCTTTGTGTAGTATTCACAGTTTATCTACTGAAAGTTTAAAGATCAAATCCATGGTTAATCTTCTTTTCATGCATATCTTTGCCCATCTGTGGAAGAAAATGCTAGCTGGCTAAAGAAATAGCAATGCATTTCAACAGCGGCATACAAATTTCCATTCCATGCTGCATAAGCTATCATATGAATAGGACAGGACAGGACAGGACAGGATAGGACAGGACAGGACAGGACAGGACAGGATAGGATAAGACAAGACAAGACAGGACAGGACAGGACAGGACAGGACAGGACAGGACAGGACAGGACAACAGAATAAGAAGGGACCTTGGAACCACCACCTGCTCCGGCAGGAAACCCTATACCAGTGTTGGCGAACATTTTTGGCATCGAGTACTGAAACGTAGTGCGCATTTGGCGCCTAGCGCGCATGCACAGCCAACAAACCAGTAGCAAACCGGTTCAGATTTCACCATTGCTTTATGGGTTATATCACTTCAAGCTTCAGGTATAAAATGACAATGGAATGGTTTCTTACATTAATAAATAACTCTTTTCATGCCTGTTGAAAATTAGCATAGCAAGAAATAGGCAAAATTAGAGCCTTCTACCCTAATATATATATATGTGTGTGTGTATTTTGATGCAAGGAATGTTATTTTAAAAAGATTAGAAGAAAGCCAAAAAGGAACATTTAAAATTACTACTTGTAAAATATCCCTGCAGCAATATTGTCTTCTGTGGCACACTTTCACCACATCCGATGAGTGTAATTAGACCAGAATGTGGAGGATAAGCTGATTTAAGATGATCCCTATTCAAAATATTTAACATTTGTACCCTTCGCTTACAGCATTCCCTTGCTTGTTATTTGCTAAATGAATGGCAGGGGATGCAAAACAGCTGACAGGGAAGTTTTTAATTCCTGAACAGGCATAACAAACACGGTGAGCAAAACATTTATCTCAGACAAGTTTGAGACAGAGTAGTAACTTATTGGATCTGGTTATGATCATTTGTTGGAATATCAGGTCATTGAGACTCTATTCCTTTTGTGTTTATTATTTTTTGAACTTGGATGTCTCCCTCCCTTTAAGTCATATTCTTTTTTAAAAAAAAAAATCATGGAAAGTCATAAAGCTGTGCTTTTCTTTGAAAAGCTAAAAAATTTTTTTTAAAAAAATCTGAAGCATTAGTAATGGCATTATTAACTCATGTATTTCAAACTGTTCAGTTCTTTGCTGGTTTTTTTTTTCCTGGGCCTTTTGTGTTCTCCCTCTGAGCCTTTCGTGTTCAATCAAGCAGTACATGAAGCTTTTCTAAAGTGACAGTAAGAGGGTTGACAATGTGTGCTCCCCCACCCCATCCGAGATAAATTACAATGTTCTTTGTGAATAAAATGCTTCGGAACAGAGGTATTAGTAAGACACACTGAAGCTGCAGCCCTATGAACATTAGTATAACTCCCACTAAACCCAATAAGATTTGCTTTTGGATAGATGCTAATAGGAAGCGGTGTAAAAAAAAAAGATTGAAAAGGAAAAAATAAAACAGCCAAATCATAATCCTTTATATATCTCTTTCTAGAAAAACAGGCAGTCCAATTAATGCTGCAATTAAGTGTAATTGTTATAGCTAACACATCTGACTGATGAAATCCAATTTTATTCTAATTGCTGCAGTAGTTACACCAATCATGTTTTCTTTAAAAAATGAAATGTATGTTCTGTTTAAACTTTCCCCTATTTTATTGTTGTACATATTTTAAAGAATATAGGGAACAATTATACAAACCAGGGGAATTGGTCTTTAGCTTACTTCTGCAGTGAGCTGGTGATAAGATGGATGACACATGCATTTCTCTCAATCAGACATGTAAGCTGGGTGTTTTTTCCACCATCACCAGGAGGCTGTATGGGTGAGCCCTATATCAAAATCCAGAGTTAAAAATACACATTTTTACCAATTCAAATAGGAATTCTTGAATATGAGTATGCTCATGTTTGTTGCTACCACTGTTTAACCTCAGTTATGAAGTTTCTTGGTGCCATAGCTCCCAGTTTTAATTCTACTTCTTATTTAAGATAATATTAAAATATTATCTTTTAAAAATATTTTTTAAAACTTAAAAATATCACCGGTTACAGCAAACTTCTTTCTCATGCTGAAGGAAATCAACAACTGGCAGATGACCTGAATGTATTTTACTGTAGGTTTGAGAAAAACTACTGCCACTTATCTCCACAATCCCCATCTCAGACATAGTAACAACAGCCAAGTCTCCTACAACTGACCACATCCCATTGGGCCCACCACCTCTGATGATTACAGAAAATAAGGTGCAAGGTCTATTTCACAGACAAAAGCCAGGGAAAGCACCAGGCCCAGACAAGGTAACTCCATCTTGTTTAAAAGCCTGTGCTGACCAACTGGCCCCTATCTTCACCCGCATCTTTAATAAATCACTAGACATGTGCTATGTTCCTTCTTGCTTCAAATGCTCTACTATCATCCCAGTGCCGAAGAAACCCTCCATCAAGGAACTGAACGACTACAGATGTTAGTAAGCAGAGGGAGATATTTTTTTCTTGTTATCCTCCCCAAAAACTAATGTGTGTCTTATTCTCCAGTGTCTTATACTCCAAAAAATACGGTAATTCCCACAACACTGTCAAACTATTTACTAAGACTGTATTACTATTATTCTTCTCATCCTTCCTATTACCTATCTCCTCCCACTTATGACTATTGTATTTTTACAATTTATGTTGTTCTGTTGTTTCCTAGTATGATTTGATTGCTTATTAGTAACCTATGACTATCAATAAGTGTTCTATCTTATGATTCTTGATGAATGTATTTTTCCTCTTTTTTTTTCTTTTTTTCCTTTTATGTACATTGAGAACATATGCACCAAAGACAAATTCCTTGTGTGTCCAATCACACTTGGCCAATAAAGAATTCTATTCTGTTCTGTTCTGTTCTGTTCTATATGGTTGTTGTTGTTTTTTTAAAAAAATAATAATCAGCACATGACTTGTTTCATGGAATTTTAAGATCCAATTATCTGTTCTATTTTGAAAATAGCAACCTACTTGGAATTCATGAAGGAATAATTTTCTGAAAACAATTTATTGTTCCCCAAGCATTTGACAGAACACGATACTTTGAAGGGATTTGGAAAAGTGCATATCCAACAATTGTTTAAAATTCAGTTTAATGTAATGGTAGTTTGAAGTGACAATGCTAATTTCAAAGCTGCTTTATTTACATAAAAATTGGCTTTTTTAAAAAAAAAAATTCTTTATTTCACAGATGAAAAACAAAAGATGTCTCAAAAGAACCCAAATTGCTTTATTTGAAACACCATATGCTAATTATGTTTGTAAAAGTAAGCAAACATGATAAATGAATGGTGCACACTTGAACTCGAGATGGGACATGAGTGACTTCTGGATCAGCATACTGAAAAATCAGCAAAACAAAAATGAGTAGAAAATGTTGTACTGAAAATATTTTACCTCAACTGGCAATTTCATAATTTTAAAAACTGAATTAGCTCTTTCACCACACAAAAGGCTAATTTATTTTTTTTATAAAAGAAGGTAAAAATCTGATGAAGTTAACTGATATATTATGAATATTGCACTTTTAATTTTAATTTTTATTTGGAAGTAAACCCTGCTGATTTATGCAGAGCCTACTCTCAATAAAGTGGGCTTTGAATGTGTAGCTTTCCAAGACAGTAATTGCATATTCCAATGAACTCTTGGTAGTACAGTGGTCTAAGGCACCCTGTTATTAAGCTGGCTATTAAGACCAGCTGCCTGCAATTACTGCAGGTTCGAATCTCGCCAAGGCTCAAGGTTGACTCAGCCTTCCATCCTTTCTAAGGTAGGTAAATTGAGGACCCAGTTGTGGGGGCAATAAGCTGACTTTGTATAAATATACAAAAGGATGAAGGCTATTGCTGAGCACATTGTAAGCCGCCCTGAGTCTCTGGAGAAGGGTGGCATATAAATCAAATTAAAAAAAAAACAAAAACTCCATAGCCTTGCTTCTCAGTAGATTTGCAGATGATCAAAGTGTGATCACCTCTGTTGAACTTTGGACATTGCTGTAATTTTAATACAGATATTAAAAACTGTCTTATGCCTAAGCATATTTACCCATGTAATAGGGCTGTAATACAATTATCCTTCTCATCTTTCCTATTACCTTCTCCTATTGGTATCTTATGATTTATCACTTTGTATCTAATGATTTATGATTATATCTTATAACTTATGATTTATCACTTTGTTGTTTTATGTATATTGGGAATTTATGCACTGGAGACAAATTACCTTTGTGTCCAATTACACTTGGCCAATAAAGAAAATTCTCTTCTCTTCTCTTCTCTTCTCTTCTCTTCTCTTCTCTTCTCTTCTCTTCTCTTCTCTTCTCTTCTCTTCTCTTCCCTTCCCTTCCCTTCCCTTCCCTTCCCTTCCCTTCCATTCCATTCCATTCCATTCCATTCCATTCCATTCCAAATTAATACCCTGTTTCCCCTAAAATAAGACATCCCCTGATAATAAGCCCAATTGGGCTTTGGAGTGCATGCACTAAAATAAGCCCCTCCTGAAAATAAGCCCTCCCCAAAAATATTTAAATGGATGCACAGCCGGTCCCTGCCATTTCCTCTGGTTTCCTCCACGTGCCCCAAAATAATAAGACCTCCCTGAAAATTAGGCCAAGTGCTTATTTTGAGGTTCAAAAAATATAAGATAGGGTCTTATTTTTGGGGAAACACGGTATATCTAATTTTGATTCTATCTATAATTTTAATTTTAATAAATTAAAATTACATAAAATATGTAATTTAATGTAGAATAAAAATTAATGCATCTATTTTTGATTTTATTTACATTTTAATTTATTTAATTTACAGATAATTTATTTATTTAATTTATTTATTTAATATACAGATAGAATCAAAATTAGAGATATGAAACCTGCATGTCTTGGTGGACCAGTATGCAGCATGTAAAAAGTCTTGTGTCAAGTATTCTGCATTTCTGCAGAAACATCTGTTTACAATGATGTCCCTCTGATTTTTTTGGCTATCTAACAAGCAATTCCCCCCAAAGCAGAAGAGCCACACAGGGAATAAGAAGGTTTTAAGCAAGTTCTGAAGTTTTCATTTAGAGCAGCAGAAGAAAATATTTAGTACCTGGAAGGTTCTTTTGGCATTTAGTGGGGGACAAGTATTGTGAGTGGCTGAGTGATGAGAAAGGGGTGGAGCCTCATCATGCACATGGGTAGACTTTTTTTTTTCAAGGACTCCATCTCCAGGAGGACCAAAAAAAAAAGGCAAGATGGTGGTTATAAAAACCCTGCCGACTTTTTACCGTTTTCCCCAAAATAAGACATCCCCTGATAATAAGCCCAATTGGGCTTTTGAGCGCATGGCAATAAGGCCAAGCGCTTATTTCAGGGTTCAAAAAATTATAAAACGGTCTTATTTTCAGGGAAACACAGTATATGCATGCAAAAAGGGGTAGGACTTTATTTGGAAGGTCTCAGCTGCCATCTTTTACCCCTCCCTGCACTTTGGGAATGGAAGAAGGTTTTCCTCATTTATTTTAGAAAAACAAAAACATGCTAAATCTATTACATTACTATTTTTGTGAGTTTCTTACCACAATGAAATAGGAGACTGAACATTGAGAAAAAAGGCAATGAACTGCGGGTTGCCTCCTATGATTGTTATGGAAGATACTGCTGAGTTAAATGGCACATCAGGTTAAGAGTTGTGAAGCTCAAATTCAGGTTGTTGATTTTTCCATTGTTTCCAATTTGTATACTGTATTATCTTGGTAATTTTGTTTTTCTGCAAGAGTTTAGCTACTGCTATTGAAAAATCAAATCTCACCCATTTATATTTTATAAAGAGCAATATAGTCCCAAATACTTTTGAGATGTTGAGGTACTCAGTATGTGTAATGCTTCAGTAATAGACATCAGTGATGCTGTCACCTTGTTAACGGGAAATGAAATTAAATAATTCAAGCAGACAGGACAGTTTATAGAAGAATTCATGCTGTATTACAGTAAGCTTTATTCTTTCAGCATAACATGAATAATGATAAAGAGAGGACTAAAGCAAGGATGGAAATGTATATAATGGGGAAAACATTGCCAATGATATTAAAGAAAATTTTATGAGATTTCGTACTACAAATATTACAATATTTGTGGATACGTTTTGAGAAAATATACTTTGACATTTGTGGATACCACATTTGGGAGAATATATACTTTGACTACAATCCTCAAAATTTCTACTACCGGTTCTCCAGAACTGGTCAGAACCTGCTGAAACCCACCTCTACATAGGAGTCATGTAAACTAGTGAAGCTTTCAGCAAAATGCTGTATTTCATTCAATAAAAGGAGTTAAATAAAGATGGCAGGAAAACTAAAATTAGTTTTTTACTTCAGAGCGCTCTTGGTGGGAAAGGAAAGAATGGAAGGGAGAAGGGAGAAGAGGAACCGAGCACTAACAAACACTTTATGATATTTATCTCATACTAGATTAATGATATTTAGTGGATAATACTAGATTTTAAAGATGAGACATGTTTCAAAACATGTCAAGAACATCACAGTGGCTATTCTTAAAATTTCAGTGCCTCATAATAAAATCTATTTCATTCTTTCTCACATACATTGTAGAAATTACACAGATAAAAAAGTGAAGTACTTAATGCTATTAAAGAGTAACAAAGCTAACAGAAATTATATGGCCGTTATTAATTATGGTGAGTTAATCCCTAACAAGTTTTTAGCTAAGAAACTAAAAAACTAAACTTTTAGTATTTACTAAATACTTCAGACAGTGCTGGTCAGAATGCAACTCTTATTTCATGAGGAAAATTAGTTTTCCAATCTTTCTGTTTGCCTGGTGAAATTTCTTTTTTCTTTTTTTTAACCTGCAGATTTCAGTTCTCCACTTTGACTATTCTTTTCTAAGCCTCTTAAATACTGATAAGGGGAGGGTTTCTATTCTTTCCCTTCTATCTCAACTATCCCCTTCTCCCTTTTAAAGGTCTATACAATAGTCAGAAATGGCAGTGCTACCACAGGGCATTATAATTCCCAATATAAACTTTTTGAGCAAGATATTTCAGCTCAAGGGCATGACAGGAAGATAGCAGAAATATTAAAAAAAAAAAAACAATTCTCTGCCACACAACAGTAAATTTCACAATAGAAAACTGATAAGAAACTTAAAGACAGTCTGGAAAAACATTTTTTTTCCTGATTCTGAAATGGGTGCGTCATTTTTTAGGTGTGCTATCTTTCCATTAAATAGAGTATCATCTATGGCCGTGATGGTAAACCTATGGCATGTGTGCCATAGGTGGCAGGCAGTGCCCTCTGTGGGCACGCGAACCGTCACCCCAGTTCAGCTCCGCCATGCATGCATATGCACCTCCTGCCGGCCAGCTGGTCATTGGATCTCTGCCACGCATGCACGGGGGGGGCAGGGGGCATATGTGCCGCGCATGCATGGGGACCCCAAATTGCATGCACACGCACGCATTCACACACATACACACATGCTTTGGGCACTCGGTCCAGAAAAGATTAACCATCACTGATTTATAGAGTTGCCCTGTTCCAAAATCATAATTTTCTTAAAATGCTTCATAATTGTTATATTTTTCTCCAGTTTCAATAAAGAAGAAAAATCCTGATAGTGAACTGATAGACACATAACCTAGCTAAAGAGTCATTATTTATTCTTGGCCATGAATACAAGCAGTTAAATTTGATAGATATTTAAATTTGTCCACAATGGCATGATTGTCCTCTCATTCCTAGAAAAGGCAACATCATCAATTTTCACCTCAAGAAACCTGTTGACAATCACTTTTACATCTGGCAACCACAAGGACAACCAAACACAAATATTTTTTAAAAATTCTTGATAGAAATGAAATGCCAGGCTGGAATTACTTAATTAGTTAATATACATCATGTTTGTTTTACAGAGTATATAGACTAAGAATTTTGTGAATTTCCACCTCAGTAGGCACTAGAGAAGCTGCTATGAAGATACATGGTAATTGTTCTGCTAATTTGGCATCTTGTCATTGGTGGACATGGAGCTGCTGAATATGCATGCAAATATGAAGCTGACATGTAAGCAGAAAGTTTGAAGCCCTGCTGGGACATTGCTTATAACAATGTTATCCAACGGATTTTGGTGATTAAAGGAGAAATAAAAGAACACTTTCTCTTTTAGTTCTTCCTGAACATGATACGTTTCTGTATTTTTGGATATTAATTAGGTCCAACAGGTACTTTTTTTTAAATCCTGCACCACAGATATGAGGCATGGTGGCTCAGTGGCTTAAAAGACACCGGAAAAGGTCTATACTCCAGCAGTTCGAGCCCTACCCTGTGCAAAAGAGTGAAGTCCTGTCACTTGTCTCAGCTCCTGCCCACCTAGCAGTTCTAAAGCATATACAGTAAATGCAAGTAGATAAATAGGTACTATTTCAGTGGAAAGATAACAGTTCTCCGTGTTTCACTGCTCTGAATTGCAGTGTGCTGTCATGGTGGCCACATGATTGCAGAAACATCTTTGGACATCTTTGGACAGAACTGGCTCAATAGCCTAGAAATGGAAATGAGCATCGCCCCATCAAGTCAGCTATAACTAGCAGAGCACCTGCAGGGACTCCTTTACCTTTACCCCAGATAGCTTTTATTTTGATTTATTCTTACAATCCTAATTTGCTCATCTAAATCCTCTTTCCATTGGAAACAAAGTAGTGACAATAAGAAGCATCAGGGGCCTTTAAGAAAGGACAATCTTAAAATTTGGTGGCAAGCACAATTTGACAACATCTGTGACAACTACAGTTTTCACATTTGAAGTTCAAAATTATTCATACGAATGCCAGAGAAAATAAAAAAAAAACGTAATGCAAGAATTCATACAACACTCTGCAAATACTCGGGCTTTCATTTTAATCTAGTACAAAGCCTTTTTGATTGTAACAGAAGGAATTCCTTATCTTTGTGGCTTGCAGCTTGTCTTTAAACACTTTACCTCTGTGGCTATTTGGAATCTCTTTAAATGCTGATATACCCAACCTTTTGATATTTCTCCATGTATTATCTTTGCATTGCTGAGGAGCTCCAGATTGCTAAAAGCAAAATTGCCTGCAGACATTAATCCAGAGAGCATTAACAAAACAAACTACGAGGAAGCAAATTTTAAAGGAAGCTTGTAAATATTGTCTTAACAATCATGCAGCCATTGCTTATGCTTCTTCAGGCAGAAAATGCAGACATTTCTGTTATATTCTTTTCCCACAGTGGTTAAAAGAACATCTCCCGAAGATGTCAGTCTACAGGGGATTCAGGGAGGGTATAGTGAAAAAAAATCAGTTCCCAATTGCTCAATTCAAAGTAATACATTGTTTTATTCTGTAAAACAAAGTAAAACATTTAAGAGATGTGCTATCACACTTCAGGTTTGCACGCTTAAATTTCTGGGTATATAGCTTAGTGTCTGAATTCTTTGTTCACTGAAATACAAAATAATGCATGGAAATAACACTAGATTGAAACATGTCCTTTACATCTGAGTCACACTTCACTTACTGTAAAAGAGGCATTTTATTTTTGGAAAATTTGGTAAAAATTCACATGAAAGCAAAAGAAAATGCTTACCAACATTAGAAGAGTTCCAGCCATTCATAGCTTTCGTCATGAAAGTTTCCTTTCTGATAATGTTTCAGGAATAGTTGTGTGAAAATGCATATGCACTTTTATAAATGACAGCTTGAGCCATAAAAAGCTGTATGAGTGATAAGCAATACCTTGAACTGTGCCCCCAAGCCCCCCTCCCACACATACACCAACGATTAGTGCAGTATTAGTATTATTCTGCTCAACAAATTTCTACCAGTAAGGAAATGGCCAGCTAGATTCTTCACCAGCTGTAGCTTCTGGGTGGTCTTCAAGGGCAGCCCCATGTAAAGTGAGTTACAGTAGAATAACTAGATGATAGGTGACTCGTTCACCAGCTCCTTCTGATCTAGGAAAAATTTCAATGAGTGGATCAATTAAAATTGCCCTGGCTACAACATGCACCTCTTGCTTTAGTAACAAGTGCAAGTCCAGGAGAACTCCCATATAGCACAGCAGTTCTTTCAGTGAAAATGCAAATCCGTCAAGAGAAATAGGTAGAATTTTCTTGATAAGTTAAAGCCTCTGCAAAAATGATAATTTCATCTTTCTAGGTATCAAGCTCTTTGCAAAAGAAAGAAAAAAATCCACATAATGCAAATTTTCCTCTTGGCTATATTTATAGTATTGGTAATTGCAGAATAACAGAATTGGAAGGGACCTTGGAGTCTTCTAGTCCAATTCCCTGCTCAAGCAAAAGATCCTATACCACTCTGGACAAATGGCTGTCCAATCTCTTCTTAAATGATGGAGTATCCACAACTTCTGGAAGGAAGCTGCTTCATTGATTAATTGTTCTCACTGCCAGAATTTTTTTCCTTAATTCTAGATTGGATCTCTCTTTGATAAGTTTCCATCCATCACTTCTTGTCCTGCCCTCAGGTGTTTTGGAAAATAAATTGACACCCCCCCCTCTCTGTGACAGCACCTCAAATAGATTACTATCATGTCATCCCTAATCCTTCTCTTTGTTACACTAGACATATCTACTTTCTTCTACTGTTCATCATATGTATTAGCCTCCAGCCCCCTAATCATCTTTGGTGCTCTTCGCTGCAATTTCTATCAAGACATCAAATCTATTAAGACATCACAGCTGAAAAGCTGGCTTTTCAGTCATTGGAAGTTAGCTAAAGGGATAGGATTAGGATTAGTAAGCATTATAACACTGGAAGAAAAAAAATCTAAATTAGATTTACAACAATGAATTGTTGATACATTGTTTGAGAAGTTTTGATTTAGAATTTGCTTTTATTTTTGGTGTCAAAAGGACAAGAAGAAGACTTCCAAGCAATTTAGTCACATGGGGGTGTCTGTGTTTCTGTTTGTAACAAGATTTCCCCTTCCTTCCTTCCTTCCTTCCTTCCTTCCTTCCTTCCTTCCTTCCTTCCTTCCTTCCTTCCTTCCTTCCTCCCTCCCCCCCTCCTTTCCTTTTCTATTTATATTATTTTTGCTGCATTGTATTGTATATTGTTATTTTTGTGGACAAATATTTACTTCCCAGTAAACATCAATATAGAGACTAGATAACCTGATCAAGAGAACCCATGATGATAAACAAAAAAGGTCAAATCACAAAAGGGGAACAGTGGCAGATGAAAAGCAATGGGCTCATTTTCCCTGACTCCTATGGAATGGCCCAAATCACACAAGTCTGACATATCTCTGGCATCTCACAGAGGGGAATGAATATTCTGTCTACTTCTATCAGCTATCAACTCTCCACTACAATACCTCCCCAAAAATCAAGGGCCTAAAAATAGAAGTCTGTTGAAGTCTGTTTATTTATAATCTAGGCTCAGCACTGTTCATAGAAACAGATTACCTCTGCAATATTGGATAAAACAACAGCAGATATTCAGGATTAAGAGGTCTTAATCCTGTTCTGCATTGGACAAAATCAGGAGGAGGAGGAGATAAATTCTATTATCTTTTTGGAGGGCAAAAACAGGGAATGTCATTCTTAATTAAACCCTCATACACTATCCAGGCAATTTCTGAACTCATTTTTTTCTGTCCCACTTCCAAAGTATGCTTTTCCATATCTCCTAGAATGTCCCTCTCTGTTTCAGATAACGCATTTCAGATTGTTGTAGGCTAACCCCTGTAAATTGTGCAAATGGAAATTGAGTCCTCTGAGATTCTGAATGGGGTGAAAAATAACCCATAATGTTCATATAGTTTCATTGCATATGTAGTCATAGAGAGATTATCATTATAATAGTAGAAATAGAGATGGAGAGAGAATTAGAGAACAGCAAGAAAGATGTTTGTAGTTATACTCTGAATTAAGGTATAGATTTGGTATATACTTTGAATTATTGGATAAATATGTTAATATCATAGAGTGGCCAAAGTTTCAAGTACACATTCAAAATACAGAAGAGAAACCGGGGATTCAAGCTAATATTACATTCTTTTTTCTGGCTTGTATAAATTGTCTTTTATCCCCTGTGATTCCTAACAGATTCAAAATGTATTATCCTACCCAAATTCTGTGTTCACAAGCAAGCACAGTGGCAACTTTTGCCTGTACTGTTCACCTAAACAGCATTGTTAAGTGTTACTTGTGATACATTTACCACTTAATAATACCCTTTGATTATGAGTACATGTAACTGCTATTTAAGAAATAACACGTGCTAACGCTTTTCTACACAATTTGATGCCTCTCTGATTCCATAATTGCTAGTTTCCTAGGATATTATGTCACAAAATCTGAAGAAATAATGGCTTGTTTTATTCCAGACAATACATTTCCAAGCTGCTTAGAGCTGCAAGCATGCCATAAAAGCTTAACGAGAATGAATATTCACTCTGGAACCAGGTTGGCCTGTGTAGCATTGCATAGCAACTAGCACAATTCAGCATGATTTATTTGATGCCAGGACTGGTTAAAGTTTCCTGCCTCAAGGGGAGGCTGTTTTGTATTGACAATGTGTGCTAACACAGAGAATGCCAACAGCACAAAAGAAAGAGAACTGGGAAAATGCAAACATTTAACTATAATAATTATTTTTTGTTATTTACTATGAAGTCACTGGTCTTTAGAGGAATAATAGCAATTGTGTGGGTTCAGCTGGTGGTTTTGATCAGCACAGAGTCCCAAAATGAATGAGCGCCTTCAAAACTTGAGTTTTCAAAATACTGCTTAAGTTGACTGTCATAAGGTGCCTAAAACAATCCTGCTCCAATGCAAACAAATGGAGGTGGCGCTAAATCATCTTGAAATCAAAGCAGTTAATGTCAGAGCCATTGGAGAGCCTATTTGTTGGGTCTCATGGTCGTAAGGCACCAGCTATAAAGTGGGAGTTTGTGAGTTCAAGTCCCACCTTAGCCATGAAAGTCAGCTAGATAACCTTGAGACAGTCACTATCTCTCAGCCATAATTCATCTCACAGGGTTGTTGTTGTGAGGAAAATAAGAGGAAAAAGGTATGTTGGATATGTTTGGTGTGTTGAATTATTTGTAAAAATAATAAAGGACGAATATAAATAAGAATGAAAAAAAAATTAAAAAATTAAAAAAAAATTGCCTTGGCTCCTAAAACAGATAAGCACAAGGATATTAAGAGAAGAAATAGTTGTCATCCCCTTTACATGTGCATGCACATGCGTGCATGCACACACACAAAGCACCCATTGTTGCATCTTGAAAGCTTCTTTGTGGCCCTCTTTGTAATACACAATGGAGACCCCAGATAATGCTCGGAAAGGGGAAATTGGACTAAAATTGCGAGTTATATTAATTTAAGGTAGTTCCAGTATATAAATGTTTCTCGTTCCCTCCTGCTGCACCTGATCCTGTTATGATCAGGAGGCTCTATTCATTCTGTAGAGAGAATGTTGTAGTAGTGGCCAATGAGAGAAAAAAGGAACATTTTTTTCACCTCACACAAGCTTTTTTAAACTAACTTATCTTTGGATGTAAGCCTTTGATCTCCCTGAGCATTAGGCATGAAAAGGAGCCGTATGCAGCTCCAGAGCCGTGGGTTGCCGACACTTGTTCTAGTCCAACCCCTTGCACAAGCAGGAGACAGAATATACTATTCTGTCCAATTTCTTCTTAAAAGCCTCCTGTGATGGAGCATCTACAACTTTTGAAGGCAAGCTATTCCACTTGTTTATTTTATTTGGGAAATTTCTCCTTAGTTCTAGCTTGCTTCTCTCCTTGATTAGTTTCCATCCATTGTTTCTTAAAATACCTGTGTAGAAATACCTGTCATGTGAAGCCTGAAACAAAAACATTGCTTCTGGCAAAGGCTCAATACATACCTCACATGACTCTGAAGCACATTTTCCTCTTTACATCTGAAGCACTGTAAAGCTGTTCCCACCCATGTATGGTCATGGATTTGCTACCTTTCCCATATTGATCTGCATATACATGTTAGGAAGTCCTGGGGTCACTATTTGTGCAATATTGCCTTTAATATTAGCCTGGGTTTGGTATTTTTAGCTCTTAAAGTCTGTTAGCAGAAAAACATGACATCCGAGGAGTTACAAGAACATGGTAAACTCAACCTTTTTTTTAAAAAAAAATGTCAGGGTAATGATGATTTAATAGCTGACCACCTACTGTAATGTTGTAATGCTGTAATGCTGTAAGACTGTAATGATGATGCAATGGTAGCAATGAGTCAGCAGGGTTATTTGACTGCTACCACTTTAAGAGGCTGTATATTTAAGAGAGGCCCTGTGAGGGCGTATCTCTCTCTCCAGGTGTGCTTCCATGCTATAGTTGATGATTGATGATTGATTGCCTGACTTTGCCTAGCACGTGTATGTATATATTCCTTGTAGATAAACTACTATTTGAAAGACAAGCCTCTGTTTACTGTATTTTGCTCCTGAGTTTTCTCAAAATAGTCACACTGTGTGCACTCTGACAAAAAAAAACAAACCCTAGAATTACGTAAATTAGATCTCTTGGAAATGTAACTAATATAGAGCAATCTGCTGTCTCGTTTTCAGAGGAAGAAAAGATGGCTTTGGAAACATTGTCAAGCAGTTAAAGGAACAGTTGATGATGAGAAAAGTATTTAGACAGTCAAAAGCATGCCTAAGAGCTATAGAAGGAAGCTATGTCCTTGTGAAATTAGAAAACTGCACCGAAGAACACATCACAATCTAGGTTGCCAAGTCTGCTTCCAAAAAAAAAGCGGACAATCCGTGTGTGTGTGTGTGTGTGTGTGTGTTAAGTAGTAAAAAAATAAAAAAAAATTTACAATTAAATTATATATTTTCTTACAAACATTTTAACATACCATTTTAGGTCAGTCGACACACGCTACAATACATTTTAAAAATGTGAACTGTACATAATTTTATAATATATTTTTATTTTAATCTCATCATTAATTTTTTGGGAGAATCGAGTTCAATGGATATTCGATCTTTGTCTCATTCTAACTTATGAAAAAAAAGACAAAACGCGATTCTCCTATCCTTATTCTCTTAGACTGTACAGCTTTAGATTATGTACCATTTCATCATAAAGCTTTTGAATAAAAAAATGTCCACTATTTTGTGAAAAAAAATAGTGAACATAATGTGAAAAAAGCGGACTGTCCGCTCAAATAGTGGATACCTGGCAACCTTGGCTTTTAAAACAGAAGCATGTGTAAATAAATGTTTTGAAAATACCAGTTGGAACAAGTTGGAAAATAGGAGAAAATCCAATACCAAGAGAAAACTAACTAGAAAAATATCTGTGTTCTTCTCAAAATGAAGACTAAGATATTATGCTATAGATACTATAGATACACAGAGAGAGATACAGATATGGATGATACAGATACAGCTAGGGGGTGACATGATATTTGAGGGGCTGCCACAAAGAAGAGGGGGCCATCTATTTTCCAAAGCACCAGAAAGCAAGACAAGAAACAATGAATGGAAATTAACCAAGGAGAGAAGCAAGCTAGAACTAAGGAGAAATTTCCCAACAGTGAGAAAATAAACCAGTGGAACGGCTTGCCTTCAGAAGTTGTAAATGTTCCATCTCTGGAGGTTTTTAAGGAGAGATTGGACAGAATAGTATATTGTGCCTCCTGCTCATGCAGAGGGTTGGACTAGAACGGGTGTCGGCAACCTGCAGCTCTAGAGCCGTATGTGGCTCTTTGGGCCCCTTGCTGTGGCTCCCTGCCGAAAAAGATCCCACCACTGGCTGGCCCCGCCCCTCGCCCTCTCTTCCCAGCTACTCCCCACCTGAGAAGGTAAGGCCGATAGTGGCGGATGGAGACTTGTTCCATATTCCAGAGCGGGAGCAAAGCAGCCCTGTACTTGCCTCTTCTTCTGGCCCTAGTTGGTGCTGCGCGCACTTGGTTGCTCAGGGAGATGCATGACTTTCTCTACACCCTGAAACACTGGCCCGGCCCAGCTGCAGCCAGTGTTCCACATTGTAATCGGCTCCAGGAGGAGCAGGGGATGTCATCTCCTCCATTGTGAAGCATGCTACATTTAAGAGTGCTGTGCAAGGCGCTGCAAGAGCAGCAAGCAGGCCATGGAGGTGGCAAGAACACTGGTGTCAGCTGTAGCCGGGCTGGACCAGTGTCTCGGGGCAGAGAGAAAGTTGTGCATCTCCCTGAGCGACCGAGTAGCGACCGGGTAGGTGTGGCTGGGGTGTGTGTGTCATATGACTGGGTGGGAGTGAGTGACATTGAGTTGACCACACCCACCCAGGTTTTGTGGCTCCTGGTGTTTTCTGTGGGAAATGGGTCCAAATGTGTCTTTGAGTGTTTAAGTTTGCAGACCCTGAACTAGAAGACCTCCAAGGTCCCTTCCAACTCTATTATTCTATATTCTGTAAGATCCAAACTGTGACATGTTAATTAGACTGCTTGGCTCTTCATATTGCACATTACTCTTCTAGTTGCACTTTGCACTGTTACTCAGCAGTGGTCCTGCTTTATTACCCCAGCCTAATTTGCCTTGGCTCCTGATTCCATCTGCATCTCCTAGCTGGATTTCTTGATTTTATTTTTAGAGAAATTGAGTTGATTGTGGCCCCTGATTGTCTAAAGACTGCTGAAGGCACTGAGGCTCTGACAGGGCAATAGCCAGTAGCAACCCACCACTGATGCCATTCCTTTTCATGCCACATTTCAAACAATTAAGATAAAAGGGTTAAACTGAATTAAAATAATATATTAAAAAGACTGGGGCAAGTAATGGGAACTCACCCTATCATGTAGCACTCAGGTCTCAAACCAGCGGTGAAATCTGCCCAGTTCTATCCAGCTTGCCGAACCGGTAGTGTCGGTGGCGGGACTCTCCATCCACCCATCGGGATGTCATCACGTCCCATTTTTTTACCTTCTGCACATGCACAGAAGAGGCATGTGTGTGCTACGCGCACGCACACTCCCACACACTCCCGTTCCCAAACCGGTAGCGAAAGTAAGTGGATTTTACCGCTGTTTCAAACCCAGGCTGTTGGCTTTCCAGTTGACAAGCTCAGATTATTAACCGCAGAGTCATTGCTCCACCCATAAACTTATGTTTATATAATAAAAACCTAGATATTTTGAAAACAAGTTACTATTTTTATTATTACAGAATGTTGATTAATCCATCAAATCATCGATATGGAAGGACCGTTTAGTCCATGAAGTCCAACACTCAGTTAGTACAAGTGGCCAGGTCAAGATATCCCACATAAATGTCTTATCTAACCTCCAGTTGAACACATTTAATGATGGGACGCTCATAGAATTTCTGGGTAATTAATTCCATTGCCTGGTTTTTTCCTTAAGAAGGTTATTCTAACAGTTCATTGGAATCTGCCTTCCTGTAATTTAAATTCATGATGTTGTGACCTGTAGTCTGAAAAGAGAAGGAACCGGTTTGGATCTTTTATGTGACATAGAAAGTAGACCAGAACAGAATAAGGTAAAATAAATAATCCACATAATATGGAAATTATCCTTCCATGCCTTTTTTGCAGTCATATTGTATCCTGGCTGAGACCACCTCTCTTCCATTTCAATTTGTAGAGAAACACTGTATATAAATATTCATCACACATTACTGTAGTTGCTGTCTTGCATTGATAAACAGACCATCATTTAAATAATAGTGCAAGGTAGACTTTTAACTCCTACCAGTATGAAAAACATTTTCCTAAGTCAATTCATATATTAACTTATCCATCAGAAAACATTCGTAGATATTTAGCACCACATGCACATTTCTCTGGTTTTGCATACAAAATAAATCAGACATTTGTTTCATTCTTAATGCTTATTACATAATGTCAAATGTTCAACATAAATGAGAAAGGTCATTTTGAAACCAAATTAAAATAAATAGATAACAATGTTTGTTAGTTTCTGTTATATTTCTCATGGTTAGTTATTGTTTCTTGATTCTAAAGCAGGCACACAGAGGCATCTAAAAAGGATGAAGGCAGTAAAATCAAACTATAAAATAACCAGCAGTTGAGAGAATGTCTGCACAATTTTAAATATGGCAGGGTAAATAAATACGATCTATTAGAATCCAATAACTGACTTCCTAAACTAAGAGATCCGAGAAATATCTTAAAAGGAGTATTATTTGTCCCCATTTGTATTTAGTGTTTCATTAGCAAAGAGTGTATATATCATAGTCTGCACTGGCTTATTAATAATGTTGCTGGGTAACCTAACTGCTTCATGATCAAGAAAAATTCTCAGATGCCAGTTTAGCAAGTCCAAGCAAGTCTTAGGATTTATAATTTAAGTCTGAATGTAGACAACCGGGCTAATTTAAAACAGCAAACCGGGAATCTTCTTAATTAAAGAAGCTTTGACATTTTAATGCTACGGTGCATAAGGGATTCATATACACAATCAATCAAGTCTTTTACGAGAACTGTGATTTAAAATGTAGAATCCGATAAGAAATGAGTACTGCATGGTCAATCTCTATTATGAAATATAAATGGAGATAGGAAGAACAAACTAATTTGAGGTAAATTCTTTTAGAGCAGGGGTGTCAAACTCACAGCCCAAGGACCAGATGCGTCACATGCTGGCCACCCCCACCCCCATTTTAGCAAATGGGAAAAAAGTTGTGTCAGGTGACGACAACGTGACGCTGTGAGTTTGACACCCCCATTTTAGAGCATGAAATGTGAAAACAACTCTTTACTTGTCACTAGGAGAGGAGATATCTGTGTGAATATAAAACACAGAATAAGATAAGATCTGCTCATTAACTTTATTAGAGCCATATCATATGTGAAACATGTTAGTATGAATGTATTGAAACAAATCAGGCTTTTTAAAAAAGCACAATAAAGCATGTCAATACACCAAAATGTTAAATCACCCAATCCTTTACCGAACATAACTTTGATCCATAGACATGGACTACAATTCAGCTACATAGTTATATGAATCATTTATTTAGCATGTGTATTTATTACAATGATTTATAGTCATCTGCCATAATTCTGAAAGCAACTTACATTGACAGTAATTTAAAACATCCTTCAAATCATTCTTTTAAAAAATTAGAATAATTACATAAAGACTTATCCCCCTCTCTCTCATCTATCTATCTATCTATCTATCTATCTATCTATCTATCTATCTATCTATCTATCTATCTATCTATCTATCCCATCCATCCATCCATCCATCCATCTATCTATCTATCTATCTATCTATCTATCTATCTATCTATCATCTATCACCTAGCTATCAATGCTGATCAACTGATAAATTATTAATCTTGGTGTAATATCCAAGTCACATCAAAACATGTGATGCTGTATTTGTCTGAAATAAGACTTGGCTTTTCCCTATCAATAATTTAATTTTAAAATGGGAGGTTTAAAGTAGCCAATTTGTCCCATGAAATGTAAAAGTCATTGGGAGGTTGGCGGCATATAAATGTTAACAACAGCAGCTTATTAAAACAAACAAAACCCTTTAGAGAGATTTAAGGGAAGCAACAAAATTGACAAGTTTTAAGGAACTGATTTCATCCTTTTCCTCTAATACGTCCAAACAAACATGTATCTTTAAACTTAAGTGCACATGCACATACATTCACATTTGTTAAAAAATATCTGGCCCCAGCCACTCTGGGAAGTTTGCATTGTGGGCACTTTCCCTGCAGTCTCTCTTAAAGGAGTCATGGTGGTTCAGTGGTTAGAATGCAGTATTGCAGGCTAATTCTGGTGACTGCCAAAAGTTCGATCCTGATGGGGCTCAAGGTTGACTCAGCCTTCCATCCTTCCAAGCTCAGTAAAATGAGGACCCAAATTGTTGGGGGCAATAGGCTGACTCTGTAAACCACTTAGAGAGGGCTGTAAAGCACTGTGAAGTGGCATATAAGTGCTATTGCTATTAAAGGAGATGGCTTTCCTTGCCAAACTAGACTTGGAGGTCATGAGGTGCTGATGAATAGATGTCCATTGGCAATGAGTTCTGGATACAGATAGCTGAACATTCAAATAACCACTAGCAGTAGATAAATTGGAACAGAAACTTATTTACTGCCTCCAAAGGCAAAAAGACCAATCTTTCTATTCTTCTCTAGATCTAAATAATTCCAACCATGTTGCATTTTTATTAAATATTTTCTGTATCATATAAGCTAATATTTGCTTTCCACGCTATCCTTTCTATACCATTTTTCATAGCATCTATTATTTTTCTTCTATCTCCATGCATGTTTTTTTATAAAATTAATCTCTTCTTCATTCATTTTGTACAGTATCTGTATTAGTATTCTGCTCATAGAAATTCTGAAATTCCCTTTCTTCAAATTGGCTCTAATACAGTTTGTTTATTTGCCCCTATACAATAGGTCTGCAGTTTGGAGAGTAAAGGAGTCTTGATTTCTACTTAGCTAATCAAGGAATCAGGAACATGGATTCAGCATTAAGCCTCAAAAGATGCTCTGTGATGATTGCTATTGAGAAATAGAGGATTCAAATAAACCTCACATAGATTGCTGCTCTGCCACCACTGAGAGCTTTCAGGCAGCTTGGCCTCAATTGCCAATCTACCACCACCGAGTGGTTTACAAGGAGCAGATCGGTTCTAGCCAATCAATTGGGAGGCTTCTTGGCTTCTCAATTTAAAGCTAAGGTGTTTTGTTTTTTTCTTCTTTGCCAAGACTGGCAATTGAGGCCAAGCTGCCTGAAAGCGGTTTCTGATGCTCTCAGTGGTGGCAGAGCGGCAAAAAACTGTTTAAACTCTTGCCGCGGCGTTTCAAAGGGCTGCCCTACAGCTGATCAGTGGTAAAAGGCAGTGTGATGGTAGACTGGTGAGCTCCAAAAACAAATGGATAGACCGGTATAGCTCTGCAAGCTAAAACCCTGGTAGACCAGTACCTCTGCTAAATCCTAAAGAATTGTTTATCACATGACCATCAAACCATGCCCACAAAATAAGCCACGCCCACAGAGCTGGTAGTAAAAAATGTTAGAACTCATCCCTGGGCAAATGTATTCTGTTGAATACCAGGGAACTTCAGCTACGATTTTGTATTTAGCTTGGAGTAAATCCTATTTTAGTCTTACTGAGTGAATTTATTATTTTATTTTATTTTATTTTATTTATCTTATCTTATTTTATCTTAACTTATTTTATCTTATTTTATTATTTATTTTTACCTGGATTTTGCTACCATTTCCCCCTTATATTTTCCCCTATTTTTTTTTTATCTCCCTTTTCTGATAGGGTGGTATATTTTAAATCCTTTCTCCAGCATAACTCTTCCATGCTTGCTTTATATAACTATTCCCTTTCAAATTTCTTCTATGTTCCTTTTCAGGAATATAAATATCTCCTCTCATTTTCTTCATTTTTCATCTGTCAGGTACTCTTTCTCTAACTATTTATTCATGCTAACCCCTCTACCTCTCTCTGCTCTTTCTGTTCAGCCTGTGTCTGCAGATGAAAGCTGTTCATTCACATTACAGGTATTATTACAGGGGAGACAGCCTTAATGGAGAATTGTTTCCTTAGCTGAAGCACTTAATTGATGCCGTGAACTTATTCCTTGAAATTTAACAGATATAAAATCAAAGTGACTGGAGATGGCTTATAAAATGGGAGGTTGGTTTATGATGAGGCCAAATTGTTCTCTTAATTCGATTCAGGGCCCCGAACCTCTGAAAAACATCAAGATGAAGTGCTCTCTTGCGCATAAAGTACACATTTTGAAAAGGCAAGGTTAGTAGGATACTAGTTTGTATCTGGGCTGTATTTTAACCGTTGCTCCATTAACTGCATTATGCAGTGTTCCATGGATCACAGGGAAGAGAATTCATTCTCACCAGCTAGTATGAATCTCACCTGCATTCTATAAATGCTATGGTAACCGAAAATATACAGTGAGTAAGCAGGGTCTCTGCTTAGTCTGTTCTACTGATCAACAAAAGATGGATCGGAATCAGATGTACCGGTATATTCTGAAATGTAAGTCTTTCTCAAGTAATAGCAGATATAATGCAATGGTAACTTCTTCATCTGGTCAAATTCCCTTGCACTGAAAATTTGGATCAAGCTATCAGGTTGTAAAATACGACTGCACTCTGAGGATCTTTTAAATGCTTTCTCTTTCAGTGTTAAAGCACATTTCTTCTGTCATTTCAAAAAACTAAAACATGTACACCCAGCAAACGAGCATTTTAGTTTATTGTGGGAACTGAGGTATTATTTGGGGAATAAGGTCAGTGTTTTCTGCTGTGAAGACAGCTGCTACTCAGAGATGTGGAGAAATCAAAGAGCTCTCAGACTGTAGCCGTTCACTTTAAACTCCATTTCCTTGAAGCCTGACCCGGAAAAGGATCGGCCAGCCACACTTCGATGTTAAATTAGCAAAGCTAATTTACATTTTGCATTGTGCTTTAAACAAATTTTAACACACATAAATAACCGTGTGCCTGCAGTGGTAGGAGACTTATAATATTTATTGGTTTATTAAAATGATTTAAAATTCAAGCTAGAAGCAAAGAAACTGAGCTTTATTCCTGCCAGGGGTAAAATCCAGCAGGTTCTGACAGGTTCTGGAGAACCGGCAGCAGAAATTTTGAGTAGTTCGGAGAACCGGCAAATACCACCTCTGGCTGGCCCCAGAGTGGGGTGGGAATGGAGATTTTGCAATATACTTCCCCCAGGAGAGGGGAGGGAATGGGGATTTTGCAGTATCCTTCCCCTATCACGCCCACCAAGCCACACCCACAGAACTGGTAGTAAAAAAAAAAAAAGGATTTCGTCACTGATTCCTGCCTTAGGTGTGAAGCCAGCTGAGTGACTTTGAGCCAGTCACTCTCTCAGCCCTAGAAAGGGCTGTCCATTTCTGAAAATGGTTTTAAGAAAACTGCATGGACTTGTCTGAAATGTCACCAGAGATCAAGAGCAACTCAAAAGTACTTTCCCCCCCCACACATACACATGCAGAGTTACATTTATTTTATTTTATTTATTTATTTTATTTTATTCGATTTCTATACCACCCTATTCCCGAAGGACTCAGGGCTGCACAGCCAGACAATAAAAACACATCCATACAAAATTTAAAAGTAGAATAAAATCAAATTAAATAGTTTTGGCTCCGATTTATGTTTATATATGTGTGTGTGTGTGTGTGTATGTGTGCACATCTTTCCATATGCATGTGTGTGTGCTTTTCTCTCTCTCAGAATAGATGTTTGGGTGTACATAAAAACACACTTGTAATCCTAAAGAGAGCTACACAGGCAGTGGTTTTCAGGTTGCTCACCTGCAGCTATATTCACTATTGCAGATGCAAGAAGCTTTTCAGTTCAGGTCTTAAAATGCTTGAATTAAACTAATAATAAGAGCCTTGGTGGCACAGCAGACTAAACTACTGTTAAAAGTAGCACTTAGCTGCCAGCTGCCTGCAATTACTGCAAGTTCAATTCTCACCAGGCTCAAAGTTGACTCCATCCTTCCATCCTTTTGAGGTAGGTAAAATGAGGAGCCGGTGTGTGGGGGCAATAAGCTGACTTTGTATAAAATAGAACACTGCTCCGGGGGGGGTGGCGGCGAAAGCCCTACTAAGCAGGTGTATACAAAAGTATGAAAGCTATTGCTTAATGCATTGTAAGCCGCCCTGAGTCTCCGGAGAAGGGGGGCATATAAATCAAACTAATAATAATAATAATAATAATAATAATAATAATAATAATAATAATAATAATAAATAATAAGAAGAAGAAGCTGTGATTTCTATGTAGAATGAAAGCATCAAAGAAATGACTGTGTTCTCCATGAATCACTTGAAAGTTAAACTTAAGACAATTTATGTTATTTATATAATCATCCTTCTTAAGCCTTTCCATATAGATCAGCACTGTACACACATACTTTTACTTTTCCAGTGGAAGTTGTCTTCAGGCATTTACCATAGAAATGGTTTGACTATCAAAGTCAGAAAATGCTTCCCATGCACCTTTCTCTCTAGGCTTCCCTGCATTCGTCTTGGAGGTCTAAAGGAGAGGTATAGTTGTATTGGGTTAATATGTGTCCCACTCTTCAGATAATCTGAGAAATAAAGCTAGGGATTTTTTTTATATATATTTTTTATTTTTTTAAAAAAACAAAAATATAAAACATTCCATCTTTCCTTATGCAGTATGTCGTCTGTGCTACATCATTCATCATTTATCACATCTTTCATGTTTACATTAACATTCATTTTATAATATGTTAAGTATATTACACATTTAAATATTGTAAAAATTCCCCATTTTCTTAGCATCTTTCAATAATAATACTCTGTTAACATCAAACATCATTATTCTCTTCATACATATATGCTAACAATTTTCATCTTATTTATAACTCTTTCTTAATACTTATTCTTGGTCTCCTTCATTTCCAAACTCCATTTTTATTCTCCAACCATTGATAAAATACTTTCCATATCATATAATATTCACTTTGCTCTTTCCCTTTAACGTTAATCTTAAAATTAATGTTAATCTTAATTAACATTAAGCTAACATTAATCTATTTATTTCTGCACATTCTAATATTTTCATTATCACCTTCTCTTCAATAGGACTTTTTCTGCCAATGTTGTGCTAATACAATTCTAGCTGCAGTTAATACATGAATAACTAAATATACATTCTCTTTATTATAGATTTCCGGTAAAAGTCCACATGGAAAGATTTCTGGTTTCAACTCAATACGTTGTTGTATCATCTCTTCCATGTCTTAATTTTTTTTAGAAATAAAGCTAGTTTTGTATCATAAGGAGAGCAGTGTTCTGTATGATCCATGTACTTGTAAGATTTAGATTGCTAGCATCTCATAGAAAAACCAAGAAAAAGTTCCTTTTCAGTGGCATCAATCTCTAATCATTAAAAACTTTTATTATGTGCCTATTTTTTATATAATGCTTTTACCATTGTCCATCTGTACATGACTGAAAATGCCAGATGGTAATCTTGCACTGACAATGAGAACATTAAAAGAAAAAAAAAACCCTTAGAAATCTACAATGTTTGAGTTTTCTATTTCTTATATACCTCACAGTTTGAAAAACTTAAAGAGACAGAATAAATGTTCCAATCATTTAACCCAAAATAGTTTCTAAAGCCCTATCTATTTTTGTCAGAGCAATTTGTTCCTGACCTCAAAGGCTGAATAAATGCAGCAACAGATTGCGTAGCAGATTGTAAAGAGAAAATGGCCTTTCAACTGTAGTGATTAGGATTCTGTGAGAGTTTTTAAAGTTCACAGAACATAAAAAGTAAAGTTTTCATTCTAACGTCATGCTGAATTTTCTTTAAAATGCATACCTCAGCATATTTCATCTACTTCCATACATTTGCTGAAGATCTAGTTTTTCCTGTGATCCATTGAGATCCACCCAAAAAAAATCTCCAACATATCAAGATGTAAACCTGAATGAGTCCATTGTGATGATTTTTGAAGAGGACAGATAAGAGAGAAGATGAAGAATCTAGAATGGTCAATATCATTAAGTTTAATAATGACAACAAAGAATTTAAATCTTTTCAGGCATTTTCCCCACACTGGTACATCAACAGACTCAAAATATGTCAGTCCTTACAATGAAGCCTATTTATCAATGAGTTTTACACGGACCGATGATCCAAATTGTCCTATTCTGTTGTGCCTCATCTGTGGAAAAAAACTTACCAATGAAGCAAAGTTTCCAACAAAATTTTAAAGATACATAACTACAAATCACAACCACATGACAAATAAAAATTCTGATGATCTTAAACAGTTGTTGGAATCATAGAGCAAACTAAGAAAAGCTTTTGTTAATAAAATGACAGTCAGTAAAAAAACAAACAAAGCCAGGAAATTTCAATAATTCTGTTATTTCATAGCAGATGTTGTTATGCAACAACTGAAAAGTCACAATTTGAGTGAGAAAATAATCATGCCAGCATGTAAAAACATAGTGGAAAAATTCTAGGACTAGACGTAGTACAAGAGATTGAAAAGAAAGTTTGGCATATTGATGGCATATCACATGAAGAGGTTTTCTGTGATAAGCTTTTTTTAGCCAAGTTGATGACTCAACAGATTTTACCAATAAATATCATGCTATAGCAGTGATAAGATTTGTAAATGATAGTGAAATTCAATAATACTTTTTCTGGTACACAAGAAACATCTAAAGGCCAAGATACGTTTGATGTTTTGCTTTCATATCTTGAATGTTTGTTTTGGAAAAACCATGCTGGTATCTGTACTGATGGCTCCATCAATGGTTGACTTTTCAGCTATTAGGAACCTTGCAAGTTTCATATCACCAGGTGAGTTTTATTCAATCCTTAGCAAAATTAGTTTAAGAACTAACAGATAATGGGAGGGGGAAATAAACAGCAAAAGGGTGATTAGAATGTTGATTTTGGAAAGTTACAAAGAGTCCAGATGGATTTGAAATAAAATTTGAAATTAATTATAAGTCTCCTTCCTATGATAGAATGCAACTTTGAAGATTGAATATTACAGGGAAAAAAAGATTACAATTAAAGGAGAACACTTAAATTTACCTTAGAGAATGGAACAAAATACTTTTGAGATTGAACACATTGAAGGATATTTGTGAACAATGGACCCAGAAGTTAATTTTAAGGGTGTCTTCCACTATACATAGATTTAAAATATGGTTTGGGAGAGAAAGAAACTTTTTCAGAAAAGGCTAAGACTGATTTGACAATGGATATATAAATAACAAATCAAAAGAGTACCTGAATAACTTTTTTTATTGGATTTACAAAAGAAACTTATTTAAATTTTGAAAGGCTTTGTGAGAAAGGACAAAGATAAAAATGAAAAGAAATCAAGTTCTAGGATATTATTTGAAGGGATTAACAATCAAGACTGTTAAAAATAAAAGCAAGAAGTATAAAGTTTTTTTATTTGATCAAGGTTAAAACAAGATATGCCTTTATGGAATTCTGGCCATCCTTTATGAACTTTTTGCTAATACCAGGACTGAAATGTTTTATGGATTTGTTTATAGATAAGAGATGGATTATGGGAAGAAAAGATATTGGTTTGTAACCGTCTAGAGCAGTGTTGGCGAACCTTTTTGGCACCAAGTGCCAAAACAGGAGCACGCAGAGGCATGCACCAGGGGTGGGTTCTATTTACCTTTACTACCGGTTTGCAATAGGGCTGCTCGCATGCACTCTTCTGTGCATGCATTCTGATGATGCTGGGGTCTGATGACATTGGATGGAGCCTCCCGCCTGGTTTTACTACTGGTTCTATAGAACCGGTGCGAACCAGGGTCAACCCACCACTGGCATGCATGCATGTGCATGCCGGAAACTGGAAGAGCAGTGCACACCAGGAAGATGATCTTCTAGTTTAGGGTGCGCATGCTGGAAATTGGAAGAGCAGCCACCCGGTGCACATGCACACACTGGGAAGATCATCTTCCAGTTTACAGCGTGTGCATGCACACCGGCCAGCTGGTTTTCATGTGCCAGAAACCAAAAGACCAGATAGCCGGTATGCATGCGCATGCTGGAAACCAGAAGATCACGTTTCCACCGTGTATATGCACACCGGGCAGCTGCTCTTTCAATTTCTGGCACTCCAGTGCATGTGAAGACCAGCTGGCCAGTGCACCGGAACCCGGAAGAGCAATGGGCGATGGCCACGTGCCCGGAGAGATGGCTCTGTGTGCCACTTCAGGCACGCATGCCATAAGTTCGCCATCATGGTTCTAGAGGGTGAAGAATTGCCAAACTTATTTATTTTTGTTATGATGATGAATATTGGAACCACTTTTTTGCCTATTTCTTTTTTTCCCCTCATTTCACTCTTTTTTTTTTCATTTTCCTTTTTTTCTTTTCCTTTTGCTCTTTTTCCTTTCTCATTTTTAAGTTTTTATGACTGTAGTTAAAATTATCTCTATCATCTATCTATCTATCTATCTATCTATCTATCTATCTATCTATCTTCTATCATCTATCATCTAGCTAACAATACTGATCAACTGATAAATTATTAAGCTATAGGTAGTCCTCAACTTACAATCATTCATTTAGTGACCATTCAAAGTTACAACGGCACTGAAAAAGTGACCTATGACCATTTTTCACACTTACAACCATTGCAACATCCCTATGGTCACGTGAATAAAATTAAGTTGTTTGGCAACTGACTCATATTTATGATGGCCGCGGTGTCCTGGGACCTTTTGTGAACTGACAAGCAAAGACAATGGGAAAGCCAGATTCACTTAACAATTGTGTTAGTAACTTAACACCTGCAGAGATTAATTTAACAATTGTGGCAAGAAAGGTTATAAAATGGGGCAAATTTCATTTACCAATTGTCTCACTTAACAACAGAAATACATACACACATGACTTTTTGAATATATGTAAGACTGATAATAAGTTGACTTTGCAGTATTATTGTCCGCATTAACCTATGGATTCCAAAAAGAAAAAAAAAAGTTTTACTTGCAATTTTCAACTGAGATTATCCCATAGTATAACTTTATCATGTGAATAAGAGTCAGTATAATGTCACATTGTGCCTATCTTCAATTCTTTAGAGATGTTTCATACTTTTACTTCAGAACAAAAAAAACACAATGTCTTCTATACTTTATACTGTATAATACCAGTAGATATCTGACAGCCAAATCTAAGAATTGGTGAAGGCAGAATCTTTCTTAATAAATGTAACAACAACAACAACAAATCCATGTCAAACCTTCATGCTCAATAAGGATAAAGACCCTGACATATTCAGCCAGAACAGCTCTATCCTGTAGCCATTAGATCACCTTGTGATCCAGATAAATAGATAAGTGAGTGAAGTATTACATTTCTTCAGAGACAGTTTTGTCATCCTTATTTCCTGAAAGTGAATAAGATAACTGGGCTGTGTTATCTTCACTGTCAAGCCTGTCTGATCTCCGTTTCATAGATCCTTGGAGCAACCTTGTTGATATCTTCAATCTCACTGTATGTAATGACACCAGAGTTTTAATGGGAATGCTATCCACATGGAATGGAAATAGGGAATTAAATTGCAAATATACACACAGCTGAAATATTTAATATATCTTGGTATGTAGATAATGGGGAAGAAGCAGCTTTCATGAAAAAGAACTGAATAGGACCCAGGAGATGGATTGTGTGGTGGCTCCGTTACCGGAGTCTGTGTCATCGTCAGGAGAGGACTCCGAGAGTGAAGGGGAGGATTTGTACCCATGCTTTCCAAAAATAAGACTGGGTCTTATTTTGGGAGGGATGTCTTTTCCCCCCCCCCCATGTACGGGAGGCCAACTTCTGTTTGCTCGCGGTGGGGCAGGAGGCTGCATGGTGTGCCAGTGCCATCACTGTGAGGCAAGGGGAATGGAGCTGCCTCATGCACCCCTCACTAGCTTACCTCAGAGCCCCTGCAGTGAGTCCATCCACACCCCAACCCCTGCCTCACCTTGCGACTATGGCACTAATGCACCACTCAGCCTCCTGCTCCATTGTGGCTGCAAGAAAGCAGAAAAGTGGGCCAGCGGCCATGTGGGCTCCTGCTGCACATGGCTGGTGGTACTACTGCTGTGAGGCAGGTATCGGGGCATGGATGGCTTGGTTGCAGGGGCCCTGAGGTAAGCCAGTGCAGGGCATGTGGGGTAGCTTCACCGCCACCTGCCTTGCCTCATGACCACAGCACCACAAGCAACCAGACGGAATGGGCAGGGGACCAGTTGTGCAGGCTCTTAAGTAAGGCTTATTTTGGGAGTAGGGCTTATATTAGGCACACATGTAAAAACATACTAGGGTTTATTTTTGAGGAAACAGTATTAGATTATTGCTGATAACTACCAATAAGGAAAGACTGAGGCAACAACATCCTAAAGTTATATAGGTTTTTTAAAAATAAATATCTTTCCCCAACCTTGATGACCTTCTGTTCCTGAAGATGTGGCTTTGCCATCTGGCCTGATGATCAGAGTGATGTAGAACCTATAGAATGACTGTAGGGTTCTTGGATTATTGTGGTCTCCCAGTGATGGAATTACATGGTTTTTAATTGTTCAACATTTTGTGTTCTTTGTATGACTGTTTTATGTTTTGGCATTGTTTTTGCTTTAATTAGAAGCTGCCAAGAGTCATGAATGTGAGATGGATGGCTAAAAATAAATAAATAAACAAACAAACAAACAGTGATTTGCGTAGCTATGTACAACTACATGGATGTAAGAATGTCAATATCCTCTCCCTGTTCCCATGTGAAATGAAAAGATATCTCCAATATTGCCTCTTCTGCATAATTCCTAATGTTTGAAATAACAATCTTTTTAAAAACAGCCTGATATTATAGGAGAGGAATATATTTTATTTATTTATTTATCATGTTGAGAAATATATGTCCAAATTGCAAATTATATTTAGAATATAGTTACATGGCTATTGCAATAGGCAGGAATAGCTCAGTTTTGCTTTTTCATACACCCAATTTTAATAACACTACATTTAGAGCTTCTCTTCTTAGTTGTGTGTGTGTGTATATATATATATATATATATATATATATATATATATATATATATATATATATATATATATATATATATATATATATGTGAAAACCACTCACACATTAATCACGAAATCTCCAGAACCATAAAGCCTACAAACTTGAAATTTGCCCCGTATGTTCCTCTTGGCTTCTAGGTGCTCACTAAGAAAGGATTTTTCGAAACGATCATCAGAGCATTAGTATTTCCTATATTATTATAACACGCTCTGATGCTAATTAGTTAGGTGTTCTACTCCCCCTCCCAAGTCTCCCAATAACTCTGGAGAGAATGGGATAGCATAGGACAGGCTTCTGTGAGGTAAGCCTCATGGAGAGAAGGGGCTAGAAAGCCTGAGGGAGAGAAGGGGATTGGAGAGGATCTATGGGGCCAGCCTGAGGGAGAGGAGGAGATAGGAAAGGATCTACAGGGCCAGTCTGAGGGAGAGAAGGGGACAGTAGAGGCTGATCATAACCATTCATTAATTTTCAAACTCTAAGTGTTGATTTATCAAACCCAATCACATAGTTTCGTAGTGGAGCATGGGTATTCAGCTAGTATACAATATGTATATGAATGGCATGTACAGCCACAATTTGGAGACATTTCCAATTAAATATTGCTTTTATGGGAGATTTTGTTCATTAAAACAATTTTCATAATTTTAATTGATACTGTAACAACTACTATTTAATATTTAAAATCATTATATCATAAGCAATTAAACCGAATTACCCACATAGCTACAATATGAGAGATTATTCTAAAATACTAAGTACTTTTAATGTAACACTTTTCTCTAAATAGTTTAGCCTTATTTATCTTATAATCAGCTAGCTATTATGTATAATAAGATAGTGTAGTTATTTTCATTACGTGTGCAGCATTTTTGAATCATCAGGAAACTGAATATAATTTAGACAACACAGAGATCTAGTTCAAACCATCCATCTATCCATTCATTCCTACAAATACTATCAGATGTATGTGTCAATCTTTTGGACACCCTCAGGCTCAAAACTAGGCAAGTAGATCGAAAAGAGTGGTAGCAGAAAACCAAAGACCAATGCTCTGATAATAACAAGGGAGAACCTGGTTGTTATCTTATTAATTCTTCAAAGCTAAAAAAGGTAAGGGATCAAGAAGATTACACAACCAGCAATTTTAAGTCACCTCTCTTATTCACTGGATTCCAAGGCTAGAATAATTCTGACTTCTTGTGTTGGTACTTGATTTTAGTCATTACTAACCATTGGAATTAGCTTTTTCCTTCTTCAGTTGTATCCCCAATTTCACCCAGAATTGCATTGCCAGTTTCATACAGCATATCTCATCCATAGGATAAGATCCTATAGTATCGTATTAATGAATTTTTAAATGTTTTTAAATGTTTTAAATGTTTTAATTGGTAGTGAGTTTTAATTGGGCCAAATTTATATATCTTTTAATTGTTTTTTAATATTTGTCCTGTATGTTTTTTAATTCTGGCTGTACACCGCCCTGAGTCGTCAGGGAGAAGGGTGGTATAGAAATTCAATAATAAATAAATAAATAAATAAATAAAATGATAATATCACCTTATTTTACACATTTATAGCCTACCTATCCTCATTAATCTAGCTCTCCAACATGATACTCAGCTGACAATAGGGACAGCTTGCCTAATTCTCTCTCACGGTTAGTGCTCAGTAATGTGGCTGATTTCTCCAAGGTGTATAACTATCATTTGGGATACCAAAAATAACTCTATAAAGCTGTAGTCTGAGATCATCTTTGCATGGGAGATTTATTTATTATTTATTAAATAGATTTATATGACTGCCTAATTCACATACAATGACTCCAGGCATTGTACAACATTAAAAGATAAGACTGCAGGACACATTATCATATTAGACTTGTCCATGTGGATTTTCTTTGTCTCTCATAAGACTAAAATGCCAGTGACTGCAGTAAATTAATGACAAAATAAATCAAGTATTCTAAAGCCCATATCTCTTCAGACCAGCAACAGTTCCTGCTTGTTCACAAACCCAGAAGAGAGAGGAATATGATTTCCCACCTTGAGATCAAGTGGTACCTCTCTGCTAACTGCTACATTTTAAAATGTGATTATTCCTACAATTTTTGGATGCCAGTGTAGGAATCAGCAGATCTCAAATAATGTAAATGTCCTTTGTCTCTGGCCTTTGTATCTGGCTCCTCTTACTACTCCTTTCTCTTCAATCTTTGTATAGTCTTAGTTGTTAACTCATGTAACCAGCACAAAATGGTCTGATCTGATACAATGTGAAAACATGCTTTCAGTGCTTTGCAATGTGATCTTCAGCCTGATTAAATCAGCTAAGCCATTTGACTGGTTACGTGGACAAGTAAGTAAAATGCAGGAGCAATGGAGCAATGCACAGTAATTCCGTATTAGAAATAATAAAACAACTAAACTATAAAATATTGAAAAGGAATGCCTAGACCTTGATAGTTGAATGGCACAACCCAGAAGTATTTAAAATGTAGAAACCTGATTTGATAACTATACATAAATGTATCTACTTATTGCCAAGGTCTAAGGAGCCTTTCCTGTTTCTCTTTAATTGTATCTATGTCACTAGAACAAGAGCTGTACGTGTGTGTATGTCTGTGTTTGTGTAGGAGAAAGGGTCAGAAGATGATGTATGCTTGAATTTCCATTTCCATCCCTACAGAAACAATAGTACATTTTTAATACATTATGCTAAACACATGTAATTATATTACATTTGTCAGATATTCTACATATATATCTGACAGCAATACGAGCCAGTTATATTGAAAAGAATTTAATTGATTGTAAGAAAGATGAGCTGAGTTAGAGAGGAGCTATCTTATTTGGGATATCTAGTTTTGGAAATCTAGTTATTGAACTTCAATATTGTTAAATTTTAAATGTCATATATCATATATTTTTAGACTGTTATTTCTGTAACTGTTTGTTTTATCTTTTTCTTTGTTTTTTTGAAAAGGCCTTCGGGCTATTCAATAAAAGAATCTAGAATCTACATATATATCATGACAATTTGAGGTGCCTTTTTATGATAATTTGGCTGAACATTCATTTTATAGATCTAAACATCCTTTATACTTTTCCAAGATAAAGAGCAGAAATAAGTTCTATAGGCATAAAGGTACAGGTGTCTTCGGAAGCTGCCCAGCAGAAACTGAGTCATCCAAATTGAGCCAAGTAATCATTCTCACCAAGATAAAGCAATAACAATATTAAGGCTGCAATCAATGCAGCCTTCTAATGGATCTTGTTATCCCATTAACATTCAGAGCTAAGAAGGACTCCATTTTACAGTGCAAGTTTCAATGCTTTCTGCATTTTGTGCTTCAGCATGAGATCCAACTGCATCTGTTTTGATCCATGTGGGGTATCTTCCAACAGATATTGACTCTCCTTGATTCTAGATTCTCCCTCCCCAAGAGTTATCTGATTTTACAATCTAGAAGCAAGCAGATCCTGAAAAACACACGTCCACATTAAATAAGGGTAGATCAAAGTGATGTCCTCATCTATCTCCACTTCTTCAGAATAACAGAAAGTAGAGTTGGAAGGGACCTTAGAGGTCTTCTAGACCAACTCCTGCTCAGGCAGGAAACCCCATGCCATTTCAGACAAGTGGTTGTCCAATTCCTTCTTAAAAACTTCCAGTGTTGCAGCACCCACAAGTTCTGGAGGCTAGTCATTTCAGTGATTAACTGTTCTGTCATTTAATTACTTAACATGAAAGGCTATCAAACTATCAGCAAAAAAGAGATATTTTAGTCTCAGCCATATCTAGAAGTTTTACTAGACAACCTGTGACCCAGAGGTATTCACTTACCTAAACAGATGAACAGAATCTCCAAAAGAATGACCTTTCTTGTACTCTTGTGAATAGGGAGATGTCCGGGTGGCATAGAAATACTAACTGCTTTTTTGGTCCTAGGGTATTGCTCCCCCCCTCCCCCCGCATCATTTTGTTCACAGAGCTTGCATTTCTCCATCAAAATAATCTTCTAACTTTTTACAATAATGAATGAAGTAACATTTGAGAAATTCTAACTTTTCCCACTTTGACTCCAGTTCTCTGGGTTTTTAGTTGACATGACATTGTTGAGAAGTGTGGGAGATGAAATGCACCCAAGTGAGAGAGAACCTGGATGGGGAAAGTTGACTTAAATAACCAGAAAACATAAGATAACTGCTTGAATGGTGGTAAATTGATTGCCTGTATCAACATCTTAATTATAGGTTTATAAAAAAAACCTACAAATCAAAGGCAGTAAGAGTTGTTTTTCTGCTGGGGTATGAAGAAGGTGCAAATCATAAGATCAGAAGGTGCAACAACAGTTAAATGGTGGAGAGAGAGTTTCTCCAGAAATAAAACAAATATGAGATTTCTGTTTACTTTTTTTGGCAACTAAATTAGCAACAATGAGAGTCATCCTTAAGATCTATCAAGATAGATAGGCAACTGTGGGTCATAGACATGGATTTTTGCCCAGGGGTGAAATCTAAAATTTGTTACTAACAGTTTTGTGGGCATGGCTTAGTGGTTGAGGGGTAATGTGACTGGGTAGGCATGGCCAACTTTTTTTTTTAACTTTTAAAAGCATTTTTTCAACCTTAAGAGGTTGCAGAAAAAAATGCTTTTAGAAGCCTCTGACGATCAGGCAACTCAGCTGGATCGCCAGAAGCTTTTAAAGGCATTTTTTTTTCTACAACCTCTTCGGCCGAAGAGGTTGTAGAAAAAAATGCTTTTAAAAGCCTCTGATAATCCCAGCTGAGCCACGCAATCATCAGAGGCTTTTTTTTAACTTTTAAAAACATTTTTTCAGACAAAGAGGTTGTAGAAAAAATGCTTTTAAAAGTAAAAAAAATAGCCTCTGATGATCACGCGGTTCAGCTGGGCATTGGGGGGGGGTTGGGGAGGATTTTTCCTACCAGTTCTCCGAACCACCCACCGCCATTGCTACCATATCAGGTGATCCGGTCTAAACCGGGAGCATTTCACCCCTGTTTTTGTCCCTTTTTTGTTACTTGAGCCCTAGCAGACACACGGTGAAGAAATAGGTAGGCAATATGCAATGCTAAGATAATGTAACCATGATACAGTATAAGATGGAATATTGGCATGCTAATAGCCAAAGTGTTAATTTTAAAAATCAAGTTATTAATGTTCAAATATAAGCCTGCTGGCTGGCAAAATCTGTTGCAATATATAGAAGTGTACCATTTGTTCATATGCTTCTTGAATTTTCATCTACCGCATAAATAAGAAGAATAGAGCAAAATTAATTATATGATATATGAAACAGTTATTATGGCAAAATGCACAATTTATAGAAGAACTACTAAACAGGATTCAAGAGCTTTATCTAAAATGCTATAGCTATTTTTTTTTAAAGGAAAATATATTTTCCTCTTTGGGCTTATCAGAGATATTGTATGTCTATTGCTGAAGTAATGATTTATATTGTTTGTTTCAAAATGAAAAGAAGATACACAAATATCTAAGCAAGAAGGAAGGAAGGAATTAACAGTTAGGTGAATGTGATACAGTATCTCCCTTTTCTATCGGACAAGCAAGATAGCTTTTCATTATAGTTATAAAAGAGCTACAATACTGTGATATGATGATTATGTAAAGTGATAAGTAGCTACAAGATGGCAGCATCTGTCTTTCTTTCTCCTGCACAAGGCATTACCAAACAGGTATGACATGATCAGAACAGAAACTTGTACTAAATCTTTCATAGTCTGTTAGGGAAAGGAGCAATGGCACCTCTCACACGAACAATTCTTCAACAACAGCAACAAAAAGTAGGATTTATTTGGAAAGGAATTTATTTTCTTCAGCCCTGTGTTTATTTGCTAGCTCAGCTTAGAACTGAGTTCCTTTAAATTGGCTTTTTTACATTGCTTAGTGTTCACTACCCTGCATGTATTATCAGATTTCTGTGAACATACAGTAACTCTTTCTCTAGTTTTTCTATAACACACCAGCTGTCCAGCTCTTCCTTGCAAAAAAAAAATATAACTGTTAAAAGTCCAGGATGCTTTGACAATGTACTTTTCTGACAGTTAATGGTCAGGCAACTTCATTTGATAGTGGGCCATCCAAAATATTTTAAAGAAGTAGAGAAAATACCAACTAAGGGAGAAGATACATACCTTCTTTCTTAAAGATCATACTTTCTGCGTCTCTGTAGGAAATAAATATACTATTAACAGTCTGAGGGAAGCAGAATTTCATAAAGGTTTGGTAAGCCCCTGAGTCTCAACAGATGGAAGTAATGATCTGATTTGATCCTTGACTGATGTATTCACACCATGCTCACACTTATGTCAGGCCTGTAAATAAGATTGAATTTTAGGAAGAGACTCAAGAAGGTCTTGGGCAACTTCCTTCCTAAAGGCCCTAAACTCAGAGGTGAAATCCAGCAGGCTCTGACAGGTTCCGGAGAAACAGGAGCGGAAATTTTGAGTAGTTCAAGGAACCGGTAGCGGAAATTTTGAATAGTTTGGAGAACCAGCAAATGCTGCCTCTGGCTGGCCCCAGAGTGGGGTGAGAATGGAGATTTTGCAATAAACTTCCTCCAGGAGTGGGGAGGAAATGGGGATTTTGCAATATCCTTCCCCTGCCACACCCACCAAGCCATGCCCACCAAGCCACACCATGTTTACCAAGCTATGCCCACAGAATCAATAGTAAAAAAAATTGGATTTCACCACTGCCTAAACTCCAATTTATCATGGAAAATTTAGTGGAATAAAAAAATATTTTTCTTTCCCCCAAAAGTTCCTGTTCCATTCCAAAAACACAGCTATTTCACAGTAGATTTGAAAGCTTCCCTTTTTCTTTTTCATCTGAAGGACATTCTGTAATTCCAAATATCATCTGTAACTAGAAAATGCAAGCTTTTCGCACTGAATGTTCAAATTCCTCCCCCCCACCCCCCATTAATTCTTATTCTGGGTGTTTTAGTTATGTTTAGAGGCATGCCTGAATCTCAAATGTAACAAATCAGTGTGGGTTTTTTTAATTTTAAAATGCCAATTACTGAATGTCATTGCACAGATTTTTAACCTTATTAGCTGTTAACAAGCTTTCATTAATTTCAGTGAATACATTCATTTTAGAAGCATCAGTAGCCCTCTTGTTTCTCCTATGGAGAAAAAGCCTCATCTGAAGCATAACTTTTCAAGCACAGGGGAGATTGGATTGTACATTTTCCAACTCTAAAAGTAGAAATTTCAGTAGCTATCTAGGTATTGAATCCCTTTGTAAGTACTGTAGCAACCTTAAGCCATGTCATTATTTGTGCTGGGTTTATGCCTAGTGTTTCTGCGATGTCACTCAAGGAAACATCCCATGCTTTTTAATAATAAGCTTATGCTTGCATTCTGCTTGCAATATACAATACATACCAGTTTATAAAGGCAAATGTCATACTATGGATACTAAGACATTTCTTCTCTTTGAAAACCATAGGAAGTTACTGTAATTTTTTTTAAAAAAAAACTGTGAGCATGTAAGCACATTTTTCTTCAGCATTAGAAGAATATTGATGGTCGAGCCATTAAAAATGTAATAAATTCATTTTATCATAACATCATTATAGACTTGGTTCTATTATATGATTGTTTGAGTAAGCTACAAATACACTACAAATCCATATAGATCTGGATCAGTCTCAGGAGGATGTAACATTAAATGCTCTTTTGACATTTCTAGCATTAGCCACTTAGATGTAAAATAGATAGCAGTTATTTAAAATAAGTGCTTGGGTTTTTTTCTCCTGTATTATTAAAATTATTTCCATACGTAAAGGTCAGAACACATGTAAAAATTAATTAAAATATCTTTTTTTTTTCAAAGAAAGAAAAAGAAATTAAGCATTAAGTACTCTGAGGGGATTGCCCTTTAAATTTTACAATGTCTCTTTCACTTTTAAACCTCCATTAAAAATTCCACTCATACAATAAAGGCTTAAAAGTGCCATAAATGAGAACTGTCTCTCTCCTGAAGCTCTGCATTGACGAATCTTGACGGTCTGAATCACTCTTCTGACTTCTGCTCTTATCTGCTTATCCTCCCAGTAGTGCTCGGCTACAAAGTATACATAGAGTTCAGGTACAGTATATATAATTCTATAAATTAGGTACCCTACATTAAAGATATTGCCCTGGCGGCTTTGCACCAATTATACAGTTCTAGTAAAATGTTCAGTCTCGGTTTCCTCCTGATCTCTTAATTGAATCATGTTAATTGAATCATGCTTAATAATAACCTGGTTAAATTAGTTAGAAAAATATGATCATAAAAGGTAATAACAAATATAGGCATATCTGTTACATTTATTTGGATCATATTTTCCTACATTTTATATGGTGCTTCTCAGACTCAAACATTTTCTCTTTCTCTTCCCATCTCTTTCGTTTATAACCACATCCGTTTTATTTGTACTTCCAGAATTTACACATGCTGGACTTTAGACTGCCAGCCTTATTAAAACTACTCATTTTTTTATCTTTTACAATTAACAGCAATCGGCAATTAATATTACTTATTAATATATTTTCATTCTTACAATTTTAAATCAAATTCGTTCTAGTCTCTTCATTTAAACAAAATTTATAAAAGAAACTTAGATTAAGAGAACGATGAATGAAAATGCATACACAGTTTCTGAAAACCTTTTTTAAAGTTGCAAAGCAAATTGTATAGAACAATCAGTTTTCGTTTTGCCTTGAGCAAAAAAAGGCACGTGTTTCTTATGCATAACATTCATTTTCTGCAAGCTGCTTTTCATTGTATAATTTTTATGCTCTTAAACATTAATGCATGCATATCTATATATAGTTTTTCTTCCCTTAACCTGTGCATTTCCTATCCATTTAAAATTACTGTATGACAAAGTTCAAAGATATTAAAGCTTGCATATTGACTCAGGAAGTGCAAATTTGGTAAGCTTTCACCAAAAAGCAACTGAATCAAAATCCTATCATCTTTATGCATAAAGAGGGAAATGAAAGCAAGAAAAAAAGAAGAGAAAGAAACCCAAATTGAGACTGAGTCCATTCTTATTTATTAAACATAAAAACTATTTTAAAATTATTACCATTCTTCCTTATAATAGGACAGTGAACTGGAAATCTCATAGTGAGTTTTATTTCCCTTCTCTCTGCCGCATCTACCTCCCCACATCTTCTACAGACAATTAAAGAACTGACTGGGGCACAGACAGACTAGCTTATTGGGAATTCTGGCCAAATGTATTTAAGGATGAATCCTGCATGAAAATCTTTCATCCGCTTTGACTTGCATGTATTTCAAATAAACTGCTTTATGCTTCAGTAAAGAGGGCTGGTGGAAAGGGGTTTAACAACCAAGCTGTAGGCTGTCTTAAAGTATAAAGCATAAGTAAAACATAAGTGCCACTAACACAGAGTTCAGAAGTTCATATACTACATACTGCATAATATAGGGCCTCAAAGAACACAGTGTTTTTTTCCCACAGGCACTTTTTAGACATTTGGCATGCGAACCAATGTGGAAGGAGAAGTGAGATTCCCACCAAAAACTGAGTTTTTCCTGATTTTTGAGCTTCTGCTACAGACTCTTTTGAACACTGAAGTCAACTGAAGTAACTCATCCTTCCAGTAAGTACACTTCTAAAAATTGTACAACTGTATACATTTATTTTCAAACATTGTGACAGGGCAGTTGATATTTATGACACTTTACACAATAAGAAGGATTCTGATAATGGAAAGTCCCAGGTGTTCATTGTTCTACAGTCTGCAGAACATTACAACATGTTACAAACTGCTTCATAGGACTGGGACTGGTAGTCAGTGATAAACAACAGGTAGCTGATGCCTTGAAGGAAACAATGAAAAGCAATCTACTTACAACTGATGCAAATGATTTCTATTTGTTTTTGTTTTGTTTTTTTCTATTAAAGAAGAATATTTTATTATTAATTTATTATTATTAAACTTATTTGGTGTCCATCTTGCAGTTTGAGGCGACTTTGAATAACAGAGTTTGAAGGGACCTTGGGGGGCTTCAAATCCAAATCCCTTGCTCAGGCAGGAAACCCTATACTATTTCAGACAAGTGGTTGTCCAGTTTCTTCTCAAAAGCCTCCAATGATGAAGCATCTACAATTTCTGAAGGCAAGCTGTTCCACTGGTTAATTGTTCTCACTGTTAGGAAATTTCTCCATAGTTCTAGATTCTTTCTCTTCTTGATTAGTTTCCATTCATTGCTTCTTATTTTGCCTGCAGGTGGTTTGGAGAATAGGTTGACCCTCTCTTCTTTGTGGCAGCCCCTTAGATATTGAAACACTGCTATCTTGTCACCAGGTGCTTCTTTTCATTAAACTAGATATACCCAATTCCCGCAATCATTATTCATATGTTTCAGCCTCCAGTCCCCTAATCATCTTTGTTACTCTTCCTTGCACTCTTTCCAGAGTCTCAACATCTCTTTTTAATATTGTGACAACCAAAACTGGATCCTATATTCCAAGTGTGGTCTTACCGAAGTATTATAAAGTGGAATTAACACTTCACGTGATCTTGATTCTATTCATCTGTTAATACAGCCTGAGAACTATGTTGGCTTTTTTGGCAGCTGCAGCACCCTGCTGGCTCATATCTAAGTGATTGTCCATTAGGACTCCAAGATCTCTTTCGCAGTTACTACTATTAAGTCAGATACTATCTCTTCTATACCTGTGCATTTGGGTTTTTTTGCCTAAATGTAGAACTTTACTTTTTTTTAGCATTGAATTTCATTGGTTCAAAAAAGACTTTGAGATACTTAATACAAATAATATCCAGAAAAGTTGCTTCACCACCTAACATTATCATAACAGAGACATTTTACCATGACTAATTTTTAAGACGACTTGAAGCTACATGCATTTCTGATCCAGTTTGCATTAGCATATTTATTTATTCAATTTCTATAGCCTAAATCTATTTATAACATGCCCTGTCTGGATTCAAAAGTTAAACAAAGTCAGGACTGAATAATATTTGTATAGAAGTCCTAGGATTGTAGACTAAACTATGAAAGCTATCTGTCGACCCATCCATCCATCCATCCATCTATCCCCTGAAACATAGCAATTTAAGTGGTTCTAAGAAGTTAAGAAGTTCTCAGTTCTAAGAAGTTAAAATATTAGTTTTTTTTCTGAGGTGCAGAAGTATAGTAATATAATAATGATGACCATGAGCAGCAACAGGTAGTCTGTGCAGTTTCACATTTCAAACTAGCACCAACCTCAGATTAATATAGTAGATTATTATATATAGTAACGAGGCAGGCACACTACTATTTGGAAAATTATTCTGGTAGAGTTTTTGAAATTTAAATCATAGACATTGTTAAGCAGCAGCAATCTGAGGAAACTTTAGAAAGAGAATCTCACTGTGAAGGAAAAATAAATGTCAGCAGGGAAAAAATGTGTGTGTCATAGATGTGTTTACTCATATATATGTGTGTATATATATACAACATATATATACACACATATATACACACACATATATATATATACCCAACACGTGAGATGGAGCATTCTGCTCCCTTTCGCCTTTCAGCTCCAATCCAGGAGCCCTCAAGCAGTCGCATTCACGAGAAATCTTTGTATACCAAATTTATATTTTGCTGGTTATTTCTTTATATAGAGAAGATTATAAAAGAGATTATATAAGAGATATATAGAAATAAATAGAAATATATATAAAGAAATATATAGATTATTTCTTTAGATAGAAAAACACTTTCCTCTGGCTCAAGCTGATGAAGGGAGGAGAACTTGTGGCTCAGAAGCTTAATTCAATTGCTTAACATGCAGGAAGCCCAAGTTTGAATCCGAGTAAGGGTATGGCTAGCTGATGAAAGCTAAAAAGCTTGAAATAGATCTATACTAGTCTCCCTTTATTTCTTTATCAGAAAAATATAAATTAAAGATGGATTTAAGTACAGAATAAGTAAATAATTCAGGACATGTGAGTTTCCATCCTTGGCCTTCAGGTGCTTTGGAGAATAGGTTGATCATGTCTTCTTTGTAGCAAGTGGCAGCCCCTTAAATATTGGAACAATTGGAGTAAAATTAATTTTATGAAGTATCCCCTGTAATAAGGAGGGGCAAAAGCTGGAGAGGATAAATTAATACTTTTATAGGTTGCAACCAAAATAAGAGTATAGGACTACCATTACCATTTTTATAATAGAATCCTTTTAATTGACAGCACCCTCTAGTACACATATATTTTAGTTATCTGAACATCCTGAATATTTTTTCCAAGTTTATAAATGCAATGGGATTTCACTGTTCGTAGAATACAGAAGCAATATTATCAACCTTATACAATTTCCACAGTGGTACAGTACTCTATTAAACTAGAATAAAATGTTTGCAATTATGGGGAGAAATAAATACCTACCTTAGTAGAAATCTCATATCAGTTAAAAACTAATATCCTGGAACATTAATTCACACCTCTTAGTTGAGGTAAGTCTTGCAGAAGCCAGCTTGAAGATACTGAGCAGGTCATTAATGTTGTTGACCAAGGGTTATTTCTGGTTTAGCAGCATTTAAATGCAATCCCCTACAGCATTTTTTTTTAATACTTCCCATTAAGAAACATGCTACATTGGCAGCACACCGTTTAGATAAATCTTATTGAACCTGCTGTGAAGGAACAGAAATTAACATTTTACTATTGAAATATTATGCTGTGATATTACCCATCCACACAAGAATTGAGCTAGGTCTGGATTTATGAAGTATTGACCATAACAAGTACATAAAAAGCAAAAACAATATTTAAATATGAAGCTACTCTTTTTACTTTATTCATTCAGTGAAAATAATAATAATATTGTATTTAAAAACACAAGAGAATGAAATCCATGCATCCCTTCCATCTGCAGGATTCAACCCTATGTTGGAGGGTCAACACTTACACCAAAGTTTTACAGTAAAAATTCTAAACTATGTATAGATCAGTGGTGGGTTGTTCCTGGTTCCGTCCGTTTCTATAGAACTGGTAGTAAAACCAGCGGGAGTCTCTGCCCACCCGCCACGACATCATCATAGGTGATCTGTGCATGCGCAGAAGCATGCACGCTCACACTGTGAACCAGTAGTAAAGGTAAATGGAACCTACCCCTGGTATAGATATGAAATGAAAGTATTTTACAAATAATTGTGGATAGATAGATAGATAGATAGATAGATAGATAGATAGATAGGCAGGCAAGCAGGCAGGCAGGCTGGTAGGATGGTAGGTAGGCCGGCCGGCAGGCAGAAATTCATAAATCAGTCTTCCTTGTCTTTTCTACAATTAGATAAAAATGTACCTTTTGGTATTCCAAGGATTTTAGAAAGTTTTTAACAGTGAAGCATTTAGTTATGTTCCATGTACTTTAACATTCTGAATATTAATAATGCTTTTCCACATTCTAAATATTATGACCAACGATATGAGGTAAATTTATAAATCTATTCCTTTGACTCTTACTGGCAATGAACTGATTCACACATGCAGACCAAGCTCAACCTGAAAAAGAATTTTTGCTTAAAGATTTAGTGCCTCACTGAATCATTGCACAAAATTAAATATATTATTTAATAGATTTCATATATTATCCATACATCAGAGTATCTTGAAAATATTTTCAGAGGAATTTAAAAGGGATATATTTTTTGAAGTTATAATCAATGTTCTTTTTTTCTGGAGGGTAGTATTTTTTGCACATTTTGGGATTACCTGCCAGCATATAAATGTGTGTTTGTGTAACAGTGTGTGTATGTGTGTGTGTATGTGTGAAAGATATAACAGTATCTTGTATATTATGTTTAAAATGATTAACATTCAGTGGAAATCATATGGCATTTGTTTTTTCTCACCTACCCACCCATATCTCTTTAAATTTTATTTATTTATTTATTTATTTAATTTTTATACTGCCCCCTCTCCCAAAGGACTCGGGGTGGTGAACAGCCAAGATTAAAAAAACATATAATATAAACATTAAAATACAGTTAAAAGAAAATTAAATCCAAAATGGCTCCCCAATTTAAAACGCCTTACCCATAACCCTATAATTAAAACAAATTTAAAATTGCCACATGTAAAACGGGGAAGATTTAGGCCAGGCTGGCTTGATGAAATAGATGAGTCTTAAGCGCGCGGCGGAAGATGCGCAGATCCGGGATCCTCCGTATCTCTGGGGGGAGCTCGTTCCAGATCATAGGTGCCCCCACAGAGAAGGCTCTCCCCCTAGGGGCCGACAGCCAACATTGTTTGGCCGACGGCACCTGGAGGAGCCCCTCTCTATGGGAGCGTACTGGCCGGTGGGAGGCTATTGGTGGTAGCAGGCGGTCCCGTAAATAACCAGGTCCTAAGCCATGGAGCGCTTTAAATGTGATAACCAGAACCTTGAAGCGCACCCGGAAGACCACTGGGAGCCAGTGCAGCTCGTGCAGGAGAGGTGTTACATGGGAACTCCACGTCGCTCCCATAACCACCCGCGCGGCCGCACTCTGCGCCAGTTGGAGCCTCCGAGTGCACCTCAAGGGGAGCCCCATGTAGAGAGCATTGCAATAGTCCAGCCCAGAGGTAACAAGGGCATGAGTGACTGTGCGTAGGGAGTCCCGATCTAGAAAGGGACGCAACTGGCGAATCAGGCGAACCTGATGAAAAATCCTCCTGGTCACGGCCGTCAAATGCTCTTCTAAAGACAGCCGTGAATCCAGGAGGACGCCCAAGTTGCGAGCCTATCATTTTGCATGATAGGATCATTTTTCTTTTAATTTATATGCATAACAAAGGCATCCCACCATAAGTTAAAATAATTACTTGGTAACATACAGAAGAAAACAGTATGGCTAATCCTGAGTTTACCATGCTATCTCTTGTTCCAGATCTACTATAACAAAGCATAAACAAATAATCTCATAGCAATCTTTCCCAGTAGATATGAAGTCTTGTTACCTCCAGGAGATAGTATCACAATACAAGCTGGCTGTATGACATACTATTTAGGATTTTTTTGGGGGGACGGGTGGGGGGGAAGCTGAAACTTCAAAGAACACCTTTTACTGGACTAGTTTAATATCTTTCTTTCTGCATTAACTGTGGGAGGCAACATAACATTCCACTTTTGGCAACACAAATTTAGCTTTGCGATTTGAATCCATTATTTATCTTTTCTTGTTTTGTTCTTTGTATAGTGACTCAGTAGAAACTCTTTGATTACCACATTATCTGATAGTTTACCAGCTTCCATTGTGTTGCATTTATTAAATGATACAAATCAGATTACTACTTTAAATGTGATAAAATTTACTGATCAAGCCATATGACATGTGGTAGAGCTGCATTAAATTGCTTAAATAATCTACAGGTGATTATAAATCCAAATTATAATGAATCAGTATTTCATCTGATTTATCTCAGTAATTTAAATTTGAGGTCCAGTTTGGTTAAGGCACCAGGCTAGAAACTGGGAATCCATGAGTTCTAGCCCTGCCTAAAGACACAAAGCCATTTGGTGAATTTAGGCCAATCACTTTATCGCGGCCCTAGCAAGGATACAATGGCAAATTACTTCTGAAAAGCCTTGCCAAGAAAACTGCAGGGACTTTTCCAGGCAGTCTTCAAAAATTGGGCATGCTTGAATGGAAGAACAACAACAACAACAAAAAAAAAACCTTTCCAGAATCCTAGAATTGGCCTTTTTAGGTTATTAACACCAACTGCAATGGAAATTAAAGTATCTCAGGTTAACATTAATCCCTAATTTCTTTGAAGGAATTCAGCAATTTACAGTTTACGAAATCCTCCAAAACATTTCATTTCATATTGCTAGGAGCATAATTTTTCTTTATATAATTTTGTTCACACAATGTTCTTACTTCAATCAATGGAAAGGAAATGATGTTATAAATGCCATAACTCAATCTGTAATGAAGCAGGAAAGACTCAAATTTAACCCAAAATACCTTTGCTTGATTTTGTTTTCATACAGTATATTATCAGTGTTGAATGAACACTATAAACTACTCTGCCTCCTTAATCTATCAAGAATATATACAATTCTCATCTTTAATAGTTTTATTGTTGTACTTTCTATTTTGTTTAGAAATTAAATTTTGTTTAATTGTATAATTCCCAGGTCTTTTTGGAGTTGGGCAGTGCCTAAATTGATTAGATTAAATTAAAGTAAGAAAAAGAGCTACAGAAATTAAGCAACTAAGAAAACAAGGTATTACATTACAGAATTCACTGTCCAATAATGCCTATTGCTCCATGACCAATTGAAAAAAGGTTAAATGCTGTACTGATTTTTGCATCTTCCCGATGCAAGGATTCTTAATATATTCTGGAGACCTGAGGTATAGATTTTAGATACTCAGAATTATGACTGCTACCCTTCGGATTGTATGCTGCAGTGCAATCTATAAAGATATTTGACTGATTTAGTAACATACCTAAGTCTTTTATAGAAACAGGGCAATGATTACTTTCAAATAGTATTGTGATAATCCCTTAGCATCTACAAGCAATTTTCTTTTTTACATTATCCCCTTTTCATATTCCGCACTCTAAATGTATGAGGGTTTTTAAAATTGTAAGATACTTTAGGTACTATTAGCAAAGGGGGGCATACCTTGAAAAGCAAAATTAAACCATCTTAATCCTCAAGGCAAAATTATAGTTAACACTAATGATGCATAATAGCTTATAAAATGTGCTAGCTCAAGACAAGGCATTAATTCAGCAGAATATGTTCTAATTTCTGTGCAGAGGTCTGATTCACTTTGGCTGAAATCCTGCCCTCTCTCCTAGGATACTCCAGCTTGTTCTCCACATGTTGTTCACCATTCCTTCTCTCCAATAGTCACTCCACATTTCCTGACCAATGTGCAAGCTCCCTCTCTCAGAGTTTGCTTGGCATCCCTCCCTATTTTCACCACAATCTATAATCTTTTTTTCTGAAGGGTAGTATTTTTGCACATTTTTGGATTACCTGCCAGCACATAGATGTACAGTACTTGGATGATTTTTCAAATGTATGGTTACATATGTCTATGGAGATTCTCAGTCATCCAGGTCACGGCCATCCCAAAGGTGCTTTTTCAAGAGGCAACTGAACTTTTTTTTTCTTTTCTTTGAAGACGTTTCATTTCTCTTGGATGAGACCTGAAACGTCTTCAAAGAAAAAACCAGAAAGTCCAGTTGCCTCTTTTTTTTTTCTAGAAATATCATTTTTTGAATTTTATGTATACATTTTTTAGTTGCCTCTTGAAAAAGCACCTTTGGGTCATATGGTTACATATGGTACATAATAGTCCAACAAACTATTTGAGGATTTCAAAAATGATAATATACACCTGGGCACAGGCTGCTGAGAAACAAAATGCAGGACATTTATGCAGATACTATCTCCTTGCAACCTTCTCAGAGGCATAACCCACTGGAACTCTTCAGAAGGATTCTACAAATCCTAGAGGCCATATAGGTAGCCCTCAAGTCACGACCACAATTGAGCCCAACATTTATGCTATTAAGTGAGAAATTTGTTAAGTGAATTTTGCCCCATTTTACGACTTTTCTTGCTACATTTGTTAAGTGAATCACTGCAGTTCTTAAATTAGTAACATGATTGTTAAATGAATCTGGTTTCCCCATTGACTTTGCTTGACAGAAGGTCCCAAAAGGAGATCATATGACTCTGGGACACTGCAACCATTATAAATGTGAGTCAGTTGTCAAGCATCCAAATGCAAATCACGTGATCATGGGGATGCTGCAAAGGTCATACATGGGAAAAAAGGTCATAAGTCACTTTGTTCAGTGCCGTTGCAATTTCAAATGGTCATTAAATGAACTGTTGTAAATCGAGGACCTGTACTGGCTAGAAATTTGGCCATTCTAATTGGAAATCTTGACCAGTATGGTTTCTCACACATCCAAAAGGAAAAAAGTAGAGGGTGATTGCCTTTATTGGATCCAGCCAGGCACCTGCATAATTTCTCTCAATTTCTATTTTATTTTGTTGAATGATCATTACCCTACGGAGAAATTAAAAGCTTTAATTCTTTGAAGTACAATGTGTAATGACAGAAATTAACTGGAAAAAGTGAGGAATAAAATTTAGCATTTTCTAAAATTGCAAGAATTTTTTTTAGTATTGAAACACCTAATGATTCATGTGGTAGTTACTTTGATTTAAAGCTAAAAGCAAAAAAAAAAAAAAAGGTTTAAAATACTGTTCCTTTAGAAAAGCAATTACTTGTAATTTAATCAACTTGGGTTTTTGCAAAGTGGGGGGGGAGGGGAGAAGCAACTTCTTTACGTAGGAGAGCAAAAATGACTCATAAAATGAACCTGCACATAGTGAGGGGGATTGGCAAGAGAAAGCTCCTATTACCATCAAAATGGTGTATCTAAGATTCCAAGAAATAGGCAATAAGAGTTGACAGTGAAGACGTGCAAGCAGCAAGTCATTTAAGTTTGTCACACAGCCTTTGGCCATTGAAGTCTTGGGCTTTGTGAGGTCGTCAGAAGAGAAGATTACTCAGCAGTATGTGGGACATGATGACCTGCAGAGTAAGCAACTGTAGAACCGGATCTCTGCTTAGAGATAAATAAGGCAAGTTATTTGGTTCTCTCTTCAGTGAAATTTGGACAATGGCATTCTCTATGAATCAAGCACATATCCGGCCTCTTTTCACCTTCAATTTCTTCACTGATTGTAGAACATTGTAGAGTAGGGTGATATTTAGTTGAATCCATTCTTTCTTCCAGGCACACATATTTCCTCTGTCATTGGCTACTGCACAAGTCTAAAATACTATAAAGCTGCTTCAAATGTAAGTGTTCATAAGATGTGCTTCAGTTGCACTCACCTTATTTCTCCAAATGTTATCTTGAATGGTTGCAACTGAACCATTTTTGAATGGTTGCAACTGAACCAAAAAATAGCACATTTTTTAAATGTGCTATTCCCAAAAAATTGTTTGGAAATGTTTCAGGCTTATCCAGATAGTGATCTTTTTTGAGGGGGAGGGCAGGGTAAATCTTCGAAAATGACTATTGTGATAAGGTTGGAGAAAACGTTTTACTGCTGACATCCCTCCCAGTGCAAATCACTGCTGTAAAAACAACTCTAAACTGAACTTAAACTGTGATTCCATGCTGCAGATCTGACTTTTTTTTCTTCTTTTTTTTTAAACTGTTATAGCAGAGATTTTTCTTGGTCTCTATGTGAGCTTCCCAGTCAGTGAAGAAACTGAAACTGAAAAAAGGATTGATATTTTAGCAAAGCAACTACCCAAAACATATTTCCATATCATTCACAAAGTATTTACAAGGAGGAAAAAAGATACAGTCTCTGTTGCATTCTCTAGACTTGAATTTATTGAAGACTATGGGGAGATTTTGAACTTTCCATGCATGTAAGGAGATCCAAGAATGTTTCTGATCTAGAAGAGTTCTACTAGGAAGAGATTGGATGGGGGGGGGGAGGAATTAAAAGCAAATATAGAAATACTCTTAGCAGGCTAATGAACGATTTGAAAGCTGTTATTTTATCTGTGGTATACTATTTATATAATATCCAAAGGAGGTATCATAAAGTACTGACTGAAAAGATGTCCAACTGTTATATATTCAATTTTCTAGTTATGAATCACATTAAGCATTAAAATCTGCAGAAAGATGTGTTTACCTTTGAATCAAGTTGTCAGCCTTTGCTCACATACATTGAAATGTTCAGTTAGTACAGGGGTGCCTAGCCTGTACTGATGCACTAAGTTTGAAGGTTGACTTCCCATCTTCTACAAACCACTGCTTCTTCTGTAGATTGAACTATGCATATCTACCATGGGGGAGAGTGGGGTAAAGGAGACAACATGGTGAGCACCGTTGTGGAAGAAATCCCCACTACTTCGAATAACATAGGATCTTCAATATGATTATACCTGCCATTTTGGCCCCGTTGGTCCACCTGTTATGGATGCCTTTGCATTGATCGCTATATATAATGGACCAATGAAAGTATTCATTTCAACAAATAAGTTAAAATTAAATGAAGTATGTGTTATTGATCAGATTCCTGAATTAAAGGGGTCTTTCACAACTCTTTATAACCAAAAGAGTCAGACATTCTATCTTTCAAATTCACATTAACTTTTCAAGGCTAAGCTGCTTATGTCTGCTATGTTGCTAACAGAGATTTCTTGAAAAATTCTCATCCTAGAGAAACTGATTCTTAAATTATTCTTATCTTAGTTAGCATCAACAGTTTGCACCAAGTCTGGAAGCAATCAGATAATCTATTAAAAGAATATAATCTGATCTCCATGATCAGGTTAGAATTCAATATCTATCTCTCTCCCTCCCCCTCCCTCCCTCCCTCCTTCTCTCTCTCTCTCTCTCCCTCTCCCTCCCTCTCTCCCTCCCTCCCTCCCTCTCTCTCTCCTGTCTTGTGGTCTCTTGTGATTTTAGAATCTAATCTTAATATAACTTGGCATGAATAATGAGCTCAGTCCTACATTTTTGGCTATTATTCATAATCTTAGTAATATTAGCTATTAGTGGCTTTTTTGGAGTAAAAAGAAAGGATCTGGTGTTTTTCCTTGCTATCTATTCATATGACACATATTACTGTGATTTATATTAAAAGATTTCCACTATTCCAACACTTATGTGAGAGATCCCTTGCTTTTGGACAGCATATAGCTAAGTAAATAAATGGCTTTCAGTGGAGTTCTGCCATTCCTTTCATATTAACAATTTTCCAAAAAGATAATGGAGGAGGAGGAAGAGGAGGAGGAGGAGGAGGAGGAGGAGGAGGAGGAGGAGGAGGAGGAGAATGGCAATGTTCCTACTAATATATGCATGCATATTTACATGCATTTATCCAATGCACAAAGGCCTAATTTAGGTCTGGCTTGCAACAATTTAATTGATTTTCTACCTATTTTCCAGCTATTGTTAATTTCCACTAAGATAAATTCAGGTTTGCACTCACACCATAGTACAGCAGTCTTTTCTGTCTTCTTTCAAATTGTAAATGCATTAATTTTACAAATATCTTGCCCTTCTCAGCAACTGCATCACACTTAGGTGTCATGCTGTGTCAAGAAAAGTAAATATATATAGAGAGAATGAGTGAATGAGAGAAAGGGAAAGAGAGTCTCAGATTTTTCTGTGACAATGTATTTTTATAGTTCTCCTTTTGCCTAAGAAGTTGTGTTTTTAATTTTCTCCACCACAGGAAATCTATCCTTACAAGAAAAATAATTTCCACTTGAAATGTTAATGTCAAACCTCTTTGCCTTCCTGGTATAGCTCATAAAGGTGTGATATCTAGTAAAATTCTCAGTATTTCTAGGAGGAATTGACTCTTAAGGGAACATGGAAAGCAAATCTATTGGATTATCTGCAGCGATAACCAAAGATGAAATTATATAATTGTTTTCAAATGAATCTCAGTTCTGTATATGTATAGTATATATTGTATACATTATTGTATATATATATATATGTATCTATTGTATATTTGTATTTCAGTAATAAAGTAAGTAAAGCAAAAATAATTAGACCAAATCAACAGGCAAAATGCAACGTAATAAAAGATCCAGACATTGTTCACAGCTGAACAAAAGTGCTTTTACTAAGACTTTTTTTTTCTTTTCCTATGTCTACAAAGGAAGGTAGATCTACTGACTAGAAAAGTTACTAAAGTGTTGTTGTTCTTGTTATTATTGTTGTTGTTGTTATTCTGACTTTTATTACTAATTTATTCCAACTCAGGATACTGATGTAAAAGCTAATAATGGGTTCTTAGGGCAACCAGCAGTCCCTAATAGGAGAATAATCTCTACCAAATTGTAATTTCAGAAATGACAGAAGATTGAAATTAATAAATATATGGGAAAGAAGTCTAAGGATGTTAACTAAATTTACATTGAATTGAAATGAAATGAAAATCAGTTGGGATCCTGGTCCCACCTACTTCTTTATTTCAACCCCACTATTTTGGGGTGTTGTTGTTCCAGCTGAACATTTCATCTATAGTAAAATTACTTCTTCTCATTTTCAGTTCAGTACAGTAGTAGTATTACTACATTACCCCAAAGGTGCTTTTTTTTCAAGAGGCAACTGTACTTTCTGGTTTTTCTTTGAAGATGTTTCACTTCTCATTTGAAGAAGTTTCCTGGATGAGAAGCAAAATGTCTTCAAAGAAAAACTAGAAAGTACAGTTGCCTCTTGAAAAAAGCACCTTTGGGACAACCATGACCTGGATGACTGAGAATATCCATATCCATATTACTGCATTAATTTATTTATTCCACCTTTATTATTTTTATAAATAATTCAAGGAGATAAACATGCCTAATATTCCTTCCTTTTCCTATTTCCCCCACAACAACAACCCTGTGAGATAGGTTGGGCTGAGACAGAGAGTGACCGGCCCAATGTCACAGAGTTGGCTTTCATACTTAAAGCTGGATTAGAACCCATGATCTTCCAGTTTGTAGCGTGGTATCTTACCCATTAAACCAAACTGATCTCCATTGGCAAATTTCTCAATATCAAGACAGCTTATTCATAAAAGCTGATTCCTTAAAACCACAATCAGAAAGGAATACAATACAACATACAACCACAATCAGAAAGTAATACAATACAACACAACATAAATACAGTTTTGAATTTTATTTTTTTTAATTTATATTCCGCCCTTCTCCGGAGACTCAGGGCGGCTTACAATGCGTTAAGCAATAGCCTTCATACTTTTGTATATTTATACAAAGTCAGCTCATTGCCCCCACAATCTGGGTCCTCATTTAACCTACCTTTGAAAGGATGGCGGGCTGAGTGAACCTTGAGCCTGGTGAGATTTGAACTTGCAGTAATTGCAAGCAACAGATGTTAATAACAGTGTTTTAGTCCACTGTACTACAGGCTCTTCTTACCAGTAAGATGTTAATGAATTCATTTCCAAACCAAAATATATAGGACTCTATAAATTATCTTAGTGTTATTTTTCCAATTGATCTGTAAGATGTTATAGATGAATCTTGTTCTTCATCATGCAGATATCAAGTCTTTTGAGAGCAAAGAATTTTAAATGCTGCTGGATTTAAATTCAGCCAGGGCTATAAGTTTCCTATAATCACTGAAACAGTACAATTACATGAAATGTCTTGAAGCCATTCCTGCCTCGTAAACTTTAGCAATAAAAGTAAAGATTTTCTAGCTGCAACCATGAGAACGTTGATTTCTAAAGCAACAGCGTATGATTGAAAAGATTGATGGATGTAGTGCCTCCTTATTATACTGACACTGAGAAGCTGAAAGGTAATATAAAAATGTTTATAGTTAAATTACCGACATCAGGGCATTCATTTGGAAAGCTGCTTTATGAACATTTCCTCTTGTCCATGGATAGTTGTATATATTTATTATTCATTTAGATTTATTGCTCTTTTATAAAATGAAAAACCGAAAGCAAGAAAAATAAAAGGAGGGATTCATTTAAGGTGAAATACTTGTGAAGATATACTTTGCAGAAGATATATGAATATCAAATGATTGCCTTAGACTCTGGAACTTTGCAAAGAGCAATTAGAGGTTTCATGCCATTGTGAGAGTCTTATGAATGTTCAACCTTGAGTCTTTCAATGAAGAAATGCATTAATAACCAAGCTCAGAACCTTGGCAGTAAGCTAAAACTGAGGCATAATGGAAAAGTACTGGGCTATGCTAAAAACAGGAAGAGAGATGGAGGGTAAGGGAGGAAGAAAAATAATAGGAAAATATTCCATATGAGCTGAGATTGTGTCCCCGTAGACAAAGACTTATCAAAAGTACAGTTCACGTCCTACTTTACTGTAGCCGACCTGTCTCAGAAAATCTCACCTAATACAATACTGGGAAAACACTGATGCTTTTTATGTACAATTACTGTTATTGGATCAGTCTGATGTAGTCTCTTTGAATTTAGCTAAATTTTGTTATACTATCTACAAAATTTGGCAGAGTTTCACTGCCCACTGTGATTGACAATCCACACCAATTGTAATATATTACATTGTCTTTTTATAAATTTTGTTTTAATACTTCTTATTTGTAATGCTGGTCAGTGACAGTAATAAAAATTATTATTATAAGAGGAAAATAAAATAGGAAGTAGGGAAAGCATTGGACTGCTTGTATCTTTCAATATATATTGTTTTGTTTTTTGTTTTGTTTTTTGTTTTGTTTCCTAGTACGATTTGATAGCTTATTAGTAACCTTGACTATCACTAAGTGTTATATCTTTTTATTCTTGATGAATGTATTTTATTCTCCTTATGTACACTGAGAGCATATCCACCAAAGACAAATTCCTTGTTTGTCCAATCACACTTGGCTAATAAAGAATTCTATTCTATTTTTTTAAAAAAAACAACATAACTCAAGCAGAAAGTAAAAATATTTGTTAAGATGATTTTTTTTTCAAAGCTATTTGGTTAAATAATATATGTTTATCCTATTATACAATATTGGATATAAGATATAGATTTCCCATATAATAGTTAATAAATACATTTCTGAAAGGAAATACAGCTTTCTGCATTCAGGTCATTATTGCTATGTTATTGCAAACAACAATGAAAAAAACAGAAGCCACAACACAAAAGAATATATATTACAGAATAAGCAAAGAAACATAATGCTGTATTTGCATTGAGTTAGAAAGGAAATGGATTCGTCCAAGTTTTAGTTTATGAATCATGTCTTGAATGTTTTTGGAGAAACCATTGGCCTCTTTTGGTGCCCAAGGTGTCCTAGGTCCTTATATGAAGAGCTTTCCATTCAAATTGGTTCAGTGATTAAAGTAATCATAATGATAACTTATATTTAGTGTTTTGAGGGTTCTCCACACAATCACCCTATCTAAAAAGCTACCATCTTAAAAAATATGCAATCAAAATATTCAAAAGATGCCAGCTACACTAAAAACTAGGTTTTGAGGTTAAACAACAAAGGCAGATTTTCATATTCAACTCTAAATGTGCATGGTAATATTAAATGCATTTATATTTCTTTTAAAGTTAATATTGTATATTAGCTCACAGAAAATAAATTGGTTCTCAAATGGAACTGATTTTAAGCATATTAAAAGCAAATTGAATGTAATTTCTGAGAAATCTTGAGTATTATTTCGATCATGACCTGAAATTCAACTTTACATAACTCATCAGCCACTTCTCATATTTTGTGCTCCTGTCAGAGAAAATTTTGTCAAGAAATAATGAAAAGTCAGCAAGAATGCATAATGAGAAAATGAGCAATGTCTGGGCATACCCAAGGAAATATTCAAGGATCTCCAAGAAAAGGCCTCCCCCAAACATTTTTGGCCAGTGGCAAAGAATAAAATGAAGCATCTACTTTCATGCCACAAAGAAACTGAACAGCTTTGCAGTTGAATCTGATTAATCAAGGTCACTTTCCTCTGCCAAAACTCAGGGGGATGTTTGCTTAAGAGATGCTTGCTTTGTCTGATCAGTCAAAAAACTGACAGAAGTTTCTGCAAAATACTGCTTCCTCTGATAGTTGCAGGATTTCATTTTGCCCAGGATAGCTCTGGCCCTCAAGCTACTAATAACTGAAAGATAAAGTAATTCACTTTCTATGGTTTAAAACCATAGTTTGCCGTTTACAGTTTACAGTAAGCATAGTTTATAGTTGCAATGTATGGCTGTGAAAGTTGGACCATAAAGAAGGCTGAGTGCCAAAGAATTGAGGTCTTTCAGCTATGGTGCTGGAGAAGACTCCTGCGAGTCCCTTGGACTGCAAAGCGGTCAAACCGGTCAGTCCTAGAGGAGATCAACCCTGACTGCTCTTTAGAAGGCCAGATCCTGAAGATGAAACTCAAATACTTTGGCCACCTAATGAGAAGGAAGGACTCACTGGAGAAGAGCCTAATGCTGGGAAAGATTGAGGGCAAAAGAAGAATGGGACTGCAGAGAACGAGGTGGCTAGATGGTGTCACTGAAGCAGTAGGTGTGAGCTTAAATGGACTCCAGAAGATGGTAGAGGACAGGAAGGCCTGGAGGAACATTGTCCATGGGATCGCGATGAGTCGGACACGACTTCGCAACTAACAGTTTAAATGGTTTAATGGTTTAAAACAAACAAGCCTAGTTTTCACCAGAAATTGATCAAGGCCTAATTCAAGCATTCTCACTGATATTTATCCACTTATGATAAAAGAGTCTGCAGGAATCCCCAGCTTACTAGGAAGTGGTACTATGTTTCTGTTTGTCAGTTGCATGCAGGAGAGAGTTCCTTGGTTATTATTGCATTAAAATGCATAATCTAGAAAGTTCACATATGTGGGAGTCAAGAAGGAATTGTGTAAGAAAACATCCAGCTAACTAAAAACAAATATATGTCTCACACACAACTTCTTCGTCAGTTTTACAAGCTGAGTGTCTGTGTGAGAGAGAATTAGTTAACAAGAGAGGAGCCTGTGGAGAAGATATCCCTAATATCCCTGACAAGAAAGCATAATAACAATTTATAAAATCAAGCATTACTCAAATTAAAAAAAAAATCCCAAATTGTCTCATTTTATTAATGAGATCATTTATTTATTTAATACAATTCTATACTCCCCTTCTCCCAGAACAATTTCTAAGAAAATTATAACCCCCAAATAGCTTTACAGAAAATATGACTACCTTAACATTTTTTTTTAAAAAAATCAAAATTTAAAGCCTGACAGAACAAAAACAAGTCTTCCCTTTCTGCCTGAAATATAGCAAACTGGATGCTTAGACGTGCAGATCTATAATGAATGGCAGAAATGTACACCCCAAGAAATAGAGCATAAGGCAAAAAGATCCCTGAGGTACTGAAAGGCACTATGTTGGAGGTCGAAAAATTCTTTCTTTGTGTTTGAACGTCCTTGAGAGCAAGAATCTGACCTGAGCAGTGAGGAGCAAAACATGTTTCATAACTATCATAGAAAGGAGATTTCTTTACAGGAGAATATAATGGGCTAGGAAAAAAAAAAAAGCAACCGGTTAACTACGTCAAATCAGGAGAGTCAAAGAACACATATTATGTACACATCTACCTGGGAAGAAAGACAAAAGGAAGTAATTTGAGATTAATAATCCTAAAACAAAGAAGGGACACAAAGTAAATCCTCAGCTCTATGTAACACTATTCTGCCCCCTGCGTGCCATTGGAATCACAGTTCCTACAAACAAGAGGTAATTATTTCATTTGTATTTGTTCAGCCAACTCTAAGGAAAAAGAAGAAGAAGCACGAATATCCAGAATGCATAGAAATAAACTTATATGTATATTAGCTTTATGAGACACCAACAGGCATATTTTAAGTTTGCTGGTGGCATGAGAATGGCCAACAATGGAGTGGTGCAGTGGTCCTGAGGTGGAGCTCTTGCCTCACAATCAGGAGGCTGTGAATTCGATCCTAGGTAGAGGCAGATATTTCTCTCTCTGGGCACACTGAGAATATATCTCCTGAACAAAACTCTGCATTGGCGACAGGAAGGGCATCCGGCCATTAAAACACTCTTCTAGCTCCATTCAGTTGCCCAGACTCCACCTGGTGAGGGATTATGGGGTTGTTAAAAGATGATTATGATGATGAGAATGGCCAACACTGAACAGAAAAACACATTCTTGTGATTATAGGGAACATAGTGAACATAAGAGCTGGCATATTTCATATAGGCAGGTTGCAACTTTCTTTTGATTAACATAGGCTCATTTTTAAAACGCCATGGATCTTCCACCTTCCAGACTCAGAGAACTAGCTGTGGATTGCTCAAATATTAGAGAGGTGAAGGTGAGGGAAAGGATATACTTCACAAAGAGGAAGAATGAAAAAGACCCACAGCACTAATGAAGGATCAGCAGAATCAGACTAAGCCACAAACTGGACAAAAGGATGCAGATCTATCAAAAGAGAAAGAAGCACAGTTACTGAAAGGATACAGTAAGTACAACATAAAATATTCCACTTTTTTGAAGCAAGTGCCAGTAACTAGAGATATTTAGATCTCCCACTCAAATCATTATTATCATCACTACCATTGTCATCTTCTTCTTCATCATTACTGTCATTATTACCACCAGCTGCTGCTGCAGCAGCAGTATCCAGTGCTAGAAAAGAAAAGTAGCAAAAAATACTGAATTCCGGAATCTTTATGCTTTAAATAACAACATTTCACCTCTCCTGTGCTTTTTGATCCTTTTTGATGCCTTCCCCGGCGAGCCTTCTCTGTGGGGGCACCCGCCCTGTGGAATGAGCTGCCTCCTGGAATACGATTGATCCCGGACCTCCGGACCTTCCGTAAAGCCCTGAAGACGTTTTTATTTCATCAAGCCGGCCTAGCCTAAATGGTTTTTAATTGGGATTTTAAATTTTATGGATTTGGGGTTTTAAATTTGGGTAGCCAATGATTTAATTCTTTTAATTATCTTAACTTTTGCATTTGTATGTTTTTTAATCTTGGCTGTTCACCGCCCTGAGTCCCTTCCGGGAGAAGGGCGGTATACAAATTAAATTAATAATAATAATAATAATAATAATTGTAGTATCAAAAACCGTAGAATCGGTAAGCCCCTGTAGACGTGATACTATTGTGAAGAATGACTGACATCCATCAGAGACATAGACTGTGTAATTAAGGTAAGCCTATCAAACAAGAATTTAACCCTATGTTACTTTACCTCCAGCAAAAGCAGAGTCAACCACATTTTCTTTTCTAGCCTATTTGAGAGAGAGAATAGGGTGATACAGCAGTGTTAGGCCTTTATGCGGTTTCTAAGAGGGTGCTTCCTTCCTTCAACAGTTCTGACAACTGAAAAAGGCTACACAAATGCTCTGTGCTGAAGTCTTTTCCAATCAGTTGCAGGCTGTCCCAAAATAGATTTCCAGTGGACTCTCTGGATCAGTCTTTACATTGTGTGAAATCCCGCACATTGGGCCCCTTCACCTCTCAGAGGAGACAATGGTGTTGCTTCTCTGCCCAAAATGCATCATCAAAGCAAATCATACTTGCCTCACAAAGCTCCGTCTAACTCTCCACATAATGAGATAATATAAGTCCTTTATGGGAAATATATGTACTCACTCTGCTCTTTGGGAGAGTTAAACACTCTTATCTTTTTTCATATTGTTACAGGAGTCATTTAAAAAAAAATACTAAGCTTGATGCTACTCACTCAACAAATCTAAACTGCATGATTTCTGGTGGGAAAATTACTGCAGCAAAAAAGTGTGAAAATTTGTATTTCATATCATTTGAATATCTTGCAATAGCACTTGAGTTTAGCATCAGATTAAAATGCGTATTTGCCAGATAAAGAGATTCACTTATATACTAAGATAATGAAACCTGTAGCTTTATATACACATAGTCCTTGAATTATGACCAGAATTTCCATCACTAAGTAAAGGTGATTGTTAAGTGAGACACACCCGATTTTACAACTTTTTTTGCAGTGGATCACAGCAGCTGTTAACCTAATGGACGTTACGTGAATCCAGCTTCCCCCCCCATTGACTTTGCTTGTCAAAAGCTGTCTAGGGAAGTCACAAATAGCCATCACATAATCTCAGGATGCTGCAAGCATCATAAATACATGCCACTTCTCGTGGGCCCAAATTTAAATCACATGACTCTGAGGGTGCTGCCCCGGTTTTAAGTGTGAGGACTGGTTGTAAATTACTTCTTTTAGTCCCATTGCAACTCTGAACAGCTGCTAAATGAATGCTTGTAAATCAAGGATTACCCATATTCTACTCTTATGTGTTGCTTTCGCTACATCATGGAAGGTTCATCATTTAAAAATTATGAATTTTCTTGCCCACCTTTTATCTGAGTGAAGTGCAGAAGGAGTTCAAATTATCTACAAAGAATTTTCATCTGTCCTGATCAAAGGTCTGTTTTTCACACTTCTACCACTCAAAACTTCAAAATGTTTCCTGCAGTTTCAGCCAGAGGCTGATGTCATGTTTTTCAGAGGAACTATAATTTCTGTTGCACATAAAAATCTAAGCAGTAGAGTTTCCTTTCATGCGAAACATAATCCATTCACATAGCTGTAGCAGGTATTCGGAGATCGACAATGGACTTAATTGCTATAAAAGATATGTGGGACAAGGGGGGGGGACATTTTATCAGAAACAGACAAAAAAATCCCCTGCTTGATGTGGGTGGAAAAGTATCAAATCCAGAAGTTTCAAATACAGGGTGCCTGTTTCTTTTTAAATAATCTATAAAGATACTCCACAGACTAATATGAGCTAAACAAAAACTGAGCTGTTAAGTTTGTATTCTTCAAGTCTGCATCAAAGCAACAACAGCAGAATATGTATATCATAAATAAACTGAGTGCATCTCTCAAAAAATACATCTGCTTCACAGAGGACAAGAGCCAATATTTCATTGTTGAAACCTGTGAAGAATAGTAACTATATTTTCAGAAAATAACCTTGCTGAGCCATCTTCTTCGTTTTTTGTTTTTCTACCAAGGTTACACTCAATTTGGCAATTCAAAAAAACAAAGTGATTCATTGTAAATTGATTTGGAAACAATCTTAGTTGGACGCCAGGCCAACAAATCCAAAACCATGAAAATCCCCCGAATGCTGTTTACTGTTAACTGAAAATCAACAAACAACTACAAACATTAAAATGCTTCTCTTCTTTTCTGGCTTGAAGCCTATCAAATTCAAGAAAATTAGACATATTTGTAGTCATTGTTGCTTTTTACATGGAGGCAAAGCCTATTGAGCCTGAAACTTGAGCAAAGTTTTCAAGTGATTTTCTTTTTTCCTTTCTGTTTATTATGTTGTTATAAGTCTTGGTACACTGTGCTATTTCCATAATTGATGTTGTTAGAACATGTTTAAAATTATTAACGTTCTATATTTAAATAGCTTAGAATATTGAGAACAGAAAGAGAAAGAAAAAATATTCTGTGTGAATTACAGTTTAGAATATTGATAATATTACAAGCAATTTTTTTTAGCTTTTTCATCCAGTATAACATTGAAAAAGCAAATTTAATCTCCTTTTTTGTTTGATAGATAATTCCTGTGAAAACAGCATGTACTTTAGAGATGCCTCTTCATAAAAAAAAGCCATCTAAATTATAGAAGAATATATTTGAGATTGAAGCATCCTCAGCCTGTAAGTAAACATCTCAGGAAGCTACAGTAATTTAAGCAGGATTTGTAAAGGAGAGTTCATAATAAGAAAAAGATTTGTCTATAGAAATGCATTATAAGGAGAGGCAAAATATAGCATCCAGGTAACTGATCAAAAGCAAAGCCAAAGAACATGTTTCCTTAATTATCTGGGAAGAGAGGAAAAAGAAAATGACTTCAGATTAACATCCTTTTAGACAAAGAGGCATCTTTAACTTTCTAATTGCACCAAACTGCCTCCTTGGGATCCATAGGTCTCGAGATACCAGAGTCTCTTACATTGGAATTGCATTTTCAACAAAATATTCAGAGAAGGAGGGGCAGTCAGTGCTTTTATGTTAGATACCAATTGGTGGTTTGGGAAGAAAGGAAAATTAGACTTGGCTTGGGGGTCTTTGGTGCTCTCTGATCGTGGTGGTTTTCTTGCAGACATTTTATTACCAAACTAGGTAACATAATCAGTGCACTGCAAGAAAACCACCAAGCTCAGAGAATACCAAGGGCCCCACAGTTCAACCCTGAGCTACAAATATTCTCTTCTCTTGAGACTTGCCTTTCTCACAGCTAGTTCTTGCAGGGACAGCTAATGGTTAGAAAAAAAAAATCAGCCTGCCTTCCCTCAGCCCTCTGAAATCCTGAAAATTGCATTTTTGTCACTTTGGAAGGAATCCTGCCTTACTTTAGAATATCTAAATACATATAGGTAATATCTATGATACATATAGGTAATATTGAGATTCTTTTTATATGCCTCAACATTTGCACTGTTAAAGTCAGTGTTTTCCTCCATATTTTGGAAGATAGCTTGCTGAAATAGATCAGTAAAATGCATTAATGATAATGCAAAATAGCATTTTAGAAGCAATTGCAGGTAAATACTGATTTTCCTAATACATGCTTTTCTCTCTCAATAAAGACATTTGATGAAATGTAACACATTTCAACTTTTATGAATTATTAACTCAGTAAGAAGCAAGTTCCATTTCAATTACCAAAACACATGTTATTGACAAGCCAAAGAAAGCATTTTTCTATATTTTTTATTTTATTACTAAACTTGTGTTTTTAACAATAAAGATCTATTATTATTTTAATAACTCTAAGGATTAATTACTAAGGATGATATTTTTAAAAAATAAACACAATAACATTTGTTGCGAAGTTTTTGTTAATGTATTTCTATTTATTTTTAAATGGAATAATAAATAGAATAGTAACTTTTTAACAGATTGTTCTGCTGGGAAGGACAATCAGTTAATGCTGATTTGATAATTTTTTAAATTTTCTCAACCATAATTTTTAAAACGCTAGTTTCACATCAGTTAGTAAATGCAATAAAATTGTCTACATAAAAATTAATTTACATTTTTATGACTCTCTGATATATGAATTTTTAATATTTTTCTTAGTATATTCACTTTCTACATGTAATTTTCCCTTTCTTTTGTACATGCATTTCTCCAAAAATTTGTATCATCTGTGTTTGAGTTGCAGATGAAGATTGCCACTCATTATATAGATTCAAAAGATTTCAACTGGATATTTTTACATAAAATTAGTAGAAAATCTACACAGGGCGTAAGGTACAAAATGTCATAACTAGCATTTGGAGGGGATTATAAAGAAAGAAAAACAGTATATTGATAACTCTCATTCCTTTGGATATTAAATGAAAATCTTGGAAACGTTTACTTGCCTAACAAATTTTATGTTAGTGCTAAGTGTTAATGTTTAATCTTCAGTTTTCATTCCAAGAATTTCATAGCGGCTTTATTAGTAACCTAGACAGGAAGAACATGGATCAGCTTTTGCTCACTGAGAAAATGGCATGATGCATTCTAGAAAAAGCTATGACCATACATTGATTTGATAGAGACCAACAACCTGTGTGGGAGAACATATTTTTCCATTTCTGCTAGATTCAAATAGTAAAGTAAGCTCATGCTTTGTGGTCAATCAAACAATCAATCAGAATAGAGCTGGAAGGGACCTTGGAGGTCTTCTAGTCCAACCCCCTACTCAAGCAGGAGACCCTTTACACTTTCTCTTCTTAAAAATCTCCAGTAATGAAGCACCCACAACTTCTGACAGCAAGCTGTTCCACTGGTTAATTGTCCTCACTATTTTTTTTGTTTCAAGTTTTTTTAAATTTTATTTTACATATACATATCAATGCGTGAACAGTATGGCACCTGGGTGTCATACATTCTAATACAAATAAAACTAGTAAAATTAATGATAGTTATTACATTCAACCAACATATATTTCATAGACATATAATAATATACATTTATATTAAGTTGTAGTTTATCATTATTTAATTATTCCATGTTTTAATATATTGCTCTAATGCCACTCACCATATTATTTAACATAATAATACCGACATTCAATTTCTAAGCTTCCCTCATGTTATTGCTTTTATTTTATTATGTAAAAATGTATACACTAATATTCCCCTTTTCCTCTTATTTCTATCTCTATCCTAACTTTTAATCATGTCACCCTTTTATTAAAAGACGTTTTCTTTCTATCCAACATCTCTCACCCACTTTGGTGCTTTGAATCCTGTTCATTTTTAACTTACCTCCCATATTTCACTCTTTACATCTATTTGTATTAAGATACAATCATTCATTATTTCATTAGTTAATGTTTCAATTCATAATTCTAATACCAATCCCAATATTATTTAGAGATACAAAATTATTCTAATCATATTCTTTACAATCATCAAATCTATATAATTCTGATAGTAATACACATGTTTATGTTAAAGTGTGTTCTTTCATTATTTAATTGGTCAATGTTTCAATATATTATTTCAATGCCAATCACAATATTATTAAAAAATACTTCATAATACCATCATTCAATCTCTAGTTTTCTCATTTTATTGTTACTTTTATTCCATTATATAAAGGTATGTTTATACAAATGTTTTTCCTTTTTCTTATTTCTACCTAACTTCTAATCATGCCACCATTCTAAAAATGAAGGAAAAGAAAGAGAAAAAGAAAAGCAAATCATGACATTAAAAAAAAAGAAACCTTTTCCTTTCTATCCATTGTCTTCAGTACTTTAGTTGCTATCCTTTTTTTTTTTTTTTTTTTTGACTTGCCTCCCATATTCCTCTCTTGGATCTTTAGTTCTGTCTGCATCTACTTCTTGGCTAGTCAATCTAGGTATTTCTCCAATCTCTACCGTCTTCCACTGCCTAGCTTCCAAAGTATCTGCCAAACCCCTATCTCCCATTCAAAAGTATCTTCCTGTATCTTCAATTCTCTTTTCAACTTTCTTAAAATATTTTTTCCCTGGTTTAATTCATCAATCACTGTTATTTTTATTATCTCCATCTTTTCCTCTTCTTTTGTTCACTGGTTCTTTGGTTCTATCTTTTCCTCCATTCCTTCTGTTAGCTCCTCCCTTTTCTGAGCATCTAGATCTTTACTCATCATCCCTCATATAGTATTTTCCATTTTTCCCATAGTCTCCTTAAATCCTTTCTCCATGATGTCCTTTGTGCTTTAGAAAATCAATGCCATCTTCTTCAAAGTTCCACTCATTTCTTCTTTATGAAGCATCTTATTTTGTTTTTAAAAATTCCACTTTTGTCCAGTAGTCCAAGAATCATTTCTTCAGACCTAAAATTGCCCTTCAAGAAGTACACTGATCACAGTTCTTTGTATCTCATAAGAAATCAATCAGTTCTGTTTAAATAGTTCCAGAAGTTATCAAAAGCCTCTTTACGTCCCCTTTAAGATTCAATCTTCTAGCATAACATTCAGGGGTCACTTTAATTAAATAACTTCCTTGTTCTCATATTTGAGTCTCCAGTAGTCGTGGGGTAGTTAGATATAACCCAGTAAATATTTTCACAATCTTTCATATAAGTATTCCCAGACTTGTATATTTGCAGGTGGCACTCTCAACTTAAATTTCAATGTTGCCACTAGTCAGTCTAATCTTACTTATTTTGATCGTAATTTTAATTGTAATTCAACTATAGAAGCAGGATAAGTTTTTTAAGTAAATAATTCTAGCGTTTTAAAATGCCTTCCCAATACCACATCTTCCTAGTTTAAGTATCCAATCTTCTGTATTTTTAGAAATTTATTGCTTTTCTCTCTTTAGGTCTTTTCCTTCTGGTCTGGTATTTTTCTCAGAATGCTTAATCGCTGCTTTAACAAACAATTCTGAGCAAATGGTTCTAAATTGTTTCTTGGGGTTAGGTTTTAAGTAAAAAGGAATCCTCTCCCCCAGTTCCAGTCACTGTTCACCTACGTCGCTCCAGCACCAGTCATAGTTGTTCCCCGGTTGTCCCAGCTTTGTGGCAGCCATCTTTTGGCTGCCTCTTCTCCTTGCCATGGCTGAGAGGAAAAAAGAACCTAAGTCAGACAGGAGAGTTGTGACTCTCCGCGACCTCACAGGGCACCCTTCTTTGCTTCACTGTCCCTACAGGGCAGCTTTGGCTCCTTTCGGAGCTCACCAACAGGGAGAACTCAGCACGGGAATGTGGATGTCCAATCTCACCACAACTGTTAAGAAGTTTTTGCTTAATTCTAGGTTGCTTCTGTCCTTGATTAGTTTCCATCCATTGTATCTTGTCCAGCCCTCTGGTGCTTTGGAAAATAAGTTGAGCCCCTCTTCTTTGTGGCAGCCCTCAAATACTGGAATACTGCTAGTCCTTTTTTCTAGCCTAGCCAAACCCAAATCCTGCAGCCATTCTTCATATGTTTTAGTCTCCAGGCCTTTAATCATGTTAGTTGCTCTTTGCACTTTTTCCAAAGTCTCAACATTTTTTTTGTAATATGGTGACTTTTTTGTAAAGTGGATGCAATATTCCAGGTGTGGTTTTACTAAGGCTTTATAAAGCGGTACTAATACTTCACATGATCTTGAGTCTATGCCTCTGTTTATATAACCAAGGATTATATTAGCTTTCTGAGTCAAACTCACTGCACAGAAGAACTTTGAAAAACATACCTCTTCTTGACTAGACAATTAGATTTTTTTTTTATTGAGCTCACTAAAAAAAACAGGCCACATAGAAGAAACAACAACTGAGAAACGAGGTTCTTAAAACTTCCAAGCTCCTTAGGTGAAAAAAAGGAACCCCTCCCCCAAAAAAGGAGGAATTTTGAAAGTGTTATGAGTTCTGTTGACTATTGTTCTCTGACTATTGTTCTCTAGATCTTCTGGTGAACTGCCTTTTATGTGGATGGTCCTAACTGTAAGCAAGGTGCTGAATCTACAGAGTTTCTTTTTTAATTCATTTGTGAATGACAGAGTCTCCATGCAAAATAATCATAGTAGGATTCTCCCATTAATTGGGAGGGGAGTGTTAATTTCACTGTATTCTCTTAGAAAACTAAGTCCAGCTTTCTGTATATAAAGTGTAGCTTTCTGTGTTTCAGGGTTAATTGTACTGCAGTGATAAGAACATTCAGATTGTTATCCCATACATGCATCTTCATTTTTCCTAAAGAAAACTTGTCAGCAAGACAAGCTGTATGTAAACAGGAAGATAAAAGTAACTGACAAATAATTAATGTTTTTAATGGAAAAATCCGGTTATAACTATCTCCTGATAAAAACAGTTTGCCAGATCAATAACAACAGATCGGGCATTTAACTAATGCCTGAAATGAAGACAGATGTTTACAAAGAAAGTGTTATCTGTGATATATTAGAGTTTCTTGTTCCTAAAATTCTGCTTCTAGGTTTGGCAGCTTCCCTGACTTGATTCCAAAGTATTTCTAAACCTTTGTTTTTTCTTTTTAAAATGAAGTCTGTGTTTATACCACCAACCATGAACATTATGGCAATAACTCAGCAGAGGATTCTACAACCTTCGGAAGGATTTTTCTTTTTTTTTAAGAATGAATGTTTGAAATCAAAAGTCAGCTTTTAATTATTACTGAAATGTTCTGGGAACCATGTAATTCTGTCCCTGATAATCAGGCCTCACTTCATTTAAAAAAAAAACCATGAGTACTCTCGCTTATATTCCTGTATACAGTGAAAATGCCTATGAGGAATGGAAACACAGGAATTTATAACTAATTACTCTCAACATTACTGGCTGTAATCTCTAGTTTTAGACATTAGCTTTTCCAGTTCTATTTGAAGATGCCAAGAATTGACCTGGAAACCAACTTACAAAGTATGCTGCTGAGGTGGGACAGGGTAAAACAGTACATGAATCTATTTTTAATGTGATCTATATTTGTTTTCACCGTGTCCACACCCCCTTGTCTGTACAATTTTATGAGTGTTCTTGACATTTTTTTTTCATAGTTCACATGCAAGCCATTAAAAGGTTGGGTTTCTATGGAAACATATATTATCAAAAGTTGGTTTAAAAAAAGGTGAATGTGAATGAAATCACTAAGTATTAAAGTTGAGATAACTGAAGAATAATGCATCATAGCTACATAGGGAGCTATTATACAATATCAACATTCTCTGTGGCTCTCTGTGCTTCTACCATGAATTTTTCCAGTTTATCTGAAAGTGCTGGGAATTGAACCAGAGACCTTTTATAGGCAAAGAGAAATTAAACTGGTGAACATTTTTAAAGTATATGGAGGAATTTGGAACAATTGCAGCATCTATTCTATTCTATTCTATTCTATTCTATTCTATTCTATTCTATTCTATTCTATTCTATTCTATTCCATTCCATTCCATTCCATTCCATTCCATGAGTAAAAGGACTTCCAAGAATGTTAATTATGTGATTGGGACTTTTTGTAAGTGCATATTTGGCAAAAGGGATTAACAACCATACCAAAGGAGCTCCACTACAATGTTGTTTTCATCTTTGTGAGTTATATTTCAATTATGTATAAGACATTTCAAGTCTCAAAATTAAAGCATTAAGGTCCTTGTTGTTCCCTCACGTTTATGAGCTGTGTGTAGCTAGGCAAACTCTGATACTTAATATGCTTCTCTTATTCTTTATGAGTTGAATTGCATTATGACCTTGGGCATTGGCTTTTGTTAAATATTATCAAATGGTAGTGATTATAACCCCTGTATGATGTCCAATCACTTTTGGGAGATGTTTAAATTGTTTAAATAAATAAATAAGCAAACACTACTTCGTACAACCTTGGATTCAAACAACTGAGTTAACTATTCAGAAATCCATTGAACTAATACTCCGTGTGGAAAGAATCAATCTGTTGAAATACAGGTGTTAAAGACTGAGTTGTGTTTGTTTATTAGTAAAGCTGTAATAATTCTAGGCATCTGATGACATATACATTGACATATATATTAAAAATACATCATTTATTTCCCATATAAATGTTGCTAGCAGTCATATTTCCACTATTCACTATACTTCAGATTTGTGCTTTAAAGCAGCAATATGTGACTTAGATTAATCTTTCAGGTGATTCTCCTGTGTGTTGAAATCATTCTTCTTTAACACAAATTGCTGACAAACAAAGCCGTGTGTTGGTTCCTTTGACAGAAGGATGCAAGCATTACCAAATGGAACAAACTACAGAATTTCTTAGAGTTCATTGCATAGCCGCTTTTATCAAGATGGCTGGTTTGATTTTATCCATTAATTGTTATTTTTTTTTCCTCCACAAATAAAGAAGAACCTGGTTCATTTACTAAGTCAAGGAAGTGCTCCCAATCTAATTACAAGAGCAAATGTTATAGAAGTCTACTTAAATTCAGAAAAACATTTCCATCAAAAACAAAATGATTATAAATTTGATATAATAGTTTATTTTTCAAAATGTAATCTTGCCAGTTAAAAATATGCACATTTAAAAACTAAGTATCAGCGATGTGACTGAGTGCTGAATAATTTTTTGAGGGCATGCTGTCATTTATATTATTTCTGTTTGCTTTTTCCTTGCCTCTGGAGGCATTTTCTCCTTTCCATATAAATGATAACTGGAACAAACTAATTGAAAATACAGTAGATAAAAATTGCCTTTTTCTTTCCTGGAGTTTCTATCACTCAGGAGTAGACAGTTGGGTATCTATTACTTCAGTAGGCTTTACTCAAGGCCTGCTTTTATGCTAAGGTGCTTAATCTATTTAATAAAATACTTGAATTAAACTAGTCTTCTATACTAACATACTTAGGGTAAAAGAGTGCTTTATAAGATTTCTTGACAAGCTTGTACTTAGGTTTCAAATTACAGGTAGGCCTTGACTTACAACCGTTCGTTTAATGAACATTTGAAGTTATAACGGTACTGGAAAAAGTGTCTTAAGACCGTTTTTCACAATTTATTTATTTATTTATTTATTTATTTATTTATTTATTTATTTATTTTTAATTTGATTTATATGCCGCCCTTCACCGGAGACTCAGGGCGGCTTACAATGCATTAAGCAATAGCCTTCATACTTTTGTATATTTATACAAAGTCAGCTTATTGCCCCCACAAACTGGGTCCTCAATTTACCCACCTTAGAAAGGATGGAAGGCTGAGTCAACCTTGAGCCTTGGAGAGATTCGAACCAGCAGTAATTGCAGGCAGCTGTGTTAATAACAGGGTGCTTAGACCACTGTGCTATCAAGGCTCTTTTTATTATTTATTATTTATTTATTTGGTTCGATTTATATGCTGCCCTTTTCTGGAGACTCAGGGCAGCTTACAATGCGTTAAGCAATAGCCTTCATACTTTTGTATATACCTGCTTAGTAGGGCTTTTTGGGGCCCCCCTAAGCGGTGTTCTATTTTATACAAAGTCAGCTTATTGCCCCCACAAACCGGGTCCTCATTTTACCTACCTTGAAAGGATGGAAGGCTGAGTCAACCTTGAGCCTGGTGAGATTTGAAATTGCAATAAGTGCAGGCAGCTGGTATTACTTAACAGTGCTTTAGTCTGCTACGCCACCAAGGCTCCTTATGATCATTGAAGCATCCCTGTGGTCACATGATCAAAATTCAGATGGTTGCCAACTGAGTTGTATTTATGGCAGTTGTAGTGCCCAGGGTCATGTGATCACCTTTTACAACCTTCTGACAGGCGAAGTCAATGCGGAAGCCAGATTCACTTAACAACTATGTTATTAACTTAACAACTGCTATGATTCACTTAACAACTGTGGCAAGAAAAGTCATAAAATGGGGGCAAAACTCACATAACAAATGTCTTGCTAAGCAACAGAAATTTTGGACTCAGTTGTGTCAAGGGTGAGGGAAATCAGGAGATCCAGCCAGTTCAAATGAGTATGAAGATTTATGACAAGCTTAAGCTCTCTATAAGAATCTGAACAATTTTTTATATTTTATCTTTCTTCCTATCCCTATCATACTCTCATTTTCGTAGCATCTGAGACCTTCTTGGATGAGAAGCGAAACATCTTCAAAGAAAAACAAGAAAGTCCAGTTGCCTCTTGAAAAAACACCTTTGGGACATCCATGACCTGGATGACTGAGAATCTCTATAGGCATCTGAGACCACCTAGTTCCCTTTCCATTATGCTGTATTCCTGCTATGAACAGGGACTATCAATTTTCTTCCTAGGTAAGTGAAAAAGGTTGAATACAATTGTAAATAGGCTTTTCTGACCTCAACGGCGCTTAAAGCTGAGAAAATCTGAAGAGCATTGTGCTGCTTGGCCATCGACATTTGGCATTTCTCTGCCATTTATCTTTCTTTTGCTTTCTCTGCATGGTTCACAAAATCATAGATGTGTGTGAAGAAATTATTTAGAGTCTCTTAACCAGATCTGGACAAAGTATATAACAATCTGCAATATTTAAGCTGGTTTGGTTGAACAAAAAACACTGCTCAAATAACATTTCAGTACTAAAAGAAAACATTCCCCTGGGTTGATTTTTGAGATGCCTGTTATGATTCTGACTGAAACATATTTTAATTGCGGTAATGGAATTCCCTCTAACCTCTGTTTATTTTGGAAGAAAGGCACTGGACTGTACATGATGACTCCAGACACAGAATTGGGGACATGCAGTTCACAAAGCATTCCACCTCTACACATTTCCATTGTAATAAAAGATTGATTTTTAAACGATAGGGTTTGATTTCAACATTTGAATTTGGATGAACCCAAATGTACTGTGGTTAAAACAAAACAAAACAACCAAACACACTGAAATCAGGCTTCCTCCTGCTAGGTTATCATTAAATAGAAATAAAGGCTTGGGATTTAATTTTTATGTCTTTAATCCCCCCCCACTCCAAAGCGAAAGCTCACATCCAATCAATAGAAAGGATGTCAGAGCTGTCTCTTTAAGATTACATCTGGAAAATTAATCCCTTCAGAGGAGAGTGATGACACTTCCAATCTTTAGAGCACAAACTTTCACCTAAATGTGATATTTGGACAGAAATACTTATGCAAGAGTCACTATCCGCTCAGAAACCAAGCATGCAGCTAAAAATAGTGCCATGTCCTTGCTACCAAAGCTAGTGACCCAGGGCAAATCTGTTCCAAAGATTCCTGTTTATCAGAGCAGAAAGAGAACCAGTAGTGGCTCCGAGCTACCACTGATGAATTTAATCAAGTTGATTTATACTACGGCGGAAGTAGAGCACTGCTACAAAGCTGAGCACAAATACAGGATTAAAATCCCATCTTCATTTTAGCATATTTTATCTAGGGTCCTGCACCTAGAGCAGAGTTTTGAAATAGCCTCTGCTTATTTATAACTGAAATCAGCCAAAAACAGCATCCCCAATAATGTAAGTATTAATCCTTGCCAATATTCTGGGTCTGTATTTATTAGATTGATATCCTACCTCCCCTTAGGAGCTCAAGGTAGCTTACATGGGAATCTCTATTCATTTTACCCCCCCACAAAAATAATTTTGTGGAATAGGCTGAGCTGAGAAAGTATCACTGCTGCATCGTGACCCAATCAACTTCGATGATTGAAGCTGGGACTGAACCTAGTCCTCAAGGATGCACCATTCTACAATAACTAGACAAACACCTGCAATTCTTTCTTTTGCACAAGGTTCTCAAACTTCAGGCATTTTTGTGCAAGCCTGCCTGGCATATTTTCCCTTGCATTCTGAGCTAAGAAACATTTTGAAATGGATGTTAACAGTATCTATTTATTTCTCACCTGTTTCTGCGATGGACCATTCAGTTCTGACATTTTGAGCTTAATAGATCACAGGATTTCAAAATAAAAGAAATCCAGGGTAGCATTCTCCAACATCCCTTCTTTCAGTATGCAATAACACTGGATTTCTGACTGTTACTTTCACATGCTATATTGGTTGCTGGATGAATGATTAGCCTTATGTAGTTGGAAAGGCTACCAGGGATGGTTACCAAAAAAAAAAAAAATCATTTCTGTGATCATAGAGACCAATCTGTATGCATAGAGATGTCATTTGATTCAATCTTCCACTAAACCGTAACATGAAGAGCAATGATCTCTCTGCAGAAATTATCACCCTGAAAGGCAGCACATCAAGATAGAGGCTACTACACAGCCCTTTCCCCCCAAATGCTACTTTTAAAGTTCTATTTTCTTTTGATCTGTACAGATACCATTCCAAGAAGTTATTGATTGCCATGCATAGATTATACCTGGCATTGTGTGGCAACCTGGCAACTACTTCCAGTAATGACGAGAAAATACAATGTGAATTCCAGTTTGCTTCTTCTTTAGCTCTTGGTGTGTCTTGCAGTTACAGCTTGTGTGTGTGTGTGTGTGTGTGTGTGTAAAATTGTAATAAGGAATTGATTTTATTTATCGATTTCCTTGATCTGGAATTCTGACAGCAAAAATGGGCCTGGGGATCAACCATGGGAGAAGCAATGCAGAAATAGCTCCTGCAGCTCAGTGTGGCATTTTTGCAACTCCAGCATTCACTTGTGGCAAATGGGATCTGACTTGACTTGAGGCTATTATGCCTTGCTTTTTGTTCATCATATTTTCCAAGATAATGCAATAAACTGTCAGGCCCATCCATTCTGTTCGGCTTCTGTATAGCCTACAGTGCAATAGTCAGGGGAGATCACGTTGGACTCAGATTTTGATTCAAATAGAAACTGTCACACAATCAGTTCCGAGGACTAAATAGAAAAGTAAGTAAAACAATCCAGTGATTATGGATGGGGACATTTTGCAGACTTGGGTCGGGAAATTTTCTTAATTCTCTTTCTAATATCTTCAATATATCTATGAGCTTAGATGAGAAATGGTTTAAGAGGAACTTAGAGAACCATTCCTCCCACAGGTACTCTTCTCTGAGGAAATCTCCCCATGAAAAGCTCCTCATCAGTGCTCAGTTCCATCCCCTAGGGTCCCACATGTGCCACTGGGACTTTGAGCTTAAACTACAACTCTATTTTGAAATGACATCACCCTACAACCCATGCCTACTCCTTGTACAAGACTATGAGAAGGCTATGAATGGGTGGAATGGAGAGCAAATCAAGAGACAAAAGGTGAGTCAGTTGACAGCTCATGCCAGGTAAAGATTAGTCTGGGAAGAAACATTCCAAATCATTCAAAGAATCTCCACCTTAACCAATAAATTAGTGTTTCACAACTTGAAGATGCTGTCTGGGGAATTCTGAGAGTTGAAGCCCAAGCTTCTTAAAATTGTTGTGGTTGTATACTGCTATACACGTAGTCTTTGATTTACAATCTTTTGTTTAGTGGATGTGGTACTTACCAGTGGAATATAAAGTGGTATTATCAGTTCTCATAATCTTGATGTACCCTCTTTGATGCAGCCAGAGCAGTCCTGGTAGGAAGCAATTCAATTCATGGATCGTATGGATTGTTCTTCATTGTTCAATTCAAAGGTTCGTTGTTCTTTGGAAGAGGTCTGCATACAGTATCTCCAAAGCAACTTGCTTGGGTTTTATATTTAATGAACCAAATGAATGCACATCCCCTGTTGAAGCATTGACTGCATTTACTGCGAAATAAAACCAAAGAGCAGGCCTTGTTGCCATCATTCATGCTTCAATAACCTTAAGGTTTTAACTAGTATAATTTTTTCTGTATGTGACTCTAAAAACAGTTCGGAAATCCAGCTCATTAATTTTCTATATTTTCAGTTACTGCACTGACTAATGATTTGCTTCTTACCCTAAGTGCTGCATTTGGCACCTAAAACACCTTTAAGTGCACCTAAGATCTCAAGATATTTGTCTGCCCCACCTTCGAAACTTAGATGTCTTTTATTTTATAGAAAATTTTCATTCCCTATATTTATAAAATCTATATTTATTCATTCATGCATTTATTCAATTTATATTGCTGCTTGTCTCATTCATGACTCTAGGCAGCTTATAATTACAATATAAACAATATCAAAAGAAATCCAGTGAATAAAGCAACCATGCAAGCAATACAATACATTAAAACAATTCAAAATGATTAAAACCATTCAACACAGTAATTCAAAAATGGTACAGTCATTTTATGGGGTGTATGTCACTCTCTGTTCCCCAGGCCAGATAGCAAAGCCAAGTTTTCAAGCTATAAAGGAAGGGTCTTTATAAAGAGATTTATCCCACTACTTTAAAAAAAAGTTAAAGACCTTATTTTAGAGTTTCTTCAACTTTAGTTGATACATGAAACAAGGAAAAATAGGATTTATTGGGTGGATCCAACTCATTTTCTTTCATCAATTGCTTTCTATGCCCAGAAGTCCACTTCTTTCCTCAAAGTGTTGGACTATAGTTAATGGGGGGGGGCATTGTTTTACAAAACTATTTCAGTAGGATTATTTATTTCTGCCTTTTTAAAAGAAAACAATTGAAGAGATTGGTTTGACTGTTTAGATGGACACATTTTTCTTTTTTTCTTTTTCTTTCCTTTTTCTTTTTCTCCCTTTGTAATTTTGTATTAATTTTAAACAGAAAAGACCCTTGGATTCTATTGGTATGACAAGCTTACTTAGCCATCATTTATTGCAAACTTAGGCTGGAAACAACCTTCAAGCAACAAAGAAATGTTGCTGCAACATATTGATTTAAAACCAGAATTGTTTCTGTTGGGTATTTTTTTCAGAAAAGTATAGTAAAGAACATATATATTTAATAATACATATCATAACGGCGGTAAGAATGATATTTGCACAAAAGTGGAAAATCGAAAAAATCCCTACAAAAGGAGAGGTAATTAAGAAAATATTGGAATATGCAGAAATGAATAAGTTGACATTGATAATTAAAGGGAAAACAGAATCGGAGTATTAGAACATTTGGGGGAAATTTTATCAATGGATAGAGAGTGAGTATAGATAATAAACAGGATAAAGACAAGAACTTTGAGATGAATATGTTGTAGTATATTAAAATTAAATGAAAGAAGAAAAGATAAATATATATTTTAAGAAATAATGGTAAACTTTGAAGATGATAGTACAAATGTTATACCCAGATGATACATGGATTGATTTAAAAATGTACAGGAATACTAGAGGAATAATAGTAAAGTAAAAACATGAAATTGGAAATGAAGGCGTATATAAATAGAAATCAGGTCTGCTCAAACACCATCTCAGATTGAATTAAAAAAGGAAACAACAAAGGAATGGAAAAGAGGGGAGGAGTAGAGAGGGAAAGTATGGGAGTTGGGAGGTGAGAAGAAGAGAAAAGAAGAATGGGAAAAGGGGAGGAAGAAGGAAGGGGAAAGAAGAGCAGGAGAGAAGGTAAGAAGGGGAGGAAGAAGAGAGGAGAGGGGAAAGAGGAAAGGAAGTTGGAAAGGAAAGGAGAGGAGGAATGAGGAAAGAAGAAAGAACGGAGGAGAAAGAAGGGAAGGGAAAAAGGAAAGGTTGTAGTAAAACAAAAGAAGGAAATGGTAAAAGAGCAGACTCGAACAAAATAATTAATTAATTACTTAATGGAAGTTTAAGAAGAAGATGAACAAACAATGGATAAGGATGGATAAAAGATTGTACATTTAAACATGTTGATGAAAAATAAAAATAAAAAAACTTTTCAAAAAAAAAGCAACAAAGAAATGAATGTAAATAAACTTGGCTAATTTGTTGTCAGGTGTGGTCTAAATGAATTAACATGGAAGAAAAGGAGCTTATTTAACTTCAATTACATGTTCTTTTATCATTTTCCCCCTCCAATTTCCATGTCCTGCCACTGAAAACAGCTTCCATGACAAGTTTCCTGCTGGTGGGATGGGATGGGATAGTATGGGATCCGATGAACAGCATGTGATTAAGAAAGAAACCCCTTCATTGAACTGGGTTGGATTAAACCATTAAAGAAAATGTTTCAAAAAATTAAAAGGCTATTTGGTTTAAAATATAACTTTGGAGGGCTATTTCTGCCCAAATAATTGGCTTTTATGCCTGCAATGCAGTTTTCTGAACTCTACGCTTGAAGAGAAAGCACATTTTAAAAGCAGGTGGGTGGATAACTGTGGAGGAGGCAGAGTAGAAAGACAAAGAAAGTGAGAGCGAAGGAAAATGCAAAAGCTCTTGGGAATCTGTTCATGAGAAACATTTTTTGAAAGATAATATATGTTAAGTTAATATCTGTTCTAATTGCTAGGCAATAAACACCATCCACAGGCTGAATAAATGTCAGGAACAAATTTATTCTGAAAGTCAGCTGAAGACGTATCGGCGATGGTCTTATAAGAAATATACTGAAACTTTCTTTTGCTCATTTTAAGAAACAGATTGTGTGTGAAAGTCCATTGGGGTTTGTCAGGATGGGGTTGGGGGTTGTCCCCGAATCGTGAACCAGCTCACAAGCAAACACACTAGGACTGAAATAAAACTAGCAGAGGAGTCTTGTATAAAAATATACTTTACTTCAAAACGTTTAAAAAACACTATATCTTTAAAAAGGCACATTAACAACAAAGTCTTATCTTGGTTAAATGAAGCCAGGCCATCTCCTAAATTCCTCTCCACAATACCGAAACAGTCCATAAGAAAAAACTAACATGACATTAAGCAGCTTCGGTGTCGATATATCATCAAGGTGGTAGAAGGGCAGCAGCGTAAGCTTCACAGCTAAAAGTTACCTGTGAAAAACTATTCAATCAGCAAACGTGGCTTGAAGCTCCTGGGAGGGAAACTGTCCAGCTCTCCCTCCGATTGTAGCTCCAACAGCAGCAACAGTTCAGATGTTGGCTTGCGTGCTTCAACTCAGCAAAAGGCAAGCCGAAATTGGAGACTTCAAAAGGCTCCCAACTATCTCAACTCACAGTTGCAGCTAGCTCCGTGGGAGTATCTTTACACAGCTCTTCGGCTCCTTTTCTGCTGCTATCTCTGCTGCAGCCGTCAGGACTCCTTAGCTGAGTTCTCCTCCCTTCTGCAGCTCTGCTCTGGGCTCTGTGTCCAGGTGCTTCAGCACTGGCTCTGCATCTAGGCCTAAACAGCGTCTAGGCCCGAATAGCAAGCAGAAAGGTCCATGCTTATATGGGGAGTTAACCTGCAATTAACTAGGGCGGGGAAGGCTTGCAGTTAATTGCAAACAGGAGATGGCTTGATTGGATCCATACTGTTTGTGACTGATCAAGTAGTTACAGCAATTCTGAAAGCACTCGTGACAGGGTTGGACAGCCAATACATTTAAATAGAATAATGATGATAGTGATGACTATATAATTTAATTGAATTGTAATCTTAAAGATTTTTTTTATAAAATGATGTGTCATTGGTACATGACACCAGATAAATGATCAAAAATGTATATGGGAATTTCAAATATGTGTTGAAAATGTAAGCAAACTGAAAAAACAATTTTTCATCTTTGATCGGCATGTAACAAAGCTAGAATAGGTAGACTAGAATAGATTTTTTTTTTTTGGCCAAGTGTGATTGGGCACACAAGGAATTTATCTTGGTGCATATGCTCTCAGTGTACATAAAAGAAAAGACAGAAATATTGGATCAAGTATGTATTTTGATGCAGAAAGATTTTCTTGGGGACTTAATGGACAAACAAATGGAAACATCTTATGGAATTTTGCTTTTACATATGATAATGGCAGTGACATTTTTATATGCTGAAGCATAGAAGTACTTGCCTACAATGGAAGAATGAATGGTGAAGCTGGTGAAATTGATAGTTTTGATTAAAGAACAGACATTGACAGATTTTTTTTCTACTTGAAAACCATTTTTGGACTTTACTGAAATCAAAAGAAATGACATGCTGATTTTTGGGATTTGATAATTAAAATTACATGGGACTATAGAAATAATGTAGATATTAATCTTTGAATAAGAGTTTGATGTATTTTTATTCATATCTTTATCAAAGAAAGTTTGATATTTTTCTATTTGTTTTCTCTGTTTTATTCACACTTTCACTCTTTTTCTTTCCTGAGCTTTTTCTTTTTCCAAATCTTCTTTTTCTGTTTGTTTATCTTTTAACTTTGATAGTACCAATATTAATAGGTGTCTTGGGTGCAATCACAGAACAACTGGAGCATCAATTGAACACCATTGGCATTGACAAAATCAACATCAATTGCAAAAGGCAGCTTTACTTGGAACAGCTTATATCCTATGATGAAGTAACTACATCTGCCTATCTCAGGTCCTTAGGAAGGACATGATAATGTGGGCAAAATGATAAATCCAGTCTAACGTATGGCTTATTGCGTGACCAACTATATTAATAATAAGTAGTAGTAGTATCAGTTTACAACTTGCTCACATAGATGATTTATGTAGTTTCATTACATATCTCATAATTCTCTCTCTCTCTCTCTCTCTCTCTCTCTCTCTCTCTCTCTCTCTCTCTCTCTCTCTCTCTCTCTCTCTTTCTTTCTTCCACCCCTCTCCCTCTGTCTCTCCATCTCTCTCTTTTGTCATATTCTAGACCACTCTTCACCAACATGGAGCCTTCCAAGTCTATTAGGATTGTCAATACAGAAATAAAACTCCTGAGGATAGGTTGTTGAGAGTTATTCTATATACAAATATATTCCTTCTGTAACTACTTATAAATGAGGAGAGAGATATATATACCCTAAAGCTACATAATAACGAGAACATTTTAGCTGAAACAGATATATCTTCTGTGTTATATAATGAAAGCAGATGCCAACCTACCTAAATCAGGGATAAAGAACTACTCCCACCACAGCAGCTAAAGGCCTATTTTTCACTAACCTGGTAAGCCAGTGTTGGGTGATATTACTACCTTATCGGGGGAGGGGGGTATATCTGAAGGCTCATGAATGAAATAAATAGCCCCACCAAATCTTTCCTAATACATTTTAGAGGGGAAGGATCTCCTCGTTACCTCTTTTTTATGACATCAGCTTTTTAAAAAGGAAGTATTTCATCAACTGAGTGTTTTTCACGAAACTATATACAGTATGATGCACATTTACTTTCCAAATTAATTTTTAAAAACCTTATAGTATAAAACTTTGAAGCACAGAACAAATACATGAACTTAGCTTCAGTATCACAAAAATTCTGTCTTGATCCATTTTGCCAAATTGAAATTGTTATCCATTAGCAAGTTTAACTCCTTTAACTGCTAACGTAATGTCAATATGGATAATTTGTTCGTTATTTTGCTTTTTTGGAGGTAGAAGGGTTCAGTGTGTGCATGTGAGAGTTCCTGAAAGCAGGAACCTGAGCAAAGATTAGAAAAACAGGTTTCAAAACTAAACTAGAAAGGAGATTTATTTAAAGGGAATGCATTATAGGGATAGGCAAATCGCCTAGCTGCTTAGATTAATTCTGTTCAGAAGATCTGAATAAATCGGAATTCAAAGGGGCATATTCTCAACTTAAACATACTGTATCTATGGGACCACAAATACATTAATGCAAAATCATTTGGTATACAGAAGAAGCTCGTCCAAAATGATATCAAACATTTCTGAAGATTGAACTGCCATAAAAAAGAAAATAATAAAATCATCCTTTTAAAAAATGAAGGTCTTTTTTTAAAAAAACCTTTTTAAGTGTATTTTATCCATTAAGGTTTTAAGGAGCAGGTATCTGTTGTGCAGCACAAGAATCCTGATGCACAAAAACTCACCTTCACTTAACAGAAGGGCACCTACACATCACCTACACATCCCATACATCATATTGGAAAGAACTCGGCACATCTCCCACAGGCATGTACACAGCTCCCACTTTTCTTTTGAAGAGACAAATTAGAGCAGCATCAATTTCACAGAGGGAAAAAAATGGCTTAAGAGTAACCCTTTCATTTCACTGAAATTAAAAGTTATCTGAAATAGCGATGCCTTGTAAGATTTGTGAGTCAATTTCAATTTTGTTTTGGCAAATCATCAAGAATTGACCTTAAAATAATTTACAAGTATCCTTATTAGTTTTCTTTATATCAAGTGAGACATTTCTAGGCTGCATTGGAGGGCTTGCAACCAAGTTGGTGCCTATTACCATTTCTAGACTGTGGAGCTGAAGAAACATTCCAGAAGAAGGCAATGGAAATGACTGGACTGTTGCCAAAAATGTCCATGAAGTTGCTAGGAATCAAAAGCAATTCAAGATAGTACTTAGATTTACCTAGGGGAAACCTCCTTTATTATTTATTTGGGTTAAACATTGCTAAGTATTTGGGGAAAAGAATTGGTAATTATAACAGAATAATAGAATTGGAAGGGACCTTGGAGGTCTTCTAGTCCAACCCCCATTCAAGTAGGAAACGGTATACCATTTGTCCAGAAGGGTGTAGCATCTCCTGCTTGTGCAGGGGTTGGACTAGAAGACCTTCAAGGTCCCTTCCAGCTCTGTTATTCTGTTAGCTGTTAATATGAAGGGCATCAGGTTGAAGATAGCTATTTATGCCTTTGAGAATGTTCAGAAGCATTTGCCATCAGCTGGTATAACAAAAGGGAGAAAATATTTCAATAGTAGTTCAGGTTTTTTAAATCTGGGAACAGTGTGCTTGAGTGGAGTCTTTGGAAGAGAGAGCAAGAGTATACTCAGTGATTTTCTGCAGAATCATTACAGTACCAATTTTAAGGTCTGTAATGTGCATCTTAAGATCCTGTGATTTCATGCAAGAGGAAGCAGTCCTTCAGAGCTTCTTAACCCTTTGTTCCTACCAGCACTCCAAGCAAACTGCAGTCAGTATCATTCCGTACTTGCAACCTCCAGTGATTCAATAAAAAGGATGTGAGTAATATACATACATACATACATACATACATACATACATACATACATACATACATACCTATCTATCTATCTATCTATCTATCTATCTATCTATCTATCTATCTATCCATACACACACACACACACACACACACACACACACACACACACACACACAAACATATGAACCAAAATTCTATATAGGTGAATCAGTTAAAACTGCTGCCAAAAATCATGGTACAGCTAGGAGCTCCCAAAGCTTCTTGAATTATAATTCTTTTTTTATCCATGTACTATTTGTATGGACAGACAAACTTTGTTAAACTAATCCTGAATGAAAAAGGTCTGAGCAAAACAAGGAGGAGGGACAGAAGGACATTACTAGGTTTCTATCTGGACAAAACTACCTTTATGTACACTTCTTTTAAAGCATTCCAATTTTGCCACTTTTCTTAGAAACAATCCATTTTTGGACCAAAAATTCTATGAAAGGTCATGGTTGAAATAACTTCATAAGCTACGTCATAAATCTTTATACAATACGGTAAGCTGTGATAGCTAAACCTCACCGCTGTGGTTTGTAAACCATGTTTTATTGGAGTGCAGCTAATTGTGATCTACTTAGCAATCCATGTTAAGCAATGTGTACATTCAGTCACTAAGATGCTTTGTCCTGAAATACATTGTCCGTGAAAAGCAGAGAATGGAGTAGAAAGGAGATGAGAGTCTAATCTTGCTCTGTTTATTCAGTGACAGAGGGTCAAAATGGCATACTCTTATTAAACTGGCAAAGTTATCCTGGTACATATACTTTTGTCTTCAGTTTTCTCACAATTTTGTTGTTCGTGATCTCCTGGAAAAACTTATTTTGGCTATAGGCATACTACAAGAAAAACAGCTATTGAAAAATGTTTCATAAAATGGGATTTACTTAGCCCTCATGTGGTTTATATATAGCAGTTGTTTATTTTCTTTGAATAAATTCATCTATTAAATCAGTTGCCAATGTATTTTGCACTATAACGTTGTTCTTTTATTCTTTTCCCTAAATACTTTTAAATCATCCATATATTGTAAATGCTAAAAGTTTAGTGCATTCTATAAAGTAAACTTTGTATATTATGATTAACTATGGTCTCTTTCTAAAGTATTAATTACTTGGAGCGGCAAATCATAGAACATAGAATAATAGAGTTGGAAGTCTTCATCCAACTGCCTGCTCAAGCAGGAGACCCTATACAATTTCAGATAAATGATTGCCCCATCTCTTTTTGAAAGTCTCCAGTGATGGACCACCCACAATGTCCGAAGGCAAGTTGTTCCATTGGTTGACTGCTCTCACCATTAGGAAATTTCTCCTTAATTCTAGGTTGCTTTTCTCCTTGGTTAGTTTCCATCCATTGTTTCTCATCTTGTCTTTTTTTGTGCTTTGGAAAATAGTTTGACCCCTTCATCTTTGTAGGAGCCCCTCAAATATTGGACCACTGCTATCATGTCTCCCTTAGTCCTTCTTTTCATTAGGCTAGACATACCCAATTCCTGTAACTGTTCTTCATATGTTTTAACCTTCAGTCCCAATAAATTTTGTTGCTATTCTCTGCATTCTTTCCAGAGTCTCAACATCTTTTTTAAATTGTGGTGACCAAAACTGAATGTAGTATTCCAAGTGTGGCCTCACATTTTCAAATTCTCCTTGAGGTGTTCATCGGAAGTAGCATTCTCTTACATCTCCCAGGCTTGAAAACTATATTCTTTTTTCAAAATTTAAGGAATTTCTATCAGGTTCTTGTGCAATCCAATCATACACAAAATGAAGAAACAATTTGTTGTTGTTTATACTATGCATGTAGATTTATTTAAAGGAGGCTGTTGTTAATCGACATTGTTGTACACCCATCTTCATCTTTAATCAATCAATCAATCAGAATAGTGCTGGAAGGGACCTTACAGGTCTTCTACTCCAACCCCCTGCTCAAACAGGAGAACCTATACCATTTCAGACAGGTAACTGTCCAGTCCTTTCTTAAAAACCTCCAGTGATAAAGGACCTACAATTAACCAGTGGCAGACAACCTGTTCCACTGGTTAATTGTTCTCACAGTTAGAAAGTCTCTTCTTAATTCGAGGTTGCTTCTCTCCTTGATTAATTTCCATCCATTGTTTCTTGTCCTGCCATCTGGTGCTTTGGAAAATAAATTGACCCTCTCCTCTTTGTGGAAGCCTCTCAAATATTGGAATACCACTATCATGTCCCCCCTAGTCCTTCTTTTTTCTAGATTAGCCATATCCAATTCCTGCAACCATTCTTCATATGTTTTATTTTCCAGGCCTTTAATTGTTTTAGTTGCTCTTCTTTGTGCTTTTTCCAAAGTCTCAACATCATTTTGTAATATGGTAACCAAGATTGGATGCAGTATTCCAGGTGTGGTCTTACTAAGGATTTATAAAGTGGTAGTAATACTTCACATGATTTTGATTCTATGCTTCTGTTTATACAACCAAGGATTGTTTTAGCTTTTTGGCTGCTGCTACTGCTCACTGCTGATTCATGTTTAATTGATTGATTCTAAGGTTCCTCTCACAGTTACTGTTTTTTGAGCCAGGTTTCACATAATCTGTACTTGTACCATTGCTTTTTCCTGCCTAGGTTTGAAACCTTGCTTTTCTCCACATTAAATTTCATGTTGTTGGATAGGACCCATTGTCCAAGTCTTTCAAAAAAAAATTGGATCCTAAGCTTGTCTTCTAGGATATTGGCTTTCCTGCCAGTTTAGTCTGCAAATTTGATAACTTCCCCTTCTATTCCCTCATCTAAATCATTTATGAAGATATTGAAGAGTATTGGGCCAAAGAGAGAATCTTGTGGCACCTCTCTGCTTACTTCCCTCCATGTAGATGTAGTACTATTAAGAACTATTCACTGAGTACAGTTTGTCAGACATTTAAAAATCCATCTGGTGGCAATGCTATCTATCCCATATTTTTCTAGCTTACCAAGAAATAGGTTTGTCAAATGCCTTGCTGAAGTCTAAATATAATATGTCCACAGCATTTCACTGGTCTACTAATTTAGTAATTTAACTAATTTAATTTAATCATTAAACTAAGGTGTAACAAGGAAGGATGGTAGTTTAGTAGAACTGTACATATATATTTTTGTTTTCCAAAGGTTTTTGATTCAGTTCCCAATATTTCTAGGTACAACTGGAAAATGATCTCCTCTTAGAGGTGTGGTTAGAATGCAGTACTGCACGTTACTTCAGCTGACTGCTGGCTGGCTGCAATTTGGCAGTTCAAATCTCAGCAGGCTCAAGGCTGACTCAGCCTTCCATCCTTCCAAGGTTGATGGTGAAATGAGGACCCAGATTGTTGGGGGCAATATGCTGATCTGTAAACCCCTTAGAGAGGGCTGAAAAGCACTGTGAAGCGGTATATAAGTCTAAGTGCTATTGATATTGCTAGATAGATCTAGTGGCCTGATTCAATAAAGAGCAGTTTTTAGAGGTTTTCCCGCAAATGACTGGACTGACCACTTAACTTAGACAGCCAGAGGAACAGTAAAAAGAACAACAACACATCCTTATAATTAATTCCACAGTCTCAAAAATAAAACCACATCAGTGGAAAAATTTTGGTTGGAATTATTGTGTTTCCTATAAACAATAGAGCAGACAATCTGATTAGGAAATAATATAGATGGAACTTCCCTTGATTCCCATCACCCCTACCCCACTCAGGTTTTCATTGGAAACAAACATTTGACAATGCTATAGCATTCAGCAGTCAGTCGAGGATGTTGAAGAATAGGAAATCTCTGCATTCTCCATGTTATGCTTTTATATGTGCTGCACAAAGTCCAAGCCTTCTATCAGACAGATGGTGGTGTCATATGTAATTCCCTCAAGGATCATCACTTTCCTAAATAGAAAACTTGTCTTTGTTTATTAGTGCCTCCTTGTCATACCTATCTAAACAATTCTGTTTCACTTGACCACCCATAGATGCAAAGCTAGCAAATTAAAATGGTTTTGAACAGAAGAAATCTGGGTGGGCGTTGTTGTTTTATACTGGATCTCTACGAGTGAATTTTAATAAAAAAATCTTTTACATGAATCACATGTCCTACAAATAGATAACATCTCTATTTTATGTAAAAGAAAAAGGCTTTATCAGTGGAATGGAAAAATATATTTTATTTGTGAGTCCAGCAGAATGGATTGGATCCTCCCTAGTTTTGAAATAGAAGCAACAAGAACTGATCCAATGAATGATTTCACTTAAAAACTGAAAACAGGTTATAATGATCAGCAAACCACTTCAATATTATAGCTAAGAAAAATGTATCGATCTATCCATGAACAAAACTCAACACAAAAGAAATTTTACATGTGGTGCAAAAGTATGTAAAAATGTGTCCCGATAATCCATTTTAGTTCAGACGTTACTTCTCACAACAACCTGCCAGATATCTCTGAACTCTTCTCAAGCAGGAGATGGAGCAATATCCCTCTTTTACTATTGTTCCCCTGCAATTGAACATTGAGTCATGAAGTTCATTGATGAATTCATCTACGCCTATTTTACATCCATTCAAATTATGGCCATATCTTGTAGACATTAATTCCTAGGTTAATTTTTACCCTGGGTGAAGTACTTTCTTTTGCATGCTGTAAACTGTATTTCAAATTTTATTGCATTTATGCATTGATTTCATTTCAATATGTTTCACTAAGATATCTCTGATACTATGTTTTGCAAGATGGAAAAAAAACATGTGCATTTCTGCATACCATGGATGTTTCTAAACATCTCAGTTATGAAACCCTGGATGGATGGATGGAAATGATAATATATAACAGATAAGTTGATATGATGGTAGGTAGATAGACTCTCATTTTATGTTGTCTTTGGGCTCTCAGAGATTCAATTTTAATGTTGTTGTTAGTTGTGAAGTCATGTCTGACCCATCACGACCCCATGGACAACATTCCTCCAGGCTTTCCTGTCCTCTACCATCCTCTGGAGTCAATTTAAGCTCACACCTACTGATTCAGTGACTCTATCCAGCCACCTCGTTCTCTGTCGTCCTTTTCTTCTTTTGCCCTAAATCTTTCCCAGCATTAGGCTCTTCTCCAGTGAGTCCTTCCTTCTCATTATGGCCAAAGTATTTGAGTTTCATCTTCAGGACCTGGCCTTCTAAAGAGCAGTCAGGGTTGATCTCCTCTAAGACTGACCAGTCAATTTTAATAATAAGGAAAAAAAGAGAAGAATCTAAGAATCTAAATCAAAAATAGCAAATAGCAATAATTCTGATCCACAAAATTTCACCACCTATTGTATTTTATGTTCTATAAATGCTTTGGAATTCAGAGATATTCCTGAAAGTAAAAGTGATGGCTGGGGGGTAGTCTAGGCCAGTCCAATGTTTTAATACACTAACCTTCCATATTTTTACTTATAGAATTGCAAAATAAAAAGTAGGAGAGACTGAAAATCTTCCAAAAGTAGTCTAGGATTCTGCTACAGAAACACATTTGGGGTCCCAGGCAATGTTGAAACTATTAAGATCAGATAAATAAACTCCATCACAAGTTATTTAATATTTTCTACTTCCCCTCCCCCAAATGTTATAGTAGCTTCTACCCAACCAACATAAACCTTTGGATTAAGAAGGTAAAAAAACCTCAGTCCAAAACTTTCAACTGACATTCTTTTTCGTTAGGAAAAGCACATCATTTTTATTAACATTTCACAAACAGCATTTCCAGTGAATATAAATATTCTGAGAAGACCTAATGGGAACGCTATAGTAGACAAAGGGTCACAGCGAGCAATTTAAGTGAATCACATTCTTTCAAGTCACTGCCATTCAAGGGGAGCCAATCTATAATTTAGCTCTTAGTACATTATTGAAGACTACATACAAATTTGCTTGAATTTTTATGCAACAATACTTTCTTTAAAAGGGAGAAAGCATAATGGTGGGTTTTTTTTCCTGTTTTTAACTTTGTTTCAATGATATAACCCATTCATTCTTTCCCAATTAACATTTGAACAGGTATTAAGTGCACACTGTTCCAATTCAATGGCTTTGATTTCTATCATGGCTTAGTGTGGCAAATCTAAATGCAGTTGACTCTGGCTCTGTGTGTACTGTAGGAAAGAAATGTAAAGCATTGCACCCTGAATAGCATTGCCTTCTTGCACCTAATAATCAAGTATTTATCTTCAACGTGTTAATCAAGAAGACGAAAGGAGCTCTTGGAGGTTTTGCTCTTTCTTCCTCCATCTTTCTTTCTACAAAGGGGCTTCTGAAAGAGAATACTTTAGGGAGAATCCTTACAACTGAAAGCAGCTCTTGCTTCAGATAATGAAGACTTAGCATAATAGGTTTCTATGATGAGAATTATTATTTACAGAAAAGGACGAAGGAAGGGCCTTGGATTTAAGATAGCCCTTCAAAAATGAAGAACAGTCAGAAAAAAAAACCTATAATCATTACAAAAATCTCATGTACTGTCTAGCTTCCATGCTTTGTCAACCCAGAATTGAAAACACCAGTGGAAGTCACCCCTGGAGGACACAAGTGTGCATGAGCATTTGTTTGTGCACAAGAGAGAAAAAGAAAGAAATCATGAATGTGTAAAAGACCTCCTGTATATGCATATGTGTAAGACAGGGGTGTCAAACCTGATTTCATTGAAATCCACTTCAGGGTTGTGTTTGACCTCGGGGAGCAGGGTGGGCAGCTCGACATCAGTTGTATCAGGGGCGCCTCTGGTGGCCTGAGCACTCTGCCAGCAAAAACAGGCTCCTGAGCTCCATTTTTGGCTGCAAAGGCCTCCAGCAACCCTCTCCCACCGAAAACGGAGCTTGAGAGGGTCACACACAGAGCTCACAAGGGTCACAAGCAGCCCTCCCGAACTCCATTTTTGCTGGCAAAGGCACTATGAACTGGTCCTTTGCTGTTTCCAGGGCAGCCCCACAGGTCAGATCTAAGCACCCCCCGGGACGGATCTGACCCCCAGGCCTTGAATTTGACACCACTGGTATAAAGGATATTATGTGTATATGAGGAAGAATGTTTGTGTGAGAGTCTCAAGAATTCAAGGCTGTTGTCCTGGTGTTTTTCCCTCCAATTTCAGCCCTAATAATGTTGTCAGATAGGTTAGCCTATGAGATAGGTTGGGTTGAGAGGCAGTGATTGGCTCAGAGTCACCCATTGCACTTCCATAGCTGAGGATAAATTTGAATCAGATTCTTCTCAGTTTAATGAAATACCTCAGTGGCAGCACCACATTGCCCTCATTCCACCTGTATCTCATTTCACACAATATTCTCAAATTCTAGTGGCCTATTTTACAACCAAGAAATATTTTTTTCTTATAATTAAACACTGGAAAAGTATACATCCTGTGTTTATATAAGTTATAAATATGACATTTGACTCCATGCAAATACTCTGGCTGTTACTTTTCTTTGCCTTTAAGAAATCCTATGTCTTTGCTATACAGAAATATAACTACAGTATAAGCAATTTGGCCTAGCACTACAACTCATCAGGCAGGATCCAGGATCCTTATGTCCTCTCTCCAACCTGCCTTTTCTTTAAGCTAAAAAAGAAGCCATAAATGTGGTAATCATCTCAAACCAGGTAATTGCAGGGACTGTGCAGGACTTTAGAATAATTTGGAAAAGGAGGCAAGAGTGTGAATATAGCACCATCTTGCAACTATGGCAACTGCAGAGGGCAGCTGCATGACTCCAAGAATCAAGGTTACACCCACTCCACCCATCCTTATTCTAGAACAGGGGTGTCAAACTGGCAGCCTGCAGGCCAGATGCATAACGTGCAGGCCATGCCCATCCCAGCTCTGCAAATGGGAAAAATGTCGCAAAACATCACATGATGGCAACATGATGCAGCCATTGGTGGGTTGCCCCCGGTTCTATAGAACCAGTAGAAAAACCAGCTGGAGGCTCCGCCCACTGACCTGGATATCATCATAAGTGATCTGTGCATGTGCAGAAGCTTCTGTGCAAGCGCGAAGCGAGTGAGAGTGCGTGGGCACGATGCGAACCGGTAGTAAAGGTAAGTAGAACCCACCCCTGGATGCAGCGAGTTTGACAGCCATGCTCTAGAAAGTCTAATCTGCACGCAAGAGTCTTCACAAAAACTCAAGAATAAGGCTTGAGTTGTTCTTCACAAAAACTCAAGGACAATAAGCAGCTTTTATTATAGTTCTTGGAATGACAAAAATAAGCTTCTGCAGATCTAAATGACTAGCAATGTATGGGTATATTATTTGTAAGTGTTTGTCTTTGGATTTAAACCCTGCTTTCTTTTCATGGTAATGGACTTCTGGCAGCTTAATACTCAGGTTTGGCTGGTGAGGGCAGTTACACTACATACTTTTTCTTAGATTCTTTGCTTCCCACAGTTAGCTCTCAGATTGGGAAAGGCTAGTCATTTCTTTTCATCTTTACAGATTTCACATTACATATTATAATATGTAATGTATTATTGAGGCCTTTGAACTATGGTGCTGGAGAAGACTCCTGCGAGTCCCTTGGACAGCAAGGTAATCAAACTGGTCAGTCCTAGAGGAGATCAGCACTGACTGCTCTTTAGAAGGCAAGATCCAAAAGATGAAACTCAAATACTTTGGCCACCTAATAAGAAGGAAGGACTCACTGGAGAAGAGCCTAATGCTGGAAACAATTGAGGGCAAAAGAGGAAAGGGACAGCAGAGAATGAGGTGGCTGGTTGGAGTCACTGAAGCAGTTGGCGTGAGCTTAAGTGGTCTCCGGGGGATAGTAGAGGACAGGAAGGCTTGGAGGAAAGTTGTCCATAGAGTCACGATGGGTTGGACACGACTTCACAACTAACAACAACAAAATTTATCATTTACATATCATTATGAGAGTAAAATGTGGGAGACCACATCTGCCATAGGAAAGTTGGGATATAAATGCAATAACAATAACGGCCAATTTCACAGCATTGTGAACACAACATAATATACTGTCACTCCTATAGCTAAGTAATCTCACTGGTGATTCAAACAGTGCAAAACCATTGTGAGCCATTTTGAAAATATGGAATCTTTGTCCACTTTCTTTACGAAGTGCCTGGCATTGAATGACCCCTTGCTCATCTACTGTCCAAGCTTCATAGATCCCCTTTTCCATTGGTCAGACATGGGAAACATGGAAAGAAAAGAAAGCCTGGTAGGACTTCAAGACCTGTCTTGCCCCAAAAGTATTAAATTCCCATTGCATGTTCTTGCTATTGTCCCACATTCCAGCAACGTTGTCTCTGGAAGCACCCAATGAACAACATCCATTTGCTGAGCCTTAGCATCACCATCTTGAAAAGGCCTACCAGGAACAAAAGAAGGCTCTTCCCTTGTATGGCCTGCTCCCTTCCCTTTCATGGTCTATATTTAACCTTAAACAAATCTGATGTTGTTAAAAATTAAAATTGTTCCACCCTAGCCCCAGAACTGACTGGATTTATAGGTAGTCCTATTACCACAATTGGAGCCAACATTTCCACTGCTAAGCAAGGCAGTTGTTAAGTAAATCATGCCTGATTTTACAACCTTTTTGCCATGGTTGTTAAGTGAATCACTGCAGTTGTTGAGTGAATCATTCAGTTATTAACCAAATCTAGATTCCACCACTGACTTTGCTTGTTGCTTTGCTGGGAAAGTCACAAATGGTGATCACATAACCCCAGGACACTGCAACCGACACTGCAACCGTCATAAATACATGCTTGTTGCCAAGTGCCCAAATTTTGATCACATGACTATGAGGATGCTGCAAGGGTTGTAAGTGTGAGGTCTGGTTGTAAGTCACCTTTTTTTTCCAGTGCCATTGTAATTTCAAACAGTCACTTAAAAATGGTTGTATTACGAAGATTACTGTAAATAAATATTATGGAACAATGTACATATACACACCCTTGCTTGCTATCCATTGAAACTGTCAAGATACACTCTGTCCAAATGAACTGTAAAATTTCTTCTGAAACTGTGATGCCCATTGTGAAAAGCCTTTGCCTACCATTCAGGTACAGTACTGTAATGTTACAATGCTGAGATATTTTTCTAATTGAATGTATGTTCCAATAAAAGAAAATGAATGGAAAAAGGCAGACTATATACAGTAATGTTCTATATAAAAGTTTAGAACATAGCTTTTAAGCAGTGAGTAGCACTGTATGGAGCTACTTAGGTATAATTCCTGAGATCAATGGCCCTTCAACAATCCTCAAATGAAAATTGGGAGGAGAGTTTGAACAATCATATTTAAAAATGATTAACATTGGCTATAGATGTTCAGATATCAGTCCTTTAACCTAAGGCTTAAAGAAAAAGAAAGGTGGGGGGAGGAAATAGTTACTTTTGAGAGGGACTGGAATTAGTTGACGTTTATAGTAGGGCTGCCAGATTTCTGATAAAAGAAGAAAGAATTCAAAGAGAATCTAATGGTTTTTATAGGAAAGAAGTTTCATTTCCTCCATTACCAGGAGTCAGTTTCTGTGAAAACAGCACATGTTGTTAAAAGCATCTCTTTATTTTTATTTTTTTTAAACTCTGACAAAAATGGAAAAGTAGTAGGCACTCACTTTTCTGGGTCAAGTTTCATCAAAGATGACGGACAACAATATTACAAAGCATTTTGTTATGCCTGTACCTTTTTACTCAATAACTGTAATTGAAATCCTTGGTAGAAGGATTGCCTTTATATAACAGACAGAACTTTCAGTCACTTAACTTTCCCTCCCTTTCTTCCTCCCATTTTAGCATTTCTATGAAACAGTAAAAGCATAATATCACACCCACATGCACACATATGGGAGGGGGGGAGAGATTGAGAGAGAAAGCACTTTTGTGTAATCTTCTTTGCTGCAAAATTGCTCACAAAAGTTTGAAACGGATTAAATATCTTCAGAGAGAACTAGTTTGAAATTGAAATAAATCGGAGGAATATTGTTAAAAAGTAGCAAGTTTAGTTAGCATTTTAATCAGACACCAGCACATTAACATAACATAGAATACATTAGTATAGTGCTACTTTCAAGTCTGTGATAAATTATTGTCTCTATGTCCCCTCTGTCATATTTAGTGAAAAGTAAATTCCAGATCTTCAATTCAAAATTTAACAATTTATAGTATTTAAAACTAAGATTACATGAGCGTGTCAAGTTCTTAGTTTTGCAAACTTTAAAAAAATCAGTGCGTTTCCTCATATTTTTATACTATGTGCACATTGCATACCTTTTTTTCTGAATATATTTATTTTTTCAACCAGAAATATACATATTCTTGTTCTCAGATCTTTTTAGCCAACAGGTCTAAATATAGTAAATTTATATAATTAGTTCTGTATGAATTAATTTCTAATCCATCTCTTCCTAGAAAAACAACAGATTTGCAAAAACAAAAAATGTTGGTTTAGTACAGGGGTGTCAAACTCAATTTCATTGAAGACCACATCAAGTGTTCTGTTTGACCTCAGCGGGCCGGGGTAGGTGTGGCCAGGGTGAGCTCCATTTCTGGCTGCGGCAGCCTCCGCCAGTGAAAATGGAGCTCGGGAAGACTACGTGCTCCATTTTTGCTAGCAGAGGCACCATGGGTCAGTTCTTTGCTGTTTCCATGGTGACCCCGCAGGCCAGATCTAAGGCATCCCACAGGCCGGATCCGGGCCTTGAATTTGACAACCCTGGTTTAGTAGGATGCGGTTTATCTACCTCATAGAAAGTCCCATTACTGACAATCTTCCAGAAAGAAGCTTGGCTTCATCAGTTCACAATAGTGGTATTTGGCGCCCGATTCTCCATTCAGAAGATTTTATTTCTATAATATTTTGTAATCAAAGTCCTAAAAGACAGCAGACCAGTGGTGACGAAGAACATCATTCATTCTCATAATATCATGTGCTGTGATGTTTTTTGGGGTCACTTGGATGCCAAACTACATACTATAGTATATAGTATATATACTATATGTATATCTGCATACAAAACACCCATGACATGCATGTGGAAATATATTCTGAACGAGCATTACAGGTGTAATACCATAAGCCAGGCAAGCATCTCTCTCAATTGCCCCCAAAAGGGTTATCATCTTAATAGATTTCTATATGCTGTTAGAAGAATTCTATTGTAGGGTGGCAACAAATGTCAACTTCAAAGAGAAATTCAATTAAACACAAAGCCAACATCTCTCCTGTGGACCGTTTTAACATTTTTGTCTCTGATCTCCAGAAACCTGAGGTTTTACTCATTTATGCTGCATGGTAATTATTTATGTTGCCTTGATTAAATGATGGCTCTTAAAAGCTTCTGATGATTAGTTTATGGTGCCTCCAAAAAGTATGTCACAGTTCTTTTCACTGAAAGTATGAGAGCAACAAACTCAGATCTGTTAAGCACTAGCGTAAATTATTTGAAATATGTAACCTAATGAGAGAAAATGTTTATTGTTCACCCATGTATAAAATATATAATCTTTAGTTACAGTATATCAGTCTATAAATCTCAGGCACATGACTTATTACAATTTTCAAATAACTGCTGTTATAGTATTTATGAGCAAAAGATGTTGCGTAATTTTAAACCTTTTCCTCATTTGCTAAAACAGTAAAAGTATTTACTGTTAATTATTTATTGGATCCTACAGTAAAATCATGGTTTCACTACATCAGTTTAGAAAAGATTGCAGCAATTTTACATATTAATTTCTCCCCCTCCCACCTCCCAGCAAGAACTAGCCAGATTATCTGCAAAAATAAAAGCTCTACGATGTAAAAATGTGCCAAGTTTTTCATATCAGAACATTCAGGATGTGAGTCCAGTCTAAGATGAATGGAACCAGGAAGGTAGAATAATTGTTTGGGGCAAGTGATTTATTACAGGGCACTAAATCGCTCTCCAACAAGCATTCCCATTCTGTATGTCAAATTGCCCTACTGTTTTATGCCATATCTACGCTCTGTAATCATAGAACTGTCACATTTAAGGATTTGGAGCAATAAAAATTGCCAAAAAGTGAAAATGATCATAGATAATATAAATCAGTTTACAAGGTAGAAGGATTGTGTCCCAACTTAGCTGCTTATCTGCTGATGCTGGGGTTTGATGTAAAATGTAATGAAAAAAATGAACATTAAAATTAAAGAGAAAGAGAAAAATTCACATATCACATACAGTTATAATACAACCAAAAGAAGTTCCTTCTTGTTTTTTTAACAGCCTGTTGGAGTTAAAACTAGTCCTGTTAATAAAAGAGAACGCACATTTTTCTTTATAATAATCTCTTTATAATAATCTCAACACAAATGAATAATAATAACCACTACCCTATACTAACTTTTCAGAACTTTAATTTCCAGAATCATTTATCAAAAATGAACACACATTTGCTGCAGCTCTGTGATATTGTAGTACCTAAGATGTGCTTCCTGATGACAGAAGTATAAAATGCACCTTCAACCTAAACATGATGATTCAATGGGACACAGCAGCAGAACTAAACAGATTCTAGGACTTAACTATGGCTGAGATGTTGAAAGCTAAAGACTCAGGATGCAATTGTGCATGGAAACTTGCATGCATGATGTCATAACAATGGTTTTGAAGAAAGACTATCCTGTCCAATGACGGATGAAACCTCACGCCAGAGTTAGACTAGGCAGACTGCAAGCCACAATCCTCTGTATAGTTTTTTGCACATCATTATCTCTCTGGATCAGGCAACGGTAATATAAGTTAGCTCACAAAATTGACATGGATGATGATATATCTTGCATGTCAAAAATATGACAAAAAGAACAAAAGTCTTCGCAGGCTGGAAAGCTTTTTTTTAAAAAAAACACAGTTTCAACAACTTTGATTAAAATGTCTAAAAAAGATAAATAGTTACAGATACCTGGTAATTATTCTTCTCAAGATAAAAATGGAAGCTTGCTTCTCTGAAGATTTAGCCTAGTTAACTGGAAAAGATGCAAACAAGAATTTAAAATAATCTTTGACAGTTCACTAATCATATCCTTCCAGAGAAAATACTGTATCTCCTGATGTTGATAAATTGGAGAATAACTATTAGTATTCAGTTACTTGCTAGAATTTGTCTCGGAGATCACTTGACAGGAATATGTACTGGAAACAAGAGCTTATATGAGCCCTTTTGTATGTTCAGTGTAAATAGATGTAAGGTGTGCCTCCACAGGCAAGAAGCATGTGTTGGTTCCCACTTCTCCTGATGAATGCCCAATGAAGGTTTATCACACTACATTCTTTAGTTTTTGAAAGCCACATCTGATAACTTTGGGGTAGAGGAGAAATTATATTTATTGTAACATTCAAACTCAGTTTCTGGTCTGAATGTTTTTTCTTTGAATTGAGGTTTGTAATGAGATCATGCTTTCCTTTCTTTCTTTCTTTCTTTTTTCTTTCTTTCTTTCTTTCTTTCTTTCTTTCTTTTTTCTTTCATTTTTCTATCTTTCTTTCTCTTTCTTTCTCTTCCTTTTTCTTTCTCTTTCTTTCTCTCTCTCTCCCTCTTTCTTTCTTTCTTTCTTTCTTTTGTTCTTTCTTTCCATTTTTATTTCTTTTCTGATGTTTTATTAAAAGCTTATATCTGTTTCCCATTTTGTGGGTTCTTTGTGAACATAAACCAGAATGTGTTGGCAAACACACACACACACACAAATGAGCTATGAATTTCTGATGCTGAAAGCAAACAAAGAAAAAAAAAGCTTAAGCTTTCCAGCTTCTGCATCATTAAGATATTGTATCACATGCACATACAGGTCATGATAAATAGAGAAATGATTCAGCAGAAGCCCTTCGGACTAACGTCTTAATGTCCCTGTGATTCATATTGTCCAGAACACTGAACAGCCTGCTCATAAGGATAAGGCTAATAAGAATCAAGCAATTGATGTTGGGGGTGTATCATGATATTTTTCTCATATCAACAGCCTCTGTCTCCCCAGGCTCTAAAAGAGGCACTAAGCCAACTTTGCTGCATTGGGTCTGGGTATTGGAATGTTGCTTCAATGCTTTGTATTTATAGTGCACATCCTCAGCTGCCTGCTTTTAATTTGCCAAATATGTTATTTCTCTCTTTGTCTCCTTGTAATAAGGAGTAAGTGTGTCAGAGGAAACTTAAAAGGTGGGAAGAGATTCTGAATCATCCTGTTTCCACACCCAAGTCCCCTGTGGGGTGGGGGACACCCTATTTTCCTTTTTTCATGAGAGAGAGAGAAAGTCTTCCTTGTTCTTCCTCTCCATTGTGTTCCAGTCTTCTTTGTCCAGGCCTTATGGCATTCAATAAAAGCCACAATGATGTCACATGCACCATATGCCATTGCATAAATGATATATATATATATATTTGTTTTCTAATATATATATATATATATATATATATATATATATATATATATATATATATATATTAATGAAATGTATGTCACTCATCTCATTATACAAAAATGTTCAGCATGTCATTCACCTGATGACATGATGTGCACAACATTTCTTGCTATCTCCCCCTGATTCTCCTGGAAATACCCACGGTTGTGAATTTGGATGGTTTTGGAAAGAGAAAGCCTATCACAGGTTTTCTCTTTCATGATATTTTCCTCAATAAAATGGTAAATATGGGCTAAATGTATCAGATGGTTGGATGATATTACCCAAAGAGTTCTCATTAATGGCTCCACTTCAAAAAAGACTGTTAACATAGGACCATGTTCAGAGAAGAACTACCAAGATGGTGACAGATCTAGAAACAATACCCTGTAAGAAATGGTTAAAGAATCCTTGTATATTCAGCCTACAGATGTAATGACTGAGATATATGATAACACTCTGCAAACATTTGAATAACTAGAGAAGTGGACATTATGTGGTGTCTGTCAGGACAGGACTATAAGCAGTATGTTAACATGATGAAGGAATGGTTTAAGATTAAGGTCATCAAAACAAAATTCTTGCTGGTTTGAGCCAATAAAAGAGACTGCTTCCAAAACTGTGCTTCTCCCCTTTTTTGATCCCTTGCAACTAGCATTTGGTGGCAATCTGGAAAAATGCTCCATGACATAAAGTTATCAAGGCTATCAGTCATCAGTAAAGTTGTCAAGGCTATCAGTCATGATTGATTATGTGACATCAAATTATTGCTAACTCCTACAAAACATATGTATAATGCCCATGGTGATCTGTCCCCAATGTGGCCTTTCAGATTTTTAAATAGTACACCCTTCACCATTATAATTGAGTCCATCCCTCTTGCTTCTCTTTTATTTCCTCATACATTTCCCAGCATTACAGCCTTCTCAAGAGAGTTAGGTTTTTGTATAACATGTTCAAAATAGAATAATAAGTGCAAATAACAATAATAAAATTGAGAACTCTGGATTGATTTGTTCAATGACATGTTTGTTTCTTTTCTTGGCTGTATTATCAGAAATCTTCTCCAACACCAAAGGTACAAAGTGTCAATACTCTTTCTATCCTGTTTCTTCAAAGTCCAACTTTTGTTTCTATAGATTATTGCTAGGAATACCACTGTTTGCTAAACTTTGTAAACATAGATGCATCCGGACACCTGAATATTTTTTTTCAAAGACTTCATTATTGCTCTAATAAGTGCTAGTTTTTTTAACTATTAATTTCTTTATTGTTGATTGATCCTAATCAGCAGTAAATGATCCTAAAGGGCAAATTGTTCACTACTTTGATATTTTCATTGTTAGCTTCAAAGCAGGCTGCTGTCATTAGATTGGGCTTCTTTATCATATTCCCATTTTTCACTCTCCTCCTTGAACTTTTTTAATGGAGCTTGCAGATTCTTTGCATTTTAGCTTTTAGTGTGGTATCATCAGCAAAGCACAAGGTGTTGATATTTCTTCCTTCACTTTTAAAACTATGCTTATCTTCTTCCAGTCCATCTTAGATGTGATGGATGGATGGATGGATAGATGGATAGGTGGATAGATAGATAGATGGATGGATGGATAGATGGTAGATAGATGATAAACAAATATAGATGATTGAGAGATCAGAGATTAGAGATCAGAGATCAGAGAGAGTATAGTGTAGTGTAGTATAGTTAGTATATAGTGCATAGCATAGCATAGCATAGCATAGCATAGCATAGCATAGCATAGCATAGCATAGCATAGCATAGCATAGCATAGCATAGCATAGCATAGCATACGCTCCTTTATCAACCTGAAGCCAGACTGTTTCACTATGTTTTGTCTGTAATGAGGTGACCTGTATGTTGGTTTCTCCTGAAGACAATGTGTTTTCTGGGTTTCCTATTTTTTGAAGCATATTCAGTAGCTTGAAATGATTGAAACAATCTAAGATCTTTCTATAATCATTGAAGCACACTCTGGCTTCTTTATGCATTCTTTGATGTTCTCAATTATCCATATATACCAGAAATAATGTATCATATTTATTGACCTTTTCTAAAGGAAACTTGAACATCTGGCATCGTTTTTTCCTTGTAGAGTTCTAATCTGCATTGGATGATCCTTACCATTATTTCTTTCATGGGTTTAACCAGTACTTTTTAATTTGTTATCACTGTGTCATATGCTAATGAATCCCACAAGTTAATTAGGTACTTTCTTTGGTCTGTCTTAAATCTCTTCCACTCAGCTTCATTAGATGACTCCTGGTGGTTTGAGAAAGAGAGAGAGAGAACAAACCTTCTCCCTATTAAATTATTCAGCATGAGAAACTTTTCCAATCTACTGCAAATCACTTTGAAAGCTAGCAACAGATCTTCATCTAACTTGCCACAAGAACGTATCTTGAACTACCTCTTTATCATTCCTAGTGCAGATTATACAAGGAAAGGGTGGCATTGTTATTTTTACATTTTTTGCTATTCTTCTGTATCATTATCTGATATCAAGAGATAATTAAAATAATCTGAATGAGGCCAAGTAGCTTTGGGGCAAGCGAATAGCTTTTGGGGAAGCAAAAGGAGAACAAGAAATAATTGGATTTTAGAAACTTTTTTTTAAACTTAATCTCTTTGGAAGGTAATATTTCAAAATATACATCTTATTAAGATTCAGAAATACCTGAAAGTATACTGAATCCATTTTTTCTAAAGAAAATTAATCTATATTACTTTTGTGCATTTTCCAGCTGAACCACAATTAGTAAATATTTTCAGAACTAATTTGTCATTTTCTGACGAGAATATGTGTGATAGTTCCCTAACTCTTTAGAGAATAGTATTGTTCAAAATATTTTTTAATCAAGTTGGAATTACACAGCATACATAATTTCCATAAACTGCTTACACAGATGTAAATATAAAATAGTGGATGAAGATTTTTAAAATGAAAGGATAAAATTAAAATTATCTCAGGCCTGTTTTGGAGTACAAATCTCTATCTTAGTAGAGAAGTTTTGGATTAGTGGTTTAACAAGCATATATTATTTCTAGTTAAATAAAAGAGCTCTTATCATAGTTACAAAGATATAGAAATACTTAAAAGCATAAGTAGCAAATGTAAAAGAGGAAAAATCAGGACATCCCATGATAAAAGAGGAACTTTTGCTTACTGGGATAATACCCTGTTTCCCCCAAATTAAGACATCCCCTGATAATAAGCCCAATCAGGCTTTTGTGCGCATGGCAATAAGGCCAAACACTTATTTCAGGGTTCAAAAAAAATATAAGACAGGGTCTTGTTTTCGGGAAAACACGGTATATTCCTTATATGTATAAAATACCACAGAAACATAATTGGGAGTGTGGGTTAAAGCCCAATTTGATGTGCAAAAATATTAGATTATATGCAGAGGGCCGAACACCCTATGAACTGCCACAGTAAGGAGGAACTCACTGAGTGAGCCAACAGATATACTTTGTCTGGAGAATTCAACTGAGGAGAGGAAAGAAGCAGAAGGAGGAAGAATTGAGTGAAAGACTGAGGTGGGGATGAGAGAGGCTATTGATGGTTTACTAAGTGCTGTTAACTGTCTACAGTATTGTGTGTAATTGGAATATCTCGGGTTGCTGACCTAGTTGAGGCATTTCCAAGATTATATAATTAAGCCAGCTCCTCAGATAGTGACCTCACTGAGAAAAGAGGGAAAGTAAACAGGATGTTGGCGGGGAAATATAGGTGGGGGAATTTGTAGGTTTTGGTCATCAGAGAAATTGGGAGATGGAGGATCTGCAGGGGATATGCAATATTTCTTCTCTTTTCGGGAAATAACAAAAACTATATAAAGCAAAGCTTCAGACTGATTGCCCTCATGGAACAGAAGATAAGAAGGTCAAGGAGCTAAAATAGGCCTATAGAGAGCCATTAGCACCAAGAAGCCTCCCAGAAGATAGAGGAAAGTTAAACAGATAGAGAAGAGTACCAACAGGCCCAAGATTGTGAAGAAGAGCATTCCAACTTTGGAGCTTCAAAATAGATTCTAGAACATACCTACTGATAATGTTTCTGAAGTGCTGGATGAAAAGCAGCTTTAAGAAGAGCCACAATCTTCTTAAATTGATGAAATAGAGTGTTTCTGCCCTGAAGAAGAAGTGATTTTGTATATGTAACCAGAGATTCTTTATTGAAAAGAACAGAAGCAAAAAATCTGTTGGCTAGACTGCCTATCAGGAGAAGTGTGCTGATTTCCTGGAGCAAATATTAGAGTGATGACTGACAAGAATTAGGTCCATTGACAAATTCAATCTCATTTATCTATATGGGAACAAATGACCCAGCTGGCATTGTTATGGAGGTATTGCAAGGGACTATAAAGAAAAGTGAAGGAGCTGATGGCCCATGAGACATTTCTTCACTCCTTCATGTTGAGGACATGGCCCAAGAAGAAAACAAATAATATGGGAAATAAACAACTGGCTACATTGGTGGTACAAGAGGAACAGTTTGGAAAATGGACATATTTTCAAGGTGAGACAAGACATTGTCTGTACCTCACAAGAAACTGGCATAAATGTCCATAGCAAACTGAGGTTTTGTAAAAACAGTGAAAGAGAAGTTGTGTTAGCACAATGTAACTTCCACCCCTAATGTATTTGCATGTGAGATGGTGATGGAAGTACCATAGAAAGGAAGCTAACATTAAATTATGCATTTTGTTGTTTACCGTTTCCTTTGCTCTCTTCTTCAGATGCTGATGAGAACTAGGGATAATGTGTTCAGAAGTCACCATACAAGCCTGAGTTGGAAGTTTTTAAACTGAATTGACAGTTCAAAAACTTCCAAGGCTCTGTTTTAGGCCCAGTACTCTTCAACATCTTCACCAATGATTTGGACGAGGGGATAGATGGGGAACTCATCAAACTTGCAGACAACACCAAGCTATCAGGAATAGCCAACACTCCGGAAGATAGGCTTAAGACACAGAAGGATCTTGACAGACTTCAACATTGGGTGCTATCTAACAAAATGAAATTCAATGGTGAAAAAAGTAAGGTTCTACATTTAGGCAAGAAAAACAAAATGCACGGTATATGTGGTACCTTGCTCAATAGTAGTAACTGTGAGAGGGATCTTGAAGTCCTGGTCGACAACCATTTAGATATGAGCCAGCAGTGTGTAGCAGCTGCCAAAAAAACCAACACAGTTCTGGGCTGCATAAACAGAGAATCAAGATCACGTGAAGTGTTAATACCACTTTATAATGCCTTGGTAAGGCCACACTTGGACTACTGCATTCAATTTTGGTCGCCACGATGTAAAAAAGATGTGGAGACTCTAGAAAGAGTGCAGAGAAGAGCAACAAGATGATTAGGAGACTGGAGGCTAAAAAACATATGAAGAACGGTTGCAGGAACTGGGTATGTATAGTTTAATGAAAAGAAAGATTAAGGGAGACATGAAAGCAGTCTTCCAATATCTCAGAGGCTGCCACAAAGAAGAGGGAGTCAAGCTATTCTCCAAAGCACCTGAGGGCAGGACAAGAAGCAAAGGGTAGGAACTAATCAAAGAGAGAAGCAACAGTTAGAACAATTAATCAGTGGAATAACTTTCCTCCAGAAGTTGTAAATCCTCCAACACTGGAGATTTTAAAGAAGAGATTAGATAACCATATGTCTGAAGTGGTGTAGGGTTTCCTGCCTAAGCAGGGATTGGACTAGAAGACCTTCAAGGTCCCTTCCAACTCTGTTATTCTGTATTCTGAAGGGAAGAGGATGCAGGCCTAGAAAACAGGCTGACTCAAAAAGGAGCTTGAACCTAGTAGATCCTAGGTCACTTCCAACCGTCATATTTTATGATTCTAAGTTTCTATTTTTTTTAAAAAAAAACCCTCATTATGTTCTGATGATTAGTTAAAAAATAAGAAGTGGAAAACATTTAGGCTCTGGGCATTTCTGAGAATGTAGGGCTGCCCTTGGCTAAATTTCTTTCAACATTCTTTACTTTCTGCAAAAGATGCTAAACAAAAAAAACATAACTCAGTTCTATATACAGAAAAGATCTTTGTGAAAGTTTAAGGAGCTACGCCATTTATTTTTAGTAGTCCTAGATTTGTTCAGTAACATACGTATTTCTCATGAATGTCTCTCATTGTAGAAATATGTAGAGTTTCGTTGTAGAATTCAATTTACCTATAGCCACCTGTGTTTTAGCTTTCATTTAAATGCTAACTTTAGACCTTCATGAAAACCAACCAAATTCATTGGTCTATTTTTATGGATGTCTCTACCAATAATCCTTCTTTTTGGATTCATCTTTAAATTCTATTTCTCACTTACAAATAGGAAACAGACCTGAGGAGTTATGGGAAGAGATGAGACATCATGAAAATGCAGGAGAAAATATATTCGCAAATTTCACAGAAAAAGATCTAATTAGCTTTCAGAATAAAATTAACGTTGAACATTTTTAAAAGATAATGTCAGTGTGTATCTTTAATGTGCATAAAGATACCGAATTGTTTTATTTTGTTGGCTCAAAAATAAATATGGACAGAATGCTGGAGAGTAAGAAGATTAATTCTAGGAAGGAGAGAGATTAGGCAAGACTATGAAAAACAAATACATGTCTGTAACAACAAAATGAATATATTAGTGGTCTTTCCATTGGCAATGAACAGCTGTGAAAGCTGGACTTTAAAAAAAAGTTAAAGAAAAATGTGATATATAAAATATGGATCTGGAATTAAGAGTTCTCCAGAATTGTTTTTTGTTTGTTTGTTTGTTTATTGTCTCCCTAAAGACAATAATGAAAAAAACATGTCACATACATTTGACATTTAAGGTGATGTAATAGAAAAAGTTACTTTGCTTGGCAAGTTGAGAGAAGTAGAAGACAATCAATAATATGAAGAACATTACCTATTAAAGAGATTACTGCACAGTAATGGATGAATTACACATTGGATGTTGCAGGCAAATTAGTATGGTGAGTATTTGCATATGCAGCCTTCTGGAACTGACCCTAATCAACCTATACCCAAAATCTGGGAGTAAATCAAGCTGATAATGCTGGATGCTATTTCTGAACTTTGCTGAAGAAATTCTTGTACTTTTGTTTTGGAGTGCTCAAGCATAAAATAAAAATGCTAGTGGTTCTGGACTAAAACAAAATGATTAACTCTGGTGAGATCCTAAATAAACAAATAATAATGCCTTCTTAATTAATCTTGTTCACTCCTAAATGGAAATTAAGATCTTTAGTATACATACTGGACAATTATCTTTCCAGCACAGAATGACTGATACCTTAATAAGTATTCACTCTTTGAGTTTGTCAATCTTTACAATTTGTCAATCTTTACAAATTCCTATCAGGGAAAAATCCCAACAGAAATGTTGAAAAGCCACAAAATTAATTAAAGCCATCTGGCTACCATTCTGTTTTCTCAGACCATGGCATGATTTGGTTAGCTTCTTTTTGGCTTATAAAAATATACAAATCCAAATATTCATGCACACATTTTCAGAAAAGACTGCAATCAATCAAAAGAGTAAGGCTATTATTAAAAGGTTCACAGCCCTTTGACACTTTCAGCATTTCAATGAGCTTCTTATTTCAGTTGCTATTCATATTCTATTAGAGTTTAAGAAAGAATTACATTGTTTAAATAGTAATAAGGTGCCTAAGATGAATTCATCAGGTATATATGAAGAAGACTTTCACTGAAAAACCTTTATGCTTCCTAGGCTTTTATTACATCAACAAAAAGGCCATCTAGTTCTTATACTAAATATTTACTCCATGTCTAAACCCCTTTTGATTCTCTTGAAGTCTTTCAAATGAATATTTAATTTCCATTTCCATACCAGAATATTGTTGAGTTGTTTCTAGAGAATAGAAGAATTCAGGGCACTTCGGTAAGGCAAGGTGAATTGATACCCATATTTTTTCTACTTCATGCAGGACATTGTCTGAAAAGGCAGCTGGATGTGAGCTCCAGACTGCTGAAATTCTCTTAGGAATAAAGAGATCTGGAAATTGCCCATATGTACTCTGGACAGTTGATTTTGGTAGTGAGTGGCAGAAATGGATGTTTTTGCAGCTGCTTGTGATTATTTATTTATTTATTTATTAGATTTATATTGCCCCCTATTCACCCATGGCAACTCATGGGTGAATAGGAGTGAATTTTTATATTACAGAATATAAAAAAACCACATTTAAGAAACAGTAAAACACATAAAAAATCAAATCACCCCTGACCCCTACCTCCTGCCCCAGTGATAGCCAATCATCCAAGCCATTTAATGGGCTCCATCCCACTCTGGGTTCCCCAGGCCCATGGCAGAACCAGGTTTTTAGCTCCTTCTGGAAGAGAATTAGGTGGGAGCCAATCTAATCTCTGGGGGAATGATGTTCCAGAGAAAGGGAGCCACCATGGAGAAGATCCTTCTTCTGGGTCCTACCAGGTGCATCTCCCTTGGGGATGGGACCTGCAGAAATTCCCTGCCTTCCCACTCTAATGGGTCAGGTAGATGTGACCAGCAGAGACGTCCCTCAGATAACCTGGTCCCAAGCCATGAAGGGCTTTAAAGGTGACAACCAGTACCTTGAATTGCACCCGGAAGCAAATCGGCAGCCGATGCAGCTCCCACAGGAGAGGTGATATATGTGCACACTGGGGTCTGCACAAAACCATGTGGGCCGCTGCATTTTGCATCAACTGGAGCTTTTTGGATGCTCTTCAAGACCAACCCCATGTAGAGCGCATTGCAATAGTCAAGATGGGAAGTGACTAAGGCACGAGTGACTGTGAGTAAGGATTGCCAGTCCAGGAAAGGGCATAACTGGCGCACAACTTGCAGTTGCACAAAGGCCCTCCTGGCCGTGACCATCACCTGCTCTTTGAGCAGGAGTCGTGAGTCCAGGAGAATCCCCAGATTACACACAGGGTCTGTTTGAGGTAGTGCCACCCCATCCAAGACCAAAGAATGGCAATTCTTCCTGAGCCAACAAACCCCAAACCCAGAGCCACTCGGTCTTGCCAGGATTTAGTTTCAACCCATTGCTTCCCATCCAACCCCTAACAGCCTATGACTCCCAGATTAGCTGGGAGTCATAGGTTCCATTATGTTCTTAGTTATAAATGCTGCCTTTTTATGGACCCAAACTTTGAGCAAGTCTCATTTTTCCAATCACTTTGAAGATTTAATTTTTTTATTGCTTCTTTAAGATTGAATAACTTTTGAAGCTACAAGTTTACCAGTCATTGGGGAGTTTCTCTTCAATCCATTAAAAAGAAAGAAAATTATGTGTTTCCAGCTTTATAATATTTTTGGTTTTTTTGCAATATATAGCAAAGGGATGATTATAGAGTTATTTTTGGAAAGTTTCTAAGTGCTAAGATTTTGGATAAAATTGATTTAAAGAAAGACACTGAAGTTAATTAGAAAAATTCTCTCAAGTGGGAAAAAGTCATCTTGTTTATATTTCGAACTCAAAACAAGACTTTGAAAGTTGATTACTAGAGCACAAGATGGCTATTTTAAAGGAAATGTTTGATCTGTGAGCTTGTGAAATGCTCAACTTTTTAATTCCATACTGAAGTTCTTAGTGAAATATGAACAAATTTTTTTACTGAAGGTGAACAAGTTTCTTTAAAAAATAATTGAAATCTACTTTAAGGTGGATTTAAAAAACTATAATGTGATGGCTCCCTTGGATGCCAGCTTGGGTGATAAGGAAGAGCCAGCTCCAGGGAAATCTGAGAGGGACAATGGGAAGCATCAGGGAGACCTGGAAGGCTCCACAACAAGAACAGATAATTGAGCCAGGTGGTGCCAGGAACATCAGGGGAATCCATGAGCAAACAACCAGATTACTGGCCAACTGCACAAACAGAAGGGAGACACTGAGTGCTGTAGCCAGTGAGTGTTGATTACCATCCAGCTGTGTGGGCTGGAGAAGAGAGGCAGCTGCAGCTAGTCAGTGGTGAAGAAGAGGAGTTGCCTAGTTGTGCAAAGCTAAGCGGAGTGAGCTGCAATGGAGGTCAGAATAGAATAGAATAGAATAGAATAGAATAGAATAGAATAGAGTAGAGTAGAGTAGAATAGAATAGAATAGAATAGAATAGAATAGAATAGAATAGAATAGAATAGAATAGAATAGAATAGAATAGAATAGAATAGAATAGAATTCTTTATTGGCCAAGTTTGATTGGACACACAAGGAATTTGTCTTCAGTGCATATGCTCTCAATGTACATAAAAGAAAAGATACATTCGTCAAGAATCATAAGGTACAACACTTAATGATAGTCATAGGGAACAAATAAGCAATCAAATCATATTAGGAAAGAGTCAATATAAATCTTAAGGATACCAGCAACAAAGTTAGTCATACAGTCATAAGTGGGAGGAGATGGGTGATAGGAATGATGAGAAGATTAATAATAGTTAATAGCGAGGCTATTTGCAAGGAGCCAGCCTTGACCCTCCTAATGAGCTGCACCAGTCATCACTATTTAGTTAAGCATTTGGAACCTGAACATTGTCAGAAACAACGTTCCCAGTCCATTGTTTGTGCATGCTCTGGACTTCCTTGGACATATTGGCTTCCTCATTTTTTTTTTTATTTGATTTATATGCCGCCCTTCTCCGGAGACTCAGGGCGGCTTACAATGTGTTAAGCAATAGCCTTCATACATTTGTATATTTATACAAAGTCATCTTATTGCCCCCACAAACTGGGTCCTCAATTTACCTACCTTAGAAAGGATGGAAGGTTGAGTCAACCTTGAGCCTGGTGAGATTCGAACTTACAGTAATTGCAGACAGCTGGCGTTAATCACAATGCTATCAGTCTGCTGAGCCACCAGGGCCTGTTCCTCTATTGAATCCATGCTTTGGACCTATGGACTCATATTGACTTCATCATGCTGTGATTCCTTTGACTCCCAGCATGACTTCCTTGTCCCTTGGACAAGTTATTGACTTTGATGGGTGTTGACTTCATTGATTTTACTGGTCCAGATTTTGGAAAAACTGCACTTGCAGTTGGGATCTGGGGAATGAAAAGGGGGCTTTGCGATGTGGAATAAACATGTTAAACCCTGCTTGCGTGTACCTGTGTGTACTGGGACAGGACATGAAAGACGCCTAGAGAGCATTTGGAGGACTTGTCAATTCGATTCTGACCGAACACTGGTGAGATCTTATATCAAGACCTACCTAGTGGCGATAAAAGTGGTGAAATCTAACATTTTTTCCGCTCTTATCGCATCTACAGAGAACCACCCAGCCGCTCTGTTTAGGGTGACCCACTCCCTTCTTCGGGGGGGGGAGTGCAGGAAGATCCCTTGCAGTGTCATGCTGAGGATTTTGTGCAATTCCTGCATGATAAAGTCACTTGGATTTGGGAAGGCTTGGACTCCGACTGGGTGAGTCCAGGGGAGGAGATGGGGGTAGGTCTTGAGAATATTATTTGGGAGGAGTTTGATCCTGTGGCTCCCGAGGATGTGGACAGGGTTCTGGGTAATATTAGTGCTGCCACATGCTTATTGGACCCGTGTCCCTCCTGGTTGGTACTGGAGGGTACCCTTGTGTAACTCCCAGGAGGTTACACGAGTCTGGCTCCAGGGGATTATAAATGCTTCTCTGAGTGAGGGTGCCTTTCCCGCTGTCTTGAAAGAGGCAGTGGTGAGGCCCCTCCTCAAGAAGCCATCCCTGGAGCCGGCTGAATTAGCCAACTACCATCCGGTCTCCAACCTTCATTTGTGGCGAAGGTTGTTGAGAGTGTGGTGGCACAACAGCTTCCCCGGTACCTGGATGAAGCTATCTTCTGGACCCATACCAGTCGGGCTTCAGGCAGGGGTACAACACAGAAACGGCATTGGTCGCATTGGTGGATGATCTCTGGAGGGCTTGGGACAGGGGTTGTTCCTCTGTCCTGGTCTTATTAGATCTCTCAGCGGCTTTTGATACCATCGACCATGGTATCATGCTGCAGCGGTTGAGGGGGTTAGGAATAGGGGGCACCGTTCTGCAGTGGTTCTCCTCCTTTCTCTCCGACCGCTTGCAGTTTGTGTTGGCAGGGGGGCAGAGGTCAACTCGCGGTGCCTCGCTTGGGGAGTGCCGCAAGGGTCGGTCCTCTCGCCCCTTCTGTTCAACATTTATGTGAAGACGCTGGGCGAGATCATCCGTGGTTTTGGGGTGAGAGTTCATCAGTACACTGATGATACTCAGCTGTACATCTCCACCCCAGACCACCCCAATGATGCCCTTGATGTGATGTCTCGCTGCCTGGAGGCCGTGCAGGTCTGGATGGGGAGAAATAGGCTCAGACTCAACCCTGCCAAGACCGAGTAGCTGTGGCTCCCGGTGTCTCAATATAGTCAGCTGGTGCCATTGCTGACTATTGGAGGTGAATCTTTGCCCCCCACAGAGAGGGCTCGTAATCTGGGTGTCCTCCTGGATGCACGGCTGTCTTTAGAAGAGCATATGACGGCCATGGCCGGGGGGCTTTTTATCAGGTTCGTCTGATTCGCCAGTTGCGGCCCTTTCTAGACCGGGATGCCTTGCGCACGGTCACCCACGCCCTGGTTACCTCCCAGCTGGATTACTGTAATGCTCTCTCCATGGGGCTCCCCTTGAAGAGCACTCAGAGGCTCCAACTGGTCCAGAATGTGGCCGCGCAGGTGGTTATGGGCACGACTCGTTGTGCCCATGTAACACCTCTCCTGCGCGAGCTGCTCCCAGTGGTCTTCCGGGTGCAATTCAAGGTGTTGGTTACCACTTTTAAAGTGCTCCATGGCATAGGACCCGGGTACCTTCAAGACCGACTTCTGCCACCAGTAGCTCCCACCGGCCAGTCCGTTCCCACAGAGAGGGGCTCCTCAGGGTACCATCAGCCAAGGTATGTCGGCTGGCGACACCCAGGGGGAGGGCCTTCTCTGTGGGAGCTCCTGCCCTGTGGAATGAACTGCCCCTGGAATTGCGCAAAATCTCTGACCTCCATGTATTTCACTGTGCCCTCAAGACCCTGCTATTCCGCCAGGCCGGGCTATCAATGTAAATGATTTTAAATTGGGTATTTTAAATTTTTGGGTTTTAATTTGGGCCGAAATTATTTAATAATTTTAATTATTTTTTAACTGATGTCTGTATATTTTTGTGTTTTTAATAGGCTGTACACCGCCCTGAGTCCTTTGGGAGAAGGGCGGTATAAAAATAAAATTATTACTATTATTACTATTATTACTATTACTATTATTATTATTGTTGTTGTTATTGTTGTTGTTGTTGTTGTTGTTATTATTATTATTATTATGAAACTTATAAGAAACAGATGGAGATATTGGATTCACAAATGGAATTAGATGGTCATTTAAAAATTAAAAAGAATATACAAATATCATACAAAAAGGATGATGTAGACTACCCTTTGAAATTGAAGTATAGTTTAAGAGACCGTGATAAGTTGTTAATGTTGAATATACTTTCTGGAGATGAAGAGGAAGTACCTTTTTCTTACTATCTCCTTTTGGGGAATTCATTTTCTTCCACTTTTCTTTCTTTCTTTCTTTCTTTCTTTCTTTCTTTCTTTCTTTCTTTCTCTCTCTCTCTCTCTCTCTCTTTCTCTTTCTTCCTTTTCTTGCATTAGCTTTATCTGTTCAATATAACCCATTAAGTTTTCCGAGAATAAAAGAACTTTACTTCACCTGCCAGTTAGACCCTCAAATAGCAGTTCTATTTGTGTCTGCAAGATGATACAACAGTGAAGGGAAAAGGCTTCTCTTATCGCCCTGGAGTGAATGCGCACACCTGATTAAAAGTTGTCCCTGGAGCCTAGACAGCTGTTCCACATACAGCCACTGAACTATACTCTCTATAGAGAATTCACTCAGAAAATTATGTCTTATCCCTTGATGAGGAACTCCTCATCCTGAAACTATCAAATGATTGCCATGCATTTTAATCCATGAACTGTCAAGGTCCATTAGGGTATCTATTCAAAAGCAAATTGTTCCAAGAAGGTACTACAGATTTTTTTCCTCCTCCAGGAAAGCAGACATCATGGGACCCAAGCACAATAATTCTCATGTCTGGTTTCTTCAGGGTTGTCAGTCATAATTGAACTTCTTAGAGATGTGGGACAAAACTGAACTGCAAGGAATTTTCACGGGGGGAGGGGGTGGGGAAGGTGGGAGGGGACACAGCAATACTGTTTCCCATGAATATATGAGGCAGTAAAGCATCCTCTGAATGGCTCTGGAGGCTTTTCACCAAGGGGCTTTCTGTACTCAGCGACTTCACTCTCCTCCAGCATGAACCAGCTGAAAAGGAAACTGGCTTAAGAACTCCCTTTCTAAATTTCAACCTCGTTGTCTGCTTTACTTCTGTGATAGCCAGGTGTTCTGTCTGGACTGCAATAAAAATGAAACCTGATTGAATAATTTTCTCACATGCTAGGAAAGAAAGAATGCCAAGAGTGCTCTTTTGAGGACTTCTGGGGGGAAAGAAGATGATAGAGTTTTGTTTTTGTTTTGTTTTTCCCTTGTGCAGTAGAGTAGAATGGGAAATTCTGAACAGGTCAAAAAGAAATCAAAACAAAGCAAAGAAACTGTATTTCTGTAAAACAAAGAAAGAAACAGTAGCATTTTAAACCTGTTGAAAATCAAGAAACCCCAAGGCAAAAAACCAAGATACAAACAATAGCTGGGGGCAAATGTTCAGAGTGTGAAATGGTCAGCTATAGAAACTGAAAAACAAAATGGCAAAGAATAGGAAATAGGGGATGTATCCATCAGAGCACACATCATCCAATTGAAAGAGAGGCATTTGTCCCAAGCACACATCATTCAATTGGAAGAGAGACATTTCAGGAGGCAACTGGGCTTTCTTGTTTTTTCTTTTGAAGACATTTCCCTTCTCATCCAAGAAGCTTCTTCAACTCTGACAGGATAGTGGGTAATGGAAGGATTAATATTCCTTGCAGACAGCTGGTAATCTGCATCCTTTTAGAGGGTTGTTGAAGCACTTGGAGGTTTATCTGTATCATCAGGGTCACCCGAGTAGTCAGTGGTGGGCTGCTGCCAGTTGTAACAACCGGTTCTCCAGGAACCGAAAATGTGAGCGCACGGTATCGAAAAACCAGCGATTATATAGGATGGGATAGTGCCAGGGCAGGTGGGCGGGGCCAGTCACTGGTCAGAACTACCGGTTCACGTGAACCAGTCTGAACTAGCAGCAGCCCACCACTATGAGTGGTGCTCCTGGTTCCTGTAGCCTGCCATTTTTCCTCTGGAAATCCATTCCTATCCCACACCATTCAAAGGGTGTTCATCCCAAATTGTATAGCTAAAAGTCTGTAAAGATTCTCAGTCATCCAGTGGTTGTCCCAAAGGTGCTTTTTCAGGAGGCAACTGAACTTTCTTGTTTTTTCTTTTGAAGATGTCTCACTTCTCATCCAAACATTCCAAGCACCTTTGGGACAACCATGACCTGGATGACCAGCTTGTTCTGTTTCTTCCAGTGGAGGGGGGAAATGCCACTTCTGATGTGAAGCAAAAAAAAACAACAACCCTTAAATAATCTTCACCTTTCCCCAGTAAGCTAGAGGCAAGCTGAGACTGACATCTCCCACTCCTGCTGTTCCAAAATGGTAGGTGGCCTGTCTTTCCACTGGGGTGAGTAGGAAATGAGAATCAGTCCTGAGAGTAAATTTATAGACACCGAAAACACATTTATCTTCATCTGCCTGGAAGAAAGTTCTACTAATAATTAAATCTCTTTTTTTTCCTTTCCCTCTAAGAACCGTGCAACATCAATAAAAGTTGAGCTGTGGTTTAGTTCCACCGCCCACATATACACATCCATACACACAGAGAGTAATTCACACTTTCTTTTTCAGATCACTGCCTTCCCTGCTCCAAACTAAATATCCGTTGCTATTTTTCATCTGATTTTCAACTATCACCTCAAGTGAAATATGAAGTGTCATTTTATGCAAAACTGGTATATCTAATTGTACTATTTATATAAACTTGAATGCCTGTAACATGAATGGTTCAGAAGGGGAAAAAATAGCCAGCTGCCAAATGTACATTTCATTCAGTCATGACTTTATAGCAAAGGGTCATGGTTTTGTTACAGACAGAGGATGAGAGCTGTCTGTCTGAATTCTTCTGGGGATGTGAAAAATCTGCTCAAATGCATATACTGCCTATAGACACATATACATATAAACAAAGCCTAAGCTCTGGAGCAAATGTGCTTATTTATTTATGAAATGTATCTTTCTCCCCAATCTGATGCAATCTGGCTATTTTATAAAATAAGACTGTAAAAACAAAGAGTACATAATTTTAAAAAGAAAAAAAAACCTAGAGAACTAACAACCATCTGATAAACCAAGTGATGTGCTGGTGTTAATAACTTAGAAACGTGAAATTTATCATGCAGATAAAGGTTGCTGAAAGTTCCATCAGTACAGATCAGCAGTCTTCATATTCTAAATAAATCTTGACAGAAATCCATTAACGCAATCCAGATCATTCTTTTGAGGAGGTGTATCACTTATCTTTCCATCTGCTACATTTGCAAATAAATGACAATAGACATACAGGTTAGAAAATGGTAGAGGTACCTTCAACCTGTTTGGAGGATGAGAGATTAAATGTAAGGGGCTATGTACATACAATGCAGATAGACAAGATGGAGTTTTAGCTCAATACATGTATTACAAAACAATATTATTGATATTAATTCAGTACAGTGGTGTACTGTACTGATTTGCCCCGGTTCAGACGAACCAGTAGCGACAGCGGCAGGAGGCTCCGCCCATCCACCCAGACATCATCAAAAACGCTCTGCACATGCACAGAAGCACCGCATGCTCACAAAGCGAGCACGTGCACCCACGTGCTACCGATAGCGAACTGGTAATGCCAGGATTTGAAACCCACTACTGATTTAGTACCCTTGAATTGGTTCACAGTGGATTCCAGCATGCACAGATCATGTCGGACCCAAGACAACGCAGAAAAATCTAATCAAAATCTTCATTTTTTTTTTTGCACTAATGGACAGAATCTTGCCAAACTAAAGCTATAAAGTTCTAAGCTACTGAATATATCCTGAGAGTCTACGCTGTGGCCAGTGGTGAAATATAAAATTTGTTACTACTGGTTCTGTGAGTGTGGCTTGGTGGGGTTTAATGTGACTGAGTGGGCACGGCCAACATTTTTTTTTACTTTTAAAAGCATTTTTTCTACAACCTCTTCAGCCGAAGAGGTTGTAAAAAAAATGCTTTTAAAAGCCTCTGACGATGCCAGCTGAGCCGCGTGATCATCAGAGGCTTTTTTTTACTTTTAAAAGCATTTTTTTGGCCAAAGAGGTTGTAGAAAAAATGCTTTTAAAAATTAAAAAAAAAGCCTCTGATGATCGCGCGGGTCAGCTGGGCATGGGGGGGGCAGGGATTTTTGCTACCGGTTCTCTGAACCACCCGCTGCCATCGCTACTGGATCGGGCAATCCAGTCCAAACTGGGAGCATTTCATCCCTGGCTATGGCTATACCGAACCTCTTTTCTCCTCTCCATCTTCCTTGGTACTGTACCTTAATTATATCTCTCTCTGATGAGATTTACTGCTTCCTATGTGTTGCCAAAACTCCTACCCACTGATTTTTCAGGTGCATATTCCATCATAGTTCAGGAATGTTAAGATAATAACACCTGGAGAAGGGACCAAACTGGGAGATGAAGTGGGAAAAGTGGAAAAAGAGGTTCAGGGTAGCTGAAGTTAAGATATTAACTTCACATTTCTCTTGCTAACCAATTTCAGAAATTGCCTAATAATTCAACCAATTCTTTGAAGTTGGACTCCTTCAAATTGACAAGGTTGCAAACACTGAGTGAGCACTCCTTAATATAAGAAAATCCTTAATATGCAATCCTTAATATAAGAAAAGCAAGATATATTGTTATAATCATTAAGAATTTAAAATAAGAAGCAACAAGCAGGACAAAAAGCTCTCTCGGCACAAAAATCAGTAAAAGAGGAAGAAAAGAAGAATAGATGAATCAAAAAACAGGACAAAGTTTTGACTAGAAAGTTTTAAATAGATTAAGAGCTCCAAAAATGTTGGAATATTGGATTTTAAATATTACAATTTTGAAATTAATTTTAAAGAATACATGCAATTTTTTTTGTGAGAAAGAAAAACTGTTTTTGATATTGGAGCTATAACAAGACAAGTAATTTAGCATAGTGTTTAAAGATATCTTTGAGGAACTTCACCAGGACTTTGAATCAATTATGTCAGCTATACTGTTCTTCTCCAGAACAATATGTTCCCAGAAAAAGATGTTACAGACAAAACTATCCAACAAAATCTACCCAAGAATGACATGAACAAAACTTTAAAAAAAATTGTCATCAGAAATAAAGAAAATAAAAATGAGAATCTCAGAGAGAATTGGAACAATTTTTTTGTGAAGTAATAAAATAGGCTGTTGAAAGTATTGAAGAAATTCATAAGAAGATTCAATAAACATCTGAATGGATTAGGGTTAAGGATTGTTCTATATTTTTAAAAAAGGGAATACAAAGTCAGTTTATTTAACCAAGTTTAAAATGGAACATATTGTTACTCTGGGTAGATATTCATGGATGCTGATATCTGGACTGCAAAAATGTAACATATTGGATTTGCTTATATTTAATATAATGTTTAGGTTCCCCCCTACAGTTACCTTATGTATACTAATTTGATAGCATTTACATTGGCTCTGTATCTGTATCTTTTTACTTAAAGAAGTTTTGTGAACTTGTTCTTTTTAAAGGATAAATTATCTCTCTTCGTTATGTTACATTTAGTGTTTTTGTTTCATATCAGGATACTGGAATTACTTTATATTTGCTAAATGTGGATTTGTTTATAGTTTGGAGTTGAGATATGGAATGTTTATTTGAATCAGATTTGTTGTTATTTGTGATGGTTTCCTTTGGAATTGTTGCCATTTGCCCTTTTTGGCCATGATAATGACAAATAAGGGCATGGAGAACACAGTCATGGGCTTTGCAATATGATGACATACATGCATTTTATCACTTACCCACTTGTTCCCCCCTTCCCCAAATAGATGCCAATTATATAGAAGGCCTTACTATGGCTTTTTAGCCCAGCAGTTTGCTTGTTTACACCACCGAATTAGCATTTTCACCAGGACTATGCCAATCTTGAAGAAAGTCTTCTGTTCTGAGGTGAATTTGAAAAAGCAGCTACATCAAAACTTATTCCAAAGAGCAAAGTGCAGGGGCCACCATGTCATGTTGCTATTTCTGTTTCACAGCCCCCTCAGTCTTCTCCTGCAGAATTCTTGCTGGGGAAAAGATGAAGAAGAGGCATTTTCAGGCTAAATAGTTTATCTTGTAGCCCTGATTGAAGCATTCCTTGGCTAGGTGGGCTTTAGCAATGCTGAAGGCTGGAAGAGAAAGCTGAGTGAAGCCGTCTCCTATAGCAATTGCCCAGAGTGGTTTGTGGGATACAGATTTCTCTGTTAAAGCAAATTGTGTTGCCTCTGCAGTGAAAGCTTCCCTGTCAAAGTGAATATTTTACCAAGTCTCATGTCCATGTCTTTTCTCACAGGATACCTCTCTTTCCCAGATATAAAATGATATATAAATGATAACGTTTTATGAAGAACTGACCAAATTTTGCAAATTTCTTTATAAATGGATTAGAAGAAATTGGTGATTTAAAAAAATTAATGAACACAGGGAAATGGCAGCTGGCCTGAAAGTTCTGACAATATTAAAACCATCTCTGGCTTAAAAAAGCAAACATCACCTACACAAGCTTAGTCTTCTATATTTCATTTTGTCCCTTTTTGCAGCAAAAAGACAGATTGGAATTCAGTATGAAGAACCTAGCATATTGCTTGCTGCAACTCTATGCTCAAACATTTTGCAACTAGGAACCTACTGTTGTAGTTGGTCTGGCCCAAAAATTGCATCATGTGAAATAGAAGAAGGACTGATGATTGCCCAAGTGCACATTTCCCTGCTTTTTACTCCCTGGTTGCAAGCATTCAGATGACTTCTGCAGACAGATGTTTTAGTTGCCTTAGAGAATAATACTTCAAGGATGCCACTTTAGATTGATGCATCTAGAGTAGTATTCCTCAACCTTCATTGCTTGACCATGCATGGACTTCAACTTCTGACTGGAAGAACATGCTGGCAGAGGAATTCTGAGAGTTAAAGTCCACCCATTGTGCCAGGCATCATGGAAACCACTGCTATTGATCTTCAGCAATCTAAATAGTCAGAGCCTGACTATCTTAGTGTCTGTTTTACCTGTTATGAATCTGTCTGGCTATTAAGGTCAACAAGAAAGTCACTCTAAAACAGCGGTTACCAACTGGTGGTCCGTGGACCACTGGTGGTCCGCAAGAAAATTTTGGTGGTCCTCAGAAAAATTATTTGCATTTTTTATATTGCACTAAATCAGGGGTCCTCAAACTACGGCCCCTGGTCCAGATCGTGCAATGAATGTTTGTGTTGCAGCAGAGAGTCTCCCTCTTCTGGGTCTTTTTGTGGACCCTTTGGAGGGGGGCAGAAATTCTGACTTGCGTTCTGCTTCAGTCTCCTGGTGTGGGGCTTTGGCCAAAGGCTAGAAGGAAGTCCCGCTAGTGGCAAAGAGCTGGATGGCCTTGTTCTAGTGAGACTGCATCATGGCCTCGAACTGGCTGACCATCTCAGCTTGCTGAGCCTCCAGGCGCTGGTACCTGGCCTTGCACTCCTGCAGGTCTTCCCTCTGTTTGGAAAGCCTATGCTCATAGACCTCAGTAAAAGTGCTTCTGATGAACCTCCTTCTTGGTCAGATCCAATTTGAACTGAGCCAGCTGTTTTGCCAACTGTTTCTCATGGTGGCTGCTTAGCTCCAGCAACTGCTTCCTGTTGGGACCCTAAGGAGCCAGGGCAGACAGGTGAGGAGTAGCAAGTAGAGGCTGGCAAGGCACCTCTCAATGTGAGTGACATTGAGTTGGCCACACCCACCCATTTACATGACCACCTTGCCACACCCACCCAGCCAGTCATTAGGCAGATCATATTAGTGGTCCGCCGGATTTAAAATTATGAATTTAGTGGTCTCTGAGGTCTGAAAGATTGATGACCCCTGCTCTAAAAGATGTCTCTTCTGTCACAGGCTCGTCTTTCTGGGATAGGAAAAAGAGTCTTCTCTTGGGTTGTTCCCAGGCACACTTTTAGGAGTTGTATTGGCTCCCATTCTCTCAATATTTATCTTATGGTTAATTTAATTTGCATTTGTTCACTTCTTATAATCTCTTTCGACTCAAACAAGATGAGTTGCCTTAAGTCTTTGCCAGATAGAAAGGTGAGGAATCAAATAATCTGATTAAAAATAAATACAGTTTGTCTAACAATAGCACCTATCATGTGGGATGGTAGAAAAAAAACACCTATTGGAGATCAAAATGAAAGATGTTGAGCAAGAAATTCTGACTTGATACATGGTTGCCTTAGGACTGGATTTCAATCATTACCGGTAAACTGAAAGCCGTACTAATTTAGGAGATGGTTTTTCAGCATTATTCATACTCAAGAGTATCAGCTATACAATTTCTCTTGCTTGCTCACTCTCTTTCTTGTAATAAGAATTGGGGCTGTCAATCATCACAAGTAGAGTCAATTATGGTGTTTAAAAGTCATAAAAAGTTCAAAACAAAAGATTAGCATTTATACTGAAAGCATCATTCATAAACTCTTGTGTAATAAAAGATTATGACTTCATTATACATTGTGTAATAAATAAGGCAAGCTAAACAACAGCCAGACTTCAATTAATTCATATGCATTAAGCATTATTGAACTTAATAAGATTTTATTTACCACAACTAAGCATTTGTGCACAATGACTTCGTCTAAAACGAGATTTCCTTGTGTTTCATTGCTTCAGAAATTACTTTACTCTCAGCAGAGATGTTTTTGATTAATGGCAGGTTTTTAAAAAATCAGGAATAAAATTAGCCATGAAAAAACTTCAAAAAATGCTATTTATATAATTCTATGCAAAATTACTCTTGGAAATAATCCTCAGATGTTGTTTAATGATCTATTAAGTTACATATTGATCTATTTTCCATTTATTGGAAAATCCTTCCTTCCTTCCTTCCTTCCTTCCTTCCTTCCTTCCTTCCTTCCTTCCTTCCTTCCTTCCTTTCTTTCTCCCAAGGAATTTTTTGAAGACATTTTAGGAGCCATAGTAGCGCAATGGTTAAAATGCAGTATTGCGGGCTAACTCTGCCACAGCCAGGAGCCATCCTTCCAAGGTTGGTAAAATGTGGACCTGGATTGTTGAGGAAAATATGCTGACATTTGCAAACTACTCAGAGAGTGCTGAAAAGCACTATGGAGTGATATATAAGTCTAGGTGCTATTGTTGTTGCCATTTATCACAATAAGATGAATATCACCAGCTATTTGCATTCTGTGCATGGCATTAATTTAATTTTCCTCAATTTTCCTGTCTCCCTCATAATCAAACTGAAAGCACTGACATCCTTCTTCAGAATGTAGCTCCCTGTTGTTTATTGTCTTCATAATTTACTTCCGCTCACTGCCACAGATTTTATCAAAATACTCCAAGTATCTGGAATATATTTTGAAATAGAAGAAAAAACTAGAAGACAGAGGAGCTAATACTGCTGACAGATGATGATGATGATGATGATGATGATGATGATGATGATGATGATAATAATAATAATAATAGTAATAGTAATAATAGTAATAATAGTAATAGAATAACAGAGTTGTAGGTCATCTAGTCCAACTCCTCACCCAAGCAGGAGACCCTACAACATTTCTGACAGATGGCAGTCCAGTCTCTTCTTGATGATGAAGAAAAATTATTTAGCAAATGCATCAATTCTATGCAAATAAAAGGCCAATGTTCTTGAAAGATTCCAGTGATGAAACGAAGGATTATGTTGGTTTAACCTATCTACTCCAGAGGGGAAAAAATAGCAAACATCTGCAAAGTTGTGAGTCCCCTGTGGCATTTTATCAGCAGAATAGGCAAGCCATAAAGTATAGAAGTTCAGATGAGGTTCAATTTCTTCTCCATTTCCAGCTTCATGAATTTCAACACAAATTAATTTAATCATCACCTCCCAGACAAATGCTAATGTAGTGTTCAAGTGCCGGACTGGCACCAGGGAGATCCCACATCAAATCTGCCCTCCATCATAGAAGCCCAGTCTTTGGGCCAGTCACTCTGCCTGAGGCCAACCTGCCTCATTGTGTTGCTGTTATTGAAGAGAATTGGATGAAGGAAAGTTTATTTATTTATTTGCCAAAAATTTATATGCCGCCCTTCTCCCTAAGGACTCAGGGTGATGAACACAAGTTAAAAACATACAATAATAAAAGTAAGATGATTAAAACCCAGATTAAAACTATAACAATCAAAATAATAAAACCCAAGGATCAGGGTCAGCCTATTTTTTGGAACAGCCAAGTCTTTAAGTCCCGACGGAAGGAGCGGAGATCAGGCGCCGTCCGAAGCTCAGTGTGTATGTTTTTTTTTTTATTGAAAAGGTTTTTCAAATACAGATTTTTCCCCCTTTTTCCCCCCCCCTCCCCCCCACCCCCCCTCCCCTTGACTTCCTCATAGTAAAACCCAAGTTCATAACAGATTATATCATACTTTACTATCCACATACTCAATCTCCATATACTGACCCTTTCATTTTAATAAGATTATCATACCCCCCGTATACTATGCTATAATAAGCATTTCAAAGTGACATTCTATTATAACATTATCTAATAACTCCTGATTTAAAATAATAATATTATTATATCTCCCAATTTAACAATTTCTACTCGTAGTCTACCCTTTTACTACCCCTCAGACAATATAACATTTCAAAACATACTTCTATTCTAAGTATTCAAAAAGTCCTAATTTAACACTTATTCAGTTCCAGTAGCCATTTCGTTTCCCCCCTTCATTACAAATATTCACATCTAAACATTTCTTTAAAATAGACAATCCATAACCTAACCTTTCTCCACCCACTTTCCTACAGAATTACCATAATTATTCTTAATATCTTTATTCTTCTACCCAATCCCCTAGAAAAATATTCCCTTATGTAAATAAGATCCTAAAAGAAAAAAAAAACTTTAAACTTATGATCCATATAGCATCTTCTGGAATATCTTTCAACTGGATGATGAACTCCACCCATGTTAGGGTAACATCGCATCCTTATTCCAACAGTATTTTCGATATCTTCAGTTACCATCTGCCCCCATCAGCAACAAATATCTTCATATTGGAAAAGAAAAAACCCCGACAACCACCCGAGTGACTTTATAATTATATTCCATATAATGTTTATGGAGGTGTCTTTGATCCAGATAAGTGGTTCCAACCATCATAATAGGGTAACAACCAGATCTTCTGCGTGCCCCAATCCAATAAGTCTCTTGCCATATAGCTCAGCATACACGTATTTATCCGGAACTCCAAAAAACAAACAAGATATTTCCAACCATTTGGTTTAAGGCCTTTTTCACACCCAATAATTCAGCACTGCAGAGATCTGCCACTCTCCTCAGGATAAAATAAGCCAATATTTTGCCCATTATCTTTTTATATATTCAGTCCTCTCATAAGTAACTGGCATTACACTGTTGTTTAATTTAAAAGTTTTTATGTTTGTGAGACCTACTTCTTCTTTTCTTAACTTCTTGTGGGTTGGATCTCCATCCTAAACTCCCTTCTGTAGATTGTGTATCAACTATTTGGTTTTGCTGAAGAGTAGCTTGATCCTGTTGGGTTTGCATCTGTGGCTGAGATCTTTCTGGTTCTGTAAATTGTATATCAGCTGATTGACTTACATGCTCGTTTGTGGCTTGACAAATCATTGCATTAGGGTCCGGAACCGCCTCTCTTATATTAGATAATCCAGCTGAGGCCTCTGAAAGAGGATCCAAAAGCGGCTCATCTATGGAGACCTCTTTAATTTGTTGTTTCTTCGTTATTCCCATCTCCTTCTGCTTTTCTTGGGTTTCTATCTCTTGTTGATTTTGCTTTTTAAGTACCTTATAATAGAATTCTTCCGCTTTTTCAAGAGTATTTAACTGATATCTTACTCCTTGATATCTCAATATTATACCCACTGGGACATCCCACCTGTATAAGATATTCTGTCTTCTTAACTCAGTCACCAAGGGCCCAAATTTCTTTCTATCTCTTAAGATCTTAGGCGGCAATTCCTTATATATCCAAATTTTTCTCCCATTCAGTTGTAAAGTAGAGTTAAAGGATTTTTGCACAATATCATTTCTTATCTCTTTTTCTGTAAAGTAAATTACCACATCTCTAGGCAATTGCCTTTGCTTGGCAATCCAGGAATCCACTCTGTAAGCCTTATCAATTTTACTGATTACGTCCCCGTGATGAACCTTTAAGATCCCAGCCAAAACTTGAGCAGATGTTTTTCTTAAGTCATCACTATTATTTTCCTGTAAGCCTCTAATTCTGATCGCAAATTCTGTGATCCTGTATTGCAACATTACAGCCTCTCTTTCAATTCCTTGCTTTATATCTTCTAGATTATAAGTCTCGTGACCAGCTTCTTCTTTAGACTTTACTTCTAAGCTATTATCTCGAATATTTGCTAAGTCCTTTTCAATTCTTAATATTTTATTGTCCAAGTTATCAATTTTCTCCATTTTAGACTCTAGCAATTTAATATTTGTATCCAACTTTATCGCAATTTCTGAAAAACCATTAGTCACTGTTACAATCTTTTGTTGCAAATTATCATACTTTAGTTGTATCATTTCTTTAATTTCCTGCCTTAAATTTTCAAATTTCTGATTCACAGTTTCATAATATTTTGCCATTTCCTCCTGAATAAATTCTTTTAAATTACAACCATTCTGCAGAGTCTGTAGGCTCAGAGAGTGGGGGAGCACACCCCCCCTTTCTTGTCTGTCAGCTTTTATTAACGCCATCCTTCCAGCAGACTTTTCTCTTTTACCCCCCAAACAAGATCAAGTAATCACCAGGAAGAGAGGAACCTAAAATAACTATTGTTGTTTCAAATTGTAGCCAGCGCTGTATATTCCGCAACTTTGTATCTGTTATAAAAAGACTCTTCTTTCTTCTACTTCCCAAGCCTCCGCGGCCATTTTAAAACTTTTTTTTTTCCTTCTCTTCACTTTAAAATGCTTATAAATTCATTAAGAATACTTGCGGTTTAGGGTCCCAAATCCAAATCCAAATCTCATATTTTTTTAATAAATCCATCTGTTAAGTTCATTGATTAGTCCGGTTCCAGCGCCTGGCTATGCAAAAGTGCATAGTGCACCCGATGCCTGGAGCGGCGGCGAGGGAAAAAGGGGGAGCGCCAACCTGCTCGTCCCCAAGAGTTTAAAAAGACTCTGGGGACTTCGCAGAGGGCTCTACCCACCCCCACCCGCTCAGACTCGCATTTCCATCAGGAAATGGAGTTTTTTGAGCTGCCTTTCAGATGTAAAGGCGGCTCTTTTACAGGCAACGGGGCGGCGGTCGCAGAGGACCGTCTGGCGGCACCGGAAACCAGACAGGAAGCTCAGTGTGTATGTTATCTTGAGTTCCTGAAGGAAAGATGAAATATAACTCTAACAAATAAAATAATCAGATTAGAATAAAGCCAACTTTATTCTAAAGAGAAATCTAATTGTTTTTGCTTCTTATAAGTGTTCAAATGAAAGATGTGGCTCAAAACCATCAAAATTTCATTTGAAGAAAATGTAGAGTGCGACTGTGAAAAGTTATTTCAGAAATAAGTTTCACTGCATTCAACAAAGTTTAATGCAAGTTAAAATAACTAGGATTAAATCTTAGAAATACCTATTTTAAAATGTCTTTTGTTGAAGCATAAGATTTTGGCGGGAAAGCACAAATCAATGGTAAAACACATGCAGAAATTGGCACTGCTTGGAAAGTTTGTCCAGAGGTAAATTCAGCTAACAAATTTGTGGCATTTAAATATAATACAAAGTTTGGGACCTGGTTTTCTATATTGTTGCTGGTTTTGTTCTCCGTTTTTCAAAGCTTGTTTTAGAATTAATACTACTGTCAATTTGGCATTAATCCTGCATGTATCTAATACAGGCTATTTAGCAATAGCATCGTTTATGAAAGAATGCAGAGCTGCCATTGAGATATAATACTGCTTTTGGCCAACAGGAACAAAGCTGGATTTTGTTGGCTTTCCTACTAAAGTCAGAAAATTTAAAACTCTCTCTCTTCCTGAACAGTTTGCAAAGAAAAGATGCTGCCAAGAAAGTAGCAGAACCCTACCTTTTTCTATAGAAGATAAGAGGAGGAACCCATTGGTGAGGGTAGCTACTCACTGCTTTCCATCAGAAAATCTGGGAATCTCATTTGCAGTAGGAAATTAAAATTATGATAGTGGCAACAGAAGCAAAACCATGGGGATCAAGTTGGGTTTAATTTTCTCCTTCACAATGTCCTCAGGTTTTAAATTAATACTATGTATTTTGAAGAGCTCCAGTTTGGTCAAATGTTTTTTGGGTTTAATCCAAAAATATTCCTGCAAACTCTAAATTTTCTTTAGAAGCATCCATAAGCAAGAAATAGAAAAACAACAGCAGTAGATATAAATGCCAGCATCCCATACCTTTATATAAATTCTCTTCCAGGACTTCTTCAAAACTTCTGAGTGCCAGAAGAAAACTTAGAGACAAGAAGAAAAATTGCACTCAAGTTCTTTTTTAAAACTTATGTCCCAAGTGGATATGTGTAACATGCAGTTGAAGGAGACACTACCTTGGTCTCTGACATCGCATTCTCATGAGGTGATCTACGTGAGACAGTAAAGCAATATCTTGGGCTATGTTCCCTCTAAACTTCTCAGGTTTTGTCAAAAAATAGCCTTCTCTTTCTTCTGGGTTTACACAAAACTTTGAGAGAGCGTTTACTTCAACAAAGCCACTATTCAAACTCCTTTGTGGAGTTGCCTACTTCTTGTAATAATGCTAAATGCTGTTATCGTTTTGCTTCATCTCTCTTCTGACACCTCCTCCTTCTATTACAATAGCCAAAGCTTCCAAACAGGGGTTAGAAGTACTGGAAGAATATCCTGTTCATATAAAACATCTACCCAGACTTCCTTCTTGTCAAAACTTTGAAACAACACTATGAAGAATCACAATGGGGCAAATCATATCACATTTTTCCTACAATGGGGTGAGCCATGTTGTCCTCATGAAGAAGAGTGCCTCCTTCAGACAGAATGCAGAGTGCCTCACACTTTCTTTCTTTTATATGTAGTCCTTGTTTAGAAACCACAACTGGGACCGGCAATCAATCATTAACTGAAAGAGTTGCTAAGTGAAACTGCAACAGCACTAATGATCTTACTTTGGCTTTCTTTTGCTTTATGGACCTGCAATGGTTATACAGGTGAGGATTGATCATAAACTTTTTCATCACTATTGTAAGTGTGAACAGTCACTAAATGAGGTGGTCGCTAAACAGATTACCTGTACTTTCACTATTCATCTGCATGATCATTGAATGAGAACTTATTTTGGGTATCTCTAGAAGCAATAAGAACCGTTCTTCCCTTTCTCGGTTTCCATGTTCCCTTTTTTTCGTTATTATTTGGGAGACACAAAAGGAGGCCAGTTTTTATCTCTCTCCATGCCTCCCTTCCCACACCAAAAAAAAAAATGTGTTTGGTTGATGATGCACTGACAGTGATGTATCACGAGGGCTGTCTCTCAACAATATCTTCTTTGTTAAGCTGACTTTCAGAAAGCAATTACAATGCTCAAGGTGCCTGAACATTAAAAGGGCTTTTTAAAACAATATTTCTTTTGATATAATGAGGATTTTAGATCATGCCTAGCTTATTTGGCAATGTTATCCTTTCACTTTAGCTTTTAGTTAAATTGTCATGAAGCAAATTAAAAATGAAAGAAAGCTTTGTGCAGCATGCAGAGGGATAACACCACCTTCAGTGATATCAATCTTGGCTCAGTCTCAATTTTCTTTTCATTTGCTTCCTAGTACAGGTGGTCCTTGCTTACTGACCACTCACTCAGTCAACGTTCACATTTCCAGCACTGATGAATGAATTGAAGTTTCAGCTGTCACCCTTCTCTGTGTCATGTGCAGTCTAGGGACTTGACAAGTGGCTCACACTTACAACAGCTGTAATTCCCATGGATCATATCATCACCGTTTGCAACCTTCTTTGCTGGCTTCCCACAAAATCATTGGTGAAGCCATCAGGTAAGGTTGCAAGTTACTCAGGTAAGTCTCCCCCACCAGCCTGAAATCACTTGTGCACACCTCTGCAGTCCACTACATACCCCCCCCCCTCATCTATCAGCAGCCTAGTGGCCTGATTGCTAGCTGCCTGGGACTTGCAACTTCCTGCTGATTTCCCCACCAGCTTTGCTTGTGGGAAGGCAGTAGGAGGTCATAAGAAGATTCTCACTTAACGACCCACAATTCTCATTTAGCAATATCAACAGCGACTGCCAGGATTGTCGTTACTAAGTGATATGATCATGTGAAGTCACATTTTATAATCATATCACTTAACAATGGAAATTCTGGTCCCATTTACCATCATTAAATGAGGATTACCTATATACGAGCTGACCTAAGTCAACACTGCTCCTAACTAGAGATACTACAGTACAGCTTTAGTTTATTGTAGACTGGAGTCACACATGATATTAAACCATAGTGTCTTTCATTATGTTTCTTAACTCATTTTTTTTTTCAATATAAAAATTGGATTTGTTATTGCAGCTCAAACAAAGCAATTACATTTTGGCTTAGTGCAATACAGAAACTTTGCTTCTAACATGAAGCATAGTGACCTGGTATTAGCTGTCTCCTTTCTGTGACCTTGTTAATACTTTATAGGAACTCATGGTTTGTTTAAACACATTCTCTGAATTTATCATAATTGTATCTGAGTTCTCCCAGTCAGTCTATCTAGCCTGGAACTGCCATTCTGAAGTGTTTTCTGGGTAAAAGGACTTATTTTTCATTGTTGTTTTTGTTAATAATAATAACTAGTACCACAATAAAATAATACTTCCCCATCTGTTGTTGTTTTTTTAAAGCTAATTAATTCCTGGACAATTTTAAAGTATTCTCTGTTGGACTCCTCAAGCCTACACGTAGATTATTTGTGGGCATTTAAAAAGTCATTATTGTGCCATTGTTTTATTCTGGTTTTTATTGCTTTTTTTTTTTTCCTCAGCGTGCCTGGGTTTTTATTCAAGGTCTTCTTCTTTGTGTTTTCTGCCTATAATCTCTTTCTGTTCATCCCAAAGAAGCATCAGTAATGAACTCCCATTTTCTTCTATGCTTAATTGGATTTCTGTCAATTTTTTTTAAAAAAAATATATTACAAGATATCTGCAAGGAGTAAGGGAAACAAATGGAACTAATTAAGGTGTTGTTAGGTGGATAATCCTATGCAGTACCTCTGAGGTTAACAGCTAGAGGGAAATAGGAGATGGAAATTGGAACCCAAAATTGAAGAGCATCGTAGTACTGTGGTCCAATAAAAAGGCGATATCAGAGAACAAGACAAGTTGTTGGGAGCAATATCTGACACTGTAAACCGCTTAGAGAGGACTGTAAAGCACTGCGGAGCACTATATAACTCTAAGTGATATTGCTATTGCTATTAGAATCAAAATACAATCAGAATCCAAAGCATTTAAGAAAGAAAGAAAGAAAACTCAAAGTGAATCCTTCTATGCTGTGTAGCATATCGGGCAGCAAGGGATTTTTGGTCTTGGGCAAAGTACTTCATTATCTTCCCATGTGACATTTAGACTCTTCCATGAACATTCTTTGCCATGTATTCTGAGGGGGTCCTCTTTGTCATATGGAATCCATCTCATTGCCAGCTTGAGAGTCAATTGTTCTTCAAAACTTTAAAAATAATCCTTCCTATCTAGAAAGTGCCAATGATGATTGTGAGTATATGAAATCAGAGCAGATCAGGATTATTCTTCCATAAAGATCGCCAAAGCTTTGTAAAAGTACATAAATAAATCTTCATACTGGTTTGGATCTTGGCACATGGATGAAAATAAATTCCTTTGTAACACTTGAAGGTTCTTCTTTAATATATTCAGAAGGCCAAATTATACAGAAATTGATTCAAAAGTTGAAACCAAGTAATAGATGGATTGATCTGGTTTCTAGAATAGCATCCAAATGCACACAAATGAATTTGATCATATGGCATGGAAATTCAGTTCCATTTGGAGAATCAACTGAACTTCCTTTAAGTAAAATCTCTAAGTTGAGTATTGGCGAATATAATAATTAGTGTTGAGAAGAGTAAAAGTTAATATTCTGCTCTTCTCCCAAAGGTGCTTTTTTTTCAAAGGCAACTGGACTTTTTGTTTTTTCTTTGAAGTCATGCACACTTCAAACCCAAGAAAACACTAAGGCAGAAGCTTGTCCACCCCAAAGATAAAACACCTAGACATAAACTGAGAAACGTGGTATATGCAGTACAATGCAGCGAGCCATGTGCAGATCTGTACATTGGGGAAACAAAACAGCTACTTCATAAGTGCATGGCACAACATACATTATATCACAGAAGTGAGTACACCCCCTCACATTTTGTAAATATTTAAGTATATCTTTTCATGTGACAATGCTGAAGAAATGACACTTGGCCACAATGTAAAGTAGAGAGTATACAACTTGTATAACAGTGTCTCCGGAGAAGGGCGGCATATAAATCAAATTTAAAAAAAAAATGTGCTGTCCCCTCAAAATAACGCAACACACAGCCATTAATATCAAATAGGGCAAAACAAAAGTGAGTCCTAAGTGATAATATCCAAATGGGGCCCAAGCAGGGGTGAAATCCAGCAGGTTCTGACAGGTTCTGGAGAACCGGTAGTGGAAAGTTTGAGTAGTTTGGAGAACCGGCAAATACCATCTCTGGCTGGCCCCAGAGTAGGGAGGGAATGGAGATTTTGCAGTATCCTTTCCCTCCCATGCCCACAAAGCCACACCACACCCACCAAGCCACGCCTACAGAACCGCTAGTAAAAAATTTTGAATTTCACCACTGGGCCCAAGTAGCATTTTCCCTCCCTGGTATCATATGACTCCTTAGTGGTACAAGGCAGGGGTGAAATGTAAAATCTGTTATTACTGGTTCTGTGGGCATGGTTTGGTAGTGGGGGGTAATGTGACTGGGTGGGCGTGGACAACTTTTCTTTTTAAAAACTTTTCAAAGCATTTTTTCTAATGCTTTGAAAAGCCTCTCTGCCGATCAGGAACTCAGCTGGGATCGTCAGAGAGGCTTTTTAAAAAATGCCTCTCTGCCGATCAGGGAACTCAGCTGGGATCATCAGAGACTTTTGAAAGCATTTTTTTTACCACCTCTTCGGCCAAGAGGTTGCAGAAAAAAATGCTTTGAAAAGCCGCTGATGATCCAGCTGAGCCGCGCGATCATCAGAGGCTTTTTTTTTTTACTTTTAAAAGCATTTTTTCATCGGAAGAGGTTGTAGAAAAAATGCTTTTAAAAGTAAAAAAAAAAAGCCTCTGATGATCGTGCGGCTCAGCTGGGCATGGTGGGTGTGGGTGTGCAGGGATTTTTGCTACCAGTTCTCCGAATCACCCGCCGCCATCGCTACCGGATCGGGCGATCCGGTCCAAACCGGGAGCATTTCACCCCTGGTACAAGGTCTCAGGTGTGCAGGGGGAGCAGGTGTGTTAAATTTGGTGTTATCACTCTCACTCTTTCATACTGGTCCCTGGAAGTTCAACATAGCACCTCATGGCAATGAACTCTCCGAGGATCTGAAAAAATGAATTGTTGCTCTACATAAAGATGGCCTAGGCTATAAGAAGTTTGCCAAGATGCTGAAACTAAGCTGCAGCACCGTGGCCAAGACCATACAGCGGTTTAACAGGACAAGTTCTACTCAGAACAGGCCTCACTATGGTCGGCTAAAGAAGTTGAGTGCCCATGCTCAGCATCATATCCAGAGGTTGGCTTTGGGAAATAGACATATGACTGCTGCCAGCATTGCTGCATAGGTTGAAGGGGTCAGTCTGTTAGTGCTCAGACCATATGCTGCATACTACATCAAATTGGTCTGCAGGGCTGTCGTCCCAGAAGGAAGCCTCTTCTAAAGATGATGGACAAGAAAGCCCGCAAATGGTTTGCTGCAGACAAGCAGACTAAGGACATGGATTTCTGGAACCATGTCCTGTGGTCCAATGAGACCAAGATAAACTTATTTGGTTCCGATGGTGTCAAGTATGTGTGGCAGCAACCAGGTGAGGAGTACAAAGACAAGTGTGTCTTGCCTACAGTCAAGCATGGGAATGTCATGGTCTGGGGCTACATGAGTGCTGGGGAGCTACAGTTCATTGAGGGAACCATGAATGCCAACATGTACTGTAGATTCAGCAGTCCATCTGCATTTAAAAGACACAGGCCACTTGTTTGAAGACAGCAAAATCCACATTTTGGAGGGAGAGGACTGCTGGTTTGAAAGAGGGATCAAAGAGGCCATCTATATCAAAATTGAACAGCCCTCTCTCAACAGAGGGGGAGGGATATGACATCATCTATCTCCAATCTACAACACAGTCCTTTCAACAGTTCCAAGAAGACTCCACACCAGTGGTGGGTTGCCCCCAGTTTGCACCGGTTCTATAGAACCAGTAGTAAAACTGGCGGGAGGCTCCGCCCACTGACCCTGATATGAAAATCCTTCTGCGCATGCACAGAAGACCGTGAGAGAGCGCAAAGCTCACTTTGCTCGCACGCACGGCCCCGTTGCAAACCAGTAGTAAAGGTAAGTAGAACCCACCCCTGCTCCACACCCTTTTGCACCACTCTGATGACCTTGATGACATAGATAAATGATAAAGGTGACCTTAACGACTCACTAAAAGAATGCAAATGTCCAGCTGTCTGCAAGGAGTATAAATTCTTCCATTTCCCACCATCCAGTCAGAGCTGAAGAAGCTTCTTGGATGAGAAGTGAAATATCTTCAAACAAAAAACCAGTCCAGTTTTCAAGTTGCCTCTTGAAAAAAAGCACCCTTGGGACAACCATGACCTAGATGACTGAGAATCTCCATTAGACATTCTGCTGCTTTGTGGATGTCTTTATTTTTGACATTATGCAAAATGCATTTGTTAAACTGAGTTTAAGCGCATCAATACGATATCTTCTTTAACTGTGACAACAGAATAGTCACTATTCTATTTTAGAATCATCCTATTGGATATTTAGATGGGAGATGGCACAATGTTCATTCTGAAGGAGACAAGAGTAGAGCAAGCTAGAGAAGGGGTCATAATACTAGACCTGTTCACCTGAATCTATGCTGTGCAAAGCCTTTATAGTAACTCTAAAGCAGCTGAAGACAACAAGTAGGATTTACTACAAGTAGGATGAGGACCCAGTTTGTTGGGAGCAATATGCTGACTCTGTAAACCACTTAGAGAGTGCTATAAAAGCACTGTGAAGCGGTATATAAGTCTAAGTGCTATTGCTATTATCCACATAACACTCAACAAAGATTTATTTGGATGAGCTGTCATTTCCATATAACTTAGATTTTAAAAGCTATATCCAAGAAATTGCAAAAGTATTTCTCTGCTGCTTCACTTTCAAGGTAGAATCCTGCAGATTTCTTCTGTTACGTTCTATAGAAAATTGTGTCTTTTTCATACAACTAAGCCTTCCTGATTGATTTTCTGGTTTTAAGTAGCAGCTGATGCATGACAGGATCAAGAAAAGAGAAAAAAAAGTGTCTCTTAGTTCTTCCCCTCGATTTTTTGTTTCTAATGGAAGTCACACACATCTTCAAGATTATTTTTATTCTTAGTGCACTCGTATCTTTTCTCCAATCAACACTCTTTTAATGTTTTATTCTTGATAGAAAAATAGATAAAGTATCAAGCGGGAGAAACTCCAGCCTTAGAACTTGCATTGAATAATAATGCCACAGGATAAACCCCAAATATGTGATGTGTGGTTTTGTCTTTAATCATGCCAGTACATTATTTCTGTTATCATTTTTTGCCTGTCATTTTTGGAAGATCTTATATCTACTTCTTGCACATTCCAGCCAAGTTTTTGCCTTACAGTTCAGCTGTTGCTGAAAGAAGGGCATTTAAAAAACATGCTTCATTTATATGTGCTCTACCAGATTAATGATCAATCCAACTATAGTAGTAATCAGAGCTTCACAGTCTCCATTTAAACTAGCAAAAAGTAGGAATAAAAGCAGCTCTAATGTATCCGAGAGCATATTTGCACCAGGTGCTTCTAAATTTGATAATGAAATGAAAGAAATAAAAGAAAAATCTGTTTTCTTTGGCACCAGTTTGCAAGATATTCAGTACAATGGCAGGCTATCATTGACTTCTTGAGCTGCTGTGCTAAATCCTACTGGTTCACTGGTTGATTCTTTAAAAAAAAAGGAACAAAAAAGCCTCATGGAAAAGTAAGGAGATTAAAAAGGTAAAGGTTACCCTCACACATATGTGCTAATCGTTCCCGACTCTAGGGGGTGGTGCTAATCTCTGTTTCAAAGCTGAAGAGCCAGCGCTATCCAAAGATGTCTCCATAGTCATGACTACGTAGTCTGGCTGGCATGACTAAATGCCAAAGGCGCATGGAATGCTGTTATCTTCCCACCAAAGGTGGTCCCAATTTTTCTACTTGCATTTTTTACATGCTTTCAAACTGCTAGGTTGGCAGAAGCTGGGACAAGTAATGGGAGCTCACCATTACGCGGCATTAGGGATTGAACTGCTGAACTGCCAACCTTTTGATCGACAAGCTCAGGGTCTTAGCCACTGAGCCACCGCATCTCTTTTGTAAGGAGATTAGAGAAAGAATAATATTTTTTAAAATTCTGCTGAATTTTAATGGGAACTTTCTGTATCTGAGGTAGTTAGTATAACATTAAGCCAGGACTAGCCTAGAACCATGCAAAAGGCAGAGGACAAACCAGGTAGCACCTCTTGAGTATGCATCAACCAAAACGCACCACTTTCCCCACAGCAGATAAACATGGACAGAGGTTATAAATGGTGGACTCTAGGTGAACAAAGAGTGATGATGCTGGTCCTTCCCTCCTGAAATTGTTGGTGGCTCAACGGGGCAAACTAGGATGGCAGATAATTATTGTTTGTTTGTTTGCTTGCCTGCTTGCTTGCTTTATAAAGAACTCATGGCAGAGAACCTGCCTAATATTCCTCTTCTTTCTATTTCCCCCAAACCAACAATCCTGTAAAGTGGGTAAGATGTGCCCTGAGAATCAATTCATTCTTGTTCAGTCTTTTTTTCATTCACTTTGGGTCACTATTCTATATGCTCTTTTTGTCTGGTTCTTGCTGTTCCAATCCACTTTGAGGAAAAATTGTTTTTGATGTTTACTAGTGATTTGGTAAATAAATCATCATCGGAAGCATCTAGTGTCTGAAATGCAAAATTACCAAAAATCTTCTGAGAAAGGAAAGCAGTTTGTGAGCATCACATTGTTACCTGTCCTGATCTGTGTTTATGCATCCTAGTGACAAATTACAATTAGTGCCAGGCAAAGAAATAATCCTGCAATTTTTTTTTCTACAGCATGCAATTTCCATGGATCATCATAATTAAGTAAATCTTAAGGGAAGGGATATAATGGGAAGGGAAAAAGCATTTGGCTTTTTCTGCAACAATTTTGCAATAAACCCATCTCTGCCATTTAAACCCATCTCTACCTGAAAAGTGAAGCCATATTCAAATTTGCTTTGATTTGGCTTCTTGAAAGGAAATGTTAAATTGTTACTTGCAGAGCTGTCCATACATTATTTTAATCGTGGGTAAAATTGGAGGCCATAAAATCTGTGCATTTTGCCCCATCACCTCCACTAGGAGCTACATCAACTAGCAGTAAAAGTAAAAAGACAAGAGTGTGAAGACTATTTTTAGACAAGTGCCGCAAGCTTGTGCAGTCTGTGTATTAATAGTAAAAAAGATGCACTGTTGACTGGTTCACTAAGCCCTATTTTTATGGATGAAACAGAAGCCTGTGAAAGTTCACAGATCGGCTTGAGAAAAGTAAGAGTTCAAATAGCAGATGTTTCCTTGGATTACCTATTTTTTTTTATAGAAGGCATGGACAAGTATTCTCACCTTTTTATTGGGCACTATTTATAACTCTCCTATGACTCCTACATTTTCACCCAATTATTCATATGACACTAACAACCAATCTGCTGTTCCATCTTGAGTTCTATCACCTACCATGAAAAAGACCTGTCATTTATGTAACTGAGATTCTTCAAGTGATCATCTGTGAAACCACCCATATCAGTTCAGTCCATGTAGAGAGAGTTGTTTTCAAGATCTTAACAATCTTTTGTCAGGAGTCTACATTCTCCGCATCCTGAAATTGTTTCAACACAGGTTTGGTAAAGGAATGTTAGAGGTTGCACTTATTTGTCTGCAAATGTTGTGGGTAACTGATGCTTAGCTGAATCACAACAGTATCTTATCTTTATAGGAATAGGACAGGACAGGACAGGACAGGACAGGGCAGGGCAGGGCAGAGCAGAGCAGAGCAGAGCAGAGCAGAGCAGAACAGAACAGAACAGAACAGAATAGAATAGATCTGGAAGGGACTTTGGAGGTCTTCTAGTCCAACCCCCTGCTCAAGCAGGAGAGCCTATACCATTTCTGACAGTGGCTGTCCAGTCTCTTCTTGAACACTTCCAGTGATGAAGAAAAATTCTGATTCTTAGCAAATGCAGCAATTCTATACAAATAAAGGGCCAGTGTTCTCTAGGTATCAAAAGCATAAAATTACTAATCTAGCGGAATCAAAGAGCTGCGGAAAAGGTGAGTAGAGCAATTATTTTATCTTAGTAGAAAACTGAGATCCTGCTGATTAAATAGAGAATGGATGACTCCACCTTTAGTGGGGACAGGAATATGACTAAATGAATCAAATGTTTATGTTAAATTACCTTAGGGTATTAATATGAAAAGCAACCTAACGGATGCAGCGAGAGCAAAATACTATTGTATAATTCTATGCTCTCAAATATCCCACAAAAATAAACATATGACACCAGTCTAGCATCTTAATCTGAAGAGAGATTAAGATTAATTTGAACATATCAAGGTTAAGACATTTTGTAAATTCAAAGAAGCAGATCAAAGTCTTCAAATTAGCATTATCTTTTGCCTTTCCAGGTTTCATAAACTAAATTCATAAATGAAATGGTGAGATTTCATAATAAGATTAAATTTAAGAGGCTTCAGGGATTCAGTTTGACATTAAGCCTTCTTCAACCTGGTGCTATCTAGGTGTTGGGGGATCACAACACCCATTAATCAAATAAGTGTATCTTAAGCATTTAATGATAGAAGCAAAGAACCTCATGTGTTTCCATGTGTATGGCTCCAGTGAAGAGAATTCCTCCCCCCTTTTTTGTCAATAAGAAATATTTCAAACATACCCAGAAGAGAAATATAACTCTCTTCTTTGTGCTTCTTTCCAATCTGTTCAGGTACAGGAAGCCTGCAGCAATTTTAGAAGTAAAATAAGTTGTTTCCCAAACAAGTGAACTGCAAATTTTGAATATCCTTGAATAACCAGCACTATTTAAAGTTTTATGTGAATGTAACAAAATCTGTGATTAATTTCTTACCCACAAGAAAAACAGATTATTCATAAAAATATAGTCAACTCTAAACTTGTATGACAATTTTCAATATACTTTCCAATATATCTTTTATCCTCGTATTAACTTCCAGAATATTCAGATTAAAGGATGGAGATAGAAATAATATGAAACAATCATATTTCCCTGTCGCGGGTTGTGTTGGAACAGGTACTGAAGAATAACACAGAGTCAGCACTTTTCTGCAACAAAAGATGTGGTGACAAAAACTAGACACAGGAACAAAGGAGCTTCCAAAACAGATTTTAGCACAAAACAGCTAAACTACATTACATTGATCTCTTGGATCAAGCAGGGCCAAAGCCCTTCTGGGATACTACATCTATTAATCAGGTCACCAATTCAATTTATCACCCACCAGCTGTGTTATGAATAGCAACTGTTCATCAGCTGCACTGCCACAGCTAGTTTTTCTTATTTCATTTCCCTCTGCTTTTAAGTCTTTCTGACCCATCAGGGAATCTATGTTTGTAACAGATTATAACAAGTTAATTGACCAGGATCGTTTATATCATAATAAATGTGTTAGGCTAGAATGTGCCACATGACATTTTATTATTAGAAATAACATCTTTTCTTGCTGAGTTTATAAGCAATGGGAAGATTGAATAAAAGCTTCTGAGAGAAAAAGAAACAAAGCTATGCTTAAAGAGGTGCATTAAAACTGTTTTTTTAAATCTTCCAATTAATATTTCTATCCTCCTCTACTTGAAGAACCACATGTCTCTCTAGAGATGAGGCAAAATAAAAAGTCATCACATATTTGGCTAATGGAAGACCTAAACCTAGAACCTAGAACATTTAAACATTTGCATATTAATGGCAGAAATGTTTTTTAAAAAATCTCTTTTAGGCTTCTGTGTACTGTACAAAACGCAATACAGAACACTACAAAAAGACTTTCTCCAATATTTCATAATAAGCCAGCTTGGTGACTTTGAGCCAGATACAACCACCACACAGGAGAAAAGAGAAGGAGAAAGGTATGTTTGGATATGGTCACTGCCTTGAATTTTTTGAAAAATAAGAAAAGCAGAAAACTTCAGCAAGCAAAGTACAATTGTAGAGAGTAAAGAGGATGGCCTTAAGGAAAAGAAAGGAGAACTATTACCAAACAGATTAAAATTAAAATATAGTTTATATTTGGGACATATAGAAAATGTACATAAATGCTCCAACAGTCACCTCCCTAAATCATATTGTTATGAAGAGGGGGAGGGCAATTAAACTTGGAAGATCATGTTACTATAGCCAATCTAAATAAAAGTAGACTTTGTCTCCTATGACTGTTACTTCTTGGTCTAGTCTGTCTTGTAGGGCTGACAGTCTCTAGTCTGTCTTGTAGGGCTGACAGGCTCTGAGCCCAGATTGGATGGGAGTTCTCTAATGCAACATCCCCCAGGGACCGGTTCCGTGGAGAGAGGTTTTTCCGCAGACCAGAGGGGACGTGGTTTTGCATGCTGCCTGCATCCCACAGATGGGGCTTTGCTTGTTTGTGTGGCCCAGTTTCTGGCATGCCATGGCCTGGTGCCAATCCATGGACTGGGGGTGGGGTCCATGGGCTAATCTGGGGCCCAGTGATTTTTGGACTTGCAGATTGTTCCTCATTCAATACAGAATGGATATCTGTTCTGTTTTCACTGTGAGAATGTGATTTGCAAATTAATCATTTCAGGCTTTAGCAGCAGGCTAGCTACAAAAGTTAGAAGTTCCATTCTGAGGACATGCCCTTAGCAAGTAGATATAACTGGTAAAGGGGGATGTGAGGCTGAGCCCTCTATAAGGCATGAGCCATAGAAAGTTTTGGCTAATATGAATTAGATGAATAAAACAGATTGCAGGCATGAGCAAGAAAGCTGTGGCATGCTGCTTAATCTTCTATATATATAAAAAAACGATGCATGTATGTATGTATGTGTATTTGTTCCAGCATAACTCTGGAACGCCTGCAGCAATTTCAACCAAACTTGGTACACAAATGACTAACCCTCTGAAAACAAATACTGGGGAGGTAAAACTGTCCTTGGGGTGTGTCTGTGTGTCTGTGTCTGTATGTTCCAGCATAACTCTGGAATGCCTGGGCCGTTAAGGAGAGTGAGTGTTGGGTCCTAGAGCAGCAATTGTTTGTGATGTCAGTTCCTTTGCAGCTTCCTTTGGAAAGCCAGCTGTGAAATTTGCCCTCCAGGGGAAGTGCCTGATGGATTTGGGGCAAAGTGCCAGGATTGTAGACAGGGCAGGAAAGAGGAGCGCATGGGAGGGGGAAGGGAGAGGGCAGGGATGATGGGCATGGGAACAGGAGGAAGAAAGGTTCCTCCCAATGGCTTCCTGTCAGACAAACACTTCGATGTCTATAAATATCCAGGCAATGCTGGGTTATCAGCTAGGCTTGTATAAATAAACCAGGATCTTCTCTTCCAATAAGAGAATTATCATAAGTCCAGACCAGCTTCTTTCACTCATTATACTGGAAAGAAGAGCTAAGCCAGAATAATAAAACAGTGAGAAATTAAACAAATAGTGCATCTAGGATCCATTGATATTTATCAATAGTATTGGAATTCAACTCTTGCGAGGTTATTCCAATTCTTTTTTTAAAATGGTAATGGTTAAGAGCACTCTTTAGGCTTCCAGAATTCTGGAGGTACAAAATAATGTAGCCAGGTGCTATTTAGAGGACTCTCATCTCATAAGGCAGGGGTCCCCAACCCCCAGGATGCACAGGATGCAGGCAGCATGCAAAACCACACCCCTCCGATCCATAGAAAAAATTCTTTCCACGGAACTGGTCCCTGGTCCCAAAAGGTTGAGAGCCACTGTTATAAAGGGTGGGCTTGTCAGGCCTGTGGGTGTCTGTCTTTTAAGAAACATAGAGAACTGACCTGAGAAAAAGATCTAGTGGTCCATTGAGTGTGTGCCCTTTGAGCTTTTTATTTTATTTATTTTTTTGTTGGATGGACATGTGTTCATTCCAGGATGTTTAAACTTAGTTACTGATGATCGACTCATTGCCTTCTCTGGAAGTTGTTTCCAAGCCAACTTTTCCCCCCCCCCCTTTATTTCTCTCTGTGTCTGTCAAGTAAACAGTACATCTGACATGTTTATTGCTTCAGATTGCTCAGAGGAACACCTGAACTCTAAAATAATTTTTGGCTGCTTTCCGGGGGGGAGGGACCTTACTAGACAATGATGGTGGTTTTGTCCTTTTGTCATTCCAAAACCACCTCCTGTTTTGTTTTTTGGGGGGAGTGGTTGGATTCCATCCATCCATATACTCTCAACTATCCTGCAAGCTCTCCCTCCCTCTCTTTCCTTCCCCCCCCCCACCTCTCTCTCTCTGCATTTGCCAGTACTCTAAGGTATCTCAAAAGAAAAATAAAACAAAAAGTAAGGCAGAGAGCAGATGTTGCTCCTTCTCCTCCTTGATCCTGTAATCCATCCACATTTGCTTGTCTAAATAAGGACAGATGCTGTTGGAGCATCAAAGGTAAACTTGTGGATGATTGCTTGAAAACTCTTAGTGCTTCTGCCTTACATGGTTACATATTGAAATAATCTTATGTGCAAGAGATTTTACATTCCATTCATTTATTGGTATCCTAAAGCAAGGAGACTAGATTCTAGTTCATACATGGGCAAATCGATTCAGAAAAAATAGAGAGGCAGTCCAAAAATAAAGCCAATGTGAATGTTTAACAAATGTACCAAATAAGCATTCTAATGCAGAAGGAAATATTTATCAACATGCATTATATTGTAGTAGTAGTTGTTCTACGTGCAACCTTTTTATGATGCTTTGGCAAGAACTAAAATTCTGTCTACAAGGGCTTGCTTTGTTTCAAAGAAGGTTTGAGTAAGGCACTTTTTCACATTTGCTTCACATACACAACGGATAATGCATTTCTTAGAGCAAAACAAAATAACCACTTTGTTTTGTCTCTCCTGAAACACTTGTAATGGTGCTATAGAAAGTTAAAAGGGGATTGTGTAGTGATTACAAAGCATCTTGCTGAAGTAAACTGTGTTGCCTTTTTACATCAAAAAGGCAAATTGCATCATCTGTTCATAACTGCCGAACAAATCCAAGTGACCTTGCACCAGCCTGTTGAATGCTACTATATCTGATTGTCATATGTTGTACACTTCAAGAGTGACTACTGTAGTTTGTTTTGTTTCCTGCATTGAGCATTCACAACAAAATAGTATCTGTTTTCCTTTTGTTTTTCTCTCAATCTTAGAGACTGCTGCAGAAATCTGGGCATTGTTCCTAACTATTTTCTCTATAGCTTCAAGGTATTGGTAGAAAATGAAGGGCATTACATACCTATTTCAAATCAGGATAAGTGCATATTGATCTGAAATCCAATTTGTAATTGCTCTGTGGGCCACAGCCAACTTAAAATTCTGATCCAACTCACCTCTGAACTAGATAGTTAAGAACTTTTTTTGGAGACAAAGAATAAAATACCTCAAAAAACCCAAAATACCTCAGATAAATGGAAGGTTGCTTTCTCATTGCTATTATTGAAGTCTATGTTCCATCCCATAAAAGGATGCTAAGAAGAGCAGCAATTACAGTAACAGTAAATAAACTTTAGCAGTGACAATGGGACAGGGATAAATCCTTATATCTGAGGGTAGCAGAGCAAGCCACAATATGTACATCTTTTTGCAAACTAAAGCATTGTGCAGCTTTGTGGTTTGTCAGCTTGAGGAAGGCCAACACAAAAATGGAAGTGTACCATTTTTAATAATAGGCTTTAAAGTACAAATTCCAAATTACATACCTATCTGAGTTAAAGACAGAATTAGGAATGGAACTTGTTCTTAATCCAGGTTTCCTCCTCTGCCATTGCTCCTGTGCCTGTACTATCCAATAAAACAAAATGAGCTTCCAAAAAAGCTGTCACTAAAGAAATGAAAAAAGTTACAGGATCCAATCTGGGTCAAAAGTTTAGTCTTCTGAGCTTTCGGATTTGTGCTGGAGCCCATCCTTAGGGAACCTCTCTCTACTGGAAAGCGGTTCCCTGAGGATGGGCTCCATAAGGAGTCTAAAAGTTTGGAACACTAAACCTCTGGTCCTGGTTTATGACCCAGATTGGATCCTGCAACATTATCCTGGGATGATGCCTTCATTCATAATAAAAAAAATACTTTAACAGAATTAGAAAGCATCTTTTTTCCCAAGGAGCCAGGAGCTAAGGGCAAAAAGAGGGCAAATAGTGAAATTACAGCAACAGTAATTGGCCTGTGCCATTGGTCTTTGGTTTATCTTAACAAGGTGTTTGTGCTACGTTGCTTATCATTATTATAGAAGCTGGGATGGAGGAGAGCTGTTTTCCTTTATTCAGTGGCCAAGATAATTTAAGCTAACCTTTGCCGGTCTAGTACCCTTTTGAACTATGAATGCATGTCAATATAACTATGACATGCAACTGAAGCACTGTCCTTTTTAAAGTGTGCCATATATGCAAGGCAGGAAAAAAAGGAACAAGGCTTCATTCACAAAGTCACAATTGCCGTCTTGATATTTTTTACACCTCCTTGTAGATGTCCCTGATTGAACAGCCTGCTTTAAACATTACTATCTTCTCAGAAGGACACTCTTATAGGGATAAATGGATCTATTTGTGGTTCAGATCAGATTTATATTATTCACAGATGAGAAAAGTCCACATATTCTATATTTTTGAGGTTAAAAAAAAACACTATTGCACTATGTATTTGTATGCTGTGTTGCATAATGTATTTTCTCTCTCACCACTTATTCCGCTACATGTTTTCTTTCACAGCATGCCTTCAGCAGACAAGCCAAAACAGCAAAGGTTAAAACAGAAACATATAATGTCATCTGTCTTCTAAACAAAAATCTCTGGCTGAATTCTTTTGGCTGGATTCAACCACTTTGTGGCATGTGTATTTGCCTTGTTGGGCTGTAGTGTGGCCATTATTAAATCACAATAGCAAGATAATGAACAGGAAAAGTTTTTGTTTCTGCAAAAAAGGAAAACATTTATCAAAGCAATATAACAAAATCACTTTATTCTTTTATCTGCAGGAAACCAAAAGTACTACTTATTTTACCTGATGAGCTTTAAGTAATTGTTCTTTCATTTCTCCTCTTCAGCAACTGCAATTATTATAATGTTTCTCTGAGATTTTAGAGGGCTTTTTCCCTTGTTATTTTTCCTCTCCTTTCTTAAATGTTAGGGAAAGAATTGTGAGTACAGAATATTTATGAATATATCTTTGTTACTCAGAATGGGGGAAATGGATAAGAGCAAACAAAAATTCCCTCTAAAATACATCCCAAAATGATTTTCCCCATCGTCCATTTTGTTCCACAAAAAATGTTTTGTAAAGATTTGGAAGCAAAAATAAGCCCCACAACAAATATTCACAAATATTTTTACAAGGATTTTCACACCTCAATTCTATGTGTTCTCATCACACAACTCATAGCTAGAAAAACCTGTGAGAAAGAAATTCACATTTTAACTAATAGGTACTTACTGGATCTATATGGCAACTAGGAGAACTTTATGTTAGCCATCTATTTTTTAAAGAATATTGTTACATCAATTTGGACTCAACGAAAAAATGGATATTATTTAGCAAAACATTTGCACACTTGCAAATCTCCCAGCGGGGAGGGGAGAAGTGTATTAAGAAAAAAATATATTCATGCGTATACATAGCAGTGGGGAAAGTGTAGCGATTAGTAGAAATGGTAACCAAACTATCCCTAGGTGATTTATAATTGACATGTCATGTCAAGCAGAACAAAACTGAAACCTTTTATCCAGCCATACTGGGATTAAATTCCTTTGCATGCAAGGGAGTTTATTTCTGGATTCTGGATTGACATACATAAAACTGTGCTTTAAAGATTGGTTTCTTGATCAATAGCAATCTGCATGAGCCGTGGTGGCGCAGTGGTTGGAGTGCAGTACTGCAAGCTACTTCTGCTGACTGCTGGCTGACTGCAATTTGGCAATTCAAATCTTACCAGGCTCAAGGTTGACCCATCCTTCCATCCTTCCGAGGTGGGTAAAATGAGGAACCAGATTGTTGGAGACAATAGGCTGACTCTATAAACCACTTACAGAGAGCTGTAAAGCACTGTAAACAGGTATATACAGTAAGTCTAAGTGGTATTGCTTCCAAAGCAGTGAGTAACACAGCAGAATGATGGTTTGTACAAGTGTTCTGAAGTTAAGGTGGGAACTGGGTTACATTAAGTGAGTAAACTTAGATATTTGCTTACTAATTGTGTCCAGTATCCAGGCTGTATAATGATTTATTAATTTCATTAGAGAAAGCATTTTTTTTACTATGTTTAGTGTCAATAAGTTATAAAAGTCATGCCAGATAAATATTTAGGTTTATGCACAGTGCATCAGCATTTAAAAAAGCAGATTTCACAGATGGGATAATCTGAAAAAGACCAGAAAAAAATGTGAATATTATGATCATTTTATGCAGATTCTGTTTTCTCTATGACTTATCTAGTTGCATTTGAGACGCTGTATTTATGTGCTTGGAAGTATTCAACTTGATATTTTAGGATTTTCTGTCACTTGGTTGATTACAAGCACTTTTAAGTGTACTTTCACAGAAAATTAAACTGCAGCATATTAACTCCCCAAAGACCACCGCATAAAATATACATGGAGGCTTTCAGGAAAGGTTTTCAATGCAAAGGCTGATTTGACCTGAAAGGTAGTTGTCAAGAATGGCCCAATGAAATTATCATGGAATAGTATTCCATCTATTTAGTTCAACTGATCAGAATTTTCACTGACAAAAATCCTGTTTTTCAGAAGAAAACTCATGTGCTGAATGCAATGGATCCCAAATGTCTGAACTAATATAAAGTGTTATTTGATAAGTTTGGGAAAAAAAGAAAAGAAAGCATGCTAGAATTGTTAATATAACTACAATTATTCAACAATCTGGCATATTTTCAAATTCTTTTATATCTGTTTTTCAATATTTAATTTTAGTCTCAGATTCAGACCTCAACATTGTATTCTCAGCTATTTAGCAAATATGAATCTTACCAGGAGCACCATTCCTCTGTTGTGCCAGACTACAAGAAATTTATTTAAAATCATACACATTGACAATTCTTAAATTGCAAAAAATAAAAATGCTTTGCAGAAAAGCATGAAACATTTAAACAATAAAATGAAGTTAAAGGAGTGCTAACGTCACAGTAATCGTTAAAGATTATTGGCAAGATAGTGAGTGAAATGCTGAATTGATGCACCTATATTCGCTTAAGCATTCCACTTTACATTACAAAAATAACAAGGAGAAAGCTCTCTACACATTTTAGAGGAAATTACATATTTTCCTGCTTTTCATGTAGATAGTTTCCTTAATTTCATGTTCATTAATTTTTAGACTAATGATAGTTCTTTCAATTCTCTTGGCCTTGATATTTTCAGAAAAGGTTGCAGTCATTATTTCTTTCTCCCAGAAATTAATTTTTGAGTCAAGATAATGGGAGTGGCTACTACAGCATTGTCAAGTATCTGAAAGGGCACTACTATGACAGCTGTTCTCAGATCAATAATAAATTGAATAGCCTTTTCCAAAACAATTAACAGCTGCCTTTCACTCCTCAAGTTTTCTCATTTCAAGGGGGGAAAAATCACAAGTAGGCTACAACCATAATTTTTGAGAGTAACAGAGTCTAGCAAGTCAGATGTCCCAGGAAGCACCTAAAGTTACCAAATTTCAGGGGGTGCCAAAATTGAAAAGACTTTCAAAAAACACAATTTAAAAAAACCTGAAAAGCAGTAATCGTGTACTCCATGAGCAAGCATGCCTATGTGATGGGTTAAAAATAACTTTGCAGTGTAAATGGGATGAAAATGTCTAATGAATGAAAGAAAAAATATCCAGGGCTGAATATCCTAAGAGTGAAGTACAAAAACATCTAGAAAAGGAAAGGAAAAAGGAAAGAAGGAAGGAAAGGAAAGGAAAGGAAAGGAAAGGAAAGGAAAGGAAAGGAAAGGAAAGGAAAGGAAAGGAAAGGAAAGGAAAGGAAAGGTCCTTTTGAAATTCTTAACAAAAGCCAAACCATAGGGGACTTCAGAATGTGATTTTGCCAAAATGTCTACAACCAGCCTGCCAGAAAGTCAGGGGCGAGCCATGCTTCTAGTACATTCACTTCACTCTGGAATCAATGCATGCTTCTGCCCCTGTTGTTTCCTTATCAGTTTCTTGATGATTTCTCCACTGTCATCTGCATGGTTCCCTAGGCATTGAAGTCTGTTCCTCCTATTGGTGCTGCTGGATACTGCCCCCTGTCAGGGCAATGCTGAGCTGAACACAAATCAAACTGACATCAGCCATTTCTGTCAAAACGCAGACATGACCTGGATGCTGTGTTTGATCATACAAGAAGGCATTCAATGATCTGAAAAATGGACCCTGCACTTGAGGGAATTAGGATGATGATGATGATGATGATGATGATGATGATGATGATGATGATATGCATGGTTCCCTATATTGCCCCAGAGATAAGCCAGCTCTCCTTTACAAAGAAAGAATAGAATTCTTTATTGGCCAGGTGTGATTGGACGCACAAGGAATTTGTCTTCGGTGCATAAGCTCTCACTGTACATAAAAGCTAGAAGTTTTGTTAGAAAGGGATTCAGAAACTGAATTGGTTAAAGATTGTATGATAAACTGGGCACAAAATTTTGCAGAACCAGTGATGTTGGAAACATGGGAAAAAATATGGGTTCAGAATGTTAAATTTACACAGTCGCAGAATTTGAGGGAAAATTTTTATAAAATGTTTTATAGATGGCATTTAGATCCGAAGAAATTGTCGTGTATGTACCCTAATGTTCAACCAAAATGCTGGAGATGTGATTGTCTAGATGCCACATATTATCATATGTGGTGGACTTGTAAGAAAGTGAAGGCTTTTTGGATAAAAATTTGGTGGGTCATGCAAAATGTTCTGAAGAAAAAAATTCAGTTCTCTCCACAATTGTTCTTATTGGGTATAGTTAAGGGTTTTACATTGGGTGAAGTAAAGTTGATATTGTATATGATAACAGCAGTGAGATTACTGATAGGTCAATATTGGAAAAAAGATGCTATGCCCACTATTGAAGAATGGACTTTGAAGATGGCTGGTTTTGCAGAGATGGCGAAGATTTCAGCATATTTAAAAGATTGGACACAAGAGACTTATGTATGGGAGTGGAAAAAGTGGATAGGTTATGTGCAGAATAAATATCAAACTAGGAAATATCAGATAGCTTTTAATTGAATGTATTATATAGGGATAGAATAATTGGATTGTGAAAATGTGAAGAATATATAGTGGGTGGAGGGGTTCAAGTTTTATAAAATATGTCTTTGATTTGGATTATATTCTGTGGAAGTCCGGGGGGGAGGGGAGTGTTAGGGGGGGTTAGGGAGGGTTAGGGGGGTTAGGGAGGGTTCAGGGGGGGGGGTTAGGGAGGGTTAGGGGGTGAAATTGGGGAGAAAATGTATTTGTAAAACTTTTTCAATAAAAAAAAATAAAAGCTAGAAGTGATAAATCATGATCATAGTCATCATAAAAATACATTCAAAATACAACACTTAGTGATAGTCATAGGATGCTAAATAAGCAATCAACATAAATCATACTGGGAAACTAAATAAACAATATAAATCATAAAGATACTATAACAAAGTTATAATCATAATAGAAAAGGAGATACAACCTTAGTATATAGTTTTACAGTGTTATGGGAAATAGTTATTTACCAGAGAAATAAAACCTGCTTTATTTGCATATATGTGTGTGTGTGTGTGTATTCATATATATATATATATATATATATATATATATTCCACATTCTGTCAAGGACAGAATTCTTGGATTCTTATTTCAATCTTCTTCAAAATAAATCTTAGAACTTGGTGAGGCTTCTTCCAGGGATTAAGCAATTCCAGTCCAACTCGTAGTAGAAGCCTAACAGCTGTGCAAAAGAAAGACAAGACATGTTCTTTTTCATCCTTGAGGACAGGATGCAGAATAACGCCTTTAAAGCAAGGCAGATATCATTCACGTTACAAAGAACTTAATAGTAAGAGCAGTTTGTCAGTAAAGTTAATTACCCAGAGATGAGGTAGTCTCCCCTCCATTCAATGTGTTCAAGCAGAGGCTGGACAGCTGCCTATTTCTGGTGATTTGATTTGGGTTCTTCCACTGAGGTAAAGTTAGATTTAATGACATCAATGGCTCCCATCCAACTTTATGAGACTATTATTTCTACCTATTGGCATAAAAGTAAGAGTACCTGTGCATGTGTAACTAGACTAGACATTAGTAACTGGAATCTTTCCCACAAAACAAAACTGATATTAGATGGTACTAATAGAGCTTCCACGTATACTGTATACACACAACACACATACCCATTGGGAAGGATTAACACTAGATGGATTTCATGCCTACAATACATAATCCTACTGTGGCTGCTAGGACCAAACTTTGCTAGGAATGAACTACTCAAATTTATTTCCAGTATAAGTCCTGGCAAAACCATTTTTTCATCATTATTGAGAAGGAAATTCTGAACCTCCTGAGAAAACCAGAAACAATCTTATAGATGGTCTTTGTATGCCTGCCACCTTACCTTCCTTCATTTTCCAGGATTTTTTATCATGGAACAGATAATGCTGAAAAGTCCAGGGGCAATCTTTGAGGCAATCTATATCCTGCTTGACTTCCTTCCACTACATGGATATTAATAAACCTGGATGCAAATAGCTAATGTGTGGGGAGGTAATTAGCATTTTCTGCTTTTCACTTAATTTCCCTGGAGTCCTTCTGTCAATCTTTAAAATCATGAATTACAATGCTTTAAATCTTAAACGTAATAGAATGAATTAAGGCCTGCTCTGAAGTGTGAGCTTTAGATCTATACAAATAAACACACTGAATTATACCTTCTAGGCCTGGAAGGTGTTAAATGAATGGACTCTGTTTTTAAGAGAAGAGAGGTTTAAGCAGCAACACAGTAGTAATCTTCAAATACTTGAACTCTTGTCCTAGCATGTGAATTTATTTTCCATAGCTCCCAAAGATAGGACAAGAACCAATAGGTGGAATCTTTACAGTAGAAGTTCCAAACTCAGTTCAATAAAGAATTTCTTAGCCATGAAATTTATTAAGCAGTGTTATAGCCTGCCTCTTGAAGTCATGTGGGCTTCATCACTGGAGTTAGAACGTGGAACATATAACAATAATTTGAAATGGACCTCAGGGGTCTTCTAGTCCAACCCCCTGCTCAAGCAGGAGACCCTATATCATTCCAGACAAATGGTTGTCCAGCCTCTTTTTGAAAGCATCCAGTGATGGAGCAGCCACAGCTTCTGAAAGCAAGCCATTCTATTGATTGCTCTCACCATTAGGAAATTTCTCCTTGTTCCAGGTTGTTTCTCTCCGTAGTTAGTTTCTATCTTGCCTTTTGGTCCTTTGGAAAATAGTTTGACCCCCTCATCTTTGTAAGAGCCCTTCAGATGTTGAAACACTGCTATCATATCTCCCTTAGTCCTTCTTTTCATTAGTTTAGACATACCCAATTCCTGTAATTGTTCTTATGTTTTAGCCTCCAGCCTCCTAATCATTCTTGTTGCTCTTCACTGCACTTTTTTCCAGCGTCTCAACATTTTTGAGACTTTTTTGTATTATGGTGACCAGAACTGGATGCAGTATTCTTAGTGTGGTCTTGCTAAGTTCTCAAGCAAAGCTTGGACACCCTTTGTCTAGGCAGGAATCTTGGTGGTTGGACCTGAAAAACACTAAGGCACCTTGCAATGTTATGATTCTGTATTAAAAGTGTATTGGTGGCTTTCATCAATTCAACCACCTTAGTGCAGTCAACAATGTTCCTTTTTCCATAGGAGTCTTCTGACTCTCCAGGGCAGCTTTTCTCAGATACAGAGTGTTGCATTAGAAATAGAAATTCAGCAGGTCAATTTCAACTGATAAGATCTTTGATTTTTGGAGGCAATTCTTTATTTTTGATTGTAGTATAGCCTCTTAAGAGCACTTTAATCCACCAAAGAATTGTGAATCAATACTGAAAGCAAAACAGTATTCATTACATCAAACCTGAATTAATTTTTGAGATTGGGACAGTACCAAATACTGTTAAACTCCATTCTTTTCCTTGCAGCCTTCCCTGTTGCATTAAAGCCAATACAATATATTTTCTTCTGATTAAAGTTACTGAAGTCACTTTCTCAGCAGCAAAGGAAAAGTTCACATATCTTCTCTTTGTGTATTTTCACTGATGCTTGATAATAAGGGCTTTACCCTTTCCACTGTGCAAAACATTTCTTAAACGTGTTGTTGTTTAGAAAGTACCTCCAACTGCTGATAAACATTTCAAGGAGACATACAGTTGGTCATCTATGTTCAAGGAGACTTTTAAAATGAATCTGGTATTTTTCTTCCAATATTTCATAATACTAATGGTTAGCTGTCTTCTCATTAGCTTAAGTGTCTGCTTTGGGAGGAGGAGGTATAATTTGTTTGATGACACATGCATATTTATATGGCAGATTATATTGAATCTTTCACAAGGGGATGTCACGAAATATGTCAGTTAGTTTGAGGGAAGGAATAACCTTGCTCCCATTTGTCAATCTCTTAAATGTCTCCTATGTTCTTTTAAAGGGATTACATTTGCCTTTGACAACGGGGTTGAAAGCTATTTGAGAATATCTACAATCAAGATGATGTTATCTGTTTGGCAATAGATTTTTTATAGTACGTCATTAGCAAATTCATTTGGAAAACAAGATGAGCCTTTATGCTGATATGATATTCATTGTTTATGGCCGATACCAGAACTCAGTGAACCTTGCTGGATCTCCAAAATACCAAACAGAGGTTACACTTAAATCCTACATCAGTCAAGCCACTTTATGTACCTAATGAAGTGAATTGCAGCTCATAAAAGTTTATGCCATTTAATAACACTCATCAGTCAGATATTCTTCCTGGCATTTTGGTACCAGAGGTATTCTTTTTACTATGCTTGGAGAAGAGACAATACTAATACTTCACAAGCCTGTAGGCTAAACTGGGAAGATAAAAATAAAATTGGGAAAAGACAAAGGCAAATTATTTCCAAATATTCTGCATGAACGTATCTAGGTTCTGAACTCACTTATAGCTAGGTGCTGAACTCAACTTTTGAGTCATTTATTTCAACTGAAGTCCTTGCCGTATAACAAAGTAGGAGCATAGCCTCCTTCATTTTCATTCTCACAATTATTTACAATGATACTGCTATACACATTCTTCAGGTGTTTTCTTAATCTCTAAACTGGCTGCAATGTTGTCCTTCAGCAACTAAAATTCAAGTGGTTTCTGTGCATCAGGATAATATTTATCTCTCTGGTTCCACGAGCAGTATTTGAACTTTAGCTTACTTTCTAGGTGCTTCCTCACCAGTTATGGAAATAAGGCAACCCTGAAAATTGAGCCTCAGGGAGAGATTTTTAAGAAAATAGGTAAGAAATACCACATTTGAGGGCAAAACTAAGTCCTTAGTTTTGGTTGGATCATACATGATACTAGCATTTACAGGAGAAGTAGGAAGCTTTCTAGAGGATGGATGTGATATTAGAATGAAAAAAAAATTGTACATCACAAACATACTTATTCAGAGCTTATTTCCACCAAAACCAATGGGACCAACTTATAAATAGTATACATTTGCATGCACTTTAGTTTTGGAAACCATACAATAGGAGTTTCATAATGTTGTTATTAACTTCTAGTAAGTGACCCTCTCCACTAAAACCAGTGATGCAGATCATTAAAAAAGCACTGAGTTTACTCAAAGTCAGCTAGAATAACCGTTCATTATTGATTCATAAATGGGTTTTCAACGTGCAATATAGCAAATAACTGCAATAAAAGTAGGTAAAACAGGTCAAGTAGAATGTTTTTGTAAATGCTTATGGAAAGTTAACAGAACAATGATTTCACGGTCTGCTCAGAAGTCAACGTGTTAAATTCAGAACAATTTATTCTCAAATGAGTGTAGGATTACAGCCTAAATGCTGATTATCCAAAAAGAGAAGTTTGCTTAAAATAAATCATTGTCTTGAGTCAGCCCACAATAGCATCTAGACTTCTTTATTAATAGAAGAAAAGTTGATAACTGTTTTTGCCAATACGCTTATTTCTAAAAACTTTCCACTTGTGCAGCTTAAAATGCTTTATGGCTCATTCCCTCCCGTTTCTCCATCTGCATCTTCCGTCTCTTTTGGCAGAATATGCTACCAAATCCAGTGTTTCAATATTGTGGCTCCATGCCAGGAGAGAATTACACTAAAGTTAAAACATCTTTCCTGAACACTGACACAGTCTAAATTAAATATTTGATTTTCTCTTTACTTAGCATAACAAGTCCATTATATAATGAGCATATGTACAACACTTGCTTGCAGTTGCTAGCACAAAGTTAAATATATTTTGCCTTACTGTGGATCTTATAGGAATGTAACTAGCACTGTTATAAAAACAGAGTCTAAAGTGGCGATGAGGGGGGGTGTCTTGTGATCAGCTTGCATTTGTCAATTAACATCTGGAAGATAGGCTGCTCTGACAAACCAATTCTTCCTATTTAGTTCTGTAAATTATGCAAAAACAACCTGTAAATTATGCAAAAACAACCTCTAACCCCCAATCAGATCATTATATCCATCTTTTGTCATAGCAAGGGCCCAATGCTTGGTAGACATTTAAGCCTTATTAGCATCTAACTTTCTTTTGCTGATGCCTAAACAGAGCAACTCTGCAGTGGAGGGGCAGAGAGGTTGCAGGGCTATAAAACTTGCCCAACAAAAGCAATCCCCTTGTGAGACAAATTCTGGAAACTATCTCACTCCTTGGACACACCATGGCAGATGGAGGAGGGGCAGCTGGTGCTGTAATTAATAGAGACAATTTAATTAAACATGATGCTTTGATGTTTGGGGCTTGGCACCTTTTTTTTTATATCCTCCTGCTTTGGTATATGTCCTATAGATTCAAAATTAACCAGTAACACAAGAAAAAAGTGGGATATTTTTACCAATGTTATTCAAGTTATTGTTGGTATGGAAAATGGCAGAAGAAGAAAAAAGAGATGGACGATGAATCAAGGAACATTGAAAGAGAAAGAATATGCACAAATGATTGAAAATATTGAAAATATTTTTTAAGATAAATACAAAGGAAGAAACATCGCTCCAAAATTTGTGGGATACCACAAAAGCGTACCTATGAGGACTCACAATAGTATACATGGCAAAAAGAAATAGGGGGGAAAAAACAAAAACAAGATAATTTGCAGGAAGTACTTAAAAGATTAGAATTAGACCTACAGAAGGAGCCCCAAAATAACAGAATTAAAGAAAAAAGCAATTTAATAAGACATAAGTTAAACTTGGCTACGCAAGATGAAATGGCACAAAAAATTAAAATGGCAAAGCAAAATTTCTTTGAGTGTGCAAATAAGCCGGGCCAATGGTTAGCATACAAATTAAAAAAAGAAAAAGAGAAAAGAATAATACATCAGCTACAGGATGAAGAGGGAGTGATACATCATAGAAGAGAAGAAGAAAAAATATAATACAAACGTTCTTTCAAAATTTATATTCCCAAGAAACCATACCGGAAGATGACAGTAAACAATATTTAGATAGGATAAACCTAACCAAATTAGAGGAGATAAAAATAGAGATACTAAATGGAACAATTACTATGATGGAATTAATGGAGGCGAGAAAGACGCAAAAAAATAATAAAACACCAGGCCCAGATGGACTTCCAGTGGAGCTATACAAGACTACACAGGAACTGTTAGATGAAATATTGTTGGAAATATTCAATGAAGCACTCATGGAAGCTAAAATACCCAACTCCTGGAGAGAAGCTCTTCATCCCAAAAGAAGATTCAGATCAACAACAAATTAAAAATTACAGACCCATCTCACTACTGAATGCAGATTATAAAATATTCACATCTATAATTTCAGAAAGATTCAAAAAAGTGTTAAATGAGTACATTCACCCACATCAAAATGGATTTTTACCAAAAAGGCAAATAAAAAATAATATGAGAACTATAATAAACACATTAGAATATTATGAAGCCCATCTGGATAAACAAGCCGCATTAAACTTTTTGGACACCCAAAAAGCCTTAAATTTATCATTTTACAATTGGAAAACATGAAATTTGAAGAGAAATTTGTAAGGATGGTGGAAAAAATATATTCAATACAAACAGCAAAAATAATAATAAATGAAGACACCACTGAAAAATTTAATATTACAAAGTGAGTGAGACAAGGGTGCCCGTTATCACCTTTATTATTTATTCTAACGTTAGAGGTACTGCTAATAAAAATTAGAGGTGAATAAGAAATAAAAGGCCTGAAAATAAAAAAAAGAAGAGTATAAAGTCCAAGCGTTTGTGGACGATTTAGTATTTATTTTAGAGCAACCATTACAGACAGGACCCAAACTAGTCCAACAAATAGAAGAATATGATAGAGTAGCAGGACTTAAAATCAATAAATCCAAAATAAAGGCAATAATGAAGAACCTCCCTAAAAAACAGGAAAGTGAACTGGAAGAAAGAATGGGCATTCAAACGACGAAAAAAGTAAAATATTTAGGAATTTGGCTATCAGCTAAACGTTTGTCGATCAAAGAGGATAATTACAACAAACTAATATTACAGATAAAAAAGGATTTGGAAACCTGGAAAAAATTACAAGTCTCTCATAGGAAGGATAGCCTCGATCAAAATGAACATTTTACCACGAATATTGTTCCTCTTCCAAGTAGTACCAATAAAATTAGGGAATAATTTCTTCAATGACTTAAACAAACTGATAGCGAAATACATTTGGCAAGGGGAAAAAACCTAGGATTAAAATAAAACTGTTGCAGGACAGCAGAGAAAGAGGAGGCTTAAGACTCCCAGACTGGGAGACATACTACCAGGCAACAACATTCCCCTGGATTAAAGATTGGATTGAATTAAAAAATAAAAGGACTTTGACATTAGAAGGGCATGACTTACAGATAGGATGGCATGCCTTCTTATGGGATGGAAAAAACAGACTCCATAGCTACTTCCAGAGACATCTAATTAGAGATGCACTGCTACAAGTATGGCAAAGAATAAAAAACAACCATTACAATAAAAATCTAGACTGGCTATCAATGATGGAGGCATTAATCTACCCGAATGTACTAGATATCAATAAAATAAAAAGATATAAAGATCTACTAAATGGCCAGAGGGAACTGAAAACAAGACAAGAACTAAAAGAACAAGGCATAGACATCAATTGGTGGCCATACACGCAGATACAATCTAGATACAGGAAGGATTTAGAACAATATGGTTTTCAAAAAGAATCACAAGAATTAGATAAGATTTTACAAGGCACAGAGGACAAACTGATTAAGAACATTTATAATTATCTACTGAGATATAAAATGGAGGAGGAGGTAGTCAAAGAAACTATGATAATCTGGACCAAAATTTTTGGTTATAATATTGAATTGGAGAAATGGGAGAAATTATGGAATAAAAACTATAATTGATGATGTCTGTAGCCTACAAGGAAAACATGTATAAAGTGTTTTATAGGTGGCACCTTCCACCAGCGAGACTGGCCAAAATGTTCCCCAATACCCTATCAACATGTTGGAAGTGTAAACAAAATCAGGGAACATATTACCACACATGGTGGACGTGCCCCAAAGTAAAACAATATTGGAATAGAATAAAAATATATTTAGAAGAGATAACCAAACAGCAAATAGAGATGAAACCAGAACTATTTTTGTTAGGAATTCTTCCAGTAAATTATGACAAAAAAATATAATACTTAATTATACATATCACAACAGCAACGAGAATAATATATGCACAAAATTGGAAAAATAAGAATATACCAACAGAAGAAAACTGGATAAGAAAAGTTTTAGAGTATGCAGAGATGGATAAACTCACAAAAGAAATACAAGATAAGGAGGAAACAGAATACTACATGGTATGGGATAAATGGTATGAATGGTTAGAGGACAGGTATAAAGGGCAAGGAAAGATTAAATGAGGAAGATACAGGAATTTGAACGTAGTTTGTTTTTTAAAAAACTGTTCAATAAAAATTATTATATATAAAAAAAGGAAAATGGTTCAGAACCATTTTAACTCTTAGAGGTCTAGAAAGTAGTAACAGCATTGGTTGTAAATCAATCCCCCAGAAAGGGAAAAAAATTGAAATAATGTATTTAATTTTATTTTAAAATCAAATCAAACATGTTCAGCATAACACCACCATCCAGAGTGAAACCCTAATTATGAGAGCAATACATCTGCTTATTACAAGGACTGAACATTTGGAAGTAATTGCTTATTTCCTTTTATATCAGCTGAAATATTTAAGTCACAAAGATTTAACAGCAATAATAGTAAGAGTAGCTTAGTGATAGGGCCCAGAGTTAGATAACCTAACTGCTTAGCATTTTTATAAATTACAGGTTGTCATTGAATTAATGATAAAATATGAGATTGAAAAGTTATTATTGATTATACCATTATTTGTGAACATTAACAAAGGAGAAAAGTCCCAAGCTGACCAAAATAATGTATCTTGTAAGCTCAGATAACTTTGGCACCCCAGGCTAATCTTTTCTGCTTGTTGTTCAGTCTTCAACAAATCTGCAAGCATGCATTTATGCTTTCCAAGGTTTTTATGCATTCTTGTGCTGAAGTCATGCCACCCACCTACCTACCAACTTGTTGACTTCACTTTCTTTATTCTATTTGTGCAGCAACAAAACCTCAATGGTTTCTAGAGAAACTGAGAGATTCTAGTTTCCATTAGTCATAGCTACATGGCCAAGGATCAGGGATTGACAGGTACTGGAACTCAACACTTTATGAAGAACATTAATCCCCCACGTGTCTAAGCAAACCTCACCTTTTACATTTATATGTGACAGTTAAACTCTTTTCTCTGAACTTTTCTTGCCTGTACCACAAGAAAGGAGGGATTGTCAGTGACAGAACTGAGGGAAAACGGGTTAGAAGCCCTGATTATTTCCTCATGAATCAATTGAAATTCAAGGGCAAAAGGAGAGCTTCGGTGTTACAGATTAGTTCCCAGCAGCTTGTTAGCATTATTTATTCCAAAAGCAGAATAAAAATAGAATTAGTCATATTTTTTTCTTTAATCTCCATAAAAATATACAATGGAGTGAGTTTCTTTGTACAGGTAATTGTGGTTCCCTGATTAGGGTTAAAGCCTCTTATGTTTTAATACAATAAATACCCTTCATTTGCAAATAAGTAATGATATTTTCAAGCGATCCATTTCTCTCTCCTACCTACACTAAATGAATCTATTAGGATTTTGTATTTAAAGTAATCAACTTTAACGGAATGGATTTTTCTGCCTTCTAACTGTAATTTCATAAGGCTGTTATCAGATTTAAACAGTTTTAAATGAAATGGCTGTATAGTGACCTTGGGAATCATTTATTTACTCAGTAGATACATTTTACTGCTAACATACTGAAAATAGATTCACTCTGGCTTAACAGAACCAGGATATTAGGTCAATTTCTTATTAGCTCCAGTTCCCGAGAGGCCAGTAATACCATTTATTGTGCATAAATCTTTCCCTTTAATTCTAGTCAATTGTAAAAGAAAATGTAACCAGCTACATATTCCAGTGATTACTAAATAGATAATATGTCTTAAAAGATATTGATATATCTTTTTCTATTTCTATCTATTTCACCAATTACACTTTGCATATTACAACTAGCTAAAGGTGAAGTACACCAAAATGTGTTTTCATCATTTTTTGTCCTGTCTTTGTTTGGCCAAAGAATCAAATGCTCAATTTTTGCTAATGTAGCTATTCAGAATTAAATGTTCTTAAGAGCTACAGGGCTTAATCTTAGAGAATGGGGGAACAACGGTAGTTATACTTAACCCTAGAAAAACCAAGTGGTTGTGAAAATGTGAATTTTCCCACTGAGATTGGAGCCAGGATATTCACTGAATATTATGAAGGTCTATGAGACAGTTTATTAGGAGTTTGTTGCAATTTATTATTGTTATTTTATCTATGTATTGTTATTTCATGTTTTTGTTATTGAAAGCCATCTATTGTCACTAGACTGAGATGGATAGACAAATTCTCAAAATAAATACAGGGGATCTTATGCAAGTGTACCCACAAATATTTTTTTTTATTATACATACTTATATACTGTTTCATCAGAATGACTCTATGTGGTTTATAGAATCATACAGACTATATGAAATTCATTATAATAAATTATAACTGTAGGACTGTAGTTGAGCTACAGCCAAATCATCCAATTTGTCCTTGCTATGTTTCTGGGCTCCTCTTGAAGATCTCAAAAACTATTTTAAACAACACATATAAATCACCTAAGAATGAGATGAGAATGTGTGGTGTGATTAGGACAAAGTGACATGGATTATTTGAGCCAAAATTTCAATCCTCCATGAAAACAGAGTTCCGATCCCACAAAAACTTCTACACATTTTCTACTAAGGATTCACTGAGACTTTCCAATTCTGCATGACAAAGTCTGAGATGAGGCTGGAACACTTCTATATTATCATTTAATCAAAATATTTAAAAAGCCAGTTTAAAGGCATCGAACTTCTCAAGTCAATTGCATATATAAATAACCCTAAAATGTTGAAATAAAATATTAAAATATATATTCATCAAATTCAATCTATCTTAATGCAATTAATCTCAGTTCCAGATGGCAGGCAGGGAAAGAAACATGATCTTATTATTAAATTTAAGTTGATTGAGGAAAAACAATATAAATTGTTATATATAAACAATATAACAATATAAAAATACTTCAGATAAATAAACTCACTTTAAAAGGAGAGATTACTATTGGATAATTAACCCCCTCAATCTCGAAGACATATTTTCTTTCCTTCAACACAAACATGTAACAATGAGGCACAAGACACCACAATTTCAAATCTCAGGCTGGATCCCATCTGGAAACCATTGTTATCTTATACAGTACTTTAAATGTACTCCAGCTAATGGCTTAACACTCATACATCTCCTTCATTCAGTGGTAGATTTGATGATGCCTTTGTGTGTACCTCATTTGTTTTTTTAAAAAATAACAACTTTTTGCAGAGGTATGTAGAGAGTTAGTTTGACCTACTTCATTGCCTTTTCTTACTGATAACAAACAAATGTTTGTTATCTTTCGCAGATAAGTAGACTGATATAATTTATAAAACCATTAAATTTCAGGTGCTAGCTTATAGAGTCTGCTAAGAATTTATTGTGAATTTGCATATTATTTGTATTTAAGTGATAACTGGCCTAGTGCTATTTCTTTGGAAAAGGGAGGGGGTAAAAATCTTATTGTCTTCAGAGTGTACGTGCAATACCACGATCTCTTTGTTTCCTAGTAATATGAGCTTAGGGAAGTCTGTTGGACTTTCTTGTTCATGCTTCTGATTAAAAACAAAACTTGGGACCACTCTATCGTCTAAAGCCTTAATGTCACAGGGTAACAATATTGTTTTGATGCATTGTAGAATGAACTGAGCCTTTCGCATACAACAAGAGTTGTTTAAAAAAACTGGAAATGTACTCGTGAGAAATAATGATCTCTTCCTCTGTATGGCAACAGAAAAGTCAAACAAGCACCACCATAACACAGAGTTTTTTCCTTTTCAGTGCAGTGGTTAACAGTTCAATTTGTGATACTAGGGTCTCAGATTTTTAATTACCCAGAAAGGATGACATAATTTGAATTGGAAACAGGATGGATTGTCGTGGTTATCATGCCTTACAGGACAGCTATATAGCTTGAGACATAGAACCTCTTAGGACCGTAATTATCAAAAGAGAAAATAATTATTCACATGAACTCTTATTACTTTTAACAGCAATAAAAATGAGATCAAAGTTTGCCTTTATCCAGTCTTTACCTATTATTTATTTATTTTGTTTGTCAAACATGTACAAGATAGCAGGTATAGGTATAAACATAAACATAAACAAAGGAAGTAAGTACAGATAAATTGGGACAGTAGGACAGAGATGGTAGGTATGCTGGTGTGCTTATGCACTCCCCCTTTATGGACCTCTTAGGAATGGGGTGAGGTCCATGATAGATAGTTTGAGGTTGAAGCTGTGAGAGTTTGAGGATGTAACAATGGAGTCGGGTAGAGCATCCCAGGCATTGACCACTCTGTTGCTGAAGTCGTATTTTCTGCAATCAAGTTTGGAGCGGTTTACCTTGAGTTTGTATTGATTGTTTGCTTGTGTATTATTGTGGTTGAAGCTGAAGAAGTCATTGACAGGTAAGACATTGTAGCAGACAATTTTGTGTACTATGCTTAGATCGAACCGCAGGTGGCACAGTTCTAGATTGTCCAGAAGTTCAAGTCTGGTGACGTAAGGGATTCTATTGTGAGTAGAGGAGTGGAGTACTCTTCTCATGAAATACTTCTGGACCCACTCAATAGTGTTAATGTCCGATATACAGTGTGGATTCCAGGCGGATGAGCTGTATTCAAGAATTGGATATATTCAAGAATATATTTGAAGAAGTGGCTCTAGCATCCCAATTAGACAGCAAGTAAGGTACATGATCCATAAAATGTTGTCCCTGTCCTACAGTGTGGATTCCAGGCGGATGAGCTGTATTCAAGAATTGGATATATTCAAGAATATATTTGAAGAAGTGGCTCTAGCATCCCAGTTAGACAGCAAGTAAGGTACATGATCCATAAAATGTTGTCCCTGTCCTACAGCATCGTCACATACAAGCTGAACAATCCTCATGTTTAGAATTATCAGCTGTCCGGCAGAAGGAGGACAATTCTTCCCTTTTATCTTCATGTTCTTCATCCAGCAGGCATAGCCTTAAAATCAAATATTGTCTGACTTTTGAAATATCTAACAAGCCTTCTCTTTCTGAGCAGTAGTGCCGCAATTCCATAATAAGTGCTAACTGCAGGTTAACAAGCTCTGCTTTGTGACTTTGATTAGTTAATTACTAACTTCCTTTCCCTGCTGCTTGAAATTGACAAGACCTTAATCAGTTACATGTGGAAGGCTTTTTGTTTTTGTTTTTGTTTCTGCCAACTGCTCTAGCTCATTCCTGCAATTGAAAAACCAGTCTTCTGATGATGGAACAAGTAATTTCATATACATATAAGCCTAGCCACTTTTTTTTTTTTTTTTTGCAGTTGTTCACTGTAATTTTTTTGTCACGGATGCCAAGAAAGTTAAACAGTTGGTAGTTCTCCTCCCACCACCACCTCCATTTGTCCTCCTTTCCAGTTCTCTGTGTCCTCCTTTGCTTATTCAGATGTCTGGTAACCCTTCTCATGTTCAGGGTAGTGAGGGCTGCAAACGAGAGCCAGAAAAACAAGATGAGCAGGACACTTTTATTTTATTTTTCTTACTTTTCTTATTCCTTCTCATTGGCAACATTGCACTAAATCCAAGGAGAGTACGATATTCTCCTGGATGTCACAGGCATGGAGAACTCTGTCTACCTTGGACATGTTCCCAGGCTGCAATTTTTTCCCCATTTTTCAGGTGTGAAAATGTGAAAGTCTCTGCATCTGACCAGATCTGCTCATCCTAGGATCTATTTCTCTGCAGTCATTGGAGAGGAGATTTGCAAAGATGCTCCTTGGGTCCCACAGGATTTCTGTGTACTTCAGAAATATACACCATTCTTTATTACTGATCAATATATGAGTGGCAGCTTCTTTCCATAGTATTCAGATTTTACATGCCTGAAAAAACAGAGTGGAAAGTATTTTTGGTTCCAGTCCCCCAGCTATCTCCAATGTACTCTTCCTCCTCCTCCTCCTCCTCCTCCTCCTCCTCCTCCAGCACTCTTCTAGACTTGACAGAAGACTTACCATGCCTTCCCCTTTTCTGATATGCAATCTGTGAATAGGATTAGTGACAAAATCCTACTGAAAATTAGTGCTATATTTGCTAGAGAATGCACTAGGGACTTCAACTCTGAGAATTCCCCAGTTTTCAAAGCTGGCTGGAGAATTCTGGGAGTTGAAGTCCACACATCTTAAAATTGCCAAAATTGAGAAACGTTGGACTAAGTAGTGCTAAGACAGTCTTAACTGATGCCTTTCAGCTAAACATGTACTATGGTGTAGATGAGGATTACTCCATATTAAGTAGCGGTAAAAGTAGTGGAATCATAATTTTTTTATTTGGTTACTTGGAGTCCAATCAATAGGAATAGGATGTTCCTATTTCTGTTTTATCATTCTCACACAGATAACATCTCCATCAACAAATGGATTAAAAGGATATATATCCTTTACTATCTAACTCTTTTTACTTTCCAATTGTCTGGTATCATAAAGATACTATGTTGAAGAATTATGTTTAATGGATGGAGATGAAATTAATTTAATTTGCACATTAAAACCAGCCAAATATGTATTTCTTGAACTAATCAATTGGCATGCAATTATTTTTCTCTTTTATCAAATTCTGAGCTGCATTTTTCTGATCAAACAACACATAGAAAAATTCATATTTGGAAAGTCTCATAGACCTATACACACATGTAACATACATATATAAAATGAATATTATGGAAATGCTTTCAAAAAAAATTAACATCCGGAAACACTGAACATAAAACAGTCTAGAAATTTCCTTGAACCAAAGAAAGAAAGCAATATGTATCCAGACCTTACATTCAAGAATGCATATTAGGTTTCAAATTACCTAATTACCATTCTGAATCAATTTTACTGATCCTTTCTTTGAAGAATAGCTGAATTCCTATAATTGTAAGTAATTAAAAGATGAAGCATGACTAACAAAACTTCCTGGAAAGTCAAAAAAACCAACTTTTCTCTTTATACGTATAACAACAATTAACTTTGTTATAGTAACTACAGACCACAAAGGAAAGAATGGCATGGGAATAGATTTCTTTAAAAAGCTTGAATTGCTCTTAAGGATAAGAGGAAGATATTTATGATATTTTCCCATGGATAACCTGCAGTTGATTTACTTTTATGTTACTATCAGTATCGTGTAATATTGGCAGTGTAAGCAATTTTCATTGCTAGGTTACTTTTATGTGTATTGACTATTCAAAACCTTCCCCAGATAAGTTTCATGGGATACTGGATGCTATTTCAAAGAACACAGTCCAATATCTTGAATGAACTTCATCTTGGCCATACATAATGAACCGCTTTCCATTCTGACCTATAGAATCATAGTTCGTTCATTCACATTAATTACAACATATAGAATCCTTAAAAGAGTGGGAAACTCTTCCAGAGGCTGCATTTTCTATTCCTCTCCTCTGCTGCTGCCTGTCTCATAGTCACAATCATGCATTCTTCACCTTATTACATTCTGGTTATAAGTATCCAGTCTATGGAAAGAATGCATTGTATAACTAAGTCTGGAATTTCAGATCTTATTCCAATTTCAGCAAATTATATGAAATTGTGGAATAGTTCTTCAGAAGTAAAAGGATGGGAGAGGGTTTGGGGACATAGTGACATAGTTTATGAAGGACTTGAACCAGATGCCTGACATATATTCCCAGCAATGAAGATGAAACTCAAGAGAGTGAGAACAAGGGGACACAACATATGTAAGTTGTTAGATACATCTTCTTCTCCTTTTTTTTTTTTTTTGGGTAGTGTTTGTCCCATTTCTTAGCTTGCCGGAAGATTAGGTTTCCATTTACCACATCAGTAGCAATCAGAAATACAAACAATGTCAGCAGCAAGCAGTTCAAATGTAAGATCAGGGACAGTGGTTAATTTAAAAAACAGTGCTGGCACAAGAGATTTTTCTTACTCAAACTTCTAGGATGAACGTGGCCATCACTGAAATTGCTTATTGCTAACGGGTCTGCACAATGTCATTAAGATGGAGAAAAACTGAAAAAATTGCTGTCAAATTACATTCCTTGCAGGGACATACCAACTCCCCCGCCCCAACAAATCAGAAATGAAAATAGGATGGGTCAGACATTACAAAATGAGTAAAGGGCTCTGCTGTAGCCAATCTTCCTTTAAATGGAAATCTGTCATGCTCAGATTAAAAAGCTGATGTGATGAAAGAAGTCCTTTGCAGATGTGCAGAATCTGTGGAAAATCCAGCTCAAAGGAGGGAGGGAGGGAGGCAGAGGTAGTATTCAGCAGGTTCTGACCAGTTCTGGAGAACCGGTACTGGAAATTTTGAGTAGTTCAGAGAACCAGTAAATACCACCTCTGACTGGTTCTGCCCCCATCTATTCTCTGCCTCCCGAGCCCCAGCTAATCAGGAAGAAATGGGGATTTTGCAATAACTTTCCCCTGGAGTGGGGAGGGAATGGAGATTTTACAGTATCCTTCCCCTGCCACACCCACCAAGCCACACCCACCAAGCTATGCCACGCCCACCAAGCCATGCCCACAGAACCGGTATTAAAATTTAATTAAAATTAAAATTTAATCCCACCACTGGAGGGAGGGAAGGTCACAACCATGCAGTTAGCAGGTTGATGCAGAGGGTCTATTGGCTATAAATGTTATCATGCTTAGGGCATGCATAATAACACTGTCACAAGAGTTACCCAACCTCTTTCCACTCATCACCCACCACCACCACCAAATCTAACTTTCCTTGAAGTTTATTTATCTAATGGTAAGGGGGCAATTTAGAAAAAAAATCTAATTCCAATTCTTAAATGGGTCAGAATAGAAAGCCTAATGTTATTCTTTCCTTTGCTCTGTTATGATGGCTGAACTGGAGAGACTAGGCCTTAACGCTTTTCCATGTAAAGAAGTTGGCAAGTGAATATGAGAGAGCCAGTCTGGTCTAGTGGTTAAGGCACCAGACTAGAAACCAGGGAACTGTAAGTTTTAGTTCTGCCTTAAGCATAAAAGCACAATCACTCTTTCAGCCTGTGACTTTAGGCTTCGGTGATAAGCCAGACCAGGGGTGTCAAACTCGATTTCATGGAGGGTTGTGTTTGACCTTGGGGGCTGGGGTGGGCATGGCCAGCTTAACATCACTCATGTCAGGGGCGCCTGTGGTGGCCCAAGCACTCTGCCAACAAAAATGGGATTCCGATCTCTATTTTCAGCTGCAATGGCCTCCTGCAACCCTCTGCTAGTGAAAATGGAGCTCAGGAGGGCTGTGCACAGCCTTTTTGAGCTCTGTTTTAAGCTACAACAGCCTCCTGCAGCCCTCTACGAGTGAAAACAGAGTTCAGGAGGGCCACACGCAGCCCTCCCAAGCTCCATTTTCGCTGGCAGAGGTATCACAGGCCAGTCCTTCTTTGTTTCCAGGGCGGCCCTGCGGGTCAGATCCGGCCTGCGGGCCTTGAGTTTGACACCCGTGAGCCAGACAGTCAATTCCTGTTGCAGCCAATGGATCTCTACTCAGTTGAACGGGGGGGGAGGAGAGACCCTGCACTTGTGAGAAAATGTTAGGAAGAAAAAGAAATTGGCAGGTGAATAAGGGAGATGACCTTGGATGTCATAAGACATTTCATGATAGGAAATTTATGGGCTTACAAGGTTACACGTGGTAGAAATAATTGATGTCAGCACTAAGCCATAACATAACATACAGTAACTGGATTTATACGCTAATTTAGGATGACCAGTTTTCTGTATTTTTTTTTTCCTTTCCATCTAGAGCTTGTCTGGATTTTGTAGTTCCAATCTGGTAATTTTATACTAATTCAAAATGAAGCAAATCACATTCTGGCTAATTGGGATCTTTGGAACCAATGATACTGAATCAACTTCTTTGGCATTTAGGAATATCTCTTAATGCCCAAAGAACAAAGTATTTTTTCTATATTGTTCATGTAGTTGGAGAGACATGAAGTGTGCTGTCAACTATACTGTTATTAATAGAATTCCACAGGCACAAACTTTTTTCATCTAACTGATGATGAGAGGCAGCAAGTAAAGGACTCAGTCTTAGTTTGCTCTTCTCTGTTTTGCTTTCCTCTGATTAAAATACTATTCATTCATTCATTCATTCATTCATTCAATTTCTATAGTTTCCCATTTAATTAATAATTCTGGGCAGCTTGAAATTCATAAATATTCTTAGGCTTTTTCTTCAACCCACATACTACAAGAAAAATGGAATGTTTATTTCCCCCACCATGAGAGCACAATGCTCAGAGATTTAGGCTTTTTAGCAGAGTAACATTTTAATAGACTTATTTAAAAACAAACTTTACTTGAGAGTTAGTTTAAAACTTTCCCTAAGTATACAAGGCAAATGTGGTAGTTTTAAAGAATTCAGTTTATCAATAGTAGGTAATAAATTAGATTAAGCAAGATGAATTGGCCCTGAGTGGCAACAGGGAGAAGAATCTATCATGAGCCAATAGTCCAGTTTTATTTACGTTCAACATCTCAAAGATGGTGTAACTAGCATGCTGACCATGAAGGGAGGGATAAATAATTAGGTCATTGAGTTGGGTTTATCAGAACATTCTAACCATGCTGTAATTTATACAGTGTCTGCCTTTTCCTCGATTTTGTTTTTTGAAATGTAGTGAGCCAAATGTATTTAAGTTGTAGTTGTGCTTTTGCTCAAGGATGCTCAGCAATGCTTTGTTGGGACTTCAGTATACACCGTAGTTGTTTGCATGCCTAATAGATTTGTGCTGAATCTTCAAAGGGTTTTCATTGTTTTTGATGAGCCAACACTCCCATTTCAAAGATAGCAGTTTGGACAAGAAAACATTATATTCCTGTTCGGGTCAACTACCTTGACATGGATTTTATTTATGATTTTGTTGTACATTGGCCTGAGAATTATTAGATATAGATTGATTTATACCTCTTAAAATGGATGAAGCTTGTCCCCAATTCTAAATGTGCCTGTGAAACACTTATATATTTGCATATATATGCAAATACGGTATACAAGTGTTTTATGTGCACATTTAGTGCTGGGAAGAAGTTCCAAGATTAGCTTGAGTTGGAGTTGGCAGCTTTAGTTTGATAAGGAAGGGCAAAGGATATGTGTTTGCATCTCTATTTTCTTTGTCCAATTACCTTTTTTTTTTTTTTGTCTTTCTTTCAAAGGAATAGGCAATTTCAGTAAAGTTGTGGCTCATGGTAAAAACCACTTTTAAAAAATCCAATTTTAAAAAAGCATTTCTCATTAAAGGAATTTCCTCATTATCCTTTTCCAAACACATATGCTGAAAATACTAATTCTAGACTTTAATCCAGTTAAATTGGAATAATCAAAACCTTCAAAGGCATAGTATAAACAACAGCAATTGACTGGTAATGATGAAAGAAAAGTTATACAAAACCTGGATTTCATCTCTTATATAATGTTGTTTCTTTGGTTTACCCAGTTAGCAGGTTTCTGGCTTTTTTAATGAGTGTTGCTGATGTATTGGATTAGTTGACATTGATTCTGTATAGACTGATATTTACATTTCCCTGGAGAAAAACATTCTGTGGAAACATATTAGATCAAATGTGAACTATGAAATTACTCCTCAGTCATCAGTTTGAAACCTCTCTTTCTTTTTTTCTCCCTCTCTTCCTTTGCTGTTCCTTCCTTCCTTCTTTCCTTAATCTATGTCAACACTTAACTATGGTTCTATATACTAATAGCCTCTTCTTCTTTTTCTTCATTTTTGCAGACATGCAATACAATAGCGCAGTAAATCTTAATAGAAAGGGGAAAAAAAGAAACTCTAACCCTTCAGGCCCTTTATTCGTTCTTGTTAATGGAAAAGCCGAAATGATTGCTCAGAGGACTAATGTTCTTTAATCTTGTGTCTGTGTATGTATAGCTTGAAGATAACATGGCTATGCTGAACAGACAGCTTCTTTTTATATATATAAAGTATCTTCTCAATGTTCTTTATTTTGGGATTTCAACAGAGGATCAAAGCAGGACGGAAGAAGAAGAAAGATTCAAACAATGCTGAATAGCGAATACACATACATTCACACATAAACATACATAATTGAAGAACTCACCATTTGAATCAAGAAAGCATCTTTAAAATATGTGCATAAGTAGTAGGGGGTTCTGATTAAAGTGCTTAGGTTATTCCTTCATAATGTTCTTCATAAAGCTCATTTAAAATTACTGGTAAACATTACCAGTGAGGTCAGGTAGAGTGGACACTCCACAAATCCAGTCAATTAAGCAGTGATTGCAGGATCCAGGAACTGGGCTTAACTTGATCATGGCTCCTGCTCTCTAGAATAATAACTTCCACCCACGACAGATCTGTACTGCTTACACCTATTGATTTTTCACAAACTGTTAGGAAAAAAAGGTTTTCTCCCAAATATTGGGATAGGATCAGGCCCCTTTGAGAGTTTTTGTGGTTTACATATTTTTCAGTGTTCTATTCTTATGAGTCAGCCTTCAGGCTATCTTCTTTTCTTTGATACATGTTAATTTTAATTTTAATCGTTGTGGACTTAGGCAGCCTTGAAATTGGGAAATAATTAAATTATTTACAAAGGTCTTTGATTTTCAGACATTTATAAGCTTTTTAGCAGAACCTAGCTTCAGCTTTTCAGTTTAATTTAAAGATCAGTTTAATTTAAAACTTATTTGTTATTTAGGTAAGATAAGGTTCATAAATCCCTGAATAGTATAGCTGTTGCATTTGACATTGATCAGTGGTTCCACTGACCTAGATCAGTGTGGCAGGACTGGCTGTGTGCTCCTTTTGGCATTGCAGTTCTCTTTGAAGAGTCAACAATTGCAGTGAGGGTGCTAGATGGATTGTGTAGGGTTAAGCATTAACTAGGATTGATGGCGTCACTGTCTGTTGTCTGTTTTTATTTGTTATTATTTTCTTTTAGGGTTTTTTTTTTCCAGGGGGACCTGGGTTTATTGACAACTTTAAAAACCCATCAGCTGGGGAAACATTTTTTCTTAAAGGGTTCAGTGAAATGATCCTGGCAAGGCATATTACTTGAGAAATTCAGGATGGCGAAAGCTAATTATCTTAAGCTAGAGCCTTACATTTTGGACCTCTTTACACTCTATCAAAGATACAAAAATAAAACCCAGCAAATACCTTTAACATTTGCTAAACTGTGAGGCTGTTCTAACCATAAAGTTTTGACTGTTGTCAACTCAGCTCAGAGCTAATTTGCTCTTCTCCATCCCTGTTTTGGCCACAGATAAGTAACTGTATTTCAGCTTGTGCTTATGATGGATGCTTCAAATTACACCACAGCCTGTGTTGGCAGAAGAGCAGGCAGCCATCTGTAAGCAGCAGCTTTAAACTACTCTATGTTGTCACTTTCATTTGTGAGGACAGAGCCAAGGGGGAGCCTTTGTTTCCAGTACTAACTGAAATCAAGCCACTGAATCCAGATTTCTAGTTAATAAGAATGTCCTGTTTTGACTCTGCGACTAATTCAGTAATGAGCTTTTTCACATTTAGCCGTGTGTGATAATTTCTCTTTCTCCCTCACCGAGCTCTAAAATTAGGTAAAATTGAAGAAAAGATGCAGGAGAAAAAGCTTTCCCTAACCAAATGTGAAGACTATTACAAAATGGAACATAGATTGTTCTTGGTCAGTATGTGGAATTTTAAATAAGACTACTACCACTAACTACTACTGCTACTACTATTACTACTATACCAAGTTTCCTCCTCTTCTTCCTCTTATGTATCATTAACTGCTCATGGTTCTTTCCATTATGTGATGGTAAAAACTGAGAAGGCCAATATTGAGGATGTGTTTTATTTACGTTCTTCACTTAATTAGGACCTTCATTCTTTGGCATTCTCTGATTTCCAAAGGATGAGAAATCATTTCTATTTTACTGTGTATTAGGATTTCTCTGATTTTTTTTTTTTTTTTTTTGTCCAGGATTAGAGATAAGTCTCTTTCCCTTCCCCCTCAATCTTGTAGTCAACCTTGATCTGGAAAAAGATTTAGATCTGTAAGCGTGTGATTATGTGTGTGTTTCCTTGGCCTGAATAACCCTGCCCATGTGAATGCTGTAGTTTATAGTGGGTCCCATTTCACTAATGACATGGTTTTATTATTATATTTTAAATTTGCCTAGTAACTTGAGTTTTCTGGTTGGACTCCAAAGATAACTGCAAGAATTTAAAAAAAAAACAAAGCAATTACAGGGTAAACAATGAGCAACATTAATATCAGAGGAAGAAAGCAGTCTGTGTACAGTCTGGCGTATATCAGTCACAATCCCTTTCTAATGAAAATAGTAATCGAAGTAATTATAACAACGCATCAGAGAATAACCTTATCTTGAGCAGGTTGTTCTAGATAAAGACTAAATTAGTTTTGCTTGATGAAAATGGACCACCTTCCAAACAAATAAGTAGGATTAGGGCAGAAAATAGATCTGGCATGAATGAAGCTGAATTCCAATGTGAAATTAAATCCACAAATATAATCACATATTTTTCTTTTTTCTATCTTCTGACACATTATATTACCATTTGGCAACAACTTTGGGGCAAGTTTTGCAACTGCATTCAATGGGGGAGGTGGAATATGAGGCCTTGGAATTGCAAATTCTAGAATTTGATCCTTAGGGTTAGGCAGAGGGAGCGTCACATAATGTAACAACTGGTTCACCCAGAACTGAAAATATGAGCGTGTGCACCTTCCGTGCATGCGCAAGGCATCAAACACATGGCGATTATATAGGACGGGATAGTGCCTTGGTGGGTGGGCAGGCCCAGCTACTGGTGGGAACTACCAGTTCTCCTGAACTGGCAGCAGCCCACCTCTGGGGTTAGGGTTAGGTACCCGGATATATAAAGCATCAGACTCTAACTTAGCTTCAGTTTAATGAGTTGTCTGAATTAAAAAGGAAAGCATTCTCAGAGTGCTCACAGAAGACCAACTGGTAGGCTTAGCATGTCTATTGATCAGTACAAAGTATCCACCAATGTATCCACCAAAGTAAAGCCACGGGTTTTTTTTATTATTATTCATTTGTTTGCTGTTCATTCGATTTCTATGACCACCCACCTCAGTCAATGACTAAGAGGCTTACAGGTCAGAAAATATATTACAATTACTTTTTTAAAAAAATATGTTAAAGCAATAAAATGTTCCAGAAATTCTCATGCTATTATTCATGCCTGCATTAGGAGTCCTATGAGTTTTTATACATTTGTTTTATTTTATTTCCATAACTGCCCACTTTAGCAGCTGGGCAGCTCACAATCCAGAAACATATATTACAATTAAAAACCTAAAAATATTTTAAAACAATAAAAACCATTAAAACACTAAAGAACATTAAAACGTCTAATCTGAGTTTATACGAAGCAAGACATCTGGCCTATTAATATAGCCAGGAGGTGGGGCCCTTGGTGCATGTAGCGACCCAGGCTCGGGAACAGAGTCAGCTCTTTAAAGCTTTACAGAAGACTAACTGGGTTGAAGCCAATCTAATCTCTGAAGGGAGGATGTTGCACAGAGCAGGGGCTGCTACAGAAAAAGCTTGTCATCTAGTCCCTGTCAGCTGGCACATTTTGGCTGATGGATCTGCAGTATGCCCATCCTATTTGATCTAATTGGATGGATAGAAACTCTTGGAAAAAGTGATCCCTGAGATACCCCAGTCCCAAGCTATGGGTTGGGTTAATTTGATCCAAAGTAACTTTCTTTTTCCACTGTTATGCTGGATGATGAAATGTTTTCTAGTGGGATATCAATTCACATCTATTTTACATAAGCATTGCTCAGTCCTGTCAAAATAAATGATATAATCTTCTGACTTTTTAAAGTTATCCTATTTTCATTACCAAAAAGAAACGGTTGCTGCCACTGCAGTGAAGAAAATGGCACAGCCGGTCATATGTTTATTTTCATACTATAGTCATGTTGAAAACTCATTGTGCCATGTTCAGTTGGCTCTGTTTGGCATCCAATTACATCACTTGAAGTAAACTGGATTGTGTGGGTGGAGGGTGGGGGAGTCTTGTACAATTTCCCACACGTGCGCAAATCTTTCTAAATCTTTCTGAGGGCTTTTTACTGGATGTACAAAGATCATTTATTAAGCATCTGAGTAAATATCAAATAAAGTATAATTCTACATTCAAATACAAATAAGACGACATGAAGAAATATATTAGCTTAAGAGCAACAAAACAAATTAAAGGAGCCACAAAGAAAACCCAGGAGTTAATCTATAATATAGATTAATCTATAATATAGTGGGAAGGGTTTTTTAAAAATGATTTGTTTGTAACAAAACAGAAAACTAATTTAGTAATCCAGTTCTGTGATGGATCTATACATAATAAGATTATTTACAAGTAAGCTACACAACATACATTATTTATCTCAAACTCCTCATTGTCTTACATAGAGCCTCATTTTATTACACCTTTGTGAATTGTGCTCTTCTTTCCACTTTAGCCATTTAAGAGATAGAGCCATTTTCAATGTTTCTCCAGAGTGGTAATATAACTATGGCTTCATATTTTATCCTTTCATCCTAAAGCCACAAATGTAATTAATATTTATGGCATTCATGCAGAGCCTAATGTGTCAAATTTTCAGACATCTAAAACATTTTTATAGCAAAGCTAATACAAAACCTAGTATTATTTAAATATATATATCCACCATTCAGTTTGCATCTTAGTAAGGATGTTTTTTTTAAGTCTGCTGCTTGTTTTATAATTATAGATAAATCTGGAGGTTTTTTAAACAAATTCATTCATGGATTTAAACAATTACATTTAAATTACATAGAATGTTTGTGTTTAAATCTAAAACAGGTAATGAGTCAGTATATGTATTCTTGTAAGACAAAGTTTTGTATATACTGTAACTAGCAAATATATAGTCAATAAACTAACTGAAATTAATTAGCATTTAACAGACAGTATGTTTGTAAAGCCATTAGGTTTCTTCCATTAGAAGGTGTAGAAGTGTGGATTTTTCCCCAATAATCAAATTAGCTCATAGCATCTCAAACTGCCTTTGATTCGTGTTAATAATCTTGAGAAATAGATTGCTCATAAAACTACTACTTTGGTGAAAAATCACTGCTTGCAAGGTTTTCCTCATTTTGCTCTAAATTTGGAAAGAAAATCCCAGTTGCATTTCATGTTTGCAATCTGGCATCTTATATTTTCTCTTTAGAGAGTCAGTTTGATATAATGGTTAAGGCATTAGGCTAGAAAGCAGGAAACTGTTATTCTAGGCCTGTCTTAGACACAGAGGGTAACCTTCAACCAATCCCTCTCCCTCAATCCTAGAGTTGGACAAGTGCAAACTATTTCCGAAATCTTGCCAAGAAAACTTTGAGAACTTCTCCAGGAAGTCACCAGGGGTCAACAGGACCTCCAAAATGCTCTTTATAGCTGTTGTATAGCATGTATAGACATGGTAGACATGAAAAAAAAGATAGACATGACAAAGATAAGATAGCAGTCTTCCAATACTTGAGGGTCTGTCACAGAGAAGAGGTGGTTGATCTCTTCTCCAAAGCACCTGAAGGCAGGACAAGAAGTAATGGATGAAAGATTAGCAAAGAGTGATCTAATCTAGAACTAAGGACAAATTTCCTGACAGAGAGAATAGTTTTCGGAGTATAAGACACACCTTTTTCCCCTCTAAAAGAGGCTGAAAATTTGGGTGCGTCTTATACTCTGAATGTAGTTTTTTCAAAACTTTTTTTCAGCCCTTTTTTTCAGGTGCTAACAAGGCGCTAGCGAGTGAAGCGATCTCCGACTCTCCGCTGTGCTTTAACGAGGTGCTAGCAAGTGAAGCGATCTCCCCGAGCTTTGCCTGCTTTTCTCATTGCTGCTTCCTCTCAGCTGTGCCTTAGAAGCTGTTTTTTATCCCCAAGCAGGGGATAAAAAAACCAGCAAATTAATGTGCTGAAGCTGACCAGACTAAGGACGCTAGCAAGATGAATACCTGGTAAACAGATTTTTTTTCTTATTTTCCTCCCCATTCTTCATTTTGTATCTTTACAGCTGTTCCAACAGCATCTGACCAGCTGTGATTCTGAAACCTTCCATATCTCTCATTAATTCAAGACCAGCTTTCACTTAATTGATACTTTTGTTATTCCATGATTCCCCTCTACTGTGATTACAGAGTACCTGCATGGAGTAGCTATTAGTGTCAAAGTCAAAGCCATGATTGATTCAAGCAATCAGTAAAGAAAACATAGTCACTTGATTTAAGGCAATCCAAGAATATTTGTGGTTTCGCCAAACACTGAATGTTCTGATAGCTACATGAAGCATTAGAATCCCTTCTTTAGGTCATTATTTCTTTAGATTCTAGTGCCTATCATGATGGAAACTCACCAAAAGACTTTGCTTGCTTTAAACTTAAAACCCCTTTTTTCTCAGAAATGTAATTAGCTACAGTGAGAGCAAAAGAGACAGACATCTCTGGAGGTTGAATGCAACCCTTACTTCAAAACTGGAGTCATAATTACCTCCATGAATAAGAGAAGAACAAGAGAAAATGAAGAGGACAGAAAAGAGAAATGGTAGGAAAACAAGAAAGACTTGGGGTAGAAATAGGCATCCACTCATAGAATAGACATTAAAATAGCAAATACTTGTCAGTGAAAGCAAGACTAAAGTGATGCACTTTAGATTTTTTTTAAAAAAATTGTAAAAACCCTATGTATGTTGGTGAATTCTGGATTGCTGATAGCTATTAGGAAGGAAATGTTTTATTTATTCTTTTATTGCATTTAAAATAATGGCAAAAGAGAAATGGGGAAAAAAGTTAGAAGCTTTAAAAGAAAGCACTGGAGACAAAAACATATGAAGAATGGTTGCAGGTTTTGGGTTTGGTTAGTCTAGAGAAAAGAAGGACTGGGGGGATATAATAACAGTATTCCAGTATTTGAGAGGTTGCTACAAAAAGGAGGGGGTCAACTTATTTACCAAAGCACCTGTAGGCAGAACAAGAAACAAAGGAAGGAAACTAATCAAGGAGAGAAGCTGAAACCTGGAATTAAGGAGAAATTTCCTAACAGTGAGAACAATTAACCAGTGGAACAGCTTGCCTTCAGAAGTAATGGGTGCTTCATCACTGGAAGATTTTAAGAAGAGACTAGACAGTCACTTGTCTGAAATGGTATAGGATCTCCTGCTTGAGCAAAGGGGTTGAACTAGAAGACCTTGAAGTCCCTTCCAGCTCTATTCTGATTGATTGATTGAAAACAGTTTAATATATCATGTCAACGATAAATTGTTATAATTCCATATATAGTTGTCTAACACAATTATTATTCAAGTACATATATAACTCTGATACATGTATATAACTATAATATAAATAGAATCTCCATGCTCTTATTTTGGCCAAAAGATTGATACTGAAGCTTTAGAAAGATAAATGTATGGCCCCTTTCACCCAGTGGATTGAAGACTTGATTACACTTGCCATCTATGAGCAGATTGCTTATAGATATAGATTTTGAATGGACAATTATGAATGAAATAAGGATTTTAGTTATACAAAATACAATAGGTTAAACAACATGATTTGGAAGTGGAGATGGCAATGAAAACATCAGTCTAGTTAGAAGCTGGTACAAAAAGAAATCTTATTTTGTTGAAAATGGATTGAAAAGAAATGCCAATTTCAAAATGCCTAAATTAGTTAAATAAAGTTATTTAAGAAGACTATTAAGCAATAGATCAAGAATGTAGAACTCTGCCAAGCTTCCAGAAATTATTTTAGAGAAAGTTCAAGATACTGCCTTGCAAATTGAAAGACACTTATCTACCCCAAATTTCACTGGGTCTTTTCCAAAGCTCATTTTAATGTCCTTCCCTTGGTAATAAATTTAACAATTTACCAGCCATGCAGAGACTTTGACCTTGCAAATCAAGGGAATTTGAACTGACAGAATACATGATTTTACATTTTATATTTATTTATTTATTACATGTATTTATATGCCGCCCTTCTCCCGAAGGACTCAGGGCGGCAAACACAAATTAAGAAACATGTACAATAAAATCCCATTTTAAACCAAATAACTAATTAATAATAAATAATAAACCCGGAATCAGAGTCAGCCTATTTGCTTGAACAGCCAAGTCTTCAGGTCCCGACGGAAGGAGCGGATATCAGGAGCCATCCGGAGCTCGGTAGGTAACTCATTCCTGAGGGTGGGAGCACCCACAGAGAATGCCCTACCTCTGGGCACCGCTAAACAACATTGGCTCGCCATCGGAACCCTGAGGAGAGCGGCCCTATGTGAACAAACAGGATGGTGAGAGGCAGGCAGGAGAAGGTCCTGCAAATATCCCGGACCTAAGTCATGTAGGGCCTTATAGGTGAGAACCAGCACCTTGAAACGGACCCGGAGAACCACTGGTAACCAGTGCAGCTCATGCAGGAAGGGTGTTATATGGGAGTAACGAGGGGCTCACATTATTGACTTTCAGTTAAATTTATTATAGTACCTATTAACAAAAATGCCTGTCCACCAAGATTAATTTTACTGTTATTAACTTCTGGCTAAGAAAAACATGAAGGTGACATATGCAATCACCAAATATTGCTTTTCAACTTTGCAGATTTCTTTGCTGTAACATTATAGTGGAATTAGGGTCAGATACCATTTAGTACATCTGAAATGTCTCCTCTACACCTTCTCTAAGGCAGAGCTGGGAGAGATGACTAAAAACTGCATAAATAGCCACTAATTATCCAACAATGTGCTTGTAAAAAAAAATGTGCTGAACCAGGGCAGAAGATGTTGTCTCCCCTTTAAAAATAAGAACACTTCAGAAAGTAGCACTTTTCTGTTTACTTTTGAGGTTTGGCACAACAACAAATGAATTTGCCCTTTTGGAGTAAGCGGTCTCTGAACAGTGGTTGATGGGGTTTTTTAGGCATGGGATTCAGCTGATTCAGACCAGTTCGGGCGACCCGGTTGTGACCTGCGGGTGTGGGTGGCCCGCCCACTCACCCCAGAGCTATGCTGTCCTATTTAGCTGCATTAAGCCACACAATGTATGCAAGCAAAATGCATGCACAGAAGACCACACACACACTCACATTTTCAGTGCTGGGGAAAGCCAGTTGTTAATACATGTGCCACCCACCTCTGAACTAGGATACCCTTTCTTGAAAGGGCCACTTATCCCTGGCTTCACTGCCAGCTTCCAACAAAGAGAAATCTAGCAGGAGGTCACAAATGACAATCATGTGATCATTGCATGCTTGACTGCATGGGATTCACCTAACAATGGCAACTAGGAATGCTAGAATTGCCATCTAGAGCCTGATAGCAATAGCACTTAGACTTATATACAGCTTCACAGTGCTTTACAGCCTCTCTAAGTGGTTTACAGAGTCAGCCTATTGCCCCCAACTATCTGGTTCCCCATTTTATCCACCTTGGAAGGATGGAAGGCTGAGTTAACCTTGAGCCTGGTGAGATTTGAACTGCCAAATTGCAGGCAGCTGGCAGGCAGCAGAAGTAGCCTGCAGTACTGCACTCTAACCACTGTGCCACTGCAGCTCTGAAGCCAGTTACCATCAGTAAGCAAGCACTACCTGCACAGCAAAAGGGATCAAAGGGATATTTATTTAAAGGAGTAGATAGAACACAAAAGGAAAGGAATTGCTCCCATATGAGCTATCTCTTTTATCTAAAATCTGTTTCTGGATTCTCGGTTCCCAAACTCCAGCACGGAAAAATACAAAGGGCTAATCTTTAGTAAGTGAATTTAAACCTCCAAATGAGCTACAGATTTCAGAAAGGTTGAAGCTGGCAAAAACTCACATGAGCTGACAGGAAAATATATAGCTATAGTCTTATCTATAAAATGTTATTTGGGGATAGAATATGAATGAAATTTGCAGTGATGGTAGCCTATATAGTAGAGAGTTTTCAACAGATAGAAGCTTTTGTGAACATTAGGAGACATTTGTCAGGAACGATGAGGCTTTTCTCAGAATATAGTGGGGCTGATATTCTCAATGGTTGTGGCAGATATCTTAGCTAACCTGCTCCTACTGCAAGAAAATGTCACGTAGCATCCTTGCCTGTTTGTCTAAATATCAGAAAGTCAAGAATAAAAAACAGTAATCATTGCACAAATTTAATTAGCTAATGCAACTCAAGGGATATAATTATATTAGACTTAAAATAACTTTATTGTCACTTTGAATGTACACTGATCGGCATACATTAAAATGAAATTTTGTTGCATACAGCTCTCAAAGGCTGCCACCCCATCCAATATACACTACATAAACATGACTAAATAAATGAATACAAAATTATGCATATACCCACATATATTATATCACACAGAGAAACAACACAATCTAGTTCGCATGTGTACATGTACATGGCGATAAAAATGAATCTTGTGAGTTTACCAGATGTATGGCATAGGGAACAAAGCTGTTACAGAATCTGGTAATCCTGCTAGAAATACTTCAAAACCTCCTCTCAGAGGGAGCACCAGAAACAGACCGTAAAATGGTTTTGTGGAGCCTCTAACAATGCTTTGAGCTCTAAGTACATAGCGCTTATAAGCGAGCTTCCTATAATCTTCTCGGCTGTCCTTACCACTTTCTGTATGGACTTTCTATCTGAGGCACTGCTGCCACCAAACCACACAGTGATGCAGTTTGTTAAACACTCTCAATCGTGCCTCTGTAAATCTGGCCAGGACAGAAGGAGAAAGATGTGATCTTCTCATCCAAAGCAGGAAATGCAGACACTGGTTTGCATGTTTCACTAAGGATGATGTATGGAGAGATCAATTCAGATTTTTAGTTATCTGCACCCCCAGAGATTTAATACTGTTGACCACTTCTACAGCTACATCTTCAATACTGAGTGAAGTATGACTATGCCATCTCTTTCTAAAATCTACAATGATCTCCTTTGTTTTATTAATATTTAGAACCAGATTCCTTTTATTGTAGCAGTCCACCAGAGCCTTCACCTCTTCCCTATAAGTATTTTCATTGTCAGCCCAGATAAGGCAGGCAGCCCACTGCCATGTCACCAGCATACTTCACAATATGATTTGTAGCAGATTTGGCACAGCTGTCATGGATCATCAATGGGAACAGCAGTGGACTCAAGACACTGTGTCAAGGAGATGGAGTTGGAAACTTTCCTTCCAAATCACACAAACTGGGGCTTTCTAGGAGCCTAGGGAGGGCAAAAACGGCCTTCTCCCCAGAGGCCCTCCGAAGGCAGGAAACGACCCGTTTCCTGACTTCTGATGGGAGAAGAAGGCCCATTTTTCACCTTCCGCATGCTCCAGAGGCTTTCTAGGAGCCTGGGGCGGGCGAAAACGGCCTTCCTCACACACACCCCGAGGCCCTCTGGAAGCAGGAAACAGCCCATTTCCCAACTTCCAGTGGGTCTGGAAGGTCCGAAAATCAGCTGGCCAGCGTGCGCTTGCATGCTGGAACTGAGCTAGGGCAACGCTCACATGCCCACAGATATGGCTCCACATGCCACAGATGGCACGTATGTCATAGGTTTGCCATCATGGATCTATAGAGTGGTTCTTCCAATAGGCAAACTATAATGAGTCAAATGTAGGAGGAAGGCATGAAACCATATAGTCCTTTACCAATCTCTCAAAACACTTCATCAGTGAGTGCAACTTGCCTTAAGTAATCATTAAGGCATGTGATTATAGTTTTTTGGGCACTGGTACAAAGATTGCAATCTTAAAACATGATGGAACCATGGTCTGATGCAATGAGAGATTGAAGATGTCTGTGAAAACAGTGGCCAGGTGGTCAACACACTCCTTAAGTACTTACCCAGGGATACCATCAGGAACCCCAGCTTTTCGAGTATTGACTTTCTGCAGGACCTTCCTGCCCTGGATGAAACCCAGACAGAGCAAATAGTAGTCAAATACTATGGGTTGTCAACTCACAAGATCTTGTTACCAGACAAGATGTTAAGAATTGATTGACTAATGTGTTTCAGTCACTAGAATCTAATATTTCTCTTCCCATTTTGTAGAGAGCAATATAAGCTCCAACTTCTCCTCCTCCTCCTCCTCCTCCTCCTTCTCCTTCTCCTTCTTCTTCTCCTCCTTCTCCTCCTCCTCCTCCTCCTCCTCCACCACCACCACCACCACCTCCTCCTCCTCCTCCTCCTCCTTCCTATTTTGGATACAGTTGCCATAATGGTCCTAGGTTCTGAAGGGTTGTCCAGTTCCTTTAAGTCTTTCTCTTATCACTTACTGGTAGTTTCCAGATCCCTTATCATGTTGACAGCTCTCCTCTGAACCCAGTCTAATATCTCCATGTCCTCCTTAAAATGCAGTGCCAACAACTGACATTGTACTCAAGCACTGTCTAATCAGAGCAGGGGTGAAATCCAGCAGGTTCTGACAGGTTCTAAAGAACCAGTAGCAGAAATTTTGAGTAGTTTGGCAAACCAGCAAATATCACCTCTGACTGGCCCCAGAGTGGGGTGGGAATGGAGATTTTGCAATATCCTTTCCCTGCCACACCCACCAAGCCATGCCCACCAAGCCACATCCACAGAACCGGTAGCAAAAAAAATTGGATTTCACCACTGAATCAGAGCATAGTACAAGATATTAATTACCTCCCATGATGTGATCCTTTTGTTAACACCACCCAAAATTGTATCAATGACCTCTGTAGTTCATGGAACATGCAGTAAGGTTTACTACTAAGTAGTTGTATGGTAGGAATGGAATAAAAATTTTTGCAGTAGAAAAATACAGAGAATTATGAATGCAGCATAACCCTAATGCACTTTGAACTGATGAGGTTGCCCATTATTTATATCTCATTACGAATTTATTCTAAAAACGATTAAATGTGAAATACAGGATCTTGATAAATGCTTTTTAAATACTGTTAATGATATATTCATGTAGGGTTTTTTTTCAGATGTTAAAGTATAAGAATGTTCATTTATATTTCTGCAAAGGCATCCTGTAAACTTATCTGAAATTATTGCAAAGGTCATGTTTATATGAGGAAAAAATACTCCGAATGAATATCAATGTCAACTGCAAATGCCAATTGTTGCCGATATCTACTTTAATTAAAGAAGAAATGGATGGTTATAGTTTTGGCTGAATCTCTTTCTATCAAATCAATATCTATGATCCTCTGCTGATTTATTGCTGAGGGATAACCAAGAAATGAGAAAGAGTTCCATAGAACAAGCCAAAGATTCATCCTGGCCTTTACAGGTACTATTATCTGTCACAGGTTGACGGTAATCTCTTGTCTAGAATAAAATTCCCATATCAAATCCACAACATTATCCTGCAAGTTTGATTTGTATATACCAATAACATGTGTCACTAATTCTACCTTTCCCTACATTTTCCATTTGTTTTTAATTTTTCAAAGAGATTTGCTTACTGTCATCTACAAACATTGAGTTCTTACACTTTACATGTTTTTGAAATTAACTGTATCTTTGATCTGGGCCATTCATTCATTCAATTTCTATGGCTTATCTGAGTCTATAACTCTGGGTGGCTTACAATTCAAAAAACATTTTAAAACAACAAAACCGATAAAAACACTAAAAATATCCAAATTAAATATGCATAGGTGCAAGATACTTAGCCAGTTAGCAGTATAGGTAGGAAACAGGGCCCTTGACATGTTCAATACCCCATTTTTAAAATTCCAATCATCCATTCATTGAATGAATCCCTTTTTGCCTGTATTTTAGCAGTTGGAATTGAAAGAAGTGTAATGATTTCCTTTTCTAGACTTACAAGCACTACCATAGCACATTTGCAGAATCTTTATTGAAGCCTCACAGCTGTACACAGCACATCTATAAAACAAGTTTTCTTCCTTTCCCCATGGCAAGTTTTCTGTTCCACTCAGATTTCCTTTGGAGGGATTGGGAATAGCTGCCTTCTACCCTGAAAACCAGCATGGCTCCATTTGTCAGCCAGTGTCACGAAACTGCCTAGATATGTAGAGGAGATGAGCCATTATTTTGCTAGGAGAATCTTCCTTTCAAACAGATTGGGATTTTGAAAGCCCCTTCCAACTCAAAGTAATTACAACACCTTCAGGCAGTCCATCATTGGGAAGTACTGTTTGACTAATCTCATGCTGAATCAAGTGCAATAAGAAGAAATGAAAAAGCAATTCCTCTTTTACAAAATGAAACACCCAAGCTGTCTGTAAACCAATTCCATATTCTGATGACAGCCAGGCAGAGCAAATCTCCTGTTTATTTCAATCAATCAGAATAGAGCTGGAAGGGACCTTAGAGGTCTTCTAGTCCAACCCCCTGTTCAAACAGGAAACCCTATACCATTTCAGACAATTGATTGTCCAGTCTCTTCTTAAAAACTCCAGTGATGAAGCACTTACAACTTCTGATGGTCAGCAGTTCCACTGGTTAATTGTCACCACTGTTAGGAAATTTTTCCTTAGTTCTAGGTTGCTTCTCTCCTTGATTAGTTTCCATCCATTGCTTCTTGTTCTGCCTTCAGGTGCTTTTGAGAAAAGCTTGACTCCCTCTTCTTTGTGGCAACCTCTTAGATATTGGAACACTGCTATCATGTCACCCCCTAGTCCTTCTTTTCAATAAATTAGCCGTACCCAATTCCAACAACCATTCTTCATATGTTTTAGCCTCCAGTTCCCTAACCATCTTTGTTGCTCTTCTCTGCACTCTTTCTAGAGTCTTAACATATTTTTTACATTTTTGCAAACAAAATTGGATGCAGTATTCCAAGTGCGGCTTAACACGGAATTATAAAGTGATATTAACACTTCACGTGATCTTGATTCTATCCCTCTGTTAATGCAGCTTGGGACTGCATTGGCTTTTTTGGCTGCTGCTGCACACTGCTAGCTCATATTTAAGTGATTGTTCACTAGGACTCCAAGGTCCCTCTCACAGTTACTGTCTTTGAACCAGGTTTCACCTAATTTGTACTTGTACCTTTGGTTTTTCCTTCCTAAGTGTAAAACGTTGCTTTTTTCCTGTTTAAATTTCATTGTTCAAGTCTGTCAAGATCTTTTTGGATCCTGAGCTTGTCTTCTGGGATGTTGGCTATTCCTACCATTTTAGTGTCATCTGCAAATTTGATGAGTTCTCTTCTAGTCCCTCATCTAAGTCATTTATAAAGATATTGAAGAGTTCTGGAACCTTGTGGTGCCCCATTGCTTACTTCCCTCCATTTAGATGTAGTGCCATTAAGGACAACTCTGAGTATGGTTTATCAGCCAGTTACAAATCCATCTGGTGGTGATGCTGTCTTTCCCACATTTTTCTAGCTTACCAAGAAGTAGGTTGTGGTCTACTTTGTCTAATGCCTTTCTGAAATTTAAATATACAGCATTTCACTGGTCTACTAATTTAGTCACTTTGTCAAAGAATGAAATAAGATTGGTTTGGCAATGTCCCTTCCAACTATTCTATTCTATTCTATTCTATTCTATTCTGTTCTGTTCTGTTCTGTTCTGTTCTATTCTATTCTATTCTATTCTATTCTATTCTATTCTATTCTATTCTATTCTATTCTATTCTCCTTAGTTTATAAATGTCTTGTGTGCCAGTGTAGTCAGTTGTTTGTTTGTTTGGTTGGTTGGTTGTTAACCTGCCCTGCACATGAATTTGTTGAGGCCTGGTAGTCTACCAAAGGAGCAATTAACAAACATAGTGACCTAGATCCAGCATATGAATATATAAGAAACCAGACCATTCGAACAACCAATCAACAAAAGAACCAATCAGCTGCTCAGAATTTAAGTAGAACTCCAAATGAACAACAACCAAATGGCCAACTGACCGTACTGGGACATTTATAAAGTAACGAGAATAAGATAAGACAATCCAGCTGATGATGTTACCTAGTCTGAATGTAACGAAACATTCAGGAACTAAATTCAGGAACGCTTGGAGAGCAAACCACTGCCAATATCTAAATTTATTCCATAGGGTAAGAGAATGTTTGAAAAAGAAATTAAATTTTTTGGGGGGGTACATTGTTAGTCCAGATAAACTTTTCCTTCAAATGTTCACGAATACTTCAGATCCAAAGCCAAAATACCCAGCTTCAGAGTGTTCATATGCATGCTGACTCTGTTGGCACCATCTTAAAGAAAGTTTACCTATTCTTGTGCTCATAACATAGCTATGTTTGAGCTAATAAGACACCATGGATACTGTAATTGGTTGCATTGAAAGCCTTTGAGAAATTAAGGAGCACAGCAAAGGATGTACAACCTCCATCCTGGCCCTGCCAAAAACCATAGCACGCACAACCAGTGCTTTCTCTGTACTGCATCATGACTTGAAATCTAACTGAGATGGATCCAGATAATTAGCTACCACCAATATCCTCTGCAAAATAAAATTATATCAAAACAAACCAAAAAATCAATTGTTGTCATAGCCCAGCAGTGTCAAAGTCACGGCATCACGTTGTCATCACATGATGTATCACAACTTTTTCCCCTTTGCTAAATCGGGGATGGGCGTGGCCAGTGCGTGACACATCTGGCCCACGGGCTGCAAGTTTGACACCGCTGTCATAGCCTATTCCAAAAGCCACTTCCTCTTTGAAATTCTGGGAATATTTTTTTCTAGTTTGCTATTTGCAAATGTTTCATATTTCTTCCCATAGCCCTTCACATATACTACTTCATAAACTAAGCACACTAGATCTGTTCCTTGTACTGAATTTATATTCTGATTGAGTGTCCTTCAGAAGATGTTTTCCTGATGTATCTGTTTTCTTTTCTTTTCTTTTAAATTTAATCCATGTATTTGACATCATTAGTCAGGGTTTTTTCCTACGTAGCTCAAGATGTTTGTATAGCCATAGTTGGGTGATATCTCAAATCACCACTTTCAGGCTATATATATATATAGATATGTAGGTTTTTGGTTATTCGGGTCTTCTCCCACGTAAAATTGGAAGTGTCTTGGCGACGTTTCGACGAAGTCTCATTCGTCATCTTCAGGCATTTGCTCCTGGAAGCACGAAGCCGAGAACACCAGCCTGAAGATGATGAATGAGACTTCGTCGAAACGTCGCCAAGACACTTCCAATTTTACGTGGGAGAAGACCCGAATAACCAAAGACCTACATACAAACACCCGCGAAAACCTGAGAATACATACATACATATATATATATATAAATATATATATATATATATATATATATATATATATATATATATATATATATATATATATATATATATATATATATATACACACATACATACATACATTTAGTACCCTCTGTAAATTGGTTTTCTAGCCCATCAAGGTGGAAGAGGGTCATCAGATGTTTCTTTGAGAAAAAAAAACCCACCAGACTTTACAATAATATAATTTAGGACAAAAAAAATTTTTTGACGCTGCATCGATTTCTATAAGATTTAACATGCTTTATCCCCTTAGCAATTATCAGCTAGTCTGCAAATGTATTTCATTCTTCTAAATATACAAAGAAAATTATGGATATTTTTGTTTTTCTACACAATATTTTTCCAAACCTTTTGTATCTTGTCATTGAATCAATTTAGCTTTTTCTTGAATATCTTATACAAAACTGAGCTATTTGTAACACTGCGATTATTATCCAAAATGTATCTCTACTGTATATAAAGAATCTCTACTAATCAAAACACAACTGGTTTGATATAGTTAAGGCATCAGGTTAGAAACCTGGAGACTATCAGTTCTAGTCTTGCCTTAGTCATGAAGCCAACTGGGTGACTTTGGGCCTGTCACTCATTCTCAGCCCTAGGAAGCAGGCAATGGCAAGGCACTTGTGAAAAACCTTGCCAAAAAAATTTCAGGGAATGTCTGGATCACCAAAAAAAAAAAAAAAAATCAATCGAGAAAAATAAATAAATATATTATATTAGAAACTCCCTTGACACCTACAGCTGTAACATGTGGCTAAAAAGATTAGATGTGAGATTGAATTTGTTTCCCTTTGTTTCCATTTTATATTTTAATCTGACCATTTGTTGTGGTGTAACAAAATAACTGAACAGCCACTGTTACTTCTTGTTGCTCTTACTGTCTGTCTGTTCAATCTGTTTGTCTAAATTACTTTACTTTGCTTTACTTCGTACTTCACTTATCTCGGACATATCTTTTTGGCATTATTACATCACCCATCAAATTATTTCCTTCAAGTTTACTCTGGAGCAGATAAGGCTTGAAGTGTGACCCTTCAGCTCCAGAATTTGTTCTACATGGTGGGCAATTGATTTGCATGTTACAATATTTGTACTGATTGCTTAGCAGCCTCAGATCCTGAGCTAACCTTCCTGCCTGAACAGGGGATCCTTCTGAAAAGGAAGGATCACAAGAGGAGCTCCTAATCCAATTAAGTGTTAAGCTCTTGACAGCTGGCCCAAAAGCAAATTTCTCACAGAGGCTTCATTAACCAGATTTATTGACATGGAAAAAAAGGATTAGGTTGCAGAAATCTCAACAACAGGATTGCTTTACTTCAGAAGATATTTTATCTCTCTGCCTATTAGAGTGGGGAATTTCTCAGCCTCTTAACTGTGACCTCTGTGGGAACAGGCAAAGAGACAGTTCTTTTAACTGGTAAAAGAAGAATGCCCAGGTGTCCAAATGAGAATCTCTCCTAATCTCAAAACCTCCTATTACATTAAGCCTTGTTACAACAGGAAGGTCTCCTTTGGTTTGGATAAATTCATCTGTCATTGGCTATACTTCTGTCTCATCTCTTGGGTGGTTACTTGGCTTGGGGGTTTTTTTTCCTGAGTTTTATTTATTCCTCCCTTGCTTTTAAGAGCTGACTATTTTTTTTTCCCCTCAGACTCTACCGCATCTTCTCAGACTGTTACTTGCAGCCCAGTGCTAACTTCACTCTTATTTCTGATTTTATGATCTAGCCCAACAAACATGGAACCAGTAATGGTAGTCCAACATTCCAAATGCTGGGGTCACCAAAAATAACTGGTTTTCTGAGCTTTCTGAGTTCCCACAGCAGCACATTTTAAAGAGACAGTAATGCTGGTGATATACACTGCTCAAAAACATAAAGGGAACCACAAGCAGAAGACATCCGAGATCTGAATGAATGAAATAGCCTTATTAAATACTTTGTTCGTTACATACAGTAGTTTTGTGTTTCCTTTAGTTGTTTGAGCAGTGTATAAACTACGGTATGTAAAGAACAAAGTATTTAATAAGGCTATTTCATTCATTCAGATCTCGGATGTCTTCTGCTTGTGTTCCCTTTATGTTTTTGAGCAATATAGTAAATATTAAGGGCTAAACAGAGCCCTTGATGTCCTTGTCACCCACTAAAACCAGTTTTGGTCTACTGGTTAAAACACCAGTTTGAAGCCAGGAGACTGTCAGTTCTAGTAGTGGTTTAGGCATGAAAGCTGGATGGCTTTGGGCCAATCACTCACTGTCTCGGCCCAACTCACCTTATGGGGTTGTTGGTTTTTTTTATTTATTTATATGCCGCCCTTCTCCAGAGACTCAGAGCGGCTTACAATGTGTTAAGCAATAGCCTTCATACTTTTGTATATTTATACAAAGTCAGCTTATTGCCCCCACAAACTGGGTCCTCATTTAACCTACCTTAGAAAGGATGGAAGGCTGAGACAGCCTTGAGCCTGGTGAGATTTGAACTTGCAGTAATTGCAGACAGCTGGTGTTAATCACAATGCTTTTAGTCTGCTGACCTACCAGGCCCATATTGTGGGGGGAAATAGAATGGAAAAGGAGTATTTGGTATGTTCACCACCTTTGAGATGTTTATAAAATAATAAAGGTGTGATATAAGCAGGTACTAAATAAAAAAATAAAAATAAAACAAAGTTCCTAATGGTCCCGAATGCTAAATTTTGCCCCACTAACTCTGATGGCATGAAATTACTGTCATACTTCCTGCAACTTTTTAACATTTTTTAAAATATGCAACCGCCCCATTGCAAAGACACTTTCCGTCTCTCTTCTTCAGCTAAGAAAAAAAAATAGTCTGGCTCTAATAAAAGTGCACCTAGAGGAAATATTTATGTGTGGGCACAGCATCTGGTAAACATTCTGGCTGTATTCAGTACAAGCATATAACTCATCACTAATTTAAATGTTTAATCTGCCATCTGCAGATGGCACTGGGTTTCTTGAATCCTTGCATAAGATTTTGAGTGGACGTCTGCAGTCCAAATTCTGCCAAACATTTCATTCAAACATCCCCATTGTCTGAGTAGCATTTTGAGGATGTTTTCTTATTGGACCAACTGCCTCTAGACCTGACATATGCTTTCTGTTTGTTTTAATTAAACCATGCTTTGTTTTGGAATGTTTGCCCTCCTTTTCATTATTGAAAAGAAAATAGTTAAGCAAAGAAATCTAGTGATTAATTCACTGGGTATTCATCTGTCACAATCCAGCTGATATCCATTGGGCAGTAAGTCCTCAGTCCTTTCAGAGGGCTGTTCTAAATTAGTCACTCCCTAGGCAACAGAAAGCATGATGGGGAGAGAAAAGTGTCATCTGGACTATATTTCTGCATGACTGCTACATGTTTAATGAAACTAGAATAGAATTCTTTATTGGCCAAGTGTGATTGGACACACAAGGAATTTGTCTTGGTACATAACGCTCTCGGTGTACATAAAAGAAAAGATACATTCTTCAAGAATCATAAGGTACAACACTTAATGATAGTCATAGAGAAACAGTCAATATAAATCTTAAGGACACCAGCAACAAGGTTACAGTCATACAGTCATAAGTGGGAGGAGATGGGTGATAGGAACGATGAGAAGATTAATAGTAACTAGTTTGACAGTGTTGAGGGAATTATTTGTTTAGCAGAGTGATGGCGTTCGGGAAAAAAACTGTTTTTGTATCTAGTTGTCTTGGTGTGCAGTGCTCTATAGCGTCGTTTTGAGGGTAGGAGAACCCAGCAAAGAAAAATAGTTGGCAACCTTATTGATACCCTTCTGAATTATTTTGCTAGTGGTGCCCCTATATTTTAGGTAAAGTTCTTCCACTTTCTATCACTGTTGTTGTAATGGCCATTTAAGAGATTTCAAGAGACTGCAATTGCTTCTGAAGTCTCTGGAGCCGATTTGAGTAGATATAGAGGGCTGCCTGGGAAGAGGGGGGGAAATCCTTATTTTTATATTCATGAGGAGCCTTTCCTGAATCCAGCATCATTATTTTCATCATCATCAAGCATATAAACATATCAGATAATATTTTCATTTAGTGCTCCATTTGCAGTTTGGAAAGGAAATCCATGCTAGATTATTTCTTTGTCATTTCTCTTTTTCTCCAGCATAATTCTGTCATCATGTGGTATCCTCTTTCCTGCAAAGTAACTTGAGAAAAACCTAGCCAACTTTGTGTTAGTGATTGAAAAAGGAAAATTGTAAAAATGAATGCATGGATGATGAAAGCAGAAGCTATTTAAAACAAAGCAAAATCGTGATTCCCTCTACAGCTGCCTCAACCCTGTCCCCCAGCATTTCTGAAAAACCAATTTATGATATCATATCGACAGGATGTCACTTAGACTTTAAGTCAAGCATAGAGTCAATTGCTTCAAAACAGGATCTAGGCAGTGAGCTAGATCCGATGCTGAAAAGTCTTCTGCACATGGCCAGGAGCAATGTTGAATTTCTATCTTAATTATCTGTTGAAGAGAGAAACTCATCAGCATCACAGCTCTTCCTTCCTTGCATGATATAATGTGACCAATAGAATGTTCTCTGCCACACATTTGTTAAGAGGTGCATGTGCCTCTTACCCTTACTTTACAGCCTCTCTAACAGCTGAAGGATCACACCATTGAGCCAGATAGGCCCACTTTTAAACTGAATTGCAGACAATTTCTCATGTCTGTTACCAAGTGTTATATGAGCCCCAAGTGCATTTTTACAAAATGACGACCCTAGATACAGATATTTTGCTTTACAATGTTTTTTGTTATTGTTTAAACTGAAAGGTCTCAAAGGTAGGCAGAACTGGGGAGCTAGGAGCTGCCAATTAAAACATCTGAGGGTATCTGGAAGACATCCAAAGATACTCCTTTGGTGACCTCAATCCAGCATATACTTTTTGTGTTGCTAATAAATAATCTTTTCCATGGATGGGAGACTATTGAAGATGCATCAGAGGCATTCACAGTTGAACTTTCCTTCTACTGTTTCAGTGGTGGGCTACCCCCGGTTCGGACCGGTTCGAAAGAACCAGTAGTAAAACCAGCGGGAGGCTCCGCCCATTGCCTCAGATGTTGTCATAGGTGATCTGTGCATGCGCAATCCCATTGCGAACTGGTAGAAAAGGTAAAGGAAAGTAGAACGCACCCCTGTACAATCCTTTTCAAAGATACAAGCACAGCCTTCTCCTTGAAGTTCTTCAGCCCTGAAAAAAATGCAAAAGGGCATTTTTCCTCCTGATTTATTGTACCTTCTGCTTGATAACACACATCTAAACATTATGGGCAAGAAGTCAATTTCAGACAAAAAAAATGTTTCTTCAAAATTCAGAACAGCACTACCATGAGTCCTTCAAAGGAATAAATATGACACATTGAAAGCTTCCTAAGGAACCAGTTATACCTTTGCAATATTGATCGTATGTCTCTAGTAAATTTTTTTGGCTTTCTGATGTTCTTTGGTAGATTATTTCAAAGAGAATAAAATGCTCTAACAATCAGAAGGGGTGCATTTTCCTATATCAAAATATGTTCCAAATAACTGGAAGTCTGGCCCTGAGTGTTACAGCATCTTGTTAAAAAGCTGGACTCAATCTATTCCCAATTTATTCCAAAACCCAACCCTCTTAACTCATAATTGTTGCTTTTCTGCTGGCGAAATGCGAATCCAGAATTTTTAAAGGAGGCATAGTGTATGCAATCTTGACTAATGGAGAAGGGTGCCATCATTTATAAGTTTCTTTGTCGCAGCTGGGGAGCACCTGGTGTTCCAGAAAGTACAATTCATAAGCTAAGATTTTTATTACATCAAACTTGGCATCCCTTTAGGGATCTTTAAAAGTAGACTTGCCATTCCTTAAAAAAATATTTTGAAGGAAAATCAATCCATAACTCCAATTCCTTCCAATGTGTGACAAATTTAACATCTGATGATGTTTATTGAGATGTTCTTTTAACTTGCACTTACACTTACTCTCAGATTTTACATTTTTGTATTTCAGGTACAAAATTTTGTCTCTGATGTCTAATGTCTTGATGTTTAGTAGTTGAAAAGCAATAATCCTGCATTATTATTGTTATGGTTGGTGATAGAGTCAGCCAGATGTTAGTGGATTTGGCATTTTATCCACCTATCCCAAGCACCTGCAATAGATAAATGTTGTTTGATTGTGTTAAAAGGTACCCATCGCAGAATGTAAGCTGTCCCAAGTAAAGCTACTTTTTGCAAATGACTGATGGTGATTTTGTCAGTGCTGATGGTATTCAATAGGTCATTATTGGTCATGTAATATACCATAGGCTGACCCTCAAGAACTCACATAGAATGATGTCAGAACTGTATATGTAAAATAAGCAGAATGTGCTCCATCCCAGTCCATAGCAATGAATGACCAAATACAGCAGAAGAATATAATAGTGAGGTAGATAGAAAGAAAAAGGATAAAAATGGAGATGGAATGAGGGAAGGTACAGAGATATATCATTTTCAAAAGATACCATAGGAAGAAAGATAAAAAATCTTTATTAGAATAAGATCAGCCTTTTTCTGCTACTTCCATGGATATACGTAAGTAATAACTCCTTACAGATATATTAAAACTGAAATTTCACTGCTTTGCCCTTAAGGGATCATGTAAAGAATTAGCAACCTGTATCATTGGGGAACAATCTGAAATACCAAAATGCCAACAAAATATTTTCCTCATACTGAACAAGAAGAGTTCAGGGCATATATTTTTAAAAAGTAGTAAAAATATATTTTAAACGTACAATACCATTTATGTTGCATGACTCTGTTATGAGAGAGCAGAAACATATCTACACACTAGGAATTTGTCTGCATTCATGACAGCTCCAGCATAATTAGCTAGGCCTTTCAAGGAGCCAACAAATGTCCTGGCCAACAACACAGTCAGAGTCCCCCATAATATTTGATGCAGCCATCCTTAAGCATCAGCCAGATATTTCTGGAGAACTTTCACTCCGACTGTAATTTCTGGAAGTGGTAACTGTGAGATATCTTAAGACATCAGAGTAAAAGAAAGCTGTATCAGACATTTGTTGCTGATTTGTTCTTTGGTAGAAACAAAGGCAGAAATCCTCCTCCAAAACATACATACTTAAGAAAACTCTTCTGGCAAAATCCAGGTAAGAACTGGCATAGTTTGGTAGCAAAAATATGTGGACTGTCATTTGGGAAAACCTCCCTGTTCAAATGGAGCTACAATGAATTAGGTGGCCTTGAATACACCAATTCAGCCTCTAATTTACAGAAGGTCTATAATAATAACTTGCAGAAATGCTGCACTAACATGTATGTAACACTCTGAACATTAGAAAATCCCATGTTTAAGTAAAAAATTAATATCTCAACCTGATCTGGACTGAGGTCTGCCTCCCTCTTTTCCTCCTTCTCCTGAAACAGATTTAATATCATTTTTTCCCTATTTACAGACTGGTTTTACTTTATATTTTACTTTATATATTTAATATATACAGGTAGTCATTGATTTGTGAGCACAATTGGGGAGCAGAATTATCATTGCTAAACAAGGTGGTTGTTAAGAGAGTCACAGCCAATTTTATGACTTTTTTTTCCAATTGTTGTTAAGCAATTGTTGATCATTGCAGTTGTTAAATGAGTCATGTGGTCATTAAGGGAATCTAACTCCTCCATTGATTCCTGCTCCAAAGCCAGTGGGAAAGTCACAAATCACATGATGTCAGATCATGTCCAATCGTATTCAGGTATATTATGTTGTAAATCATGCAGGTTGCTAAATGCCTGGATTTTGTAGGAGATGACTAAGCTGAGCCTTCAGGAGGGATCAAACGTGTCATCAGTCTTGAGTCCCTTGTGTCCACAAGAGATCTAAGTCCAGCCTATCTTTAATTCCATTGATTCTTATCTACCACTAATTTGCTTTGACCATTAGTAGTTCAGATTCTTAGGAGTGGGGCGGTGGCCTAGAGGTGGAGCTCTCGACCAGGAGACAATCAGGAGGCTGTGAGTTCGATCCTAGGCAGATATTTCTCTCTCTGGACACACTGAGAATATATCTGCTGAACAAAACTCGGCATTGGTGACAGGAAGGGCATTCGGCCATTAAAACACTCTGCTAGCTCCATTCAGTTGCCCAGACTCTACCCTATAAGAAATTATGAGGTCGTTAAAAGAAGAAATAAATTAGTAGTTCAGATTTTTGTAAAGAACTTCAGCTTGCAATAAACCCTTATATTCATTTGAACTGCCTGGACCTCCTGATTTCCCATGCTTGACAAATTTTGATCATATCACTATAGGGATGCTGTGACAGTTGTAAAAGTGAAGACCAGTCATAATCACTGTTTTCAGTGCCATTGTATCTTCCAATGGTCACTAAAGAAACATTTGTAAATTGAGGATTAACTGTAACTAAATCAAAATTAGATAATCACAGAGTTGCAGTTTTGTCAGAAATCTGTCTTCCCAAGTTCTAGACCCTGCAACAGTCTAGAATCCAAAAAAAGCATGTGTGTTTGTGACATCTTTGTAAGAACAAGTTTGAGTGCTTCTATGTAAGGCTAAGTTGTACAGATATATCAAGGCTGCTGCTGGTGCACTCTGCCATTATCTCTTTCTTACCAAGTCAGGGATTAGGCTCCCAAGAGTCTAAGAGTCACCAAGAGCCTTGGTGGTGCAGCAGACTAAAGTGCTGTTAAGTAGCACCAGCTGCCTGCAATTACTGCAAGTAGGAATCTCGCCAGGCTCAAGGTTGACTCAGCCTTCCATTCTTTCTAAGGTAGGTAAATTGAGGACCCAGTTGTGGGGGCAATAAGCTGACTTTGTATAAATATACAAAAGGATGAAGGCTATTGCTTAGCACATTGTAAGCCGCCCTGAGTTTCCGGAGAAGGGCGGCATATAAATCAAATCAATCAATAAATAAAATAAATAAATAAATGTTCTTAATTTGTATGGCACATCCGTGGTTTTGCCTAGTTGTGTTATTAATCTTTGCATTATTAGATTTGCCTCAGACATTATTTATCATCTATTGCATGTTAATGGGAAGAGAATGGCTTTGCTATAAACTATTAATCTATTAAACAATTAAATGCATTTCTGGACGGTTGAGTTAAATCTCATATATTAGATTTTTGAAACAGATAGATTTAGCATTAATGTTAAATGAGGCTCAATGGGCCAGCAACTTGTCAACTCTAACCCTAACCTTCTCCCTCCTCTAGATCTTCCTCTGAGGGTCTTTTGTCTTCTCAAGCTCCATGTATTTATTATCCTTCGATGTTCAGAACTACACACACACACAAACACACACACACACACACACACACACACATGTATGTATATATATTTAGCTGTCCATTTTGCCAATTTAGCAGTCCATTAAACAGTACACAGCAGCCCCCTTTTCTATTCTTCTTTTTAATACTGCATGCATTTTTTGCTCTAGTTTTTTTTTTTTTTTTTTTAACTCAGGGAGAGAGGTTGGCAATGCCTGGGGATTTCTGGAAATTTCTCCTCTGTGTTAGACGCACCAAAATAACCAAGATGATATAAGGTCTCCTGCTGGAGCAGGAGGTTGGACTAGATGACCTCTGAGGTCCCTTCCAGCCCTGGATTGCTGTGCTATTTCAAAGCATTCTCTGAAGCTACGTCTAGTGCCAGGTTTGTGGTCCTTCATTCCTTTCCTTTTTCTTTTTCTCTCCCTCCCTCCCTCCTTCCCTCTATCTATCCATCCAGCCATCCATCCATATCTCATTCACTTTCCCTTCCCTCTTTCTCCCTTTCCTCTTTCTTTCTTTCTTTCTTTCTTTCTTTCTTTCTTTCTTTCTTTCTTTTTCTTTCTTTCTCTTTCTTTCTCCCTTTCTCCTTTCTCCCTTCCTGTGAACCCCAGAAGGTCTTTGGTAGGAGGAAGAAAAGCCAGACGTTTTGAAACTGAGAACATGCCCATTGATCATCTGGCATTCTTAGAGCTCCACTATTGATTAGCTTAGCCTGACCAAGGATAGCTAGCAGCCACTTACAATAAGCTCTCAACTCAAGTTCAGTGCAGGTGGGGATCCCCAAATAGTGAGGATGAAGTGCGAGTAAAAGGGTTTACCCTTCCTTCCTTCCTTCTTTCCCTCTCTCCCTTTTTCCTTCTCTCTCTCTCTCTTTCTCTTTCTTTCTTTCTTTCTTTCTCCTTTTTTTTCTCTCTCTCTCTTTCTTTCTTTCTCCTTCTCTTTCTACTTTCTCCCTTTCTGTCTTCCTGTGAAGAACCCCAGAAGGTCTTTGGTAAGAGAAAGAAAAGCCAGACGTTTTGAAATTGAGAACAGGCCCATTGATCATCTGGCATTCTTAGAGCTCCACTTTTGATTAGCTTAGCCTGAGCAAGGAAGCTAGCAGCACTTTCAATAAGCTCTCAATTCAAGCTCAGTGCACTTGAGGATCCCCAAACAGTAAGGATTTCTTTCTTTTTCCCTTGAAGGCCTCCCCGCAGCCCATTTTTGCTCCCAGGAGGCTACACAGAGGCTTGCTAGGCACCCCCACCCCACCTCATTTTGGGCCTAGCAAGCCTTCCTGAAGCCTCCTGGGAGCCAAACGGTGCGCATGGGGACTCCTGGAAGGGGCGGGGTGGGGTGGGCAGAGCCAGCCAGAGTTGGTATTTACCAGTTTTCCTAATCAGGCAAAATTTCTGCTACTAGAATGCAAGAACCAGTTAGAACCGGCTGAATACCACTTCTGATATATACATACATACATACATACATACATACATACATACATACAACATGGCTGCATATAGAGTCTTACCCCACAGCCTAGAATCATAAAAAATGGAAGGTCTCAGTCCACATAGAAAGAGAGTTTATAAATTATATAAGCCTGTCATCTCCTCATAGCCAAATTATTTATTGATTTAATTGCTATATCGTCATATTGCTAAATTATCTACAAATCTATTTCCTCCCACTAATCCACTAACTTTCAGATCCATTTTAGCTATCCTTTTGTTCAGATCTGGATTGGCTTGACTGGACAAGTTGCGTAAATTCAAGTTGGGCTTACCTCATCGTCTGCCGAGAAGGATGATTAAGATCTGGGCTTGTTTTGGCCTTCCTGCATGCATTTTAACAATGACGAACATCCCCGGGAGAGATTAAAAAACTTGAAAAAGGAACATGATGGATGAAGGACAATTAACGACTTTAAAATGTATATACTTCTTCTAGGAGACCTTTGTTATTTGTAATCAAGAATATGATTACACTGACCTTCAAAATTAATATATTGCTCTAGCTATATCGTCTAGCATTGTTCTAATAATTAGTCATGGTCACCAGAAGCACAAAAGCATCAGCAAATATTCGAAGAAGTAATTAGGACAAATGACAAGTAATTGGGATTGTCTCTGCTTTTGTCATGTCCTCTAACTAGAAATACTCGTGTTTTTCCTGCACTGATGGCACAGCTTGAATCATTTTTTAAAATGTTTTTTTTAAAAAAATTAAGGAACTATTTATACAGTTCTAATTTTATATTTAAAAATTAATGCATTGTCCTTAAGCAAAAACACTCCTAGACTGATAGAATCATCAGTCTATTTATTTAAAAATGTAATTAGAGCACAGTGAATGTTCAAAAGACATTTAAAATTGAACAAATAGTGATTCCATTGAGTGTGAATGAAAGCACCCATTCAAATAAATAAGTTCTGAGATTCTGTGGATGTATTTTAAAACCATTCTGCATTTCAAGTCCAACTAGACTTAGCAAAGATTTCCATTCTATCCAACACAGAATAAACCTAAAAAGTGGGTGAGCACCTGATCAGAATAACAGAATAATAGACTTGGGAGGGATCTTGGAGGTCTTCTAGTCCAACCCTCTGCTCAGGCAGGAAACCCTATACCATTTCAGATAAATGGTTGTCCGACCTCTTCTTAAAAACTTCCAGTATTGGAGCACCCACAACTTCTGTAGGCAAGTTGTTCCACAGTTGTTCTAACTGTCTGGAAATTTTTCCTTAGTTCTAGCTTGCTTCTCTTCTTGATTAGTTTCCATCCATTGCTTCTTTTTCTGCCTTCAGGTGCTTTGGACAATAGATTGACCCCCTCTTCTTTGTGTGGCAGCCCCTTAGATATTGGAACACTGCTATCATGTCACCCCTAGTCCTTCTTTTCAATAAACTAGACGTACCCAATTCCAGCAACCGTTCTTTATATGTTTTAGCCTCTAGTCCCCTAACCATCTTTGTTGCTCTTCTCTGCACTCTTTCTAGAGTCTCAACTTATTTTTTACATTGTGGCAAACAAAATTGGATGCAGTATTCCAAGTGTGGTTTAACAAGGACGAAGTGGTAGCAACGGTGGTGGGAGGTTCCGCCCACCCACCCGGACGCTTCTGCGCATGCACAGAAGTGTCGCGCACGTGCACCCACAAGCAAACCGGTAGCAACGGGATTTGCAACCCACTACTGTCTTGATTCTATCCCTCTGTTAATGCAGCCTAGGACTGCATTGGCTTTTTTGGCAGCTGCAACACACTGCTAGCTCATATTTAAGTGATTGTCTACTAGGACTCCAAGATCCCTTTCATAATTAATTCTATTGAGCCAGGTACCACACCTATACTATACCTGTACATTTGGGTTTTCTTGCCTAAATCAATCTATCAGTATCAGCTATGTTGTAAACCCTACCCACTGCAATCTATTTTTAAGTTTTGTTTTGGTTTATGAAATTTATTTCTCCACCGAACCTGAAATGGCACATTTTTTTCTTACTATAAGCCTCAAATTGGCTAATCTCTTGTTAGCCAATTTTATTTTATTTTTTTGCCTCTTCTGTCCTTTCTTTCCTCTCCTGCTTGACTTTGAATTGTAGGTTTTGGGAGGAATTCTTAACGTGAGCTGCTCTGAAAAAGATAGATACACTGCAGATTTTATACCACTAGCAACAGATATTCTTCTTGATGCTACTATGATTTGAGCTGCAGAATTTCTTCAAGATCTCTCATAGTGTTTCATTACTTGCTTCTTGAAGTTTCTGCTGGCAGAAGAGGCTGTGATAGTCTCCACCACTGCTCAATTTCTGGCCTACCTTCGATCACCGGGATCCTTGCCAAGAAAAGACAAAACATGCTTTACCCTGATCCAGTTCTGCCTCTTTTGAGGTTTTTAAGTAAAAGCATGCACTCCCTTGCTGATTCAAATTATTTATACTATAATCTTTCAAGAATATTGAATTATATGTGTTTATTCATTGAAAAAGTAAGTATGCCTCAAATTGCTACAGCAGTTTCATAATCAGCAGCAGAAAAATTAGATCATTCCAGACCAAAACCCATCTCATCTTCTGTTACATAATAAAAGCAGGCTAAGTCTCGAAAAGTTATAAGGAATCCAGATGAGATGTCCCTCAAATAAGGCACTTTAAGATGCCCTTGGAATGCAACCAGTTCTTTTAAGAAGTAATTTTCACATGGTGTTTCGCCAAGTTGTTGGCTGAGTGATATCTCAGTAAAAGAATCAGAGAAAATGTTTTTATGTTGTAGCCTTAATCCATAAGAACGTAAGCCATAACAGTAATTTACCCCATCAGTTGTGGATTGGGTAAGAAGGAGGAATCCAACACTCAGAAGAACCAAGCTTTATTGAGAAACTAAATAAACTTTATTTGTGGGGTGCATGCTTTACACGAAAGAAGGACTTCAAATCATGGGAAAGCAATTATTTTCATAAAAGTCGGGAGCTGCAAAGCATAAAATCATATTTTATGCCAACCTAGACAGGCTAGGCAACCCACCCTTTCCAGCATAGCAACAAACTGGAAAATGCCATTAATTGTGAAGGTGATAAAATATTGAGGCCATCAACTTGCTTGCTTATTTATTTGTTTGTTTGTTTACATTCTTCATGTATTATTTTTACAAGTAATCCAAGATGGCAAACATATTCAACATACCTTCCTCCTCCTAATTGCTCCACAACAATAACCCTGTGGTGGCTATGTCTATGGAGATTCTCAGTCATCCAGGTCATGGTTGTCCCAAAGGTGCCTTTTTCAAGATGCAACTGGACTTTCTGGTTCTTCTTTGAAAACATTTCGCTTCTCATCCAAGAAATTTCTTCAGCTCTGACTGGATGGTGAGGAATGGAAGGATTTATTAAATCCTATCATTATTAAATCCTATCATTCCAAAAGGATTTATTAAATCCTTCCATTCCCCACCATCCAGTCAGAGCTGAAGAAACTTCTTTTATGCGTAGTGAAATATCTCCAAAGAAGAACCAGAAAGTCCAGTTGCCTCTTGAAAAAAGCACCTTTGGGACACCTGGCTGATGAAGTTGGGATTTCTCTAGATAGCAGTTTCTTTTTCAGGGTTGCTCTTCTGCTATACTGTGAACTGATGAGGAGGCTTCTATTCTTATATTTAGATGAAGTTGCAGGGGGTGCTTTGTCTGGAGCAAGGTTATTTTGGTTTAATGGGTTTAGACAAGGGAGGAATTGGTATTGACTTTAACCCTGAACACATCCAAAGGACAGGGAAGAAAAAAGGTTACAACCTTCATTTGGTTTGTTAGGTTTATTTTCTCAACTTCACTTTTAATTGTGGTGAAGTAACTGTAAAGCTAAATTTCTGCTGGTAAAACTTGAAATAACAGCCAGTTTATAATATAAACCTGTTAATTATGGATTTATATTATAAACAGGCTGTTATTTCAAGTTTCACCAGCAGAAACTATGTTTACAATTTTTTTCTTGAGACTGCTGAGAATATATAGACCGGGGGGGGTGGGTCAAAACTCACATTGGCATAGTCACGTGATGCATCATCACTTTTTTCCCCTTCGCTAAACTGGATGTGGGCGTGGCCAGCGTGCGATGCATCCAGCCCACAGTATATCCAATATATGGGAAGGGTAAATATTATACCTATTTTATATCTCAAAGCGAATAAGTCATTTTATGATAAGCATGGGTTTGACTCCAATGATAGGATGTATTAGATGAGTTTGACTCAGGCTTCTTATAGATCCAGTTGGTCTCCAGTAGATGTATAAATGATGACAAAGACATTCTGTAGGGTAACTGAGCAGGGTTTCCCTGCACACCAGTCCTGGGGAGCTCCTTGGAAATCCTTGGGAATAAGGAACCAACAGCCTAGACAAAAGCCATTGGTGGAAAACAAGAAAAAAAATCAGTCATGCTTAAGTTTGGGCCTAAACCATGGCAATAATGACAGGGAAGAAATTATTTCGCTGCCCTTATTGCAATTGCACAGGAAAATCCAGCAGTCATTTTTAAAATTGATCATCTTAGGAAAAGTTGGGTCAAGAAAACCATCTATAGGCTAATGTTAGCAGAGTACTTTGCAAATGAAATCACTTACATTTGTTCAAATTAGAAACATCACATTTACTAATGTTACCTGGGAAAAGTATAAACTTATTTGACCTGAGGAAATGAACGGAGATCTTAGTGAGATGAGGTGTATCACCTGTGGACTTGATCTCTATCCCATTTAGCTAATATGCTCTGCTGGGAGAGCAGAAGAAGCTGAGTCTGGAGTATCAGTATCAGAGGCACAGATGCTGATGTCCTTGTAGAGGGCATAGGTGCAACGCCCTCTTTAAGAGGTAAGCCTCAGATCACTTGTACAACTCAATCTCTAACTTCTTTTTTAGGAATGTTCATTGAAGAGAGAATAGAACATCCATTACAAATGACTGTTTTAAAAAAACACTATTCAGTCAGGCCTGCATCCTATGGCAGGACAAAAATGTGGGGGGCATAATCCACTTAGTCCTGTTGGATATCTCAGTAGTTTTCAACATCATTGACTATTATATCCTTCTGGTTTATCTATGTGTGTTGGGAATTGGGAATACCAATCTTTGGTCATTCAGATCCTTCCTCTGAGGACAATTAAAGCCAGATGTGAGGAAAAAAATAGTTCACGCATTGGACTCAACCTTCTCCCCAATTCTATTTAACATCCTTATGATTAGTAAACCTTCCACTGACTGAATAAAAGCATTGCCTCAGTATGGATTTTTTTAAAACTTGTAATTATTTTACTGTTAAAGGACCCTGAATATAATTTTCCATCTTCTTTTAGCACAAGCAAGCAAACCTTTTATTTTCTACACTGATAACCATCCATCTTCAACCATAATTACATAGCTTACATAACTTGCACATTAAACTGAACTGATTAAATGCAGTTTGCCCTACTTTCAGATGTGCAAAATAACTTTATTATTTTTCAATGGTTCTTCAGCTGACTTATTTACTGTTTTGTTTAAGAACCAGATAAAAGCACCTCAGAGCTATGAAATGTCCAATTAAGCAAATTAGTCAAAGCAAGCCAAATTAGTCAAAGCAAGCCTTATTTCTGTACTGTATTTCTGTACTGCTTTTATAGTGAAGATCTGGAAGAAATTGTATCATTGTATAGCATCAGAAACACTTACTGTATATTATTTTGTCTGATCCAAAGAAGCTCGGCAGGAACAGCATTGTGCAGGGAATGGGTAAGATTGGGACAGGCCCTAAAACATCACAGGACTCATGGGAACTGGGGGAAGGTTTAGGAGGCCCAGTGCATGAATGCAGGAAGGCCAGGGGATGGATGGCAGGGTGGGATGAAAGTGCAGGCAGCTGGGGAATAGACAACACAGTGGGGCAAAAGATGTGGTGAAATTCAATTTTTTTTACTACCGGTTCTGTGGGTGTGGCTTGGTGGGTGTGGTGTGGCTTGGTGGGCATGGCAGGGGAAGGATACTGCAAAATCTCCATTTCCACCCCACTCTGGGGCCAGCCAGAGGTGATATTTTCCGGTTCTCCAAACTACTCAAAATTTCCACCACCGGTTCTCTGAACTACTCAAAATTTCTGCTACTGGTTCTCCAGAACTTGTCAGAACCTGCTGGATTTCACCCCTCGGCACAAGCACAGAAAGGCCAGGGATTTATCAGTGAGACTTGTGACATTCCCTGATGGCTTCCCCATTGACTTTGCTTGTGCAAAGCTAGCAGGAAAGATCTCAGTTGGTGATCCTGTTTTCTGTTTTGTCTGATTCTGTTTTTCTGCACTTTTCAAGTGAAAAAGACAGTTCCTGCCTAAATATTACAAATAGCACACACTTGTTCAGGCTAAAATAAGGCTGCAGCATAATTGATATATAGTGATCCCCTCACTTGGGGATTATACAGTATAAAAATATTACTGAGGATTAGAAATAGCTTCCTCACATAAAGATTACAAAAATCTAGAGCTCTATTATATTTACATTGAAACAATGCATTATTACAATAATGTAATACATTAAAAATAAAACAACTGTAAGGGCCCAGGGCAGAGTATAGAATAAAATTTCAAATAAAAATATAAAATACCTGCAAGCATAAAGTTTTGCTTTTGCCTGTCGTGGATTTGTAACTCACAATGCCCCTTGACATTCATCAACAAGAAAATATTTGTTACATGAATAAACTTTTAACCATTTATTTTATATTCTGAAAGTGAAGTGTTGCACCTCTGACAGAATGATAGATTTGAAGCTTACATTTAAATACACCAAGAAAGCATCTTGGGGAATATCAGAATGGACATTTCTGAAATGTTTTTGTTGTGTTTCCTTATGCGTTGACTAGTAATTATTGTGAACGATGCATCATTATCATTAGGGACCTTTCTGCCTGCCTGCCTTTATTCATTCATTCATTCATTCATTCATTCATTCATTCATTCATTCATTTAAATGGCTTGGGGAAACAAAGAAGATGGTTCGAGGCTAGCAGTAATGGGTTAAGCTGGAAAACAGAGCAAACACCATTCATCATAATATAGTAATATTATAGTAATGGGTAATGGGTAAACCAGTACCTCTTGAAAAGTAGAAAATATAAGCTACATTTCCCCCCCCCTTAATTTATATTTTTAGCTTGTACTTTTTATAACATATTACAGGGATTCAAAACAAAGAAAACAAGTCAGTTTCTCTGTTCAAAATGCAGCAAAAGAGGTTATTTTCATACACCATGGATCAATAAAAATAACCTACTTACTTGATAGATCTGATTGACAGAATAGTATGTAAAAACTGAGACCAAATTACTGCCAATCAAACAAACTTGGGAAGAGAAAGTACTTATCTATTTTACAATTACTCATGGGAGGAAATAAGTCAACCACTAAGGTCTGATCCCTCTGCAATCCTTTGTTTGTTGATAGATTTGCACCTTTTCTCCAAGAGCTCAAGGCAATATAAAAAGTATTTCCTCCACTCATTTTCTCCCACAATCAAGCTGTGAGATAGGTTGATTTAAAAGTGAGTGATTGGTCTAAAGCACAAAACTTTAGACCAAGTAAAGTCAAACACAAAGCCATGGGCTGGATCCGGCCCACAATGTGGTCAGATCCGGCCCGCAGGACCGCCCTGGAAAATGGAAGGGGCTTTCCCACGTTGCTTTGGCCCAGTCTACCTGTGTCGCTTTGGCACAGTCTACCCAATGCAAAGAGGAAACATTGGGCCAGTGTGGCTTCAGCCCGGTCTACCCAATACAAAGAGAAAACATGCCAGCAGTTTGGGGAGTGGTGTCAAGCTGGCCACGCCCACCCAGTTAACCTCATCCATGCCCGCCCGGCCTCCCAAGGTCAACCACAGCCCTGATGTGGCCCTCAATGAAATTGAGTTTGACACCCCTGGTCTAAAGTCACCAAATGAGTCAGAGCTGAGGGTGAATTTGAACCTGCTCAAGCTTTCTAATATTATTTTGGTTCTTAATTGTTTTCTAAGTCCCCAGTTCTTAGAAAAAAATCAAAGCAGTTTCAGTGGAAAAATAAAAATATGAATATAGCAATAGCACTTAGACTTACGTAGCACTTTCTAAGTGGTTTACAGAGTCAGCCTATTGCCCCCAACAATCTGAGTCCTCATTTTACTGACCTGGGAAGGATGGAAGGATGAGTCAACCTTCAGCTGGTCAGGATTGAACTCCTGGTAATGGGCAATGTTAGTCTGCAATGCTGCATTCTAACCACTGCGCGACCACAGACATCACGAAATATGAAGAAATAGAAACCAACCTACCAGAACCAATTATTCTGCTCTTTTAAAAAAAAAATAGATAGCTTTGTTTAAAAAATATTGCTTTTTTTAAGAAAAAAATATTTTGCACAGCCTGATTTTAACAGATTGCCATCAATGGCCATCTTCATCCTTCCTCTCTGTAAAGCTACCACCTCACATTCATTTATCAGCTATTTGATTCCTGCTGCCAGATGGCAGCTTAAACTGGCTTTGAATAGCCAACTCTGTTTATGATGGAAAAGGATAACGATTTTATGTTCCACTGAAAACATCAAGCCAAGGTGTTATCGCAGTAAAATGAAAAAGTCAGTTTAGAATCTATTCTGAAAGGCATGAAAAATGAAATATTGGCATCATAAGCAATGTATCTTTTCAATGCAGCGTTCAGTCCTGATTCCACATCAAGGTTATTATAGAAAAACAAAAAAAATATATTAAAGGGAAACTAAAATGATAAATGTTAGTACAATCTTTCCTAGACAGAAAGATGAATCTCTGTAGAGGTCAGATTTCTTAAACAGAGCGGAGTGGCAAAATAAGCTTAAGAGTGTTGATATAAATGCAAAGAGAGAGAGATTAGGTTTAGGCAGGGTTTTCCCATTTTCATAAACGTATTATAAAAATGACTTAAACAAATTAAGATGGAATATATTCATGACAAAGCTAGTTTCTCTTCTGAGAATGAATCCAAATCTTATTGACAGTACTTAGAAATACTGCAAGAGCATATTTTGCAAAAAATCTATTTAGACAGACACAAGGGTGGGTTCTACTTACCTTTACTACCAGTTTGCAGCAGGGCCGCGTGCGCATGCTTGATTCACTCGTGTGTGCGCATGCTCTTCTGCGCATGCGCAGAAGCATTTTGATGATGTCGGGGTCGGTGGGTGGAGTCTCCCGCCGGTTTTACTACCAGTTCTATAGAACCGGTGCGAACCGGGGGCAACCCACCACTGGGCAGACAGTGGAAATGTCAGATTTATTCAAAGTGAAATATACCAGTTTCCATTCCTGAGAATCCTGGGTTCTTAGAAAGGTCAATTAGAGACCATAAACACACACATGTAAGCTCTCCACACAATTGGGAACTTGGCCATATGGATTCTACACACAGTTGCAGATTGGTATACAGATGCAAAATCTTTCCTCCCCAACTAACCAGTGGTAGGTGGCCCCCGGATTGGACCGGTTCACAAGAACCGGTAATAAAACCAGCGGGAGGCCCCGCCCACTTCCCCAGATGTTGTCATCAGCGATCTGCGCATGCACAGAAGCTTCTGCGATCCCGTTGCGAACCAGTAGTAAAGGTAAGTAGAACCCACCCATGCAACTAACCACTTTAATTGACCAAATGTAGTACATTGTGTGACTCAGCTGTAAACTGTTAAAACATCATGAAGGTATCTTGACATTTAGAATGGTTGGATTTTTCTCACAGTGAATTCAGGAACAGTCATGGGTGGAAATGGTTTTCTTTAAAAGTTCATTTCAATACAGTATAAGAGCATGCCACATTAGATTAGAAACAAATAATGAACAATGGAAAGAATAAGTTGAGTCCTCTGGTTGATGAAGAATCTAAAATGTTTCTTTCAGTTCCAGAGAAAATAAAATAAAATGGGAAAATTTGGCTGACAATTTTATATTACCACTTGATGTTTTTATTATCTGTTTGTATATTGTGTCCAGATCCTACCCTGCTTTTAGTTTGCAGTGGGGTTTAAGTTATTATGTGAGAATCACCCAGAATAATTTGGAGTCATGCAATGTCAAATTCAATTAAATAAATAAATAGTTTCAAAATGCCATAAATTATACTGCAGTAATCAGGATTGCTGGACTCCAACACCCATCTAGCTAGCTAGCAAGTCAAATGTTTCCATTCCAACCACTCAAGGAAGGAGACAATTTCCCTACCTTATCATAAACAAAACTATAATTTCCTAATTGTGGAAAAGAGAGATGACTCCAAAGTACCAGTAAAAAAAAAAGCATGTATTTGGCTTATATGTTTTGGAAAATATTCCTTTTTCAGGAGCAGTTCTAGAATGCCCATGAACTAATTGTCAGGAGTTCTGCACATAAAAAAGGGAATCCATTGAGCCAGCAATGTTTGAAGACATTTCCACGGTCATGTGACCAGCATGACATCACAGAGCGCTGTTAGCTTCCCATAGTAGTGGTACCTATTTATCTACTCACATTTGCATGCTTTCAAACTGCTGGGTTGGCAGGAGATGTGAGCTCCCATCCTTGCTCCAGCTCCTGTCCTGCACATAGGGCCAACCAAATACATTTTTATTATATTTTCAAAAACACTGTATTAGTATTCTTCTGGCTTTTCTTAATTTACTTCAGTGCCTGCTATCCGCCTTCATTTTTTTAATCTAGCTACAGCAGCAACGCGTATGAATTAAAAAGCCTGCTTTGACAATCAGTCTCTAAAGAACTGCTGATTAGAACAATGGCTCTTATCCATTGGTAAGCCATTTATGAAATTTGAGAATGAAATTTACTGGAACAGAGTGAAAAATGAGTCAGAATGGTAATTGCATGAGTTTATCAATATTTATAGTAAATGTATGTAAATTTTTAAGGACACTATAAAATAATACACATGGAATTGTGTCGGAAATTTAAAATGCAGTCAGTCTGTTTTACAGCAACGAGCTGGTGATATTGATCCATCATGAAAAGGGTTTCCCTAAGACATTCTGTCTGAGAATGAACATGCTCTCTCCTCTCAAATTTGCATCTGGGTGTGTGTTTGTATGTGTTCATTCCCTAACAAAAATATAACCTCATAAGCAATCATATAGTGATCCCTTCGGTGAGTTACATTTTATATCAATATACTACTCAAACTCTCCTGTTTGTGTGTTTGTAACCTTCAGTTGGACAAAATGGTACATAATAGAGCAGTGATGGCTAATCTTTTTGCAGTCATATGTCAAAAGCTGGGGGAACACAGTGGGGTTGTGCACGTGCATGCCCACATCCATAATACAATGCACCCCGTCTCCTTGCACTCCCCCCGATTTTGGCCCTTGGGCCTGGTAGGCCTGTTTTTCGGCCTCCCCAGGCTCCAGAGACTTTCTAGGAGCCTGGGGAGGGCAAAAACTGCCATCTCCACCCCCGGAGGCCCTCCCGAGGCGGGAAACAGCCTGTTTCCCGACTTCCGGTGGGCCCAGAAGGCCCAAAAATCAGTTGGCCAGCACGTGCATGCGCGCTGAAGCTGAGCTAGGGCAATGCTCGTGTGCCCACAGATATGGCTACGCGTGCCACCTGTGGCATGCATGCCATAGGTTCGCCATCACGGTCACAGAACAACAATTGTTAAATCAACGTACTTCAAATCAGCAAACTTAAAATAATGCATCCAAAATCCAGGACCCATTACTTCTGTGGGACTGAAACTTCGCAAAGTTGTGGCTGCTTTAACAACACCAGACTAACTTGGTCAACCGTCGTCACATGATCATAATTTCCAATGCTCCCAGCCAGTTTCCACAAGGAAACTCAATGGGGAAGCTGAAAGGAAGTTGGAAATCACTCCCGCTCCCAATTATATATATATATTTTTTGCCTGCCTGTGGCCATTCTATTTTGCTATTTAGATAAGGAAATATTTCTGAAATGGTAACCCAATACATCACAGGTTGTATTGAATGAATTTTTTATGCTAATAACTGCACATCATAAACTGAGAACTGGGATATACAAAGGGCATTTTCATTAAATGTATAGTATCAAGTCCTCATATAAGGCTACATGTAAATTTTAAGAAATGTAAATTAGTACATTTCTTAAAATCGGGTGACCTGGTATGTGGTGGTGTTGATGATGATGAACAATCATGATGATAATGATGATATGAAGAAAAACCTGATTTTATTTTTCCATTTAAGAGTATGAGATGAGTATGATTCTTAATAGTGCTGTGACTTTTTGACATTTCTTCTGGGTTTCAGTTTTCCTGTTCCTATTCATGAGGATGATGGTTCAGACAATTTGATCCATATTTAATATTCCTATATATTCTTGGGCTCACTATGCTGTAATTATTAAGAGAGGGCAGAGGTTAGGACAAAAACAGCAATACGATATTTTTCTTTGTTTCTAATTTATTAGCTTTACAGTGTATAATAGTTAATATTAAGAGATATTAAGATAATTTCTTCAAATTAGGAAAAAAAACAGTCTATATAGCAGGACGTGTATATTTCACAAAAGTAATTATTCTATAAAAGAGAAGTGGGAACCATTAAAAAGAAAAAGCTGCTACTTTCAAACAATTTTTTTTTCATTAGCCAATATTATTGTACATTTAGAGATTCCTGCTAGAGTATATGCGCTTTTAGCAAAAGGGATACTTCTTCCGTTTATATGCTTCATGCTGTGAAGGTTTAATTCATTTTATTTTATTTTTCATTTACATGCTTCATTATTTTAGAATTAGTTCATTTAGAATTAAAGCAAAAGTGTAGTAAAACTACACATTGAATTAGCTAGCTGTGACCCTGGAATGGAGACAGACAACAGAAATCAAACAATTGTCTTTTAATATTCTGTGAACAGAATAATGTATAAGGATGAAGTATGCAGATATAATAAATACTATTGTTCACAGAACATATTGATGATACTGATAGAATATTTGTAGCTCAGAGTTGAACTATGGAGTTCTTAGTGCTCTCTTGATTGTATTTTTTTTTTTTTTTGCAGACATTTCATTACCAAGTTAGGTAATATCATCAGTGCACATACTGTTGAGATCAAACAGGATAGAGTTCTTATACTCTGACTTCAGGGGGACCATAGCAGTGGTGGGATTCAAAAATTTTTACTACCAGTTCTGTGGCGTGATTTGGTGGGCGTGGCAGGGGAAGGATACTGTAAAATCTCCATTCCCACCCCAGTCTAGGGGAAGGTTACTGCAAAATCCCCATTTCCTACCATCTGGGTCTCAGGAGAATATCAGAGAATAGATGGGGGTGGGAGGTGGTCAGTCAGAGGTAGTATTTACCGGTTCTCTGAACTGCTCAAAATTTCCACTACTAGTTCTCCAGAACTGGTCAGCACTTGCTGAATACTACCTCTGGACCATAGCAAGGTGACCACCAATATCTTATCAAAGATATTTTGGAGTAAGTGTCTCACAGTGAGCTACAATATTTTTTTTAGATTTTTATGTAATATAAAACAACCCAAACATATATAATTTATAACCTTGTAACTTGCTTTGTGTGGGGCTATTCTTCAAGTCTTTGGTGAAGAACTCAATGATCATTGTAGCTTGTGCATGCCAGTAAAGTATGATTTTCTACACCTATCTTGAATCACTTCGGGACTTTTTCTCACAACAGCTTGGCCTACAACAGTGTTTCCCAAACTTGGCTATTTTAAGATGCATGGACTTCAACTCCCAGAATTCCCCAGCCAGTATGCCTGGTTGAGGAATTCTGGGAGTTGAAGTCCATACATCTTCAAAGGGTCAAATTTGGGAAACACTGGCCTACAATATAGTTGGCCTGATTCACCAGAGGCAAGGGAAAGGCAAAGATGTACATCTGGTGGGACCATTAAATAGGGCTTTCTTGGTGAAGTCCCCCTCTCTATGGGACAGCATTCCTCTCAGATATGATTGGCCCCTGTCTTGTTACTTTTCAGAAAGTCCATAAAGATGTGGTTTTGTCATGGCCCTGGGGACCACGAATGAAGACGGAGCCGATCAAGTGGTTGACTTAATTATTCTGACACAGCCATAGGGGTGATGGGAATATGGGGTTTCATATTGTGGATTTCTAATATTATATGCCTCTTGGGGTCATCTCTGGGAAGCTGAGCAGTCATATAAGTTTGTTTAATAAATAAAATTAAATAGTCAGCTGGTTTAGAAGGACAATATCTTGTGTGGCATGCCCCTGCTATTTTCACAGGCTCATGGTGCCAACCTGGGCCTTTTCCCCTTATAATCATGAACCCATTTGGAAATACCTGTGAGGATCACAGGGTATGCATAAGATTTTACAAAGTATTTAGAACCCAGCAACAGCATGTCCATGGAAGAAAACATGCAGGAGCAAGTTGGGTGACTCTGGAAAGTCAGTCACCAAGTTACTGTTGGTTCCAGTGTGTTGTGAGCAATGAGGCACCAAGTTTGTGTGAGTATTGGTGCACCAAGTACTCAAACGAAGTGGGATATGCAGTATGTTTTGTTTGTTTTAATCCTGCTCCCTGTTGCCTTTCTTTGTGTGTCTCTATGCATAATGTCTTGCCTGTACTCACTCTACCTCTCAACTGCTCTCATTCCCAGACGACTTCTTTCTTTCTTTCTTTCTTTCTTTCTTTCTTTCTTTCTTTCTTCCTTCCTTCCTTCCTTCCTTCCTTCCTTTCTTTCTTTCTTCCTTCCTTCCTTTCTTTCTTTCTTTCTTCCTTCCTTCCTTTCTTTCTTTCTTTCTTTCTTTTTTTCTTTCTTGACCTCCATGTCGTGAAAAGCAAGGGGAAGGAGAATTGAAAGCCATATCCCTACAACACCAAATTGGCAGATGATACAGATGGATCTTGACAGACTTGAACACTGGGCCCTATCTAACAAAATGAAATTCAATGTAGGGAAAAGTAAAGTCTTACATTTAGGTAAGAAAAACCAAAAGCACACATATAAACTGGGGGAAACCAGGCTTAATAGCAGTGACTGTAACCGGGATCTTGGAGTCTTAGTGGACAATCAGCTAAATATGAGCCAGCAGTGTGCAGCGGCAGCTAAAAAAGCCAATGCAATCCTAAATTCCATTAATAAAGGGATACAATCAAGATCAAGTGAGGTACTAATACCACTCTATAAAGCCTTAGTAAGACCACACCTAGAATACTGCATCCAGTTTTGGTCACCACACTATAAAAAAAAGATGTTGAAACTTTAGAAAAAGTGCAGAGGAGAGCAACCAGAATGATTAGGGGACTGGAGGCTAAAACATACGATGAACGGTTGCAGGAACTGGGCATGGCTAATCTAGTGAAGAGAAGGACCAGAGAAAACATTATAGCAGTGTTCCAATATTTGAGGGGGGGGGTCAAGCTGTTTTCCAAAGCACCTGAAAGGCCAGACAAGGAATAATGAATGGAAACTGATCAAGGAGAGATTCAACCTAGAAATGAGGAGGAACTTTCTGACAGTGAGAACAATCAACCAATGGAACAGCTTGCCTTCGGAAGTTGCGGGAGCTTCATCACTTGAGACTTTCAAGAAGAGACTGGACTGCCATCTATCAGAAATGGTGTAGGGTCTGCTTGGGCGGGGGGTTCGGCTAGATGTCCTATAAGGTCCCTTCCAACTCTGTTAATCTGTATGAGAAAAAAAAACATTGTGAAAGGCTTTGTGACTGTATAAGTAGGGAGCGCTCTTGAGGTCTGTTTGTGCCTTTAAATCTTCCAGTTTGAAGATGGCATTAGACATATTTCTTGCTTCTCTCCTGATTAAAGCATTTTCAAACTCCCATATTATCGAACTCTATGAATAAAGATTTTGATCACTGAATAATTACATTTTTTATAATATATATTATCTTGTTTTTAACCAGATATTGGCATAGCAGCTGGACCCATATGGTCAACAGCTGGTTTAATTCCACCTGGCTGAACCAGGAAAGATGGCAGAAGAGGATACTTCTACTAACTTGTTAAAATAAATCCTGGCTAGACTACAAGTCTTGAAGCTGATCCAACAAGATCTGGCTATGCTTAGGAATGATTTTTAAAAGATGCAAGAAAAAAGTGTCTAGATATGAAGATTGATTAAAAGCTCATGAGACCATAAGTCAAGCCAGTCATAATATTTTGAATAAACAAATTACTTAGAACCACAACTGAGGAAGAAAAGAGTATGTGTGATTGATATTGAAAATCCCCCTAATCAATCAAACCTCATTTAGGGAGTATTTTTTTAGAATGTTCTTCTCTTTGGGAATGGATTATCCACTTGAAATTGAACATGCATTGAACATCCTTAAATAGGGCAAAAAAACCCAGAATTAGTTCCATCATTATGGTGCAGATGAGATTTTGCATATATTTCACCAGGAATCAGTAACATTTCTGTTCAAGTGGGGTTCTAGGCAAACAAAGATATCCATTTATAGAAGGGAATATTTGTAGTTTAGGGTTGGACTATGCAATTCTTGATGCATAGTCCAACAGCAGGTCGGGAACGGAGAGGACTCCTGGCTCAAGTTGCTTTTTCCCAGCCGGCGAACAGCTTTTGGTGCTGACGCTGACTGCGAGGAGGTCAGTGAAGGTGTGATGAGCTGAGATACGCGAGGAGGTGGCAATCCTGCATTGTTTTCTTGCAGACATTTCATTACCAACTAGGGGGTAACCAGATGTGGATTGCAGCAGATTCTGACCGGTTCTGGAGAACCGGTAGTGGAAATTTTGAGTAGTTCGGAAAACCGGTAGTAGAAATTCTGACTGGCCCCACCCCCATCTATTCTTTGCCTCCCAAGTCCCAACTGATTGGGATTTTACAGTATCCTTCCTCTGCCATGCCCACAAAGCCACGCCCACAAAGCCATGCCAAGCCCACAAAGCCACACCCACAGAACTGGTAGTAAAAAAAATTTGAAACTCACCACTGGGTATAGCTACTTGGATAATGAAACAACTGCAAGAAAGCAACCCAGCTCAGAGAGCACCAAGGATTCCACATATCAATTTATCCTGATCTCACCAAGGAAGCCTAAGGTAAAAGAAGATGATTTAGAAAAGACTCGAGTCTCACTAAAATAGCACAACTACAATATTTTATGTGCTTCTCATCCACATTCTGCATCAATCATCAAGATCAGATTCACAGGTTTAATAACCCTGTGAATGCAGAGGCCTTTATCTTAGAGCTGAAATTGGATGATGGATAAGTTCGATTGTGTTTCATTTCATAGTAATTTTTAAAGTGGGCAGGGAAAAGAAAAGACTCACTGTAAAGGTACTCATTTTTTTTTTTCCCCTGTTCTGTTACCAACTCTACGATAATGAGTCTGGGCATACTGCCAATTTAAGTCTTTATCTGAATTTAAATACTTGGTTTGAAACTGTTCTGTATATTCATGTACAGTTTATATTATACGGTATATGCTATCTCACTGAGAAATCGTGTGGTTCTTTCTCCTTCCTTGTTTTCTTTTAGGATTCTTTGCAGTTTTTATAACAAGGTTACTTTGTTATTTTAATTTATTACACATACCCACGTCTTTCTTTTAAGTATAGATTCTATACATAATGCAATCCCATTTGAATATTAATTTGAATCGCTCTGATGTTTGTATATCTATAAGCAGTATTAGAAAATTTGATAAATATTTAAATATAGTAAACGTCATTACTAGATATTTATTGGTCCAGAGATCATAAAACGAATTGGTATTGAAAAAACATTGTTTAGTGGGCCAAAATAAAATTAATGGATGAATTAGTTAGTATTAAATTAGAATTTCATTAAAAAGGTTTTATAACCTAAAAAACAAAATGTAATTTTAGCTTACTTAAAGGCAGATACTGCTTTTCTAAGGGGAGGCTCATTTAATGGAACAGGATAAATCTCTATTAATGAAAGATTGGATAGAATGGTAATTAGACTTAAAAAGACTGTTACTGCAACATTAGAAAGATAAATGTCTACAGAGATTCTCAGTCATCAGGTCATGGCTGTCCCAAAAGTGCTTTTTCCAAAGGCAACTGGGCTTTTTTTTCCTCCCCTTGAAAACTTTTTGCTTCTTATCCAAGAAGCTTCTTCAACTCTTCAGGAAAGATAAATGTATGGTCCTATTTACTGAATGAATTGAAGACCTGGTTGCATTATCAGCAGATTGCCAAAAATATAGATTTTGCATGGATAAATATAAGGAAATATGATTTATACAAGATACAGTAGGTTTTAAAAGAATACAATAACCATATATTAGATAATTATATATGGAATTCTAGCTATTTATTGTTCTAATGACATTAAATAATAATATGTTCTATAAATTTATATCTTATTTAATAGAGCCCCGGTGGGGCAGTAGTTAGAATGCAGTACTGCAGGCTACTTTTGCTGACTGCTGGCTTCCTGCAGTTCGGCAGTTCGAGTCTCATCAGCTCAAGGTTGACTCAGCCTTCCATCCTTCCAAGGTTGGTAAAATGTGGACCCAAATTGTTGGGGGCAAGAGGCTGACTCTGTAATCTTCTTAGAGAAGGCTGTAAAGCACTGTAAAGTGGTATATAAGTCTATGTGCTATTCCAGGGTGAAATGCACTTACCTTCGCTACTGGATTGCAAATGTGAGCACGCGCACACACACATGCTATGCTCACTCACACCTCCTCCACACATGCACAGAGCTTCCTGTGCATGCACAGAGGGTCAAAAACAGGATGTGATGACGTCTGGGAGGATGGACAGAGTCTCCTGCCGCCGACCCTACTGGATCACGCGAGCCGGATAGATCCGGCTCGCGAGCCGGATTTCACCACTGGTGCTATTGCTATTGCTATTCCATTGCATTTTATTCCTTTTTGTTTTGTTTTTTTGTTTTTGTTTTTTGTTATTTTAAAGGCATATATATAAATCCAGCCGTCTGTTGGATTTCCTGAAGGAGAAAGATTGTTCCTCTATGAATCTCCCATTCAGAAAGCAATATGGACATGCTCCAGCAGATTTCTTGCATTATGTGAATAGATGGATTATTGCCAATGTGTCTAATTACTAATCTCTCAACAACAATGGTAATAAAATTACTCTCTCAGGAATTGAGAAGCTCTTTTTGCATTACAGCCAACCACATTTCTGAATGTGCTCAGTAGTAATAATGTGCGCCTCTATATATCTTGGACTTGCATATGTTAATTGTAGTTACCAAAATCATGACTTGGCAAAATCTAATTCATAAGAGCATAAAGAATTTATTTTAATGATAGATTTTGAGTTCCTCATCCTTGTAGATGTAATGGGGTTAAACCTGAATATCTGCCAGGGAAATCGTAAAATGTTATTATCGGGGAAAGTATTTGAAACACTTTCTATGTTTATTTATTTGTGCAATCGCTTTTACCTACCCAAAGTTGAACACTCATTAAAATGAGTGCAGGTTGGATTTTATCTTTCAATATTCTAGTTGGTATACTTTCAAGAAAGACATTAATCCAGATTAATGGGAAATAAACCAGTAATATTCCTGGAATGAAGAAACGATCCAGCTCATTAATGTGATTGCCTCTTAGAGACAGAGAACTATATCAACATTTTCAGTCAAAAAGACTGAAATTATAGTTGATAAATAAAGAGAAGGTAAGAATGGAACTTTATTTCATAACACAATTGATAACAGGGTTCTTTTTTTTTTAGATAATTTTTTTTTATTTTTTTAAAAACAAAAAAAATCATAAAACACATCTTTTCAAAATGAAGCTTTTGCTCCGGTCACAAATTAAAACAAATCATTAACAAATCTTATTTTCAATAACACAACTCAATATTTTAAACAAATATTTCCCGCAAATCTATCTATATAACTATACCATTATCCCCAAAAACCCGTTACTTAAATCTTAAATCCTAACCAGTTATCAGTTCATTTTTCTCTTTCATTTGCTTAGATGGATATTTTAAAAATATAAATCATATTAAACAGATTAAACATTCATTAATTATTTAATTATTATTAAACCTAACTTATGCATTTTATCTTAATTATCACTCTCAACATATACCTCCTCATTTTAATTATTCCATCTCTTTTTATTATCTTTGATGTTAAACCAATCATTTCTATTTCTTGACTGTTAATCACAGCATAACCCTTTGTTTTGGCTGTTGAATATAGCGTATTTTTATTTTTTAGCCATTACCCAGCATGCCCTTTGTTTGGCTGTTAAACACAGCATATTAATTTTGTTTTTTGGCCGTTACACGGCATCTTCAGGTTTGTTTGGCTGTTGAACACCGCATCTCTATTTTTGTTTTTGGGCCGTTACACGGCATATTAAGTTTTGTTTTGGCTGATACCCAGCATGACCATTTGTTTGGCTGTTCAATAAAGCATATTATAGCTTTTTGGCTGTTAAATACAGCATGTTCATAGTTGGTTTAACAATCTCTACTTAAACCTTTCTTTGTTGTTTCCCTCAATCTATGCATTGCTTTTCATTTAATCATATTTTTCTTTATCCTTTTTCATAGCATTCATAACATTTTAACCTTGAGACCTGGTTCTTGCTTAAAACATATTTTTAACTATAATTTTAAATTCCTTTTAGCATTTTCAATAATCATATTCACCCTTATTCTTTACCTTAACATTTTACCATTAAAACATAGTTCTTGCATTAAACATATCTTTACATGTATTAATTAGTTTCATTTAACATTCTTAATTTCTATAAAAGCCTCCCTTTAATTTATTACAATCATCTTTACTTTATTTTATTTTTAATCACATTATCTTCATTTCCTTGTCTGCAAACATAAATTTCCTTCCATTGTCCAAGTTTTTAATTTTATTCTCCATAAGTCCAATTAAACCTCTTTTCATATTTTTATTCCGGATATAATGTATCAAATCTCTTTCTTTTAAGGCTACGCTTAATCCTTCTTCTATTCCTGCGCCAACATTCAAATTATTATTTGTTCAACTGTAGGAGTTCCATTGTAGAGTCCTTTTCTTTTCACCAAAGTCCAGCTGCTTGCAGTCAAGAAAGAAAAATCCTCCTCCACAATTCAGCAATTTTTTTTTTCCTGTAGAGCTCAAAGTTCTCATAACAAAGGGAGGTTACAAAGTTCCTCTTTACGCCAGATGGTGTCTCTCTATAATCCACATTTCCCATTAGTCATGCAAGACTCCATTTTATTTCTTATTATATAACCATCCACTTTATTTTCTTCTTTTAGTTAAAAAAGTATCAAATCTTCTTTTTTTTCTTCCTCTTAGTCCAATTCAAATTTTTAAAGTGTTTAGTCCTTTTACCATATCTCTAAATTAAGTCTCTTAGTTCTGTTCCAAAATTAGTTGTTTCTCAGGTCTTTGTTCTTTAAAGTTACAGTTTAAAAAATTTCCAAAGCCCCTTTGTTGCTTAGCCACTGTTTTAGGCTAGGGGTCTTCTAGTTACTAATATAGCTCCAAACGTTGTTACAAGCCTAGGCTGTTGTCACTCTCCCAGCTTCAAAAGGCTCCATTTTACTTTGCTTTCCTCCAACACTTTTCTTGCCTGGTTGTCCCAGCTTCGTGGCAGCCGCCATGGCTGCCACCCCCCGCCACCGACTCACAGAGGGTTCCCTCTGACCTCTGAGGAACTTGCCTGTTCCTCTTGGTCTTCCAAGGCACCCCTCTTCTTCCCCCATCCCTGCAGGACAGGTTTGGTCCGCAGACCCATCGACGGCGGTTCGGCAGCCGGGGTTTTCGTGGGACTCATCAGAGCCCGCTATTTCCCTGACTGTCTCGCCGTGATGTCAACCGGAAGTCGATAACAGGGTTCTTTTTGAATGAGGGAAGTTCTGAAAAAAGAACATTCGGAAGGGGGGAAAAAATCTAAACTAGGTTGTGCAATGAAAACAAAACTTTGCTTAGATACTTGTGAAGATAACCTCTTTTTAGAACTTTAGAAAAATTTAGAATGCCTTTTGTCTTGCTGCCAAGGGACTTGGTGCTTTTACTTGCTTGTAGAAATAAGCTCCCCTGTTCAATTACCCAAAATTTCACTTCTACATTGCTTTCAATTCAGTGCAGGGGTGCTATTCAGCAACTTCTGACAGGTTCTGGAGATCCAGTATCAGAAATTTTGAGTAGTTTGGAGAACCAGCAAATACCACCTCTAGCTGGCCCCAGAGTGGGGTGGGAATGGAGATTTTGCAATATCCTTCCCCCAGGAGTCAGGAGAGAAAGTGGATTTTGCAGTATCCTTCCCCTGGAGTGGGGTGGGAATGGAGATTTTGCAGTATTCTTCCCCTGTCACACCCACCAAGCCACGCCCACCAAGCCACACCATGTCCACCAAGCCATGCCCACAGAACCGGTAGTAAAAAAAAATTGAATTCCACCACTGATTTGCTGGTTTAATTTAAAAGTGGGAACAAATAAAAAGTTAATTAGCCTGAAGTCTCTGGTGATGTGCATCAAGTTATTTAGCACATTCTGACAATATGGCTCACAAGCTCAAATCTGCCACATATCATTTGATTGGAATTAGCTTTCCTGTTTATGAGAGAATTATATCCTCCCCTAACTCTACATAAAGAACATATCTCTATGAAATTTGCAAGCAGGTAGAAGTCTCACAACAGAGGTGAAGATAATTTGCCCACCCCTCTATTCCAGGAATATGGCTCTTATCTTCCCTATTTCCTAGCTGAAATTTCCTAACACTCATTTTCATTTCACTGATAAAGTCCAGTGGAAGGTCTCTTAAAACTCTTTGCTTTAGAAGACATGCAATAAATTATTCTTTTTGTATTTTGCTTGTTTGTTTCCAACAAATAGTCACATTCTGCATTCTACATGGAGTTCATTACTTTTAAAACAATTTTAAAACAATGACGAAAATGAATCAAGGAGATATACTGTTACAAATGTTCTTTTTGTTATTTTGGTTCATATCTGTTTGAACCAAACAATTGTGGGCTCAATTGGGCAAAAGAAAGCTCAGGACTGTATAGGTTGGAAACATGCAGAAAAGGCCTTCATCCTGCAGTGGATAGAAAATGGCTAAAATGATGATGATGATGATGATGATGATGATGATGATGATGATGATCTATTTTACTTGGTAGCTTTCCACTGGAAAAATCTGGAGAGATAACTTTAAAAAGAAAGAAAATGACCAATGATTGCAGCTTTGCAGAGCAAATATATAGACTAATAACATTCCTCATTTGCTATTGATGGCCTTAACCATTTAATTTTCATTCAAGCATGAATATAACGCTGCTGAGTATCAAATTTAGAACTCATCAATCCCAATTAAAACTGTATAACTGAGAATATAAATGAATGGGTTGACTAAAAAAGAGGGAAGGCTGATATAGACTAAAAAGAAAGATTTACAATGATCTCATTAATTCTTAAAATAATTCCGAATATGCTTGTTTATAATGTACAACCCTTCATTTCTCTTGCCAGAATACTTCCTGCTGCCAAGCAGAAGGATACTCCCATTAGGAAGGGGTGGGGGGACTCAGAGAATGTGGCTTGATTTTCTATGCTCATCATTACAATTGCTTATGAGCAGAAATTCAACATCACTATATTTGGATTTTTTTAAAAAAAAAACATGGTTTTTAAGCAAGACTATCTGGTTGTGGTTGTTGTTTTTTAAAAAAGAACAGTTTTCATAAGTCAAAATAATACATTAAAGTATATCATTATTTTATTACACAAGTACTATTAAAAAGGTTAAGGTTAAGTAGTGCCAGATTCCACTGTTAAAAATTTCATTGCACAGTGCAATACATTATAAATATAAAATAAGGGATAATCATGACAAAATGTTTGTTTCTTAAAGCCTGGTCTAAATTGTATTTTTAGATGTTTTTTCTTATTTTCTTTCTGTCCTATGATAACTCTTAATTTTGGTGGGTGGACATAAATTTCCTTCACAAGGAGAAGCCATGTCCCTGGTAATTATTTGAGTTGACTGAACATCAGAATACATATTCAGCTTCTCACCAGCCATATTCCATATGACAATGAGAACAATTAACCAATGGAACGGCTTGCCTTCAGAAGTTGTGGGTGCTCCATCACAGGAGATTTTAAGAAAAGACTGGACAGCCATTTGTCTGAAATGGTATAGGGCAGTGGTCCCCAACCTTTCTAGATTTCTGGATTGGCAGAGCGGGGAAGAGGAAATTGTTCCATATACATAGCTCCATTTCTGCGAGTGGCAGGCACTGCTGCTGACACAAATGGAGCTTTGATTTATTATTATGATTTATTAAAATCATAATAAAACTAATATGTTACCTTTCCTCTACAAGAATGCTTGGTTTGAAAGATTGTCCTAAAGTCCATTAGAGAGTCCCATGAAAAAGTAGAGATTTGAAACCAGATCTTCTGGTCTCAGTCATCATCTTAAGCATTACACAACATTAAGTCAATACATCACTGAGGTTAAGGAAGACTAGTTCACATAACTATCCTTCCCAAATAGACATTGTTCATTACTCAGAATTAAAGGTTTGCTTTAATGGCTATGTAAAGGTTAAGCTTTATTCATGACATTACTTTAAAGGCCAGATGACTTCTGGTCATCACATTACCTGAGTCTGGCTGACAACAGATGTAGATGCATGTATGCACATAGATGGATGTAGTCAGAAGCCCCCTCATATATTCAGTACCTACAAATTGCAATTTATCTCATTTGGGGAAAAGAATCAGTCATAAACAAAAAAAAAGGTTGGACTACTGGATATGTTTCTAGCATAAGTTCTGAACACCCTTTGTTCTGTCCCCGTCTCACACACGCACACAAACAGTCAGCCAGGAGTTAATAAAACCAGCAGTCAGGAATTCCTTTGAGATAACAGAATTGGCAGCAACCTACTAGCTGCCTGCCAAAGACTTTACTCACAAAGGGAGTCCATAATAAATCCAAGGAGGGCATATAACGAAGTTCCAGAAACGCAGTATGACTTGCTAGCTTTTCAGTTTTGTCCGTCACAAGGCCTGAATGGCCACCACGCACCCCTTTTATCCCTGTGGGGTGTGGTCCAGTGACTCAGCTTAATCTCTGGCACGCCTCCTTATCTGCTGCGTGCGCTTGTCTTTCCAATGCTGTCGGGGATCCAGCCAAGACTCATCTCCGTCGCTGTCTAACTGCGGCTGCTTGGAAGTACCTGGCTCCTGGCCTATCTCTTGGCCTTTAGAGGACACCTGAGGCATTGCCAGAGAGGAGGGTCCTGGAGAGGGAGGCCTTGCCAACTCCTCTCCTTCACTTTCGGAGTCTTCTCCCTCTGATAAGATGGGCATGGGGGTCAGAGTCACAACACCCTTGTGAAACTTTTCTATTCCCCCAAAGAGTTCCTTTTTGTTCTGAAAAAAAAATGTGGAGAACTTTTAGTCTCCATATTGCATAATAATTAAATGAAGAGGAAGGAAGGAAGGAACGAAGGGAGGAAGGAAGGAAGGAAGGAAGGAAGGAAGGAAGGAAGGAAGGAAGGAAGGAAGGAAGGAAGGAAGGTGTGAGGGAAATATAGGAAGGTAAAAGTGTGACTTTTTAATTAAACTTTGGAAAGCAGTAAGAGAATTGAAATGATAATTTGCCTTGTATAGAGACTTTTTTTATATAATTAAAGGAAGTTAATTATAGAGGTGAATAAGAGATGCAATCAGAGGTTTAAATTTCTTCAAGTCAAACAGACAAAAAGTTATTGGTAGTTTCCAGACTGAATAAGGTAGAAGTAGCTTATATTTTTTAAAAAAATCAATCTGGCATTATCAATGTGCACACTAATTTATTATTATATAATTAAAGATTGCAGACAGATAACACTTTCCAAGAGCAGTGAACTATAAAATGTGCCGATAGAGGCAGTGTTACCAATGTTGTACATGAGTGTCCGCATGTTTGAATATCTGGGCAGGCTTTTTTCATTTTTTTTCCCCTAGTTCTTTAACACTCTTGAGGAAAAATTAGACAAATACTTTGCAGAAAGGATAACCAAATATCTGGAATTACACAAAGTAAAGTACACAAAGAGTCTTATATCACTGCATTTAAAACTGCATTTTAAATCAACTGCAGTTTCTGGATGGTCTACAAAGGCAGCCTAAAGTAGAAATACATTGCAATAATCCAGATCAGTAATGGTAAGAGAAAATCATCATTGCCAACCTGGAGGAGATCAATCCAGCTGAAATTATGTTTGGGGGAGGAACCAAAATCAGTTTTCTTACTGAATCACCCAGCATTCTCACTGTGCTTTTCTCCATTCTTCCACTGAGCAGTCTTATAGGCAAAGGGCACACACATCAACAGAAAAAAAATGATTTTCCCCCTATAACTTAATAAACAATTATTTTGCTGACTGCTCATAGGTAAATGGTTGGGTTAATAAGCTTGCTTCATAGTGAGTCCAGATCCTATTTTGGTTGGATACTTATTTGGTAATGAGTTCATTCTTACAATTATTCCAAAAATAATTAAATTACAAATGAGAAAGGGCTTAGTGCCTTCATAAAAGCCCCTCTTCTATGAGTTGTTAGTTCTTATTCTTGCTACAGTTACTACGAAAGAACCATCTGGTAAAGATCGAAATGTTGGCAGTTCAGTGATTCGAATCCCTGGTGCCGTGTAATGGAGTGAGCTCCCATTACTTGTCCCAGCTTCTGCCAACTTAGCAGTTCGAAAGCAGGTAAAAAATGCAAGTAGAAAAATAGGGGCGACCTTTGGTGGGAAGGTAACAGCGTTCCATGTGCCCTTGGCGTTTAGTCATACCGGCCAGATGACCAAGGAGACGTCTTCGGACAGCGCTGGCTCTTTGGCTTTGAAATGGAGATGAGCACCACCCCCTAGAGTCAGAAACAATTAGCACATATGTACGAGGGGAACCTTTACCTTTATCTTTAAGCTCGTTTAGGATGACATGAAGAAAATGACTTTTTCATCCTTTCAAGTCATCATTAAACAACTTTCAATTTTAAGTCAAAGCCCAGCTAAGGGTGATTTCCATTGTTTGGTTGAGGAATAGGGTTGAGAAGATGACAAGCCAGCTCAGATTTTTATAGTGGTTATTTTGCTCGACCCAACATGAGGGTAGCCCCTTTCATGCCCCTTCCAATGTGAATTTGGATTGGAATAAAGGAATAGGAAGCTGGACATCCAAACCTTAATGCCCAAAGAATAGAGGACCAGGAACACTAACTATTGTTTGAGTATTTTGTAGAATTCATTTCTTTTCCCCAAGTATAATTTCATGCCCAAAGAACAAGCTTAGGCATCTTTCTATTCTTATAACTGTTTCTGCTTCTTACTGATACGACAATAGCATCTGTATTTTGGAACGGTTGAATTAGTATCCTGCCAGAAACTTTTTCACATTCCAGCTCTCTGGTGATAGGAGCAGTCATCAACTGTCTGGCAGCAATATAATTTAGCAGAATTAATCTGATACATTTCCTGCATTCAGTAGCAGTTCTTTCTAGTTATTTATCATAATTACTGTTGCAGTGCATGATTCTCCCCTTTGAACTGACTTTGACTGAGTTACATAAAACTAGAAAGATGGTAGAGGGAGGCCTTGTAGACTTTATAAGTTTATGGCTGCAACTAAGCTTCCATGTATAGTGACCATACTACATACTCTCAAGGTTTATAGGCTCATAGCCAATGAGAGCTGTTTTACCACCCAAAATCTTGAACCCTTCTAGGTAGCCTTTTGATATCTTCTTTCTATTTCTTTCATGAAGTAGTCTTATATCTATCTTAGATTTGTGAAGTTCAGTCAGTTTTCTACAATATAGGATTGCAGCAGGGGTGGGTTCTAAAATTTTTTACTACTGGTTCTGTGGGTGTGGCTTACTTTGTGGGCATGGCTTGGTGGGGGGTAATGTGACTGGCAATCTCCTCCCATGGTCTTGTTGGCTCAGCTACTGGTTGCAACAATCCAGGCGGGCACCCTGGTCTTGTCTTCATCGTGGCACAAATGGTGCAGCTTTTTACATAACTGTCCACATCCTTTCTCATGTGTGGCCACCAGAACTGCCTTCGTACTAGGTGCAGAGTCTTTAGGAACCCGAAGTGTCCTGCTGGTTTAACGTCGTGGCTCCTCTTGAGAATCAGGATGCGTAAAGCTGAAGAGGTTGCAGAAGAGGTTGCAGAAAAAAATGCCTTTAAAAGCCTCTGGCTATCCCAGCTGAGTTGCCTGATCGTCAGAGGCTTCTAAAAGCATTTTTTTTCTGCAACCTCTTTGGCCAAAGAGACTGTAGGGAAAAAAAATGCCTTTAAAAGCCTCTGGTGACCCCAGCTGAGCCACACGATCATCAGAGGCCTTTTTTTTTTTTTAGTTTTAAAAGCATTTTTTCAGCCGAAGAGGTTGTAGAAAAAATGCTTTTAAAACTAAAAAAAAAAAAAAAAAACTCTGATGAGGTGGGTGGGGTAAGCGAGCGGCAACTGGGCCAGAGACCGGTTCATGGGCATGGCCAGCCAATGTTATTACCGGTTCTCCAAACTACTACAAATTTTTACTACCGGTTCTTGTGAACCGATGCGAATCGGGAGCAACCCACCACTGGATTGCAGTTAAAATTCTTGGGCGATCTGATTTTTTCCCCCCCAAATCTGATAAGTTCTAGTATTGCAAAAAAAAAGAAGAAGAAGAAAGGACAGATTCCCAATCTGGATGCAATCACTGAAGCAGTAGGCATGAGCTTAAATCGACTCCAGAAGATGGTAAAGGACAGGAAGGCCTGGAGGAACGTTGTCCATGGGGTTGCAATGGGTCGGACACAACTTCGCAACTAACAACAACAACAATGTGATATTGTCATTCTCTATCAAGTTCTGTCATGGGAACAGGCCATTCCTCACATCTGGACTTCCTCTGGCTGAAGTTTTGAGAACTGAGAGCAACTACATAATGGATTATGTTAGGACCACAGAATGATTGCATATATTCAAGCTTTTTAATGGGGAAAAATGTATTCAACTATATTCAGAAATGAAAACTTCTGACCACAGGAACAGGCTGGTTGTATTTTGGAATCTCCACAGGTAGAATTTATTGAAGATTTCAGTTCTAATCCCTAAAAATGGCAGGTAGCAGATTAAATAGATTCTGCAGAGTAGAAGATAAGAGTTTTATTATATACTTTCCTTTTTTTTCTATATAGGATCTGTTCTGGGATTTTACAGCTCTTCTGACCTTTCCTCTATCAGTTTATAGCCATCTTTTAGAACTAAATTTTAAATGATTTAAAAAAAAAAATACTGTCCAAATATGGTACCTTAGATGGAGAAATACCTCCAAATTTGGAGTTCCTTAGTCTTTAACTACCACATATATTTCCTCACCCGAATGGGATGTTTTCAGATTCAATCCAGAACATTCCCTCCAATCAAATTCTTTTTATAGATGTTTCTTTCATTTGTTTGACTTAATACAAAAGAGGTTTGCCACCGCTTTTTTTCGTTGTACGTCTGAATCCAATAACAGTAATTCTTTAGCACTTGTGACTTACAGACCCCAGACAGGAAGTTTAGGAGTCTATGTTTTCTCTCAATCCATCAGTCCACCAGCTTTTTGTGTAATTAATTAATTAATATTCAAGTGTCACTTCCTTCTGCCTTTCTTCCCAGGTATATATCTATATGCATAGGCTACTATATGCATAGGCTAGGCTAGTAAAATTTCCTTTTTGTTATTACAATGAAACCTACTTCTATAATCACTGTATAGATCAGATTCCCCCTACTTAGCTTTCGGGACAAACTAAAGCTGGTCTGATGTTGCCACCTGCTCAAGTTTCCACTCCCTTCCTTTTCTCATATATTTTTCATCCATTCATTGGCCAGAGATTTTTTTTAAAAAGACTATGGGAAGTATTTGAAAGATACCATACATCTATCATTACTGGATAATTGAGGCATATATGTTTCAAGCTTACTTGATGATAAGTATAAAAACCAGACTACAGAGCTCTTTGATAAAGATGTTTTCCTAAGGATGTCAATGTAGAAGTGTCACATTCCGGTCGTCAGCAAGGAATTCAGACAGAGCCAAAGATGGTTAACTGACAAACTTTATCCAACAAGCTGTAACAACCGGCACAGAGTGACAAACGGGCAATGATGTCCGGTCCAGCTGGCGGCTCCCGGTGTGGCATGTGGCCAAGGTCCCCGTGAGATTGGCTGCCCTGGCGACCCAAGGGCTGACAAGATGTTTTTAATTCCTGGAAGCCTTTATCCTAATACATCCTAGGATGATGATGATGATGATGATGATGATGATGATGATGATGATTATGCTTTCCATGAAAGTCAGGAAAATTGAAAATCTGCTTATCATAAATGCTTATTTTCTGGGCATTACAGAGTACATTTGACCCATCTTTTTTCTAGAATCATAATAAAAGAACATAAAAGCTTTAAAAACTTGGCTGTGTACCCAGGCCTGGTGCTCTGCTACTGTAGATATTTATTCTTTGGCTTTTTATTGTTATTTAATTGTTTAAACTGTTTTATAGTTTTAGAATTGTAAGCTGCCCAGAGTCACTTGGCTGAGATAGGTGACTATAGAAATTGAATAAATGAATAAATAAAAAAAAAACAAATAAATAAATAAGAATTACCCTATGGGAGCTGTCACGTTCCACCTGGTCTGAATTAAAAAATCCTCCCATGGGTATAATTCCTTTCCTTTTTGTAAAATGTTCTGAATTCAAGAACTTAGATGAGAGTTCCTTCGATTCATTTGTACCAGTAAAACATTTTCAGGAGCTGGCTTGCCACTCCAGTCCAGGACGAAAAGTTTGGCCCAGTCTATTCATAACAGGAAAACCACCCTAAAGTGATAAATGTCCTTGTGGCATTCAAGCCACTACCAAGTTGCCCTACTAGCAATAGAGGACAACAACTATTTTTGGAGAGCAGTAATGGATGTCATCGCCTCAAGCTCACTCACTGCCTGCTTACCACAAATGTGGCTTCCAGGTGTGTTTTTGCGCCATTTTCAGAATAACGTTTCTGGCTTTTATCCATTTTCCAGCTATACTGTGGGGTCAGGTTATGGACAGGGGTGCTAATCAGGGTTTCAACAGGTTCTGACCAGTTCTGGAGAACCGGTAGCGGAAATTTTGAGTAGTTTGGAGAACCGGTAGTAAAAATTCTGACTGGCCCCGCCCCATCTATTCTCTGCCTCCCAAGTCCCAGCTGATTGGGAGGAAATGGGGATTTTGCAGTAACCTTCCCCTGGAGTGGGGAGGGAATGGAGATTTTTACAGTATCCTTCCCCTACCACGCCCACCAAGCCATGCCACACCCACCAAGCCTCACCCACAAAACCAGTAGTAAAAAAAATTTGAAACCCACCACTGATATTAATCCCTTGCACTAAACCACCTAGTTTTCTGCTGGTTGTTTTTCTGTTTGTGTTCTTTTTAATTGTCTGTTTTTTAAAAAGGAAAAGTAGGTAACCCAAAGAAAGAAAAATAAAAAAAATAAAAAAATCGACACCTGTTGGATCTGTATTGTTTTAGATATAAATATGAAGACTTACTTGTCTCTTGGATAGCAAATTATTCAGATTCCCAGCATTTAGTTGCAGAAATAGTTCTTAAGAACTGAAGCTCTTAAAACAGAAATGATCTAACCAGCAGTCAAATTTCCACACATTTTCACATATTCCATATATATCCTTTGTCTTTCATTTGCTCAAGAAGGGGCTGCTACAGAGAGGAGGGGGTCAAGCTACTTTCCAAAATACCTGAAGGCCAGAAAGGAATAATGGATGGAAACTGAACAAGGAGAGATTCAACCGGGAAATAAGGATAAATGTTCTGATAGTGAAAGCAATCAACCAATGGAACAGCTTGTCTTCAGAAGCTGGGAGCTTCATCACTGGAAGCTTCATCACTTGAAGCTTTCAAGAAGAGACTGGACTGCCATCTATCAGAAATAGTGTAGGGTCGACTTGGGCAGGGGTTTTCGACTATATGACCTACAAGGTCCCTTCCAATTCTGTATCTAAGAAAATTATCTTCTTATTTGCCTCAGTATCCTCCATCCTTTACATTCAAATGGATTCTGTGTCTTTGGCTTAAAAGAGTCAATGTATCTGTTACTGCTGTTTAATTAAGCAGACATCGATTATCTAGCCACCATTGTCCATCACCAATTATAATAATTACCTTGCTTTGTTTTTTACTTTATTTTTAATGTGTTTTTGTTTGCAACTCTGGTCAGTAACAGTAATAAAAATAAACAGTTTTTATTTTTCGTGATATATGGTGATTTGTTGCCTGTATTAAATTAATAGGTTTTTAATGAAAACACTCTGACCCAAGTGAAATGTTAATAGAGGATCTAGAAATTCAAGCAAATAAATCTTCTCTTTTTAAAAATGTCCCACCTTCAGCACTATTTTGTTGCATTCAAATGGTCTTTAAACCAAGGGTGAAATGCTACCGGTCCGGACCAGTTCAGGTGAACCAGTAGTAATAAAAGCTACCGGTTTGGGAAAATGGGTAGTAAAAAAATGCTACCGGTTCAGATGAACTGGTATTTCCGATGATCAGCTGTGCCGCATGATTTATATTCACTAGAAAGCAGGAAATCCTGCTTTCTAGCGAATCTAAATCGCATGGCACAGCTGTTCCTCTCCCCTCGCTGTTCTACTTACCTTAGAAAAGGCTTCATAAGCCTCCTTTTTCAGCGCTGCGCAGTAGCACTGCAGTGCGCATGCGTGCAAAACACGCATTTGGCACACACTGCACATGAACATGGAAAGCGCACATTTGGCACACACCGCACATGCACACGCGCAGCGAACCGGTAGCGAAGCAAACTGGTAGCAGACCTCAGAGCATTTCGCCCCTGCTTTAAACACAGCTTTAAGTCTGAATTTGATTTAAAGTTGACTGACATTTGGAAACAATAACTCATTCATTTGTAAGAAAGGAAAACTTTTGATGTCACTGTTAAGATTGTATCCTTTATGATCTTCCAACTTTTCCAGATAATATATCAACAAAAAGTTTTTAGCTTAGATAAATTTTAAATAAATCTACATATTTTTTAAAAAATATATAGTTCCTAGCTATATTTATAAATAAAAATGTAACTGCCAAAAACATGGGCAGTTTTCACATTACCTGCTGTGCAATGAATTCCTGTGAAAAACTTCCTGGAACAGTGTCTGTTACTTCTTTGTGAACAGAAAAGTAATTGGCCTCTTTCTCAAACAAAGAACAAAAATCCTCTCATTGCTTCTTTGAACAAATTGTGCATTTGAAATATAGTAAAACAGTTTATAGTTACCTTAAAAAATACAGAAAGTCCTTCCTTAATGATTGCAATTGGACCAGCAACTCAGTCCTTAAGTGAAGTGTTTACTAAATGAAACCATGACTACGCTTATAGTCTTACTTCAGGTTACTACAGGTTTCAGACCTGTAGAGGACATAAATGTCGGCTGGTGGCCCCCAGAGAGAGAGCCTTCTCTGTGGGGGCACCTACCCTCTGGAACGAGTTGCCCCCGGAGATACGGCGGATCCCGGATCTGCGCACTTTCCGCCGTGCCTTAAAGACATTTCTGTTTCATCAAGCCGGGTTGACCTGACCTAACTTTTTTAATTGTTTTAATTTTAAATTGTTAAATTATGGGTTTTAATATAGGGGTGTTTTAACTGTGGGCCAAATTAATTTAATTGGATTTTAATATTGTTTTAAATTTTGTATTTTCTGTATTTTATCTGCTGGCTGTTCATCATCCCGAGTCCTTCGGGAGAAGGGCGGTATACAAATACAATAAACATAAAAAACATAAACTTACTTACCATAGAAATCCCTTTATATTGGCAGTGCTACTGGGTACGTAGGAAGAGAAGGTTCAAGGGAGAAGAAAAGGTTGGCTTGTTTCTTCTCATCCCCAATTTTTTCAACCATCTTACTTAGCAAACAGAGGAGAATATTTTTAGCTGCATGGTTTACAAGATTGTAAACCATAACAGCCCTCCTGGGTACCTAAACATAAGCTATATGCAGCTGAAACAGGTCAACTCCCCATCTGCATTTTATTTTCAGATTCTGTCATGCTCAATCCACATAGCCCATCTTGGTTTTTTTCTCTTATTTGACAAATGGATGTTTATTTTTACAGACCTAAGATTTCCAGCCAATTGCTTCTCTTATGTTAGCACATGACTAGTCACTTAAATTCTGCAAGATTGCTATCCTGTGTGCTTCAAGCAGCACCTGGTAGGATTACTGCAGTGAGGGTGTTCTAACTGAGCCTCCATAAATGGATAATTGCTCCCAAGCAATCTTTTCAATGCTTTTCTTTCAAAAATGTTTATAATGCCACCAAGCCCCATTATGCCCCATCAGAACGCAGGGGCTATAATCACAGCGTGAGGTTTCATTTTCTTCTGGTGGAACAGAGTAGGTTGTCACAGGACATAGAATTTTTTTATTCCCACCATTATTTCACATGCTTGCATTTTGTATTTTAAATAGAATATCCTGTATGTGTTGTGTTCTCAGGATTTCCAATAGTAAGAGCATTTCTGTGGTGAATGCACTAGCACTGTATCATATAATTTCAAGAAAGAAGTCCAGGAGTGTAAGGCTTTTATTGACATGTTTCCTAGTTGATGTCAAAGTGTTCCAATCCTTATTAAAAGCTGCAAGTATTTTTAACTGATTTCATTTTTGAAATGCTGTTACTTTTATCTCATGATTTTTGACAATTCTAACAGTTTTCTGAGGGGAAAAATAATGGCACACCAGAGCCCACTTTCCAAAAAGTGGGTAGATTCAGGAAAACCTTGATTTGATTCAGTTTAACTCAATCCAGGGAGAGTAATTGTAATTAATGTGGATGTAATAGTTTTATTCTTCTAGCATATACCGAATCTTAATTCCATGGCCTTTATTTGGCTTCTAGTATTGGTCACAACAAGGTGACCTTGGCAACTGCTTCTCATGCCATAAGGAGGTGGGGTTTTTTTGCCACTTGTAATGCTTGAGGATGTAGACGGGGCTCTGGAGAGATAAGGTCATTACTTGCTTGCTTGACTTTTGCCATGATTAAATCTTAAGTGACGTGTTTCTGTCTGCTTAAGGGAGGCAGTTATAAAACTCCCTTGACCTGGAAGACCCATCTCTAATTTTCTATTTCTGGGTAAGGTGATCAGGATCCTCATAACTTCATCTTGATGAGAGGAATATTCTGGAACCATTTCAACTGTAATTTCATCTGGGATATAACTGCAACTCATTTAACTATTACAGTATTTTTCATGTGTGGCTAGGAAACTGGGCAATTATAATCCCAGCATATCTGAAGGACAGTATATTGGAGAACGCTGGATTATACATTCACGTGGAATATAATTAGTTCCATCTCACTGAAATATAAACAATAATGTTCCATTTGTAGAGATGTGTGTATCTGCTTTTAAATATAAACTGTGTCTCTTTTTGTTTCTTCTGGCATAAAAGCAGGCACCATACTATTTCTTAAATTCCACTATTACCTTATCAAACAAGAATCATATTGACATGTTTTACAAAGCTTGGTAGGTAGCATTGTTATGAGTCACTTTAGCAGGGATCATAAAGCTGTAAGTCTGACCCCTTCTACTGCAGTCCCTCTTTAGAGTTTCAAGTAGGTAGGTGGAGAGCTTTTATTTATGTATTTGAATGTAATGCATATGCTTTCAATTCATATGAAACATCACAATAATTTTTAATCAGAACAAATTAATTTTCTCCAACTGAAAGAGAAGAAACAGCTCACTCCTCTCACACAAGAAGCCTTACCTGGTGGTATCGGAAAATGAAATTGGAAACTTAAATCAAGAGGTTGCTTTTCCATATTGTGATGTTGGTTCAGCAAAAAGAGAGATTTACAAATATCCTTGAGTTACAACCACAATACAGTCCAAAATTTATGTTGTTAAGTGAGATATTTGTTATGTGAGTTTTGCCCCATTTTACAACCTTTATTGCCACAGTGAATTCCTGCAGTTGGTATGTTAATAACCCAGTTGTTAAACCTATACTTCATCTTAAGAACTAAACACATTTTTCAAACACCATTCACAGATATATCACCAGTTCCTCTGTGGATTCAGCTTTTAATGTATGAAATGAAACAGTGACTACATCACACTGTGATGTGCTCCCTTTCAAGTATATTGTTCTTTTTCCTTTTAATAAAACAGATGCCACAGAATTGTCCATTGCCATGTAGTTCCAAAACTCTGAACAACCGCTAAATGGCAGCAAAGATAGCTGCATATTTTCCCAATACTGTGGGGATGCTGCAATAAATCTGATTTAGAGAGCCTTAACGTTAACAAGAGCTCTGCTCTGCAGAGGCAGTAATAAGAGAGTGTGACTTATGAAGTTGCCTGGAAGACAAAGAAGATTAAGATCATAAGTTGGATTTGAGCAAATGAACCAGTCATATAACAAGAGATAAGCAGGGCATGTAAAGGGTCATTCAGAAATGTTGAAATTTTAGGTTCCAAAAGTTAGCATCAGAACTACAAAAAACCACATTGGCTGGAAACTTGGGGAATTATAGTCTGGGTACCACCAAAGTTAGGAAAAGGTGTACTTGTAAAAGTGACCCCATTGCATCATCCTTCTTTTAAAATCCTTTTGATTTCAGTTCTTAGCATCTGCCATTAGATCTGCTTGCAGCTGGGTGATTATGAAAACATAAAACTCAGATCAGAAAAATAGTAGTTATATGTCCGCTTCCATTAATTTATTCCCATTTTAAAACAAATAGAAAAAGTATTTCATGGTTTAAGTGTATGCTTCTGAAGAACACGCTTTCATCTATTCTGAATCTCTCGTGATTCTATTTCAATAAATGACCCCAGTTTCTTACTGTTGTGAAAAAGAGGGAAACTTCAGTCTATGGGTTTTTTATTTATTAATGTCTCCTCTTTTGCAAAACTAAAAAAAAAAAAAAAGGCCAAAATGTTGCAACCTTCCCCCAAAACCTTTCTCCAGCCTCTTAATCACTTGGCTTCTGCTTTTCTGTATCTTCTCCAGTTCTTCAGGCTCCTTTTTGTGGTGCAGCAGCCACAATGAGGCAATTGGCCAAGTGTGATTTGTTAGAAGCACTACGATATTGGCAGTTTTACTTTCCATTCCTTTACCAATGGACCCTTCTGTGGAATTTGCCCTTTTCATTACAGTCACAAACAACATTAATTTTACAAGATCCTTTTCCTGGCTAGACCTCAGAATGATTCTTGGCCACAACCTTTTATTTGTTTTGATTGAATTGCATTTGACATTTTCATCTCTATTCTCCTAATCTGGAGAGATCAGTTTTGAAGACTGCATTTGTCCCATTCAAAATAATTTGGGACTGACAATAAAGCTGAGTCCCTCACTATTGACCCCAATTTTTAGACAATATATAAACATTAAAAATTCTCAGCCTGGATCTTTGGGAGTTTTCTCATTTCATCATAGAATCAACATGATAAGGTTTTGGTCAGATCAAGCTTATAGCAGAGCTGTCTTTACTTTAAAAGGGAGGGGGATGAAAAGTAGTCACATGGAAAGGAACTATCCAAGGGGTAATTGTGAAGTTGCTCCCAATCATCTCAATAAAAGCTGGGAATGGACTCTTGACTGTTGACTTCTTCCCAAAGACTTAGAATGGTTAAAAGACATTCTAATATAAGTAAAGCAATTTTCTGTACTTGATGAGTTGAAATTCTATCCATTCCCATCGTGTCCAAATGCTTTTCCAGATCTTTTGATATGGTCTAGGACCGTGATGGCAAACCTATGGCACACGTGCCACCTGTGGCACGTGGAGCCATATCTGTGGGCATGCGAGTGTTGCCCTAGCTCAGCTGCAGCATGCATGTGCGTGCCAGCCAGCTGTTTTTGGGCCTTCCGGGCCCACTGGAGGGGCCTCCAGAGGGTCTCTGGGATGGAGGAAGGCTGTTTTTACCCTCCCCAGGCTCCAAGAAAGCCTCTGGAGCCTGGGAAGGGTGAAAAACAGGCCTACTGGACTGACCAGTAACTTTTTTGCCATCGTGTGCCAAAAAGCAGGGGGAGTGCGGGGGATCACGCTCGCATGCACGGAGGGGCAGGGCACAGAGGGCATTGAATTATGAGCATGTGCACACATGACCCCCCTGTGCTCCCCCCGCTTTTGGCATGTGACGGCAAAAAAGTTAGCCATCACTGATCTAGGATTCCATCTCGGACTCTGACACTGACACTGAAGAAACTGCTCCTGCTGAACTTGTTGAAGTCAGCCACAGAAGACATCAAGCAGGGATCACTGAGTCAGATCAAACACAGCAGAGGTGGGCATCCCATACTGTAACAACCGGTTCGCCTGGAACCGAAAATGCACGCGGCATCAAAAAACCGGCAATTATATAGGACGTGATAGCGCCAGGGCGGGTGGTCGAGCCCAGCCGCTGGTTGGAACTACCGGTTCACCTGAACTGGTCAGAACCGGCAGCAGCCCACCACTGCAACACAGGCACCATGAGAACAGTTGCAGGAGTCAAATAGTTTGCCTGGTCTTCAAATCCATACACTTGATGGGTAGATGGACAGCTGAACAAAGATGTTCAGTGAGGCTCCTTGCCAAGCAAGGGAGAAACTATATTAATAGAAAATAGCTGACTGCAACCTGATTTAAGAGGCAGTCCTGACCCAGGTTTCTCCTGCGAAAAGAGAACTGTCTGATCTCCTGCATCAGTGTGTTATTCCTGTGAAGACAGCTTGTCAAACTGATGTTTGGACTGGCTGACAAACCTAACTTGGTTCTCTGAACATCTGTCTGTATTTTCACTTCTCTTCTATAAAAGTTGAAAATGTTCTGTTTAAAGTTGAAAGTCTTCTGTTGAAAGTGAAACAACCAGGTAAGTTTTCACCACTATTGCTTTCTTTTTGTACATTCATTCAATCTCTCTTTGAAAGATTTTAAATTCCCTATTGTTTTCTAGTTCTTTCTCATTGACCTTTTTATCTCAAGCTACTGCAATGTCAATTACCCATATATATTTCTTTGTAACTATTCTCTTGATTATTATGGGCTTATTATGAGTGAAATGTTTAACCATTTATACCTGGAAGCAATATTATCTTTTTCCAGTACAATGTTAATCCAAAAACGTAGATTCTCAGAATTGATACCGAAAACCATCCACTTAACAGGGTAAAGAAAGTTAATTGAAGACTTCCAAAACGCTTCCCCTGGAAAATACAGATAGTCTTCCTCCTATTCTCATCCTGACTCACTGCTTTGGTAAGTGGTTTACAATTCTGTTGTAAAAAAAAATGCTGTATAATATTTATTCCTGTATTTTCTCCAAGTCAGTGATATGAATAATTTGTAATTATAAATTGTGGAAGAACCTCTAGATAACATCACATATTACAACCAATAATACAATAATGTTGAAGATAATCTGTAACAGTGGCTTTAATCACTGAAGTTTCTACTGATTTGAAAATAATATAATTACCATATTTGTAATAATCTCTCATAAGTAATCTAAAGTATCTGCAGTTGCTGTTATTTTGGTATTTCAGGGAGGGTTGTTTTTTTTAAAGTTTAAAAATCCAATTAAAGTGTTTGTGAAATGTTGTGTACAATCATGTCTGTAAGATTTTGAACATCTTAAGAGGTCAAGGTTGTTTGCTTTTTCCCATAGAGCTAATGGAAAACTAATTCTTCTGTCTTATTTCTGTCCCAGTTTTTACAATGGCTTGAGGTTCTTGGACTGAAAGGCACACCCTTCTGAATGGCTTTGAATGATAAGCAAAAATATCTTCACATATAATATTATCTAGACTGCTTTATCTGTACAGATACAGTAATTTTCAATAGTATATATGTATTTGTCTTCAAATCAATGGAGAAAACCTTCAAATCAATGGAGAAAACCTAAAGAAGGTGGACATTTTTTGGTATCTTGGATCCCAACTCCAAGACAATGACGACATCAATGGTGAGGTGCAAGCAAGGATGAATGGAGCCTGGATGCGTTGGCAAGAACTCACCGGTGTGTTATGTGACAGACAATTGCCAACCCATCTTAGATCTAAGATCTACAAGATAACTATCTGCCCTGTTGCACTGTATGGCACTGAATTCTGGGCAACAAACAACAGGGACCGAAAGTTATCTCCATACCATGGAATTGCAAATGCTCCATTGGATATCAGGTATCTCCCTTCTTGACCACATCACAAATGACAACATTCGACAACATTTTGATGTTGCACCAATTATAGAGAAGATGAGAGAAGGCAGACTCCACTGGTATGGACATGTCCAGAGAGCAGCACTTTCCACCATGGCCAAGACTGCCTACCAAGTAGAAGTCAATGGCTGGCGACCTCGCAGGTGTCCAAAACAGAGGTGGCAAGACACCATCAACAAAGATATGCAAGCTGTGGGCCTGCGCCCTGGAGACGCAGCTGACTGTGCAAAGTGGCATTCAACGATCCAAAAAGTGGACCCTGCACCTGTATGAATACGCTAGGAAAAAGAAGATATATGTATTTGCATATTTGTTGGAGAGTTTTTACTAGGGCAAAATGTAGTATATCATTAAGTACAATTACTTACTACTGAATACTTGTACATATTCATACAAGTATCGGAGTGCATGTTCCATTCATCCTGGATGCCAGTGAAAATATGAATCTGTAATTCTATATTGTCATGGATGTCTCAAGGAGTATGTTCCCAATGGCCACGTGCAGGCTATTTTTTCCAATGGTATTTCAATGGCAAAAGTAATGTATAGTTTGACCCTAACTCTGACTTAATGCCATTTTGATTTATGTGAACATCTAATTAGCTAAACATTGTTGATGTTCTGCATTTGTCTCTCATCATTTATCTAGATACATGAGTTTGATTTGCATACTGTGTATTAATCAAAGTGCCTTTCACTAAAGCAGCTCTTGAATTCTAAATAGCACATTTTATTTTAACTTCACACCCTTGCATATTTTCAAAGTTTTACACTTATCGCCCCCATATTGACTTTTATTCACCTTTATTGAAAGTACCAATGAATCTATAGTTTCTTCCCAGGAGCGTCTTAAGAAATGTAAAACCAAAAATTGTGAGAAGCACATACCTTCACTTCTCACATAATATACTGCTCAAAAGAATAAAGGGAACACAAGCAGAAGGCATCCGAGATCTGAATGAATGAAATAGCCTTATTAAATACTTTGTTCTTTACATATAGTAGTTTATACACTGCTCAAACAACTAAAGGGAACACAAAACTACTGTATGTAATGAACAAAGTATTTAATAAGGCTATTTCATTCATTCAGATCTCGGATGTCTTCTGCTTGTGTTCCCTTTATTTTTTTGAGCAGTGTATATTAATTCCTTGGACAATGTAAAAAAAAAAAAAAGTTTGTAAAACAAGTCGGAGGAGGAAGCGGAGTAATGAAACAGTCTCCATAATGCCACCAAACAGCTGACTCCAAACAGTGAACACTTTTGAGACTGAACCTGGAGTTGAGGCAGTAAACTAGATACCAGCACGTCTCCTTCTCAATCACTGCTCGAATTGGCCAAGTACTGATCTCAGTTTGTATGCTTCCCATTATGCTTGCAAAGGTCCACTCCTCTCCAGCTGGATTTCTGGAAGATGAACGCGAGCGGAGTCTTTAATTCTAAGGAAGGTCAAGCTGACAAAATGAGGGTCCTGATTTTTACTAACTGTCTGCACAGGCATATTGCTCTGATTTTCATCGCCACATTATTAATCTATATGTCCATTCTCATTGCAGATTTCAATTTTCTTTAATTGAAGAATGGATTTGTATGGTTTACTAAGCAGTGAGGTGGTTAGGGTTAGGATCTTGTTGTCACGACCTTTAACTGGGAGAAAGGGTGCATCATAGTGGGGGTGGGTTCTACTTACCTTTACTACTGGTTTGCAACGGGGGCCGCACGCGTGCTCTTTTGCGCATGTGCAGAAGCATTTTAATGACATCGGGGGCAGTGGGCGGAGTCTCCCACCGGTTTTACTACTAGTTCTATAGAACCGGTGCGAACTGGGGGCAACCCACCACTGCATCATAGCCATTTTTAAACCAAGGTATCTCAAATTGGCCAACTTATAGAATGTATCCAAAATTTGGGACCTATGACTCCAGAGGGAATGAAATTTGGGGAAGTTGTAGCTGTTTCAGTGCTACTGGCTACTGTTGTTGTCACATGATTGTCATTTTCAATGTACCATGCAGTTTTCCATCCAGTCTCACAATCTCTTCCACCATCCCCCACCCAGAAGCAGCCACTTACTTTGTCGGGCAAGGGCAAGGGCAAGGGCAAGGGCAAGGGCAAGGGCAAGGGCAAGGCAAGGCAAGGCAAATTTTCAATGCTTTTTGCCAGATTCCCACAAGGAAACTCAGTGGGGAAGCCAACAGGAAGTTGGAAGTTGTTCTTGCTCCCACTGCTTTTTGTCCACCCTTGGTTATTCTGTTTCAAATTATTTGGAATTCTAATGGCCCAAACCAAGCTTATATTAGGTTTTAGAATTACAGCAATTGTGGTGTCTTATGACCTTTATAATAAGATTATATTATGCTAATATGGCCATCATGGCTCTCTCAATATTGTCCAAAATTGGCAACTTCAAGATGTAACAATGTTATTTCAAATTAGGAATTCTATGATATAGGAGAAGGAGAACATCTTCTGATGTCATGTATGCACTAGAAGAGGAATTACTTTATACCCTTACACAGGGGTGAAATGCTACAGATTCGGCCCGGTTTGGCTGAATCAGTAGCGACAGTAGCGTGAGGCTCCACCCACCCGCCCAGTCATCATTACCAGGAAGTAACCTGTTTTTTACCCTCTGCGCATGTGCACTTCTGAACTGGTAGGGAAGATAAGTAGATTTCACCCCTGCCCTTACATTGAGGAGCCTTTACTCTTAAGCCTCACTCCAGTTCTAGCAGTAAAATACAGGGAGTCCTCAATTTATGACCACAACTGAACCCAAAATTTCTGTTGCTAAATGAGACATTTGTTCAGTGAATTTTGCCCTGTTTCATGACTTTTCTTGGCACAGTTGTTAAGTGAATCACTGCCATTGGTAAATCAGTAACATGGTTGTTAAGTGAATCTGGTTTCCCTGTTGACTTTGCTTGTCAAAAGGTCGCAAAAGAGAGATCACATGACCCTGGGACACTGCAAGCATCTGAATTTTGATCATGTATCCATGGGGATGCTGCAATGGTTGTAAATGTGAAAAATAGTCATGTCACTTTATTCAGTGACACTGTAACTTTGAACAGTCACTAAATGAACTGTTGTAAGTTGAAGACTATCTATATAATAACCAAATGAAAACGTTTAAAAAAAATTGCTACCATTTCATGACAACTCAAAACCGCTAACGGACTAATGATAGGACTGATCCTTCAGTCATGAGTTGACCCAAGGTCTATGAATTGGCAGCTGGTCTTTGAGCTTATGCAAAACCACCTTTGAGGATCAGAGATTCAAAAAGAGTGAACTGCCACCACCTCAGTGCAATAACTGGCTCTGTTTATTCAACCAAAAACCAGAGAGATAAAATAACTTAATGCACCATTGACTATGTGCCGTTAGCAGTGTTTCATAAGGGCTCTTTTCTTGATCATTTCTTCCTTTCACTGCTTGAGTCTGTGGTACTAAACCCAGCCCATTGCTTCTCATTAAAAAAAGAAAATTATTATTGCTAAAGAAGGTAAAAGTGCATAGCAGTTTTAGCATTACTATTTAATGGAGAAAATAAAAGTTTATCAACAGTGGAGAGAGACGTTACTCAGGCAAACAATCATGGTCACCCCCAGGATTCCTTTTAGTTAAGATTTAAGTAGGAATTATTTGAATCAAGAAAGAACAATGCTATAGCTCATCCCTAGGGCAACGTGAGAAATGGAAGCGCCTTCTTATAACATCCTAAAATGGACACAAGGATCTTATCAGTTTATTAGCATTTTATGAGGAGTCACAACCGGGAGTTTGTCAGTTCTGCCATTTGAATGTTGCTATATCCTACTAAGAAGATACAGAGATATTTCAAAATGATGTGACAGCGAGCAGTATTTGTTTTCTCTGTATTTGATTTCTTGCTTCCTTCTAAAGTGGGGTCACAAGCAACATTACAGGAGGTCAAAACTAATGTCACTCCAGGTTAGGATGCCTAACCTTGATGTCTGACAGACGAAATCCACTGTTGTTGAGTTGTCATTCAAAATGTAGCACCAACAAATAACATAGTGCTCTATGAAATGTTGAAACAGAGAGATTTTGTGGGATAATCAACCACATAGGCTTCAAAAGTTGATTTCAAAAAAAAAAATCAATTCCTGTCAGATGCCTTGCCTTTGCATTGTATCGACATGTGTCACTCTAGAATCTGAGAGAATTTTGCAACAAAAGCCTATGTGAAACAGCATGGGAATGAAGCAGACTTGTTTTTGTTGTTGTGAACAGGAATACACAACAACAACACCCCTCTGTAGTGGGAAAAAGACAGAAAATAGACTTGCTAATAAGACTGAAGGCCAAATCAAGTGAATGGATTAATATTAAGACCGAAGGTAATCTAGTCAGTTTGATCCAGTGTGAAATATCCTTTTCCCTACAATGAAGGAACTCTCTGCTTGCCTTTCACTCTTTCTGACCCTTAGAAGAGTGAAGAAGCAACACAGACAATTGAGAAGTACTACGTGGTCTATCCCATACCTTATCTGCTCAGAAACAGGTTCTTGCCTAATTTGTATAGCCTATAACAGTATAACTTTTCTGAATTTAGGGGGCAATATGCTATTTAGTATACTGTCTTTGGTGTAAACCGCCCAGAGTCCTCAGAGAGTGGGCGGCATAGAAAAATGACTAATAATAAAAAATAATAAACTGAGACTTGACATCAATAAGTATTTGCCCACATCCAATGGGTAGCTTTTGAAGGCCATCATTAAAAATTTTAATCAGGGTTGAAAAAGATCCCAGTCCCAGGAAACTATAAAACCTTGTTTATTTACAGATTTCTGCCCATCTCTTTAACTAGTAATTAGTAAATATAAACCCTAGTTTCTAGTGGGGAAAAGTGGAGGTAGGGAGAAAGTGGGCTGGTGGATTTTTTTATTTATTTATTTATTTATTTATTTATTTATTTATTTATTTATTTATTTATTTATTTATATGCCGCCCTTCTCCGGAGACTCAGGGCGGCTTACAATGCGTTAAGCAATAGCCTTCATACTTTTGTATATTTTATACAAAGTCAGCTTATTGCCCCCACAATCTGATCCTCATTTTACCTACCTTAGAAAGGATGGAAGGCTGAGTCAACCTTGAATTTATGGTAGAGTCCAGGAAGAATTTAAAATCAAATTGCTGCTCATTTTGTCAATTTTATATTTTATATGCCTTAACTATTTTATCTGATAGTATTGCCTTGTTTTTCCAGTAGGATTTAAATTGTGGTTATGGATTGTATTCTTTGTGATCTTTGCAGATTAGTAACTGACTTTAGCTGATGCGTATAATGTTCCTTCTCATTTCTTCTCCCTGAAATTCATTTGTTCCATAATTGTCTTTCAATTTTACTCTCAATTTTTTTTTGCACATCTAGATTTTTTTTTCTTAAACATTTGAAAGATATTCAATTATCTGACTTTTTTTTCCTTTCAGAATGGGATTAATCTCTATTCAAAATCAGTTACACTTTTCTCATCTGTCAACAAATCCCAGTGAGGGAGCTTTGGAAAACAAATGATGTATCAGCTTAAATTTTCTACAGATAGGAAAAGAAACAGTCAGTTTATACACTAGTCCCTCCTCTCCTCATTTTTCTCTAAATACTACATTATTGGCACTGTGCCAAAATTCTCACCTTTACATCTTGTTATGTTGTCAAGCATTTTTCCCTTTTTTGCCTGATTGGGTTTTATTTCAGGTGCTTAATCACTCATTCTATCCTGCCTTTTCTCCTGTCTCTTTTTAAGACCTCAAGTTACAAAGTGATCTCCTTTATTAATACTCCCTTAAAAAACCAGCATACACTGGGTTTATTTGGGATTATTCTAGTTGGCTTTCTGTCCTCCCAAGAACAAAGGCAAAAACAACCAAACCTCTAATAAATCCTTAGATCAGGACACACTACTTTAATGGCTACCCTGTGCCACATGACCAGGAGTTGTTTTACTCTGTAATATGAACATCAGTCCCGGGTCTAGTAGCTTCATTTAGGTATCTACAATATGGGTGGCATTCACACTGATGACAGAGGTTTGGATTATCCACATATTTCACAAATCTGATGATAGAGAAACCTGATAGAGCAATCTCTGATTGCCTCCTTAGTAGGACAGTACACCATATTCTAAGGTGAATCATGACTGACTAGTCATAATAAATTATTCTGCCTCACAGTTCTACTAATAAAATTACATTGTTTCCCATTCTTTGTTAATCCCTAAAAAGAAAAATGTACTCTGATATCTTCATCCAGAAGGGGCAACCTGAACAGTGTAATGTTTAATCAAGAGGAAGTCCATTGGAAGTCCAATTCAATAGTTAGTCTTAGGTAATTGGGTATAGGCTATCATGGTCCCAATACTGGGTGCTTTTGTAGAAGATCAATCTCCTGAAAATTGAAATTGTCATTATTCAGTCGTGGTGGCTAGCTAGTCCAAACCCCCTGCTAGCTAGTCCATTACCCCTGTAATTTGGAATTATCACCACAAAGGTTGAAACTTTATCTCATTCATTCTTTGGACAGCCCTACCATTAGCCAATGAGATATGACTCTAGACATTATGTACAGAATAAGAAATAGTAGCAAACTTCTAGTTATTTAGAAAGTGGAAGAAAGGTTTTTTTCTCCTTAGGTGTTCCTCCTTAGGTGTTGAAATAAATCAACTGACCTTGGGAATAATCCAAGGAACATTAGTTAATTCTAGTAATTAATTAAAAATTCAATGATCTCTATAAGCAGCAGCCTTCAATGAAGTGGGAAAAGTGTATTTGATTTATCTTTTTGTATGTGTTAGTTTGAACAGAAGCCACTTGTCTCACTCCCAAGAATTTGAGGGAGTTAGAACAAATTGGAAAGTTGGCATCTACAACTTCAGGTAAGGGAAATGAAAGCCACAAGGGACAAAAGTCTTTTTAAAGCATTTATGTTCTAACAGGTTGTAAGTGCTTAAAAGGTTCTTTGTGAGGTAAGTGCATCCTTGTTGCTTGTTTCAGTATATTTTTGTATAATTTTCATGTGAGGCTTATTTAGGAGGAGATTCAGAGGTTAATTCAAAAATGTATATCATAATTTATGCTGTGTATTATTACTTCATAATATTTGTTCTATACTACCTATCTAAAGACAAATAAAATGTCTCAAATATATAAGGAAAGGGCTTTATTAGCACCAATCCAAACAAAAGAAGGTAGATGTCCCTTCCTTATTCTGTCTTTCAGTACTACTCATGTGAGTATGGAACAACAGTTCTGGAGAGAAGCTGGAGAGTACAGTATAGCTTGTAATTACAAAAGGTTCATAAGTTCTGTTTTTTACAGAACCTCTCATCAGAGACTAGATGTGCTACCAATTTCAACCAATGGTGGCATACAGGGGTGGGTTCTACTTACCTTTACTACCGGTTCGCAATGGGAGTCCGTGCACACACTTCTGCACATGCCCAGAAGCTTCCCGCCGGATTTACTATAGAATCAATAGATATTGACCCAGATTTTGCAAATCTTCATGCTATCCATGAAAAGACTCCAATTTCACTTCCAATGATTGCCTGGCAGGATCGTGTTTGCAACGCTGGATAACTGCTGCCACACAGTCATTGTGGTTGAAGGGACAACCTGGAAACTGTAGGTCATTTCAGTAGCAGCCCTTGCCATTCTATCCAAGATCCAGAAGATGGCTATTCTTTTATTCGCCTTGAAGATCTGTTTTTTCATCCCAAGTGTTAGGAAGAGTAAAGCTTCAACCCAGTAAAATTGTCTCTGTATAAGTGGGGCTATGTAGTTTCTGGGTGTGCCTGAAGTTTTTCTTATGGATGTTATGCTATTTATTATTATTTGCTGTTTGTAAGCCATTCAGAGTTACAGTGAATAAGATGAGTGGCTATATTAGTCTTTTTAACAAATAAGTCAATCTCTCAAGACCTATCATTCTGGGGATGGGACAGCAAAAAAAGATTAATAATACCATTTTTACTCTGGAAGTCAAAAAAAGAATTTATTTATTTATTTTATTTTATTTTATTTTTCAATTTATATACCGCCCTTCTCCCTGAGGACTCAGGGCAGTGCACAGCCAGAATTAAAAACATGAAATACAAATATTAATTTAGAAATACAAATTGCATCTCCTAACCACAAAAAGATGGAATCTTTGGTGAGCTAACCTAGAAGTGCCAAAATCTCCTAAAGTGAATAGGACCAAAATTAAATTTTCTTCTGTTTTTAGATTGATGGGATAAAGGAAACTTTAAAGCCACCAGCTCTCTAAAATGGGTCCTAGCCCCAATTTTTTTTTATCATGAAGCCAATGGAAGTAGTATATTTTTGAGCTAAACAAACTCTATTTAAAGTTCTAAAACAATTTTTTTTCTGTATATGAGTTTTCACTCAAGGTACTGATTTTTCCATTATTCCGCTCTGGTTCCCAAGCCTAAAATAATCCTCTACTTTTAACATACCAAGTTCACAAAAGTCAGCACACCTTCACTGGCTATCTCAAAGAAAGAGAATTGCTGGTTGGCTGAATAGGCAAGTTGGAAAAGCAACAATGGCCAAGAAAGACCATCTCTCTTTACTTTCACTTGCCCTTTCTTTTTTCTCTGCCAAAGAAGTTCAATAAAATGCAAGAACAAGAGAACATGCAAAGAAATAAGGAATTTTCTGACTTGAAATAGCAATAGAATTGACCAGAATTTTCCTACACTGTTAAGAGTTAGATATGTTCAATTTTATTTTCTAGACAACTATGCCTCTAGCATAATTGCAGGATGGGGGAGGGGAAGGGGTGCAATGTGTCTTCACCACCATCTGCACTTGCATACAGACATATTCAAATTCTCAGCAAGTTCACTATGCAATTGAGTTTACACTCCCCAGATCCTAAATGATGCATACCAACTAGAACAATGCTATATGCATGCATATATCAAAGGAATGATAGACCAATTTCTCTCCCGCTATGTCATTATTGCATTCATAAATCAATTTCATTCCTACATACCTGTATAGAATTTGTATCTGAATATTTTATATGTTCTCAGTCAACAATAAGCTGCTCTTTGGAATGAGCATTTTATATGATTTTTTTTTTAAGCTAAGCATGATACGGGGCTATTATATAAGTCACTTGGTCTAGTTTCTGTGAATTTATCTTTAAAAATGTAATAAAAGTTATCAGGCCAGGGGAAGTGAATTGGGAAAGAGAAGTCCAAAGGTGCCTTGACTTCAGAATTTCTAGTTCCTGGAAATCCTGAGAAGTGTTAAGTCTCCCTAAAGAAAAGATTAAAGTGGCTTTAATGTTTGTGAAGATTCCAATTACCTTTTTTGTAAAAGCACCTTTGAGACATGAAAGTGGCTTTCTTTCCCACTCAGGGTTGGGCCTCTTACTGGCATTCAGATTTAAAAGGGAAGTATAAATTATCCAATATTCCCTTGATTTACCGCTATATGTCATAAAGCAGTTACACATTGGAACTTCCCTTCTGTCAAGCTTTTGTTGTTGTTATTGTTGAAACAGAAATCTGATAGGGAAGAGTGAGATCAACCTTGAGAATAGAAGAAGACCTACCTTTCAGCTGCAATCTTATCAATCTTTTCCTGAAAGTAAATGTAATGTGTAGTATTCATGGGTCCCTTCTCCTGAGATGATCTCCGCAGGTTGGAAATATCTTCCAAACTGATTGTTGCCTACTTTAATTAAACTCCCCGATCAGAAATTTGGAGAAATGTAATGAACAGCTTTGTCTCAGTCCATGTCCCTTCCCACCTGATGACTCTCTCAACAAATTACCCAAAATCAGTAGTGTTCATAACAAACAGTAATGATGTCAAAATGATATCCTATGCATGTCGGCATCTTCATGCAAATGTTGCCATTACATATTGTGATGGTAGCACCTAAGTCACAGCAATTGTACAGTACCATTCTCATGCATATATTCAAATATTTGGTTTCCTCTCCTATCTTCAGATCTTTTTCATATCAGTAACATGTTAAACGGTAAGCCTGAAGTCTGAAAGGGACTAGAAAAATTGTTGTTGCCAAACTCATTACACAAGACATTGCATGATCACAACTTGTGACCTTCGCTGCTGACTTCGCTGTTGACTTTGCTTGTAGAAAGGAAGCCAGTCTCCAATAGTAATCACATGGCCATGAAACACCGCAACCATTGTAAATGCGTAACTGCTGCCAAGTGTTCAAATCATGATGAGGTGACTACGAGTATGCGGCAATGACCAGATGTATGTCACTTTTTTAGTGTCATCGTAACAGGGGTGAAATGTAAAATTTGTTACTACCAGTTCTGTGGGCGTGGCTTGGTGGGGGAGTAATGTGACTGGGTGGGTGTGGCCAACTTTTTTTTTTTTTAACTTTTCAAAGCATTTTTTCTAATGCTTTGAAAAGCCTCTGCTGATCAGGCAACTCAGCTGGGATCGTCAGAGACTTTTCAAAGCATTTTTTTTACCACCTCTTCGGCCAAGAGGTTGCAGAAAAAAATGCTTTGAAAAGTCTCTGACGATCCCAGCTGAGCCACATAATCATCAGAGGCTTTTTTTTTTTTTTTTACTTTTAAAAGCATTTTTTCATCGGAAGAGGTTGTAGAAAAAATGCTTTTAAAAGTTTTTTTAAAAAGCCTCTTATGATTATGCAGCTCAGCTGGGCATGGTGGGGGGGGCACAGGGATTTTTGCTACCGGTTCTCCAAACCACCCGCTGCCATCGCTACCAGATCGGGTGATCCGGTCTGAACCAGGAGTATTTCACCCCTGCATCATAACCTCATGAATGGTTGTAAGTTGAGGACTACTTGTAAGCCATGGAAGCAGAACTAAAGTTTCTTCCCCCCCATTCAATCCTTCTCCCACTAAATGCTGTTTTCTTTTCATGGGATCAGAAAGTGTAAAAAAAAAAGATCATCTATTTTTGTTCCCTCCCGGAGACATTTTCTATGAAAAACGTGAAATGTGATTAATATACTGTACAAATAAAATAAATAAATCTATTTGTGTCCTCTTTCCCAGCATAACCAAAATGGGTACATTGGTGGGATGACGCAGATCAGGGAAAGACCTGGGAATCAGTAATAGGAATACAGAACTAAATGCCAACTCACTGCTGTGATGGCCAGTGAGTGACATCCCATATAAAAAAGAAATCATCTGATAAGTGATGTATCACACTTTCAGTAGCACCTCATGAGAACATAACAAATATTATGAACAACACACATTCCTGCAATATGTCATGTGCTGCTAACTGCCTAGACTCGATTGGATGGGTGAGAAATACCTAATGAAAAGTATCTCTATTGTCAGCCTCGACATCATTCAGTTCAGTGATAATATCCATCTCTTATGAAATGCAACGATATGGAAAGCTGAAGACAGACTGATTTAGGAAGTAAAATGGGCCCAGCCAATGCTAAGCCATCTGTAAGGCAACCGTTACAATGCGTTCACTGGTTTTGAGTTAAATGGCATATGGTGAAAAAAACCAAGATCTTCTGCAGTTATGAACTGATCTTTAGTAACTGATCTCCTGCTCCTTTTGAGCAGCTTTCTTGTGAGTGGCAGGCTATCATTTGCTGAGATTTTTCCAGATCAATCACAAACAAGCAAAGTTGCATGTTTTATTAAAAGATTCAACTTCATTCAATGTAGTATTTCCAAAGATTGGGAGAAGGGTAATCCCCTAGGTAACCCCTAGGAGTATCTTGCCATTCATATACTTCACATAGTGATGCAAACACAATGACATTTATACAATTTTCTCTGTCCTCCATAGTAAGATTGTTAATAAAGAACAGACCTTCAGTAGACACCCATATATTTTTCTCATCTCCTTACTCTAAACATACTAAGTCTTGCTCATAACGTCTTGCACAGTTATAACAAAATTAAGGTCACATCATGATTTGGAGACTTTTAATCAAACTGGTACCCAAAGATTCATAGAGTCAAGTAATGAATTCACTAAATAGGAGCAACAATGCAGAAGACACCTTATTCTATTTCCTCAAAATCTGTAGTTTTAGCAATTAAGATCCCTTTTTTGATCACTGCCCAGACAGTAGATCAGAAGAAGGGAGAAAGTTAAGGGAGTAAGACTGAATCAGTGTGTGTGATTCTATTTTCCATGAATGAAGGCAAATATATGTGTCCCAGGACAATGCTGCAGAATCCAGCATCTGGGTCAGTTACCAGGTTTAGTCTTCTGAGCTTCTGGACTCATGCTGGAGCCCATCATTAGGGAACTTCTCTCTACCGGAATGTCTCTATCAGATTCTATTTCCTTTCCATGCATTTAAAGGACCTTCTGAATAACACTAAATCCTAAACCTTCCTCTTCCTCCTCTTCATCCCTCCTTCTCAATTCAAATGAATCACTGCAATGCTTATTTGCACAGTATAGTTTATGATTCCCAGCAGGATTTAGGAGTTACAGACAGAGCAGTTTATCTCTCATTCTGATTCCTAATCTTTTTGCTGTGCTTGGAGAACTGTGATGTGACAGGGGCCAAATTAAAAGCAATAGTTCTTTCATCAGTTGTATCACCAACTGCTAAAGAGCTGTTACTACAGGAACAGAGATTTTTGTTCACCTTTCCCACAGAATCTTTTTTTTTTTAATTTTCATCTTGAAAGGGCCGAATGGTGGTTCTGAAATCAGTGGCTGGTTGCTCATTTGCAGGGGAGAAGCAATTGGAGAGGACACATCCCAGGATAATCCAGCATAACATAATTATAATTTGTATACGATCGAACCAGTTCATTAACAAGGAGCTGGTTTAAAGTTGTCCTGAGATAAACCTGAAAACACACTGAGATATATTTGAGGATATGAGCAGAAATTTACATTCAGGTTTAGAGGTGGCATTTTTTTCAAAGGGAGGGAGAGACCCATCTGTATTATCATCATCATCATCATCATCATCATCATCATCATCATCGGGGTGAGCTTCAAAAATTTTAGCAAGGGGTTTTCTACCCGGTTGCTGGGTGGGCGTGGCCATGGTGGGCTTGGCCTAGTTAGCCTCCTGCACCATGGTGAGGGGGCGTTTTTGCCCTCCCGGGGCTCCGGAAACTTTCCTTGAGCCTCTGAGAGGGCAAAAATAGCTTCCCCAGGCTCCAGAGGGCCTCTGGAGGCCTCTGGAGACCCGAACTTCCAGTAGGCCTATTTTTCACCGTCCCCGAGCCGCCCTGCATTTACCTGCATCCAAAATGGACTGCGTGGGGATTCCTGGGAGGGGAGGGCTAGGGTGGGTGGGGCCAGCAAGGAGCGGGATTTGGGGATTCTTTGAACTGTACAGAATCTTAGCTAAAGGTTCTCCCAAACCCCTGCGAACCCCCAGCAGCCCACCCCTGATGATCATTCTAGCCATTGTCTATCCACTGCAGGATGAAGGTCTCTTCTGAATGTTTCCAACTAATAAGGTCTTGAGCTTTCTTTTGCCAGTTGAGCCTGCAATACTTGCTGATGTCGTGTCCATATTATTTTAGGTCTCTTACTCATTTATATGGTGTTCTATAATAAGATAATATAACAGTGGCTAGAGACCACTAGAGTGTTGCAAGATTTATTTATTTTCTTTATCATCACGATGCAGAATGAGGAAAGAGCTGGCTCCGGCCTAATAATGTTGACAAATGGCAAAGCGGGTCTAGCATCATGGGATCCCTGTGTACTGTAGCTGGCAAAAATATCTTATTTTCATTTTTAAATGACATTTAAAATCACAAATCAGAAACAAAGACTAGGAGTAAATATCAAAACTATTCCAGAGAGGAATATATAGGATTACCCGTAAGAGACATTTTGCCTTTATGAGCTTGCCTAATAATGGTACCAGAATACACTTTAATTAAAAACACCAGTTTCATTTGTTTTTGTTCCAAAATCTGTAGCTGAAAACTCAAAAGGAGCAAAGATGCCACTGTTACACAAGTTTATGGAAATTAAAGTACAGATGAAATCCATGCAGTTAGAGTTAATGAATGTGAGACAACAAGAGACTTGTGTGCTAGAAAAACGGTTGTGGTCTGTTGTTTCTATTCCTGTTCTATTCCTTGTCTTCTTTCCCCCCCCCCCCACATAACTTTCCTTGCCTCTAACTACTTTTCTCCTTGTATCATTATTTCTTTGTCTTCTAAGCATTTTCATCACCAACACTTTTACTACTTCTGTAAGAGTCCCAAGAAAAGTGATCATGGAGGGTTAGGAATGATCTATTTAGTCTAACTAACAGCATCTTCTGCTTCACCCCTTTTTTGGAGTGAAGTGCTCTTCATTCATCACTCCACTCATAGAAGCTCTTGTAATTTGATTTTTTTTGTTCCCTTACTTCAAAAACTTCAAAAACTTCCCTTACTTCAAAAACTTCAAAATCCCATGTTTTGTTTCCCTACAGCATTTTATCCAGACATTGTGCAGCCATTCAATGTTTTGGTGTGGCACCAATTATTGAGAAGATGAGAGAAGGCTGGCTCCGCTGGTATGGATATATTCTAAGAGCAGCACTTTCCACCATTGCCAAGACTGCCTACCAACTAGAAGTCAATGGCTGGCAACCTCGCGGGCACCCAAAACAGAGATGGCAAGACACTATCAACAAAGATATGCAAGCTGCGGGCCTGCACCATGCAGCTGGTGCCTGCACCAGGGCTGACCATGCAAAATGGTGTTCAATGACCTGCGGTAAATGCTAAGAAGAAGAAGAAGACATTGTGCAGCTGAAACATCTAAATACATATTAAGTAGTAAAGGAATGATGGTTGGGACTCCTAGTAAGAACTGTCCATAAATCAACTAGTTTGGGAAAATAACCAAGTCCAGTCTTAAGTGTTAATGGCAATGTGGGTCTAGTATCTAGGGATCACTGATTAGCTAGGCCACTTTTTATTTAAGAAAATGAAATTTAAAAAATAGTAAACCAGAAATACAGTGTCCAAAGGGACTTGTGAAAAAGCATGTCCAGAGTGGAAGATATAACATTACCAATTTCTCCAAATATTTATTTTTACTGAAAGTCATACCTCAAGAAAACCCAGGGCAGCAATAATAAAGAAATAACTTTCAGACATATTTTTCCTTTAAGGCACTAGGCATATGACAGTGTTAAACTAGATTGCAATCTGCCGTTCTCAAACTGTACTGCTCAAAATATGGTGTTCCTTAGCAATACAATAATCTAAACACAATTTAAATTTAAAGGTTATTGACTTCTTAAGATTGTCTCCCCCACCAAAAAGGAAAAAAAAACATGAAAAGAACAACTGAAAAATATGTGTGTTACATGTATATTTTCCTTCCTTCCTTCTTTCCTTCCTTCCTTCCTTCTTTCTTTCCTTCCTCCCTTCCTTCTTGTTCATTATTGATTTCTAGATGTTCTTTTCGCTGTCCTGTAGTGCGTAGAAATGCATTCAGACTAGATGAGAGCATCATTAAAAATAAATACATTCCCCATGCAGTTAAACCAGTGGAAGGTCTGCCTTTCTGGGAGTTTTAATGGCCTGATTTCAGGTTGCTTGTTGAACAAAAGCAGCAGTAAGAAAGACTTTTGCTCTGCTACAGCAGCACTAAAGCTGGAGGGGCTGTTGAATACGACAAAAATAAAACATTGGAATATAAATAGTAGCTGGGATGGCGTAGTTAATTGGTGCATGCATCTGGTGCATTTTCCATCCTTATAATGATGCAGCATGATAGCCCTATTAAACAGGGCTTCTCACCTTATGCCCTAATTGTGCAATGTAAATGTCAGAAATGCCTCTGCCTAAAAGGAGGAAACCCATACTACAGCTTCTTACAAAGCACCAAGTAGATATATAGTATATGGGGGCTGAAGTTCACTAACCATGAACTTTCTTGACAGCACGAGAAGGAGGCAACTTCAAGGTTTCCCACATTGAAAAGCTAAAATGGAAGCAGGACCTTTGGAGGCATTCAGAATCCCAGAGTTAGCTCTTGATATCAGGTCTATGTAGATCATGGTCAATCCACTCCTTACAGCTGTGTTGTTCTCCTCTAATGGAGCAAAATGCCTTGCAGAGGAGAACCACTTGCCTCCATGAATTATTGAGAGGTGGATGATCTGCTTGAGCAGCTACTTTACTTCCATGGAAACGGTTCACATGTATGAGAGTTACTTTTGCTGTGGAAAGTCCACTGATTTTGAATTGTGGGTTTGGCACACTTTGAGGAGGTACTCAGTTTTTGACAGGGTGAAACACCAAATGAATGTGCTGTACTCTGTATCAGTATCCAGCTCTTAATTTCTAACTGCTACTTTTTTATACCATATTTAAAGTGAGCATGTTCAGAAATAAGCAGACTGTTAGTCGTCCAGTAAGGGCATGGCAGGGGTGGGTTCTAAAAATTTTACTACCGGTTCTGTGGGTGTGGCTTATTTTGTGGGCATGGTTTGATGGTCAAGTGACAATTCTTTAGGATTTAGCAGAGGTACTGGTCTACCAGGCTTTTAACTGCTTGCAGAGACGTACCGGTCTACCCATTTGTTTTTGGAGCACGCTGGTCTACCACCATACTGCCTTTTACCACTGATCAGCTGTAGGGCAGCCCTTTGAAGTACCACGGCAAGAGTTTAAACAGTTTTTTTCCTTCTAGCCGATCAGCTGGCACTCGGGAGGCAGCGAATAGATTGGAGGCAGAGCCAGGCAGAGGTGGTATTTACCGGTTCTCTGAACTACTCAAAATTTCCACTACAGGTTGGCAAGAACCGGGGAGAACTGATAGCAACCCAGCACTGGGGCATGGTGTACCTGAAGTTGTCCCTGAAGAAATGGGGATAAAATTAAAGTTTAAATCCATGGCTGGGTGTGGGATCTGGACCAGTGACATCTCTCCAGAGAAAAGAGAGAGATTGGATAGCCCACAGGCACTCCATACATCTGCTTCTTGTGTGTAGATGGCAGAAACCAATGCTTTTGCAATCTGTTTGTGAGTTGAGGGACTGGGAGTCAAGGGATCACATCTTTGCTCATAGCCTTAATGTAGTCTTAAAGGACTCAGAGTTCAACCAATCCTTATTTCTTAAGTACTATGGAAGCAACTTTGTATTGCTTTCTAAATTTGAAAACTTTGGGAATATCAAAGTTTATTGGCTTTTACTAGGTGAGTCCATCAATCCACTATAAATGAAGTTTTAACTGTACTGTATGCTTAAATCTTTTTTTTAAAGGGAGTGTTAAAAAGGGTGCTTATACTGTTAATTTTACAAGGTTATAAACAGATTAATGGTCCAGATAGATTCAATAAAATTTGGAGATTCTATATAACCTCCCATAGGAAACTACCTGTGCTTATGTACCCAGAAGGAACTAACATGGTAAGATATAACTTTGACATTTGGATACAAGAAGGCACCAAAAGAAAGTAAAATGATGGCTATACCAAGAGATATTTTGGAATATTGGACTCAACAGCTAACTTTAAAGATTTCTGTTATTATTGATAAACTGATAGATGGATGAGGAACAAGTATAGTATTATTGAACAAGACTGAAATATGTTTAATGTGGTCTTGAAATAAGACAAGAAAGATGACAAGAAAAATATGGAAAAAGATGAAATATACAAATGAAACTGACTAATGTTTTAATAGCTATAAAGAATGTACAAATAATAGACTGAAAAAAATGAATTGGATAACCTTTTTTACAATGGATTTACAAAAGGGATTTGTTAATATTGTCAGCAACTTTGTAAGAAAAGACAATGAAAAAGTTTAAAAAGTCAAATGTTTGGAAATTACTTGAAAGAAGTAAAGACCAAGATTGCTCTAAATAAGGGAAAAAATATAAAGTTGATTTATTTTACCATGGTTAAAATTGATACGTTGCTATCTCTGACAATTTTGAGTTGAACTTTTTTAGCAAGATGTACAGTAGAAAGGCTTTACTATAGGTAAGAGTTCTATGAGAAAGAATTTATTTGTTACATTTTAAATTTATCTAATCAAGATTAACATAGTTATATTATCATCTCTATTGGACTTTTACATGAGGTTTGGGCATTTAAAAATAGCAAGTGAGATATAAATGTAAATGGAAAAAATTTAAGTGGGTTGATTAAATCAAGTATGTAATAGTTATGTTATTATTTCTGGCAATGCTTAATGGACTTTTGCTGCTTAAGACGCAGGAGGGGGGTTTAAAAATTATTTATAGGGAATGAGATGCGGATGAAGACGTATTTTAAGAGATGGTAATAAGTCATTAAACTGATTTATACTTGCTGGAAGAAAAGGGGAAGTTACTTCTTTTTCTTTTCTTTTCTCATTTTTTTGACTTTTTCTGTTTATCTTTTTAGTTTTTATAGTCTGTACTAGTTTCATCTGTATATATAACTTGCAATAAAATTATTATTAAAAAGAAGAAGAAATAAACACAGTTCCTGTAATGTTTCTGAGATACTTGTATTTCTGCAATGAGGGCATATCAATCTTTCAACATGAACTTCTTACCTCAATATTCCATTTCTTTGAAGTCAGGAATCCAGTTACTTGTCTGTTTTAGTATTTTTGTCCTACTTCTAGCAGTGTTAAATGAAATAAGATTTTCCATATAATACTCTCATACAATTCCTTTAGAAAGTCATTCTGGTAGAACTTACTAAAAATTTCATCTGGCGTATTATTAAACATTGCATTCTCATGAAAAGGGGAGGGAGGGAGGGAGGGAGGGAGGGAGGAAGGAAGGAAGGAAGGAAGGAAGGAAGGAAGGAAGGAAGGAAGGAAGGAAGGAAGGAATTCACTATAGAACTGTCTCTTACCAAATGATATTAAAAGGGTTATCATTATCTTTTCCTACCTAATTAAAGTATGATTATTCCACTTGAGTTAGGTATTACATTCAGTTTTAGCATGTATTTTAACTTATCCTCCATTTTCTTTTAGGTAAAATTCAGATGAAATTTTCTTCTTTTATTTGTATGGTGCCTGTATATATCACTATTCTTCTTCCCTCAATACAGTTACACTATATCTTACAAATTATAATTGTTATGTGGGGTCTGGTTTAAGAGAAGATCTGAGAGCCCTTTAAAGGGTCATTTGGAGAAGAATCAGAGCTGGTGTCTGTGTACATATATTCTTACCACTTTAGTAAGCAATACCGTGTTTCCCCAAAAATAAGACCCTGTCTTATATTTTTTTGAATCCTGAAATAAGCACTTGACCTTATTGCCATGTGCTCAAAAGCCCGATTGGGCTTATTATCAGGGAATGTCTTATTTTGGGGGAAATGGGGTATATAGAATAGTAATTGTATTTTACAACATTAAGCCCAGCAGCATTAGAGGAAAGTGATAAAATTACTGTATCTTTAAAGAGAAGAGAGGACAAATATAACAGATAAGCAAATTGTTTTAAATTCTATGTTTAATTTCACTAAAGGGTTAAATGCAGCCATCTTGCTGAAGCCAAGCAAGTCCGGAGTCCAGCATCAGTTGGGTGCCATCTAGGGATTTCATGAATGCCATATTGAATTCCCCGCTAGAAGAAAGGCAGGATATGAAACGACTAAATAAGTAAATCAATAGCCTAATGTCATTTAAAAAGTGTAGAGGACTTAATCTGAAACAATCTGAGCTCTTCACTTACCAACAAGAAACCCAAGAATGGCGTGAAGATACTTGAGAATGGATTCCTATCTCTGATGCAGAACGTGGAGTTTTCATGATGGAAACCATCGTCTATAAAAATCCTCTTTCTCATTCTTAGAATTTTTGATGATGTAAACCCAAGCAAATGTGAAATTGTATTGAAGGATAAGTGCCAGAACCAATCAATACTCCCTCTCTTCCTCCTTTTGAACCACTTGGCTGTTGAAACATGAGGAGGAGGAAATGTGGAAAATTGAGACAGGTGCAAAAAAGTGCTTTTCCTTTGATATCACCTCCTCTTCAGTGCTGTAGCCAGCAAAGCTTCCCTATCTACATCGTCCTTTGCCACTGAGGATAGGAAAGAAATATGACTTTTACAGGAAGCTCCATCCATAATAGTATCCATTGCAGAATCAGCTGTTCTTGTGGAATCCCCAACTCCCCTCAGAAGTGATTTGTAGAGGGATGGACTCACACTATCTCCCATCTCTTTAGCAAGTCATGAGTGTATCACAAAGTATGAACCAAAGCCATAAGCTGGGCTCACATTCCCGATTAACATCTAGCATCTTGGTGACAAATTCGAAGAAATGAGCCAAAGGTGCAAAAAGAATACAAAGTTCTATTCAACCTAACCTAGCTCCTTTGGTTTTATACTAGCAGATAAACAATTTTAAAAGCAACAAGATTCACTTATTATACCACTCCTCTATTGCATATATGTGTTCTAACTGGATTACATCTTCTTGTCTATAGAAGCAGGAAAGGAAAGGAAAGGAAAGGAAAGGAAAGGAAAGGAAAGGAAAGGAAAGGAAAGGAAAGGAAAGGAAAGGGAAAGGAAAGGAAAGGAAAGGAAAGGAGGACAGAGGACAGAGGAAGGCAGGGCTATATAGAAAAAGTTCTGTGTTTCTCTCGCATAAGACTATCATGGAAATAAAAGCAATAAAGGCACCAGATATAAAATTATTTAAACTGGTTATTGTTAGAAAACAATTTTAACCAAAGGAAATACTCTTGAATTACAAGGTAAAGTGAGGCCTCTTTAGCATAGCAGTACAGAAGTGATTTACCATGGCCTTTTCTTTTTGTTTTTAAAACTACAGTCTAACCTAGAACCAAGGGATTTCCTGGTGGTTTCCTAACTGAGCCTTGATAGCCTCTTTTAGTGGGCTGCTTCCATAGTGTAAAATCACATAACATCTGTAATGACCTACACAGCAAGCAAATCCTAGCAAATCCCCATTTTTTTTTTAATTGATTGGTATATACTGGGTTGGTTAATCATTCAGAAAACGCCTTATAGCTGCCTCATTGGTAGTAGGACAACTGCAATCTTCTTTTATTTGTGAAGGTTTGGTCTGTCAGGGCAGGTAGCCCATCCCAGTTACAGTAGAAATGGATCTAAATTACAATTTTGCATGGTTGGCCCCTAGAGCTTTATGCATGTTGTACATGAAAAATTGTGATGGTGAAAATTATATTTGAACTGTTGATAATTTACATTGTAGATATAAGACTGTTAACTAAAGTCTTCAAATAAACTGATTTAAAGCAAATTGTAGAAATCTTTATAAATCCTTAATCCCTCATAAATGGATCTACCTATCTCTCGATTGAGTTGTGATGGTGTGTATTAAATCCATTTAGCAGACACATCCTTTAACCATAATTTCTTAATATTTAATTTTGAAACTTGGATCAACTACCATTCTCTTTAATTGGGAAAAATGCATTTTTTTTCTTGCTGCTTTTCTATATTATTCAAAATATAAATCTTTATCTAGATTGATTTTTTTATTCATTTCAGCTCAGACCATTATCTACCTTGATTAAGATCTACAATAGAGATAGCAAGGTTTTTATCTGTTACCTTTTTTAAAAAAAAATTCCTTGAAGAAATGGAGAAAATATTTGGGTGACTTTAAGCCAGTCACTGTTTTAGCCCAACTCACCTCACAGAGTTGCTGTTGTGGGGAAAATAACTTTATTATAAAAAAATAATAAAAGTGGGATTTAAATAAATCAGAAAAAAAGAATATTCTGCCATGGATGCCTCTAGAAGAGACAACATCTGCCACATAAAATCTATAAGGACAAGGACAATGGAGGTTTGACAGGGTTCAGTTTTAGTTTTCCTATTTGGAGGCAAGCATGCCCTTATTTACTTGAAAGAATTGGGGTTAATATGTATAAAAATAACACTCCTGCTAAGTAAAGAACTTACAATACTCCCAAAGGATGGATACTATATTTAGCAGTCATGAAAATAAAATCAATTTGCTGCTTTCCTTCACTGGAAATAAAGTTCTACTAAAGCTAGGTCATGGTTGAACCCACAACATGGGTACAGAAAAACATCCATTTTTCTCCTTTATTGTTTGGAGCTTCAAGGAAAAATGCCGTCTGCATCTGTATGCATCTTGTCCCTCAATGTTCTGAGACTTCAGAAGTTTTGGTATAAGGACCAGGGGTGAAATGCTACCAGTTCGGCCAAACCGAAAGCGATGGCGGTGGATGGTTCGGAGAACCGGCAGCAATGGTGGTGCAAGGCTCCGCCCACCCCACTGATCATCGTAATTTGTTTTTTACCCTCTGTACATGCGCAGAATGGTTTGTGCATGTGCAGAGGGTCCAAGCACGCATGTGACGTGCGCATGCACTTCCAAACCAGTAAGGAAGGTAAGCAGATTTCAACCCTGTATAGGACGGTGGCATTCAGTTTAAAATGTAGCATTTACAGCTCATAAGAGTCTTGCATGTCTTCAAAGCCACTCCGTTCAGTTCAACATTTTGGCTTTATCAAAACTGCGCTCACGTCCCCAGTCTTTTTCTACACTTGAAGGGGAAAAAAGCTATGGAATTTACTATCACAAATTGTAGTGATGACCAAGTCATTAAATACCAAGAGATAATTTTACAGAAGAATTAAAATGATGCAAGCCATCTCTTCTAATGACGGATATGTCATAGGCAGAAAGAATAATTGTAAAGTGCTGACATCTCACATAGCAGTTTCAAGGGCATCTGATGGAACTGCCCACCCACCCCTTGGAAATATATGCTGGACTAAATATACCCTTAGTCTGAATCAACTTTTTTTATATATAATATTCACGAGATTCCTTTAAAACATTACATGGAAGATCAGAAGGATGAGCCCTTTCAGTGACTTATTGTGTCACATTCGGTCATCTCTGAAGCCACCATTATTTCTGTGAATGATAGTACATAAAATCTATCTCTGTGCTGGTAATTGACTACAACATTTTATTTAATGGAGCTGTTATTAATAATATAAATTGCATTCCGTTTTCCATATCAATGAGTCCAAGCAATTCATAACTCAAGGACAACAGTACAAAATTGCTCATTGAATAAATGGGGTCTCATCCAATTTGATCCTATATCTTTAGCTCTCAGCACTGCTTTCCCACCCCACCCCCCTCATAAATGAGCTGATTGACCTTGCATTTTATCTCCCTGTAACAAGAGTCAGATTCTGCTGTTCGAAAAAGAGGAAACAAAAACACTGCCCTTGACTCCAGTCACATATATTTACACCACGAAGGTTGACTACAAGGCTGCCTGCTATTCATCCCCTTTTAATAAGCTTCGTGCGGGATTGACTCTCCATAATAATAGCAAGATCGTTTTCCCAGTCTGTCAAAGACTTTCTGAAATAATATTAATAATAATAAAAATATTTTACTATAGTCCATTCAGCAACGTATCATAACCAAATAGCATTTATTTTCTAAAATTAACAATCCACAATGTAACTCTTCTTTTATAATGCCAGATCATGTTGCAATGATTAACCATTAGCAGTAAAGCAGAACCACAGCCGTTTCAGGGACCAAAGTTCCTTAGATGTCACTCAAAACTTTGAGGAAGGTTTCGAGTTGGGAAAGATTCTCTCATAATTACTGGAAACAGAGTCAAAGTACAGAAAGTCAAACCTAGCCTACTAGCTTTTCCTCTTGGGGAAATCCAGGACCATATGCCATCAATCATGTTTCCAGAGCCTTGTCATGGTTCCACAATTTCCAATCCTTTCTCGTTCTTTGTCTCTATCTCCTGCACCATTCCAGCACTCACCTCCAGAATGGTAGAGCCAGCATTCATAACCACCGTGGCAGACCTGAAAGGCAGTACATGGCTGTGGGTTCACACTGTAAACGTGGCTATAAAGATTAGGGATGGGTGCAGGGGTGAAATGTAAAATTTGTTACTACCGGTTCTGTGGGCGTGGCTTGGTGGGAGGGTGGGCGTGGCCAACTTTTTTAAAAAAAACTTTTCAAAGCATTTTTTCTAATTGAAGCCTCTGCCGATCAGACAACTCAGCTGGGATCATCAGAGACTTTTCAAAGCATTTTTTTTACTACCTCTTTGGCCAAGAGGTTGCAGAAAAAAACTGCTTTGAAAAGCCTCTGACGATCCCAGCTGAGCCGCACGATCATCAGAGGCTTTTTTTTTTTTTTACTTTTAAAAGCATTTTTTCATCGGAAGAGGTTGTAGAAAAAATGCTTTTAAAAGTTAAAAAAAAAGCCTCTGATGATCGTGTGGCTCAGCTGGGCATGGTGGGGTGGGGGCGCGCAGGGATTTTTGCTACCAGTTCTCCGAACCACTCACCGCCATCGCTACCGGATCGGGCGATCCGATCTAAACCGGGAGCATTTCACCCCTGCATGGGTGGATTCTGCTGTTTCTCTGTATTCATTCAGTTCCCATATGGTGCCAATGTTGTAGAATTATAGGATTGGAAGGGAGCTTGGATGTCTTCTAGTCCAACTCCCTGACCAGTACAAAAAAACCTCATATATTCTGGGCTATCCATTTTTCTTCTAAACCTTCAGTTATGAAGCACCCATAACTTCAGGAAGCAGACTGTTCCATTCTTTAATAGCTCTCAGTTTAGATGGATTAGTCTCAAAATAAATATGTACCGTGCTTATGTATATGTGTGTGTTTGTGTGTGTTTGTATGTATATGTACAGTGTGGGGGATGGGGATGGGGTGCATTTTAGGCACATATTTGTACAAAATTGAAAACTAAGAATATTTAACACTTGTTGCTCTATCAAACAACTGTTAACTGCCAGTTCAAAAACCTGTCTATCAATTTGTTCAGGATATGATTACTATGTCAGTGATGAAGTCTATGCATAGCCTAGTCTTTTTTTCATAGCCTGAGGATCCCTTTATTTAATCTGGATTTTCACCTATTAACAGAGGTGGGCTGTAATGTTATGACCCATGACATGAACAGAAAGTGAAATATGTAGATTCCTATTGAAGCATCAAATAATCAACCTGTCTGATCAAAATAGGTAATCCTACCCTGCTTTCTCTTCAGTCCTTAGCTGATCTGATAGGAACAAAGTCCGCCAAACTGAAAGGATTAGGCATTTATTTTCCTTTCTCAAATTGAAAATCTGTCTCACTGTGAAATTTTTCACAAATAATATTTGGAATGGCCTCCTAAAAAAGATAAAGTGCAAACTTCAACAAAGATGCTTGTCATACCGACAGAAAATTCTGTCTGTTTCATTTGTATTAAAATTCAGATTCGCTGTTTACAAAAAACAGCATTACAAAACTGTTTGCATACATCTGCCTGCATACTTCTTCCAATCCAAATAGTTTTACCAGCATTTTTCTAGCATTTTCCATACATTTTTCTACAACATACTTATTTTATGCTCATTATTTGCAATTGCAAATCAACATCCAGAAAAATATGAACTGCTGTACATATTTCACATTCTTTATATTTGGAGAATCTAAAAGTACTTTTACATGAATGTATTTATAAATAAATACATTCATGTAAAAGTACTTTTAGATTCCATGTTTTTATGTACCATTTTTTCTCATACAGGAATTATATGGGAGACTACCCAGAGGAACTCTCTGATTTACTCTTCACCAATACACACACATACACTTAGTTTTCAGGCTTTAACCCATAGGTGAAATTCAGCCGGTTCTCACCGGTTCGCCCAACCGTTAATAAATTGCTTAGGCAGTTCAGAGAACCGGTTAAAAATAAAGTGCAAGAGAGCTCTCTCTCTCTCTCTCTCTCTCTCTCTCTCTCTCTCCCTCTCCCTCTCCCTCTCCCTCTCCCTCTCCCTCTCTCTCTCTCTCCCCCTCCCTTCAGTTAATAGCTCCACTTAACAGTTGCAGCCGATACACACTGAATCAAGTCAATAAACAACAGAAACTGACAGGATTAGGGCAGGGAAACCCATCAATCACCCATCTAGGGATGGGAGTAACCTCTTCCCTTCAGGAAGAAGGACAAGATTACAAACATTTTCATTATAAAGAGTATTAAGTAACATTTCTGTGATCAGCTGATACTCCCTGGAGTTTCCCAAGACCTTTTATAGCTTCTGCAGTGTTGGCTACTTTCTTCCTGGGGAAAAGATACAGGAGGAGACAATGATGCTGCTTGATCATATAGTCCGTGAATTTAATGCATGTGTGGTCCAGCCAGCTGTATTGCTTCTGCTGTGAAGCACCCAATTTAGAACATAGAGAACATAGAATAATAGAGTTGGAAGGGTTAATGGCTTTTGGTAGCACATCCAGGCTTTCAATTAACCTGAGTAGCTGCTCTTAGTTTCCCTCTCAGCTGCTGTGTTTGCTTTGGAGTTGACTTTTTTTTAAAGGGGAATGGCTGTTTTAAGTTTTCTGCATTGTTTTAGTGGTTCCTGGCACTGTTCTTTTGGGGTGTACTTCCCTCACTCTTTTTTAAAACCTCTAGTGATGGAGCACCCACAACTTCTGAAGGCAAGCTATTCCATTGGTTGATTGGCCTCACCCTTAGGAAATTTCTTCTTAGTCCTAGGTTGCTTCTCTCTTTGGTTAGTTTCTATCCATTGTTTCTTGTTGTGCCTTTTGGTGCTTTGGAAAATAGCCCCTCAAATTTCCTGACAGAACAATTAATCAGTGGAACAACTTGCCTCCAGAAGTTGTAAATGCTCCAACACTATAAGTTTTTAAGAAGAGATTGGATAATCATTTGTCTGAAGTGGTGTAGGGTTTCCTTTCTAAGCAGGGGGTTGGACTAGAAGACATCCAAGGTCCTTTCCAACTCTGTTATTCTATTCTATTCTAAATATTGGAACAGTGCTATTTTATTGTGACTTGGACTGAGGAGAAATTTCCTAAGGGTGAGACCAATCAAGTTGCCACGCCCACCCAGTCAGATGATCAATATTCCACAGAAAACACCGGGAGCCACAAAACCTGGGCAGATGTGGCCTTGGGGGGGGAGTCATGTGACTGGGTGGGAGTGACATTGAGTTGGCCACACCCATCCACCCAGTCACATGACCACCAAGTTGCACCCACCCAGTCACATGACCACCAAGCCATGCCCACCAAGCCATGCCCACAGAACCGGTAGGAAAACATTTTGAATTTCACCCCTGCTTTGACCATTCTGTTCTCAAGATGATGCAATTGAAAATTGATGGCAAATCACTGAATAATTCTGGAATTGTTATTTTTTTGAGTTGCAAAAAACAATGAAGAAGAAAAATAGGTGCATTAGAAGTCTTGAGAGGTTTAATGCATCTATTTTACTGGGGAAGACCCCAAACCCCAATCTCCAAGCATAAAATCTTTAAAACATACGAAGAAAACAGTTCCAAAAATCCTGGCTCTACCCTTTCTTTTGCTTCAATGCATCATCATTAATTTGCAAGACCCCTGCGAAGCTAGGAAAATAATTTTTATATTGTTTCTTTTTGGTTAGTGTGGAAAATGTATGGACTACCCTTTATGGAGTGTTACACTGGTGCTGGAGAGACCCAGGATCAACCCTACATCCTGCCCCAAAGGATGATGATAGTTATGTGCTAATTAATTTCTCTCACCTGAAATACCTCAGGCTTGTTCTGAGAATGAATTGAGAAGAAGAGTATCTCGTACACTACAATTTTCTTAGCTCTTTGGAGTAAAGATCTTAACAAACCTTTAAGTTAAAACTAGCTTATTTGTACTCTACTTCTTATTTCCTTACAATATAAGATTTCACAAAAAGCTAAACCACTTCCTACAATAACTCAGATGACATAACTTTAACAGCATTGACAGAGAAGTATTAAAACGAAAAAGAAGAAACAGATAAATGGATGAAGCTCTAAAAACCGATATTTGAGGTTATTGTTTTTTTTTTCTAAAATGCTAAAATTATTAGTAAGAAGGTATACACGCAAGCTAATATTATTTTAGAGGATGTATTTCACACTGAGATACTTTGCCTAGAAAAAAAAGGGAAAATTACAGTTTGAGAAAATGTCACTGAGAAGCCCAAGGAATAACTGAAATGGCATGGTTTATTTTTTACCATATTTTACAATAAAAGCCCTGCCCAAACAGATGAAACACCAGGATGCTGAATGAATGGAAACAGACGGTCCCATGATGCTGTGCCAACCTCTAGGCATTTGACAGTCCTTTGTAAAAGTGTCTTTGAAAGAAACTCAACCAAAGAGGAATGTGATTGAGATAAATGAGAGAGGAAACATGCATAGGTTTGTCTGTTTTGAAAAATAAATAAATCAGGGAATGCTTTTTTTTCTCTCCCTTTTTCATAATAGTCAGGCTCATCCAAGAGACAGATGAAAGGAAATGCCTAGAGAAGAATTAAACAAATATATCTAGATAGCTGCCAGCTTGAAGAGGGATGAGACCAATTGATGAAGAATAAGACTGTCAATGGTTACCAGCATAAATACACTCTGCTGCCTCTGGGGACCGAGATGCCATGCCTCAGAGTATTAGTTGCTGGCAGGGCTTCATCTTCATGAAAAAGCTCTTCCCTAATCCCCCCCGCTTGGAGCTTCCCAGTAGCATCTGGTTAGCCATTCTAGGGCTGAATGCTCTACCAGGCAGGACTTTGGACTTGGATTTAGCAAGCTGCTCCTTAATTTAGATGCTCATGCATAACATTCTCTCTCTCTCTGTCTAACATTGCACACTGTTTGTAAATTGATCATATGCAATATGTGTATCTGGCAGCTCTGTCCACCAAATGTAGGATACATGAAAGGAATTCAAGACTGGACACAGCCTTCATCCCTCTGAATGCAGTATTCTTGGGTGATACTATGTCAGCCTGATGGATAATACAAGAAGAATTAAATATCTGTAAATATTCGTTTCAAACTTTAGATGTGGTTCAGTTACTTGTCTTGAGGCATGAACTAGAGTGAAAATAGATATTAAATCAAATTAAAGCTTGGGAAATGGGAAATGGGATATCAGTGAACAAAATACATGCCCCCAATAGGAAGAAGCTCAAAGTTGCCCCAAATAGGTGTTATTTGTGCTATTTTGTTTTAATATGCACGAATGGCAAGCAGGCCTATTTAAATAACGCAGCAGAATTTCCACAGTCGTGTTAACATCATTTAGTATCACAGGGAGAGAAAGAAATGAACAGAGAGCGAGAAAGAGAGGCTTGAAAGTCTTTCAATCTGATGATCAGAAGCAAAACTATTCTATATGTTCAGCCCTCCATCAGAATATATAGGACTGCAGAAATCAATAAACATTGTGGAATGAAGTCAGGAGGCCCATATAACAAGCTATTTTTCAGAACTATGCAACCCCCAAACTGTGGAAAACACAGAGGTAAATGTAAAGAGTATATATACAGGTTCCAGTAAGATATATGCAGGAAGTTACATGTTCAGAAAGAATAAATACAGTAGGCTGATTTAACATTAAAAGCACAGAAGAATTTAAGAATGGCAATATATCATACAAAATGTCTGATCAACTGCAGCAGTTTAGCCAAATGATTTAACCCAGGTCCTCCTGATAATCAACTAGACATTTGCAAAAACCTACAAATGCCCACAAACACATGATTGTTTCCAGCAGACAATATTGAGTAGTGTTCTGCCACAGGTAGCCATTTATAATGAATATCCATAATTGTACCACTCTCTAAAAAATTGTCTACTTCCCTAAAAAGTCATCCAGTTTGGCCCTCATTGGCTACATCTTGAAGAAGCAAATTTCATAACACCACAAGTCCCAAAGGTGCTTTTTCAAGAGGCAACTGGACTTTCTGGTTTTTCTTTGAAGATATTTCGCTTCTCATCCAAGAAGCTTCTTGGATGAGAAATGAAATGTTCTTCAAAGAAAAACCAGAAAGTCCAGTTGCCTCTTGAAAAAGAACATTTAGGACAACCATGACCTGGATGACTAAGGATCTCCGTGGACATAAGACCACAAGTTCTCAGATGTTCTAGAAGGTCTGATCCTATTATAATGTATACATACTTACATAATTATTCACATGAAAGTTTGCGTGCACACACACACATGCAGACACATATAGAGAGATGAGGACATATTCATGCATTCATGCAATAATATTGAGAGTTCAGCAAGAAGTTTGGCAGATTTGCACCATTTCTCGATCCTGCTTCAAATGTCAGGACAGATCTGTTCAGTGTTCAGAAGAACTGAAAAAGAGTGCCAGTTCTCTTCTACCGTGTTTTACAATTGCAAATTTCAGAAACCCAAAACCAAAGCCATAAATTTGAAACCCAATTCCCTGAAAGAAGGAGGAAATAAAGCATGCCTGATCATTTGTTTATCTCTGAATTATCAGAACGCCCCACCTACATGAGGGGGTAAAGCAGTGACTCTCTTTTAAAAACAGGGGCAAAGAGTTACAGTAGTTGCTCAAGGCCATTGATGTAATGATGTTTAAATCTTTCATGATAAAAAAAAGTATTTTAGTTTTGTTATTGTGTTTTTTTTAAAAAAAAAGGCTGCAAACATCTGTTTTTACGTTACATCAAGATGCTTTGTTCTTTACAATAGAGAAAACAGCTTTTGCATATAATCTCTGCTCGTCTTTCCCAGTACTGCATGTATTGACAGCACTAACCCTCCAAAGACATTTTTCAGATTTATCAGAAGATGCAGACAATGAAACTTTTGCATGCAAAAAGGGAGCTCTATACTAAGAGAACTCTATTTTTCTGCCCAATTCTTACAAGGATAGAAATCACCTCTGTCCCAATACACATGTAAGAATATCAAAAAGAAACTGCGTGAGACCATTCTTAGTTGATCTTCACCAGACGTTAATTAAATGTCACAAGTTTGTTTGTCCAAAACAAACAAAAAAGAAAGTGGGAGGAAATTGCCGATTAGTCAAAACAACATGGCAATAAAAAAAGCAAATTTTATTTAATAAATATAATGTAAATCGCTTTATTTGACCTTATGTTCACAAAATAATTTTATTATATGTATGAAAGCAGCTTACAGGCAATAGAATTATGAAAACATTCACAATACTTGAGTAACACAGACCTGATTTAGGAAGTATATTTTTGTAGACCTAATTTATCTCTTACATTTCTCCTTTTCAGACCACATGTCTCAACGAATCTTGCATTTTGTTCCAAAATCTGAAGGGGTTCTGCTATCATTCAATCATCATCACCATCTTGTTTGTATATTACTTTCATAGCTTTAACATTCATTGTTTTTATTTAATATGATTAAGGGACTGTGGGAGGAATTTTGGTTTCGAGAGAGCAAAAAGAAAACAAATCTTGGCCACTCTAGGAACTTGCAAGAAAGTGAGGAGCAGTTTTGTTGTTCTTTTCATTTTGTGAGAATCCAAAATCAGAATGAGAAACTATTTTCTATGTAAGAAGCAGAGAAATATTTGTGGTTAGATCATCTACTCTCCAATTGTGAAAGGGAGTAATTATTCTCCCCCCCCCACCCCTGCCCAAAAACAAATTTGAAAGAAGAGAAATCTAAGAGGATTCATTCATCTTCAAAATAGCAAATATGAGTGATTTTTTTTTTATTTCTTAGCTCATCACATCTTTAAATTGGTGTTCATTTTCCAGTGGTATTCCTCTTAGATCAGTATGTTATCTACAGCTTCACATGCTGACATTCAAGCAAAGTCAACACAGACTGAAGCTTGAAAATAAAACTACAGCTATGAATTTTGTTTCTAGAAGGTCAAAGTCTGTATAATTTATCGTTCAAGTGATTTTGATCTTCTGTTTCAGAAAGAACCCGCAAAACACCTCTCTCTCTCTCTCTTTTTGTGCAGCAAAAGGTACTGGAGATTTATCCCCTTTGCTGCATTGGGAACAGCTACAAGTTCTAAAGTTAGCTAGACAAAGCTAACTCTGAATTTTGTAAATTCTCCCTTTTTTTCTTCTTCATAAAGTGCTGACTAGTAAACAGATCAAAAATGCAATGAATAACACCATACATACAGATATCCTATTTTTTCGACATATATTAAAATAAGATAAAGTCATGTTTGTTTAAACATATGAAAAAATACCCATTTAAATAATAAATAAAGAAAGCCAATATTGACACATAATCTTCCTACTATTAAAAATATCCCATTCTTATTATAAGGCTGTATTGATGTTCAAAATTGTTTTAAAAGGCATCCACCTAATCTGGCAAATTATCAAATTTTTCTTGCAATGTATAAACACCCACAAATGACTATGCAAGTCAAATGGGAATCTCATATAAATCTATTACATTTTATTCACACAGAGAAGTATAATTAGTTTCCCCAGGTCTGTTTCTGCAAACATGTATCCACTTAAAACTCTTTTTTTTCCTTTTTTTTTTTTTTTTGCAGCTACACTGTACCTACATATTTGATTCATTTCCATTCAAGATGAACAACATTGAACAATCTTTAAATACAATGTATGAAAGGTGGAATTCTTTTTAAAATTTTATGTTTTTGTCAAACAGCAGCTGATTAAGCTCTGGATTTTTATGTGATGGCTTTGATTCTCACAATAGCACACTGTTCTTACTAAAAACAGACAAAAAAAAGTTGAAAATCTTTCTCGATTGATCACTTTTTTTTTTTTTTAGATGAGTCAACTTTACCCCTCAGGTTTTATGCTGGCCATTTTGTGTGATTGGATTGATCTTTTCCAAAGACACATCAGCCTCGAAATCCAAAATACCTGATAGGGTTGGAGAAATTTTTTCCAGGGTTTTAGAGAATACCCCTTCGTCTTCTTTTTTCAACATGTCTTCTTCCGGGCAGAGAACCGAATGGGGAATCAAATAGACAAAATTGCACTCTTTGGGGCTGGACCCTCTTGGCTCAAGCTGACTCGAAAAACCCATGCCCCCATTATTGTTGATACTAACTGTCTCTATCGCATTAATGGAGAAAGGACAGAGTCTATAGCAGCCAAGAAGAGTGGAAAATGCCTTGCGGAAATCTGCATTGAAGGCATAAATGATCGGGTTCAAGGAAGAATTGGCCCATCCGAACCAAACAAAAACGTCGAAAGTGGCAGAACTTATACAAAATGGCTCTGCTCCCTGGGATGAGATACTGGGCTCACAAAAGGGCACCATGCAGTTCAGGATGAAGAAGGGTAGCCAACAGCATACAAACACTCCCATGATCACTGACAAAGTCTTTAAAACTTTAGTCTCTCTCTTGAAGGACATTTTGAAGGAGCTTTCTGGATGCTGGCCATCCATACTGTTCCTGTTGCCAGCAGTGGTTTGACAGTTCTTAGCATGCACGGCTGCTCGTTCCAAGGCTGATATACGCCGTATTTGCTTTTGAGCAATCCTATATATTCTCGTATAGGTGACTATCATGATGGCCACTGGGATGTAAAAACTAATAAGAGAGGAAGAGATGGCATACATCCTGTTCAAACTGGAATCACAGTTGTCCATAGCCACACCTTGAAAACTGGCATTTAAGTCTAAAAAGCTTGTGGTTTTAGCTTTGTGCCAGTTCAGTTGTACAGGGATGAAGGAAATCAACACGGACAAGGTCCACGCCACACTGATCATGACAAAAGCTGCCCTGGGGGTCATTTTCCTCTCATACCTAAACGGGCTGGAGATGGCCCAATATCTGTCCACGCTAATGACACACAAATTTAAGATGGAGGCCGTGGAACACATGATGTCGAATGCCACCCAGATGTTACAGAATGATCCAAAAGGCCAGAATCCAGCTATCTCGGCCACAGCTTTCCAGGGCATGACCAAGACGGCAACTAAAAGATCTGAGACCGCCAAAGAGATCACAAAGAAGTTGGTCACCTTGGACCTCAGGTGGCGAAACCTAATGACAGCTGCGCAGACCAGGGTGTTGCCTAGGAGAGTGGTGAGGATCAGCAAGGAGAGGAAGCATCCGGTGAGGATTCGGAAGTAGGAATCTCTTTTCACAAGCAACCCTTCCCCGTCCATAGTGGTGTTGTTCCAAATCATCTTTCCTTCTCAGGCAAAATCATGTCACAGGCCTGGTAGGGGCTACAGCTCCTCGTGTTCCCACAGAGCTTAGAATTTAATTGCTCAGAACCAGGCAGGCACCCTAAGATTCGTGCTCAAGTCTCCGGTCTTGGGAGGATCCCTTTGCTTTCTCTCTCTCTCTCTTTCTCTCTCAAAAAAAAACTTTAAAAAAACAAAAACACACAAATAATCCATCACAAGTATCTGAACTTGTTGATCACATCGGGGCTTACCCTCCCTCCCCACCTACCCCTCTCTCTGCCTTTTTTAAAAAAAAACAATCTTCTTTTAAACATTAGCCAAAAATAGAAAACTCTTAGCAGGAACAGGCCAGCGGGAGACAAATCCTCAGAGAATTCTGTACAGAGCGTAATCACTTTTCAGCTTGCACTTTTTCTCACTTAAATAGATTAATGATTCTTTTAAGTAGCCCTTCTGCTCTAATGAAGTGTAACTCTTCAAGTGTTCTGGTTGCTGATACAATTTCTCGTCCCTCTAATTGATGGACATCTTAAACCCACCTCAGCCTTCATATCTTTCTGCTCTGAAATTAAAACATCAGTTCTGCCTTTATACGTAGCCTCGGGACTCAGTTCTTTTCATTGTTCCAAACAGTTTAATAAAGATTCATCGTCCTAGAGGCAAAGAAAATAAATTTACATTTTAAAACATTCAAAAGGTTTATAGAAGGATCATAGTTTTGCATAAAGAAGAAATTCTCCATCCTACCTTTAGGACTTCTGACGCTCATGTCTAATCCAGGGAAACACTTTTTTTTCTTTCTTTCAACTTTATATTTAGGATTTGAATTGTGTAGCAAGACAATGGGTTACAATCACAGCAAGCGAATGCATTGCTTTGGGAATAATATCCTGGTGGAAGAATGCTAAGCAGGCATTGATTTTTTTAGCAAAAGCCACCAGCCTGAACTTTGAGGACTCTTCTGAATTAGCCTTCTCAGGACGTGGACAAGCTCCTTCAATTCCAGCCAGCCCTTATGATTCATGTGCAAACTCTATGCATCAAAGCAGTCCCGTCTGGATGTTCATCACCCAAGTCACGCTTTGTACATCCTGTTGAAATGCCCCATCAGGATGAAATCATCCCAAGCAAAGACATGATATTTCCAGTTTTCTGGCAAAGGTCTTGAAAAGTGCTGATGGTCTTTTAGTTTTCATTGGAAGAATGACAGAGAAGAGTAACGACCAATCCAGAGTTCAGGTCCCTTTAGACCTGGATGTTTCAGCTATAGCCCATTCATTGCTCCTCAAACATTAGGTGTAACTGTTAATGGTTCCTTTTCCTTCAAATGCATCCAAATAGGGTAGTTTCCTCAGATTCCTCTGTGCTCTAACCTTAAACAGGCATCTATGAACCCGTAAGTTTTCTCTTCATCTCGCCAAGCCGACAGTCCTGGAAGTATTGGCTTCATTTTGCCTGGAGTGATAGAGAGCAACATAACCCGGCATGGAAAGATTTGTTTGCTTGAGGTCTCTTTTCTAAATCTTAGAGGAAGGACATCCAGGTATGAATAACATTAAAAAGCAATATGCACTTAGGTTTCCTGACCTTAAAATCAAGCATCTTCTCTTGCAGGAAGCTATCTTTCTCTCTTTTTCTTCTATAGCACAGGACAAATACACTGTTCTCCCTAGGTGTGAAGGAACAATGGAAAATTAAATACCACAATATTCAAAAATTTGAATATGCCATCCTGATTTTAACTCCCCACTGCCACTGAGGTTGCATAGTGGCACACAAGATCCTGCTCGCCTTTCTAAATAGTCAAGGTATATAGATTTATCCTCCAGTCATAAACAAATGGACAAATATAATCCCAAGCGATCTTTAAAATTACTCAGCCGGTTGTATCAGGCATCCAATTTTCCAAGCTATTTATGCAGACTCTAGGTATAATTGAGCTTACATGGGTGTAAAGGCTTAAGGATGCCTAAAATAGGCTCATCCTCCAGAACGTATGAATTTTTGTTCTTTTAGGTCATGATTTATGGGGGGGGGGGAATCAAAATGCTCTACTACCGACATATAGTCAAGCCAAAGAACCTGCCTGCTTATGAACCCCAAACCAGCTGCCATAAACAAAGACCATGCATAACTCGAGTTGATACGAAGGGCTGAGGCATGAACTTACCAAATAGAGAAGTTGTTTGTGAGGGTGGGCCATTCCCGAGTGCTGATGGTACAAACTCCCAGCTGAAAGAACAAGACTCACTTCATCTTTTTGGCTGCGGTTTATTTCTGGTTCTCTTCTTTCCTCTCTCTCCCTCCCTCCCCTCCCCTTCTCTCTGCACTCCACAGCAAGGCACATTCACTTTCTCTTTATATGATTCATTGTGTTGTTCCCCAACTTCAGCAACTCGGATTTCACTGTGAAGCTAGCTCCCTCTTCTGGTAAAAATGAGATAGGCATACCCAACAGGAACGGAATTATTCCCCATTATCATCATTACAGTCATCCCCATCATGCTGTTGTGTTCCTGGGAAGGGGAGGGAGAAGGGAAGAAGGGAAGGGAAAACAGAGTTATTGGGGTGTTAGAATATTTCCTTCTCACAGTAAATTGAAAGCTCTGGGACAGGAGACAGTAACAGAAGAGTGACTTTGGGAGTGTCTGGTCAGCATAGGCTCTGAGTGGCATCAGGCAGAACCTCCATCAGAGCAACTCTGTTTGAATTCTGACAAACTCCCAGAAATAATATATTTCACCCTTGAATTGGGAATTTTTTTGGGACTCATTCGCTTAAATACATTCGCTTAATAAATAGATCATCTGTTGCACGGCAGTTTGTTCTATTTTATCTTTAAACAGAATTCTACCTTTCGTCCAAGCCATATTGTAGCTACCTTCTGCTTTAAAAAAATGGTTTGCTAAATGACATCAGAGTTTGCTAAGAAATATAGATTGAAAGCCTGTTTTGCTCTTTACACTGAATTCAGAATTGCAATGAAACAATTCCCAGTCTCTAGTGGCCGGCATTGGAAAATACTACTATCATTGTGTGCTGGATAAGATCCAGGGTCAAAACAAACAAAAAAAATATATTAAAGAGGAATGAACTGCTTCTTGCCTGTGAGTAGGAGCTGTCTCAGAAAATAACAATCTTTTTTGGAAAACGTCCTTAGCCACTAGAAAATCTGCTATTCCAAGGCAACACTGTAACCTGTCAAAAGCCTTGGGCTTGGTTTCTGAGCTGTCCGTATGGTTGCCACTGAACTGTAAATTCTAATGTAAACAAAGGGGAACATTGTGAAGCATAAGACGTAGGTGATTAATTTAATTATATTTTGACCTGGCCCTCTCCATCCTTTTGGCATGCAGCCCAAGCACATTCCTGAGCATAGAATTGAAAATTGCTGTGCTTTTTTGCAGTAACCCTTATTTCCTTCCTTCCTTCCTTCCTTCCTTCCTTCCTTCCTTCCTTCCTTCCTTCCTTCTACCTTCCTTCCTTCCTTCCTTCCTTCCTTCCCTTAATAACCAGGTTACTAACTTATCAACTGTAGTGATTCACTTAACAACTATAGCAAGAAAGGTCACAAAATGGGGCAAAATTTACTTAACACATGTGTCACTTAACAACAAAAAATTTGGACTCAGTTGTGGTCATATGTCAAATACTACCTGTAGTCAATATTTGGCCTGAACGAAGTGCAGTTTGGAGCCAAAAAAAAGCAATACATTCATTATAGGGCGTGTCAAATTTTCCAACTTTCCATTTCCAAACATTAGGGGTGCTAAAAAGTTGTGACATGCCTTTGCCTGGGAGATTGTAGAGATATTTTGGTTACTTTAATATAATTTAGGTGTGCTTGGTAAGTACTGTATTTTTTGGACTATAAGAAATGTGGAAATGTCTGTGCGTCTTATAGAGCGAATGTTGCCAAAGCCCCACCCACCCGTCGGCTCCCACCCTTCAGTCTCTGCCTCCCAGCAATTTGCCTTCTTGCAGCAAACAGCAAACAGCCTGGTCAGCTTCAGCACAAGCTGATTTAGCACAAGCAGCTGATTGGCGGTTGGATCAGCCTCCCGGAATACTGACAATCAGCTGTTCCAGGCTGCGGGGATTGCTGTTGCTGCTTATTGCTGCTTGTGCCCCATTTTTGGCCTCCGTGCACCCCATTTTTGGCCTCCGCATGTCCCGTTTTTGGCCTCTGCACATCCCGTGTTCGGCCTGTTCCAGGTGGCAATAGATGGCGGCAAAGACAATCCCCGCCGCCTGAAATAGCTGATCATCAGTATTCTAGTAGGCCAATCTAACCACCAATCAGTTGCTCGTGCTAAATCAGGATGTGCTGAAGCTGACCAGGCTGTTTGCTGTTTGCTGCAAGGAGGCAAATTGCTGGGAGGCAGAGGCAGATTTTTTTTCCTGTTTTCCTCCCCAAAGGTTAGGTGCATCTTAAAGTCCAGAGCATCTTATAGTCCAAGCAATACGGTAATTACATAAATATCATAACTTTTCAATCTTTTGTTTGTTTCATTTTGTGCTCTGCCATGCTCATCATTTATTCATCACAAAGTATGTGCTCTTTAAGCATGGCAAAATAGCTATTGAAATATATGTCTGTGTTGGTGTAACAAGCGCCAGCAGAATTTATAACTAAAAACTTACAATAAGTCAGAAGAAATTATGAAGAGAGGTTGTCCTGCCAGAGGTTATTTTCTCCTTGGTGGTTCCTTGATTAGGATATTGTTTTCTGCTAGGATATTGTTTTGACAGTTTAATGGTATTGTTTTAGTATTGGTATTGTTTCCAGCAGAAAATATCCCAATCAAGGAACTTCCAAGGAGAAAACCACAACCCCACCAATATTGACAGGGCAAGCTACAGTATATAAACAGAGAATAAACCCCACACTGACTAACACTGATGATGTTACCTACTCAGATAACGAAACATCTGCAAGCAAACAAGCAAGCAGGCTCAGAGACCACCAACAACTCAATAGACTATGCCTCTACTTGGTTCATCGCAACCCAAGACCAACTGAGAAACATCAGAAAAATTTCTCCATAGAGTTTCAATCCCTGCACCATAGGCTCTATACTATCAATAAAACACTTTGTGCATTTCGTAGTCAGATAATAAGATTGAAGTTTTTAAAACCCCACTGTTATTATTTAAGGTATTTCAAAGTTAGAGGAATGTGCCAGGTTGATGGAACGCTGGGAATCATTTAGCCCCATCTCAAGATGGAACTCCTGAATGCATTCTTGCCCTCTTGAGGGGACTTAAATCCACTGCAAGGTTGCACAACTTTGTTGAGGTCCGGGGTGGGGGAGGCGGAGGACACTATGTTTCACCTCTGAGGAGTGATTTAAGAGTTAGTATCCCCAAAGTGACAAAAACTAAATTTGATTTAATATGATTTTCATTTAAATTAAGCTCAAATTCAATTCAGATAATGTGGTTAGTACAATTACCCATGAGTCACTTGTTTAATAATGTTACATTAAAAATTGCAAGCCTTTGGAGGGGGCGTATGCAATCCTGAAGCTTTAGCTTGTTCGTCTCTCTGTTTGTTCAAGGGTTGGTAATTTTCATTTAAACTGCCAAAGCCTCTTTGGCAGTAATAGAGGCTAAATGAAAAATGGTTGTATGAAAAGTAGACACAGGGTAAACTTTTCTCACTGCCATCTCATTAAGATCTAGAAGGCCAAACTACAGCTGATTCTGACAGAGGAAATATGTATGTTTCTGCTATACAAGAAGACACCACAGGAAAAACCAAAGCTTAATTTATTTTGACTGAGCTACTTTTATAAAGATCAAAACCAAACCTACCAGAAAATTATGAATAATCAAAACAAGTGCTTACATAAAGGCTTTAAAGATAGCATCATTGCTGAACAAGAAAATTTCATTATTAGATTTTCAAATATATAGCAACTAACATATCGCTTTTAAAAAAAACAAAACTTGTTTTGTAAATAAAAGAAGGGAGAAAGTGTCATCAAATTAAAAAATACTGCTTCCTGATCAAATCTCTGGCTGCATCCTTTCTTAAATCATCATAATGCTAATAATACTCTATATTGTGTTATTATTGTTTATTATTATGGTTTATTGCACAGTCATCCAGATGTTTAGACTGGATTTGGCATTTTTATTCACCTATTGGATCCTTCCCAAGAATCTGGGATAGGCAGATCTTGTTGTTTGATGGTATTAAAGGTATTTTTGCAGGATGTAAGCTGTGCGAAGTAATCAGTTAAGTAATCAGTAAATCAGTTGGATAAAATTTTATTAGGCCCCAATGAGAAATTAATAACCAAAATTTATAATTTTCTATTGGAATATAAACTAGCAGAGGAAGTAGTTAAAGAGAATATGATCACATGGGCGACGAATTTTGGGTATGCAATAGAATTAAATAAGTGGGAAAATTTGTGGAAAAATATTAATAAATTAACATTATCTGTACCATACAAAGAAAATGCTTATAAATTGTTCTATAGGTGGCATCTACCACCGGCGCGAATTTCTAAAATGTTTCCTGGCACATCTCCACTCTGTTGGAAATGTAAAGCGCATAAAGGGACATATTATCATATATGGTGGTCATGTTCCAAAGCTAAAAAATTCTGGAACAATATAAAAATGCAACTAGAACAAATAATAACTCAAAAGGTGCCATTAAAGCCAGAAACTTATTTATTAGGAATACCTACAAGCAAATATGAAAAAGAAATAATATATTTAATAACACACATTTTGACTGCAGCAAGAATTATATACGCACAAAATTGGAAACAAGAAGAGGTCCCGACTCAAGAGAAATTAATATCCAAAATTATGGAATGCGCTGAGATGGATAAACTTACCAAGGAGATCCAAGCAAAAGAAGAATCTGAATATTATTTAGTCTGGCAAAAATGGTATAAATGGTTAGAGCGAAGTGAAAAAAGAAGAAAAGAAGAAAGAAAGAGAAATTGAATAAAAGAAAAGATTCAATAGAGTAAAATAAAGTTTTAAATCAAATGAAATTTAAGAAAGAGACACGAGATATCAATAAAATAATATCATTATATAAGGTGAGAGAAATATTGTATATTGAAGAATATAGGATATTGATATTGTAACAATTCAGATATTATAGGTAGATGTTATAAAGATGATGCTTGTTGTAAATTGTTTTACTTGCATTTATAAATGTATTATGTGGTTTCTTAAATTAATAAAAATTAAAAAAAAAAAAAAGCTGTATTTTCAAATTGACTGATGGTGATATTGTCAATGCCAGTGGTGTTAAAGTAGAGCTTCAGATGTTTTCGGATTGCACCTAAGGCACCTATTAAAATTGGTACTATCTTTGCTTTCTTTTGCCACATTCATTCTTATTTGCAGGTCTTTGTATTTTGTGATCCCCCCCCCCGTTCTTTCTCTTCTGTTCTGCTACCTCCAGTTACTGCAATGTCCACCATCCAGACATTTTTGTCTTACAATTGTTAAATCTAGGGTGTTATGTGACAGGTGCTTGTCTGTTTGAATTCTGAAGTCCCAGAGCACTTTTACCGTCTTCATTTTCTATTACTTTGTCTATCTTGTGGTTACTAATTGCAGGTAAATAGTATTTCTTGCAGATATTCCAATGTCCCATTGTTGCTACTTTGTCATGTCATTGTTTGTAGTCAATCTGTGGAAACGTGCAGCAGCTAACTAGATGGTCAACTGTTTCTCCAGCTTCTTTGCAGAGGTGGCTCTTGCTGTCTGTTGCTGTCTTCTCAAGTCTGGTTTTGTATGCATTTGTTCTTAAGGCTTGGTCTTGTATAGCCAGAATTAGCCCTTCTGTGTCTTTCTTCAATTTTCCTGCTTTTAGTCATTGCCAGGTCTTTTTATTTATTTATTTATTTATCTGCCGCCCTTCTCCGGAGACTCAGGGCGGCTTACAATGCGTTAAGCAATAGCCTTCATACTTTTGTATATTTTATACAAAGTCAGTTTATTGCCCCCACAAACCGGATCCTCATTTTACCTACCTTAGAAAGGATGGAAGGCTGAGTCAACCTTGAGCCTGGTGAGATTTGAACTCGCAGTAATTGCAGGCAGCTGGAAGCTAAATACTACCTTTAACAGTAGCATTAGTCTGCTGCGCCACTCAGGCTCTTATCTGTTAACCTGCTTTTTTTTTAATACTTTGCCTTGCCATGTCCCTTTTCTGTTCTTTATTTGATATTTCATGTAGGCCATGGCCTCTTACATACTCAGTCAGCCTTCATGGTATACTAGCTTCAGTGCATCTTCTTCGTTAACCTTCAGATATTCTTCCAATGCTCTTTTTTCTTCTTCAACTAGCTGGCCTATTTGCAATATTCCATGCCCACCTGTTTTCCTTAGTAAATAGAATCTGTCAATATTGCTGTGTGGATTAAGGGCATGATTCACTGTCAGTATTTTTCTCTTCTTCCTATTCTGAACTTTTAGTTCTGCTTGAGTCCAGTCTACTATTCCAATTGAGTTGTCTAATAACTGGAATTGCTCAAGGGTTAATTGCCTTAATGTTTTTTTTTCTACACTGACTTCAAGATCTTTTCCACTCTCTTGATGTATTCACTTCTAACCTTCTTCTTGACTTCAGTGTGCTTGATCTTATCAGCTTGAAGGATGCTCAGGTATTTGTAGCAAATCATTGTCATCCAGATTCTTAATGTTATTTCCATAGGGCATCTTGATACCTTCAGTTTTCATTATTTTTCCCTGTTGATAGTGAGAGTGGCACATTTGTTCAGTCCAAGCTCCATTGCACTATTTTGGCTGTATATATGGACAATGTTGAGGGGTGATCCTATTTCAGACAGTGTTTTTCCATACAGCTTTAGATCATCCATGAAAAAGAGCTGGAATAGCATGGCAGATGTTTTTAATATTTGATAGTCATGGCCTGATTTGTTCAGTAGTCTTGATAGAGAAATAAGTGCAACATCAAACAATAGTAGTGATACTGAATTTCCTTGAAAGATTCATTTTTTGATATTAACCTCTCCCAGTCTACCACCATTGACTACCATCCGTGTCCTCCATTGCACCATTAATCTTTGCACAAAACTTCTGAAGTTCCTACTGACTCCTGTTATTTATAGGCTTTATTATCCAGTCATGTGGCATGGAGTTAAATGACTTCTTGTAATCAATCTGTATTACATTTAAGTTGGTCTTCCATTTCTTGCAATTTTCCAGAATCATCTTGTCAATTGGGAGCTGATCTTTTGTTCATCTAATATTTGGGCCATTTCCTTTTGTGCTCAGGTGGAAAAAGCTTATTTTCAGTTAGAAGGTGTTAGGTTGCATCAGCTATCACACTAGTTAGCCATTTGAAAGTTGTTGGTAAGCAGGTAATTGGCTTGTAGTTGCTGCCCATTTCATTGGATCATTCATTATCAGGTAGATTTTGTCAGATGTTAACCAAATTTCAATTTCATCTCCTTGGTGAAAATTGAATGTTGTTCAACTGCTTGGCAAGGAATGAATATAGTCAGATGTTTCAAACAAAAACCATGCAGTTTATCTTCACCTAGTGCTGACCAACTCTTGATCTTCCTTACCCTTTTCTCCACCATTTCTGCTTATTAGTATTACATATACAGTAATGTAAGTTAATTGTTTTTGTTGGTTTTAATCTTACATTTGTTGCCAGAAGTGCAACTGTGAGATAGACAGAGAGATAGGTGCTATGCAGGGATGGGTTCTACTTACCCTTATTACCAGTTTGTGGCAGGGCCATGTGCATGCACTTGCTTCGCTCATGCACGCACACTCTTCTGCGTATGCATAGAAGCATTTTAGTGACGTTGGGGTCGGTTGGCGGAGCCTCCCACCAGTTTTACTACTGGTTCTATAGAACCGGTGCGAACCGGGGGCAACCCACTACTGGTGCTATGCTAAAAATCTATGGTGTACTGTTGAATAGTACAATTTAATTTGTTAATTTCAATGGAAGCAAAATTTACATATCTATTGTAATATAAACCTAGGTGGGGGGACCCTTTGGTTTTCTTTTTTTATATTTTCTTAGATTTCATGTATTTATGTCTTATACTGTTTTATATTGTGTTGCATTTTTTCATTTTTTTTTAAAGTTTATAAATATATTATAGCAGTAAACAAATTGGGTAAAAGAAACAGTACACCAAAGTCAAAACATGTGTTTTTACCATTTCTGTTTTAATTTGCTGAAATGTACTTGTATCCTCTTCATGCAGAAAATTGCTCTGCCTGAACATTCAGCCTGGGAATCCATTTGGCTTCAAAAGGACAATTCAATTATTCAGTTCAAGGCTCAGATAGCAGCATCCAGCCGATGCTCCCTGATCTCAAAACTAAATAAGTCAGACCTGATTAATAGTTTGATGGGATGCCACCAGAAACCTTTTTGCTCTAAGCTAGACTGGGAAGACAAATATAGATTCGAGTAGAAGTCAATGACAAGCTACTTCCATATTTTTGTCATCACATGGATGCATTCATATAACCATCAGGAGTCAAGCTCAGTTTGAAAGTATCTTCACCTCCACCTTTTAAGAGGGAGATTTGAATGTAATAAAAAAGGAACATGAAAGGAAGATAAAGCCCAGTAACACCAATCTGCTATAATTGCTATAAGCACTTTTGGCACAATATATTCGATCCTGTCTACCATTTCCTATCTTTATCTTTCCCAGTCTGTGGCTTTTCATTTCATTGGGGAGCCCAAAGACAAGACCCATGGCTTCTAATTTACATGTACCATTTGTTTAATATGTATTCTCTGTGGTAGAAATAATTAATGGCAATAAGTGATTATACTAATATTCTTGCAAACAAATTACTGAAAGGCTTTGACTTCATTTTTCTCCTGCCAAGGGGATTGCTAACAAACTTTCATTGCAGAGTGCATGCATCAATATGAATTATTCAATAAAAGGTCAAGTTCCTTTAAAGAATATCATGCTGGTTCAAGAGGATTAATTATCAAAAATGAGATTGAATAAAAACAGCAAGGGAACAGGGATAATTCATAAGAATTAAACTATTCTGAGGCATTATTCATCTCCTGTTGATTATATGGATTATAAATATGCATTGCTTCAGAAACAAAACTTTTCATTGATTAAAGTTCTGTCCTATTGAATTGTGTGGACCTGTGGTTTTGCATGCATAACTTGGAACACCTCAAAATATATTAGATATTACAATACATGCAGTTGGTGGGGAAAGGGTCACATACCTCCATCTTCATCATATGCTCAGAATAATTATAAGCCTGCCATCTAAAGAAATGCATACATACAGTATATACACACAAAATTCTTTCAATATAGCTGGGTACTTTTCCACTTCGGCTATGCAGAATTGGCAACAGAGTGCCACAAATAAATCTTAACCTATGTACACTCTGGACTGTCAAAATAAGGTCAGTACTACTGTTAGGCACAATATGGCTAGCAACTAAGGTGTAAAATGCAAAGGAGCATTTATCTGGTTACCAACTCCAAATGTGTCACAGCGCCTTGGAGGAAGACCTTGACCAAGCAAAGGACCTCTTGTATGCTCGTTCATTGCTTCACCTCCCTGTTGGGTATTGTTGTCATGATTCAACAATCTGCATTTTATAGACGTCATAGACAGACAGACAAAAGACTTTACAGACTTCAAAAGATCAACTTGCAGGTGTCAGACAGACGATGAGCGAATAGTCAAGAAATGTTGGTGAACAGAAAGAGGTAGCTTCAAGTGAAGTGTCAGCTATTGCCTCATTGCTAGTGAGAACTGTTAGTTTCATCTGCTTTTGTATATAGATCACCTTATAGTTCTTGTGAGCAGCAATTTTTCCTGATCTACCAGTGTTTTTGCATGGAATGGTAGGGAAGTTTTTTTCATTCTTCCTCTCAGAAAAGAGAGAATGCTCTTCAGATAGGAGATCTGAACAGGATTCTAAATTTACTGCTTTGTGATTAGTTAGCTTTTATGATGGTAGATTAGTAAATATACAACAGAAGCTCTCAATTGGAGTCGAGCAACAGTAATATCAAGTTTGAGAGCCACTTTGGTATGATAGTTAAGGCACCAGAATAGAAACCAGGAGACTATAAATTCTAATCCTGCCTTTGGCACAAAGCCAGCTGAGAGACCTTGGCCCATACACTCTTTCTCACCCCTAGGAAGGAGGCAAAGGCAAATCACTTCCAAAATCTTGCCAAGAAATTTGCAGAGACTAGTCCAGGCAATGACCAGGAGTGACTTGAAGGCACTCAAGCAAACACACATCAAGTTTAGCCTCCAAACAAACCAGCAGCATATGTACTTATTACTGCAATTTTATAATAGTTTCTGATTTGAAATTCCTCAGCCACCAGTCCTTGATATATTGGTCTGCTTCTTTTTGCATTTGAGTGCTTAATATTAAGGGTTGATCCTGGTTCTGTATGGAGCTATAATTCTGAGCTTTCAAAATTTTGAAAATAATCCAACATAAATTTAATTGTTTCTCCCTCCCTCTCTCTTTCTCTCTCTCCCCCCCTCTCTCCCCCTCTCCTTCCTCCTTCCCTCTCTTTCCTGTTCCTGTGTGGGGAACATTACTTTCATGGTTAGATGAATATCAGACAAGCATAATGCAATAAAAGACATTAATACATGTACAGCAGAAGCTCTCAAATGGAATCAGGGAATAGTAATATCAAGTTTAAACTACATTAAACAGACTACACGAGGCAAAATTAAGGATAAATGCAGTTAAATTATTCAAAGTGAGAAAAAAAGTAGCATGTTTGCAACTGGGTTTCTCCCAATGTAGATTAGGTTCCAGAGGAAGTGGCCTTATATTGTAATGGGTTGTTTATTTCCTGAAAAATAAGGAGAACATTGGGTGCATAAAATTCAGATTAAACTGCAAATAAGAATGGAAGACCAATTAGATTCATATCTTCAAAACCTTCCATGGAAATGTTTTTCTCAAAAAATATTTGGGGAAAAAATTGTTAATGTAAAGTATTTGCAGGACCTTCAGTCAGCTTCACATTTAGTTTAGGATACAGCTACCTAATAGCATCATTTGCATAATAATATTACTGTGGACATGTTGTAATTCTGGCAATTTTGGGGTTTGTTGCCATTACAAATGAGGTCATACTTTTGTTCATCGCAGTAACATGCATGTATGCTGAGGTAAAATATTTACATTCTAAAATATCAAACTCATGGAATGACTTCTTTTTTTTAATAAAAATATCAAATCAATGTGTGAACAGTGTAGCACCTGGGTATCATACATTCTAATACAAATAAAAATAATCAATTTAATCATAATCCTTACATTCAATCTGCTTATGTATTTCTAATAATAATAATAATAATAATAATAATAATAATAATAATCTTTAGTCTATCATTGTTCAATTATTCCACATTTTCTGGTTATTACTTTCATTTTATAATATAAAAATGTATACACTAATATTCCCCTTTTTCTTATTTTTATCACTTATTCTAGCTTTTAATCATATCACCCTTTGTTAAGAGACTTTTTCTTTCTTTCTTATCTAACTTCTAATCATATCACCTACTTCAAAAAAGAAAAAAGAAAAAGGAGAAGAGAGAGAGAAAGGTAAAAACAACTCAGAACAACAACAGAAAAGAAAATTAATCCATCTATCATCTCTTGCCCACTTCAATACTTTAATTGCTATGCTTTAAAAGAAAGTTGGAAAAAAAGAAGAGAGAATGAAAGCAACAATATAAAAAGAAAAAAGAAATCATCTATCCATCATCCTTGCCCGCTTCAATACTTTAATTGCTATGCTTTTTTTTTTCTTGCCTCCCAAATTCCTCTCTTAAATCTTTACCTGCTTCTTGGATGTTTAATCTAGGTATTCCTCCCACCTCTACTCTCTTCCACTGCCTAATTTGTAACATTTCTACCCAGGCCCCTATCTTCCTTTCAAATATATCTTCCCACTCTCTTAATATATTTTTCCCCTGGTTTACTTCATCAATCATTATTATTTCCATTGTTGCCTCCTCTTTGTTTTCCTCTTTTATTCCTTCTGTTGACTCCTTTTTTCATGGACATCTTGGTCTTTACTCATCATCCCTCATATGGTATTTTCCATTTTTTCCATAATCTCCTTAAATCCTTTCTCCTGATGTCTTTTGTATTTTGAAAAGGTAAGTCCATCTCCTTCACAATTCCACTCATCTCTTCTTTATTAAGTATCTTTTGTTTTTATTTTTTTAAAATTTAAAATTTTAAGTTTTAAAATTGTTTCAATTTTTATCCAGCAGTTCAAGAACTATTTATTCAATCTTTAAGTTACCCTTCAAGGAGTGCACTAGTCCCAATTCTTTATGTCCCATAGGTTAACAATCAGTTCCATTTAAGTAGTCCCAGGTGTTATATTTGGGTCTCCAGTAATCCAGTAGTCATAGGGTTGTTAAAAGTAATCCAATAGAAATTTTCACACACCTTCATATAGATATTTCCAGACTTGTAATATAAACTTATTTCCAGACTTGTAATTTTCCCTTTTGTCAGCAGGTGGCACAATCAGCTTAAATTTCAATATCACCACATTTCCAGCATTCTTTTAGGTATAGAAGAATTATAAAAGCAGAATAAGTTTTGCAAATAAATGATTTCAGCATTTTAAAATGCCTTCCCAGTACCACGCCATCCCAGTTTAAGGGTTCAATTTTCTGTATATTTCAAAATTTCAAAGTTTATTATTTTCACTCCTGCACCCTTCACTTCTGGTCTGGTGGTTTCTCAGAATGCCTAGATGCTGCTTTGACAGATGATTCTGAGCAGATAATTCTAAATTGTTCCTTGGGGTTAAATTTAAAGTGAAAGAAAAATCCTCTCCCACAGTTCCACTCACTGTTCACCTACTTTGCTCCAGCACCAGTCTTAGATCGGCTGACCCAGCTTTGTGGTGGCCATCTTTAGGCTGCCTCTTCCTCTTGCCATGGCTGGGAGGGAGAAAGAACCCTGGGGCCAACAGGAGAGCTGTGACTCTTCTCGGCCTCTCTTTGCTTCACCACCCCTACAGGGCGGCTTTGGCTCCTCTTGGAGTCCACGAACTTGGAGAAGTCAGCACAGGGGACATGGAGACCCATTCCCTGTGTCTGTATCACCGCAACGTCCCTCAAGGAATTACTTCTAATGAATCCTATCTATCTATCTATCTATCTATCTATCTATCTATCTATCTATCATCTACCATCTATCTATGGTATCTAGCTACCTACATATCTACCTAGGTATAAAAAGTGGAAATATGTTAGAATACACACTACATATTTCCCATATTGCCTCAGATAATATGTTGTGGAACATTTATATTCTATTCTGTTGCATGCTGAATCTCTTAATTGCAATAGTCTTACTATTATTACTAGTATTATATTAACTGACCAAACATTGAAAACATTATCATAGAATTGCATGGGAACGATAGTCCTTTGGAGCCATCTTATGACAAAGCCATGAAGCTTATTAAGACAAAGATAGGAAGATGCTAAGCAACAGCCGGCAGGTTATATTGTCTTCTCAGTGATTCAAAGGAACCATATGTTGCTCAGTCTTTATTTAACTCATCCTTGACTTAAAGTACCATTGTAACTTTGAACAGTCACTAAATGAATGTTTGGACATGGAAGATTACCTGTTCTTCTTCCTGTGTATCTGAGTTACAGATACACAGAACAAGTAGTACTAGAGGTGTTTTATTGTCCTCAGAGCAACAGGGTAAATAGCAGTTTCTGATACAGAATGCAAGTAAAGACAAAATATTAAGTCCCTCTTCCGCATTATAACAATATTGTAAGAACATGTTAAGATTAATGCTTCTGTATTAAAGCTTATTGAGGTCCTAAAAAGTAAAAAGTAATTACAAGTACTCCTTGTTTAGTGACTGCCTCATTTAGTGAACATTTGCTGTTACCATGGTGAGGAAAAAGTAACTTTACGGCCATTCTTCACGTTTATTACCTTTGCAGATCTGTGAAGCAAAGGTGAACTGAAGTAAGACTTTAAGCACATTTGCCATTTCACTTAACAACTTTGCTTAATAACAAAATTTCTGGTCACTAAATGAGGACTACTTGTATTGCATTGCATTTCTGATCCATCTTCAGCAGCTATGTGAATATGCTAAGGAGAACAGGCCAGGCCTATGATGAAATGGGCTACTTTATAGTTCACAAAGCCAATCAGTTATTTGGAAATGTGTTATAATCTTTTGAATATAACTCTAGCCTTTCCTTCTTGATTTTGCTGTGAATATAAATTGACTTTTCCAGAAGCTTTCTTTAAAACTTCACTAATTCCATAGAGACTTCAATGTTTATCTCAATTTCCTGTTCCTTGTAGCACTTTTGCAATATCTCTTAAGCTGATAAGCTAACTCCATATTAATTTCCATGTATAACTTGGTATTTTCAAATCCGCTCCCAGGGTGATAATGAGCAAGCAACCCTTGGGATTATATCAGCATATCCTTAACATTAATTTGAAAGATGCTAAGCCAGAAGAAAGCACTCGAGATTGCTCATTTCTTAGTAGTGTAAATAATATGAATTTATCTTAGCTGACTCGTTTCATATTTTCCTCCATCTGTGACACTGAGGCTGTAATGTTATGTTCAGTGAATCTGAATGCAATGTAAATAACCTAAGAGTTGCATTGTGAAATCTTTCCAAAATGTTTTCCAGGCTCAAAATGTTTACAAGCAACTTGTGATCTACTAAAGGGCTTTGTGGATCAGAAAAGTAGAAAGGATTGTACCAAATTTGGTCTGATCAGTGACATTTGTTTTCAGGCAGCATAGACAAAATTTACTTACTTGGACCAATAATAGTTTGATTTGGAGGGGAAAAGGCTTCTTCTGTTTTAATTAGAATCTGCTCAAGATGAATCTGCTCAATCTTCAAATAGGAGATCTTTCTTCTGACATGATATATGTCATTTGCAGTATTTATTTATTTATATTTCACATTTCTTAACCGTCCATCCCCCTTGGAAGTGTGTGCATGTATGTATGAGTGTGTGTGTGTGTGTGTGTGTGTGTGTGTGTGTGTGTGTGTGTGTTTTCGTAGATTTTCACGGATACAGGTATGCAAGTATTGGCGTATTCTGGTCTTTTCCCATGTAAGATTGAGAGTATCTTGGCGATGTTTCGACAAGGTCCCACTCGTCTGAAGATGATGAGTGGGACCTCGTTGAAACATCACCAAGATACTCTCAATCTTACATGGGAAAAGACCAGAATACGCCAAGACTTGCATATATATATACTGTGTGTGTGTGTGTGTGTGTGTGTGTGTGTATATACACACACTTAATTAGTTTAATTATATATCAACTATAAAATTCTAAATTATCTAATAAAAATAAAAACAGCATAGAAACTGAAACGTACAAACTAACGTATGTGTATATGTATTATGAGTGGGTATGCGTGTGTGGGATGACTATTTTGATGTACCATCATTCTTCACATTTGCAGTGACTCTAAACGGAAAGGACAAAGCACTTTTAGACAATGTAGCTAAAGAATTACAGAAGTATTATCCCAACAATACAAGTTTCTGGCTGGGAAAAGTAAAGCACAATTTAATATTTATTTATCTTGCAGAATTGTTGAAGCTGCTGTAAAAACAACCAGTCATATAGTGCCGCTTAGAGGATAGTTTTATTAACTGCAAGCAAACCACAATTTAAAAAACCATTCCTTCATTGAAGGCATAGCCCATCTTTCTGTGTAAACAATGGAGTTTATAGCAATTAAAAATACAGATTATGAAATTATTCCTAATACAAATGAAACATTTGGAAACCAGCCCATAAGCTTGGAGAACAAACCTTCACCCTGATTATTCCTACTATTAAAATCAAGCAAAATTGAAGTATGTATCATTCAGATCAAAATAACTGGCAAAGAAATGGGTTTTTATCATTTTCCTAAAAGCTGGGAGAGTGAAGTCAACCTCATTTAATGAGGGTCATTCTGCAGCCTTGTTGGGGGGGGGGCATACCATAAAAATGTCTCTCCAGTGTATTGGACATGTAGAAACATGTTCAGAGGGCTTGTTTTGGTGATGCAGCTAACTGGGCAGATATGAAACGGGACTCATGGATTCTCAGCTAGTCAAGGCCAATGCCATTTACTACTTTAAAAGTCAAGATAAGCACTTGAAATCATCTTCCGTATGCAACTGGTAACTAGTGCAGGACTTTCAGTCCAAGCATCATATAAACCTTGTACCTTGCAACAATTAGCAGCCTGTCTACTGCATTTTGTATCAACTTTAATGTCCTGAAACTTTTAGAGGACAGTCTCTAAAGGCCAGGCCAGGGGTCAAGATGAGATGTAACTACAAGTTGGATAATTAAATCTGAATGGCTCAATATTGCAACTGGTGTTTTAGTTTAGATGCGTAAGCATACTCCTCACTCAGAGTTCATGCATGGATTCTTGGCTGCTCCTCCTTTTCCCCCAGCCACCCACCTCAGCCCATTTACAGCCAGCTTTCCTCCTCTACTGGACTTCCCCCAGCCATTCTCCATGGCCAATGGGGCCCTGGTCCTCTGCCCCTCACCCTTCACCCATTCGCCTAGACACCACTTGACCCAGCCTTTGGCTCCATGGGACAAATAGCTGCCAGTCAATTGGGTGGCAGGCAGAAGCAATGGTGCTGTGGGGGGGGGGGGGAACAGCATGTGATGCAATATTTTTTTTTTAAGTACTTTGGCTCCTCAGGAAGTTTTGAGGCTTTGCAGATTTGTCACCAGGATTGGAGGGAGAGGGAGTGGTGGTGGGAGTAGCAGCCACCATGGACACTGGGGTGGGGGGAAGACAGGCATGACTGTGTTGAGGGGATCAGGAAGGGAGGGAGGAGAGACTCAAGAGGGCTTCACAAAGAGAGCTTGGCTCGCAATTCAGTCAGGTCCAACAAAAGGGGAGGAGGTGCAAGGCCAGCATGGCTTCTAGCATTGCGGAGTGAGGAGTGGGGGGCGTAGGGGAGGGCCAGCGGAGGAGGAAAGCTGGTTTTAAATAGCTGAGATGGTGGCTGGGGGCAAAGGAGGTACAGCCAAGAGTCCATGACTAAACGTCCTTAACCCCTCCTCAGCAGATTTGACACCGGCAAATCTAGTGATAGCTGCAGTTCATCCTGTCACACTGTGAACCTGTTGTATCTCAGAGTGTATAAATCAGTGGTGGAATTCAATTTTTTTTACTACCGGTTCTGCAGGTGTGGCTTGGTGGGCATGGCAGGGAAAGGATACTGCAAAATCTCCATTCTCTCCCCACCCCCGCGGGAAGGATATTGCAAAATCCCCATTCCCACCCCGCCAGAGATGGTATTTGCCAGTTCTCTGAACTACTCAAAATTTCCACTACCGCCTCTCCAGAACCTGTCAAAACCGGCTGAATAGCACCCCTGATGCAAATCCATCTAACATAGGCTTTAGCTTCATCTCTGGTTCTAGTTTAGTAATTGTGTTTAGTTTAGTAATAGTAATTGTGTCTCATGAAAATTTATTGTGCAAGCAATCCCTGTTTAAGCAAAAATTAAAGATGTTGATTGCTTCCTTGGAATTATATTAAGGCCTGTGCACATTCTAAGCCGCCCTGAGTCTTCGGAGAAGGGCGGCATATAAATCAAATTAAAAAAAAAAAAAAGGCCTAATAAAGCTAAGGGTCATCAACATATTGACAGCACCTCATTCCAAAACTCCAAGTGATTGTCCCAGTAGTTTCATGTAGATAAAATGTTAAATAACATTGGGGATACCACAGTTCAATTACCTAGGTGTTGCACATTCCTTAACACCAGCTTTTGATACACCCCAACAGGAAGGACTGGAACTACTGCAAAACAATCTCCTTCCCTGACAGCTTAAAACTGTGGTCGATTAAAAATTAAAGCCATCCAGAAATCCAGGAGAAGAAAGGAGGTTAGAAGAATCAAACCAAAATATAATAGCCTCATCTCTCCATATATTTGATGCAGAAGCTGAAAAGAATTCGTATGTATGGAACAAGCTGTTTCCTCTCCCAAATCAAAGTGAATCTTTGACAATCAAACTTGTCTGCAAAAAAAAAATGAAGAAAATTGATCAGAACTTTCAGTGGTTCTGAGATGCTGCACAGAACATAAAAGTGTCTTGTGAGGAGATGCACTGGGGGGGGAGAGAGAAGGAAGCCCATTTTGCTACCTTTTTTGGGGAAAAAAAGCACGAGAAAATGTTTGTTTACCATAACAAGCTAATTAATACTGATAGTTCTTCCACTTCTATCTCTCTGCTAGTTTGTGATACTACTGCTAATAGAGAAGCAGGAAGTTTTAAAACAAGAAAATGCATTTGAGTGCCTAATCAGACCATTTTACCTGGCCTTCCATTCCATAGAATTTTATCATAGCCACCAGTCTAAAAACGACCAAGACAGCAGTGTTGTTATAAGCAGACTCCACTTTCAGATGCCCATTCCAGGCAAACGTACAGTCATATCAAATGGAGCACTCATGCATGGGCCAGATGTTAAGACAGAACCCTGGTTATCATAGCAGAGGTGAAATACTGAGCCCCACCTGTCTGGGTAACCATTGTGTGACATTGACGTCCACCAGCAGAAGTAATCTAGGATCTTCAAGTTCCATGCGAAAAATCACTTTGAGGAAGGGACACTCTTACTTGAATGAAGTTTGCATTAGATAATTATATATAGATTTGTAATTGTTTACTGTGGTAATGTTGTAACAACGTATTATATTCTATATCTTTTTAAAAATTTCTTTACTGTTATATTGTACACCCAATCAGGTATGGAAAGTATGTTGCAAACCCCACCATCAAAGAATTCTGACTGGCAGGATCTAAAAAGCCTTCTCTGCCCCCATCCAATGGAATATTCTCTCCCAGGAGGTGAGGCAGCCGCCTCCCATTTAATTCCCCAAAGGGTTAAAACGTAACTCTGTGGCCTTGCATGGGGAACCCAAAGGAGCACACAGTTGTGTGGTTGGTTGGTGCCGTGAGAGCCCTCCCCCTTTGTCCTTATCAACTAATTTTAATGCTGTACTTTTATCATTTTTAAACATTTGAATTTAATTTTTTTAATATAGTGTTTTAAATTTTGATACTGTATCTTTCAGGGAGATGGGCAGTTTGGAAATGTGAAAAAGAGAGAGAAAGAGAGAGAAAGAAAGAAAGAGAGAGAGAGAGAGAGAGAGAGAGGAGGGAGGGAGGGAGGGAGGGAGGAAGGGAGATTTCATGTATTTTAAGCACTTGTTATACTTACATATTTTTAATAATGTATATAGCTTTCTGTTTTGTTTTGTTTTTGTTTTTCTGTAATAAAGTAATAAAGTTGTAATTTTTTTCTGTTACTTTTTTATTACGTTTTATTACTTTTTCTGTTACAATGTAATAAAAATGTATTTTTAAAAAGAGAAAGAGGCACTGTTGTATAGGAAATTTACACTATTCTAGCTACTAAGATGAGCAGCAAACACTCAAAATTGGCAAACTGCCAGATGGAGCCTCTAGTCTAGTCAATGACAGGGAATTCTTAAGATTATAGCTACTCTGCTCCCTGCCCTTAAGCCCAAGCATAGCTGGAAATGTTATATCTCCTTTCTCAGTTAAAGTCCAGTACAATAATAATAATAATAATAATAATAATAATAATAATAATAATAATAATAATTTTAGATCTTGTGGGACTTTAGGATTCAGACTGACAGGCACTTGGTCCACAACACACCTGACATAACAATAGCTGAAAAGAAAAAAGTATGGTTCATTGACATTGCAATACCTGGTGATGCACGAATTGAAGATAAGCAGCAAGAAAAAATTACCAAGTACCGGGACTTACAAATTGAAGTTGAGCGACTGTGGAAAAAGAAATCGTGTGTTGTCCCGATTGTAATTGGAGCCCTTGGAGCAATACCCAAAGGGCTACCCCACTATTTAGAAATTCTAAAATTGCCGGACTTGAACATTTTGACTCTACAAAAAACCACCTTACTCGGAACAGCTTACATCCTCCGACGATACCTTAACAGTTCCTAGGTCCTTGGTTAGGACTCGAGCTGCTGAGCTATTAACCAGCCTCAAAGGCTGTGAATCTCACTAAAGATTAAATAATAATAATAATAATAATAATAATAATAATAATAATAATAATAATAATTTTATTTCTATACCGCCCTTCTCCCGAAGGACTCAGGGCGGTGTACAGCCTATTTAAAAACACAGACAAAACAGCAATTAAAATTTAAAATAATTAAATAAATTTGGCTCAGATTTAAAACCCCAAAAAATTTAAATACCCCAATTTAAAACTATTATGTTGATAGTCAGCGCTTTGATAATAATCCAACTACTCCAAAGCAGAAAATTGTTTTACACCTAGGGAGTAACATTTCTATTCAGAGTGGCTGGACCTAGAGCCATTTTCAACAGTCCTGACCCTAGAAAGAGAGATAGCCAAGCCAGCTGATAGCTTTGAAGCTTTTCTCCCAACTTGTACTGGAACCAGGAGAACTCTTAAATCTAGAGGAGGAGGAGGAGGAGGAGGAGGAGGAGGAGGAGGAGGAGGAGGAGGAGGAGGAGGAGGAGGAGGAGGAGGAGGAGGAGGAAGAATAACTGCACAATGCAATACATGGCAAGGTATGCTTGTTTATTCACTTAGTGTTTAATATAAGTGTCTTTCCAGTAAATATGAATTAAACATAAGAATAGGTCATCAGACTTGGAAACATTTCGTTTCCCAAATTGATAGATATTTCTTGATCAAGGCAAGGAATATGGGACTTGGTTGTCCCATAGCAAATGATCTTCCATATGACTGTTTATTCCTTTGCTGCTTTTTTCCAAATTTACTGTATCTAAGAAGTTCAGAGCAAGCTTTTTTACTTGTTCTAAGGGTCCCTTCCTAGAACAAAGCACCAGGGAAAATAAAGATGTATTTTTCATTGTAACATATGGATTGTGATCAGGCCTGATAGGTATCAAGTCCAGCATTATCTGTTACACATGTCAATGAAGATTCTATCATTCAGGTAAGAATTGTCTGGTAGTTAAGTCATGGCAACTGGACTTCTTTTCTTGTTGGTTTGAAACATTTTGCTGCTTATTCAAGTAGCTTTTTCTGTGTTACATGGTAGCTGACCAGATGCTTATATGGAACTCACCAATAGGATATAATAGAAGCCTACTTCTACTGCTGTCCTTGAACAATTGACATTATAGTCCGAAAGGTGCTTTTTGTCAGGTTTCAAGGTCATCTCAAATAAATTGCATTTCAAACAAAGTCTTTGATGAAAATCTCCCATTTTATTAAGCACGACATTCTAGCTCCGACTCATCGCAGCCAACGCTGACTTCCAGACCCAAAACCTTCCCTTTCCATTCCCCACTCCCCTGCACTCATTGGCCATCTTCCAAGTCACTCTACCCCTAATCTACTGCTCCAGCTCGAAGGAATTTCCCCCCTCCCATCCCATCTCCTAGGGGATATTATCTCCAGGGAAAATAAGTTGGTGAAAAGTCAAACGTCCCTTTTCAGACGCCTCCGCTTCTCCTTCTTATGTCAGCACTAGAGTAAATACAGCTTGAAGTGTTGACATCCAGCCCCTCCCCCTTCATTTTTCCAGGGTGGCCTATGTAAGACAAACAACAAGTTAAGTACCGTTACCTCATCCAGGGGTGTGTGTCCCGCCCCCTCCCGCCTTGCCCAGGTGATCTGCATGGAACTTGACTATAAGGCGGTCAGCTTGGATGTTTCTGCTTTTCACCCAGGAAGCCTCTGACAAGCGGTAACCATTCCACTTGATTAAGTATTGGAGGTGATCCCTGTGCCACCTCGAATCGAGAATTTGCTGTACCTCATAGTGAGTGTGACCCCCAATGACCAGGAGCCCGGGGGGTCACGTGGCACAGGCCTTAAAGTTGACCCCACCACAGGTTTCAGGAGGCTACTGTGGAAAATGGGGTGTATCCTCCCTAGTAGTCGGGGCAGCTGCAATTGTACTGTAACCGGGTTGATTACTTTTACCATAGGGAATGGTCCTATAAATTTTGGGTTTCCTGCTCAGAAGTCTGAGTCTCAAATACTTGGTGGAGAGGTAGACCTTCTCTCCCACTCGGAATGGTCTTTGCGGAGTTCGGTGCTTATCTGCTTGTTTCTTATAGGATTGTGCCACCTTGGCTAATGCCTTCTTGACGTTCTCCCAGGTTTCTTTGACACTTTTTCAAGAGGCAACTGGACTTTCTAGTTTTTCTTTGAAAAACTTTTGCTTGTCATCCAAGAAGCTTCTTCAGCTCTGAAGAGTTGCCAGTTGCCTCTTGAAAAAGCACCTTTGGGACTATAACCTGAACAACTGAGAATCTCCATAGACAATTGACATTATAGTTCTTTTTATGTAATATTAAACTATCCAGTTAGTAACCAATTATAGTACTAGAGTCTATACAGCTATGTACCATTCTTTTGGAAACTTTTTAATTGGTGGTTATTACTACATCTGATGCAATTGAATTCTTTGGTTCATTTATTGGTTCGATTTCGATTTATTAATTTATTGGTTCAATTTATATGCCGCCCTTCTCTGGAGACTCAGGGTGGCTTACAATGCGTTAAGCAATAGCCTTCATACTTTTGTATATACCTGCTTAGTAGGGCTTTCGGGGGCCCCTAAGTGGTGTTCTTTTTTTATACAAAGTCAGCTTATTGCCCCCACAATCCGGGTCCTCATTTTACCTACCTCAGAAGGATGGAAGGCTGAGTCAACCTTGAGCCTGATGAGATTTGAACTTGCAGTAATTGCAGGCAGCTGGTGCTACTTAACAGCACTTTAGTCTGCTGCGCCACCAAGACTCATTGAATTCCTGCTCAGGGAAGGCTAGAGTAGATGCTCTCCAAGATCCCTTCCAATCCTTACGTTCTATGATCCACTGAATATGATTGCATCAATAGGAATGTACAGTGTTTTGAAGCTTAAAGTGAAACAATAAAGTACTTTATTAAACAAGTGAGTACCAGTATATAAAATATTTTCAAATAAACAATAATACAATAATCTTTCTAAATGAAAACATATTACTTCATATGCAAAGATTGTTTTAATTATGGAAAAAAAACCCATCACTATAAACATTTTATTGAAATGCTTAAGACATTAAAATGAAATCTCCTTCAGAATATTTAAGAAAAAGAATTTATTTAGCCTGTGCTTATAATGAGTGCAGCATAAGGCCTATGCAAGCAGTTTTGACATAAACAGACAACATAAGGTTTATCAAGGAGACATACATACTCCACAGTGTTTATAAGTAGAGGGCAGTTGTACTCAAGTATAATTAAAGCAGCAATAATTATTTTCCTGGCTTCTGGTGTGCCGGTTGCTTCAAGATATTCTCTACATTTCTGGCATTTCCATGCCAATTCCCTCTAAAATAGCATTGATTTTTGCTGATCATTAAATGAAAAGGTACCGTTCAGTCTTTCTTTTTCCAGCTCACCAAACAGAAAACACAAAAACTGTCAGAGGCATTGTATTTAAAAGCCCTATTATTTGTAATGCTGAGATAATAGCAGTATCCATCATTCTGTTTCTCAACAGCCGTGATCATGCTTGCTTATTGCTTAACTTAGATTTGAGGAGTGAGGGGATGAATTCTAATCAGTGCATACAGAAAAAGATACATTTCAGGAACAAGAAACAGAACTACTAAGTGAAAGAGGAAATCCAGTAGACGGAGTGAGGCAAGAGCTTCTTTCAGAAAAATGAAACTCTCACAAGATCTATAGAGCCACAACAATTAGTGGGAAATACCAATTTTCCTGATTTCCAATAAACCAGAATCAGAAACACATATATTCAGCTCATAAAAATAAAACAAATGGGAGAATCTTGTGATATCAATCAGCTCCTCATTCAATCACAAAATTGTGCAAATCATTAATGTGTAAGGGTCTTTTAGTAGTATTCAAATGAAATTTGCTAGCAGAGAATATACCAGGGCATTGGAACAGGGGTACTGCTTAATCAACCAATTCCTGAACTGAAACCGAGCTTGTGCTTGTACTGTGCAATAGTGTGTCACACTCATTTTGTCCTGATTTTACCTTTGTCCTTTCCATGCAGCCACTCCAGGCTACTTAAAAACTATCAGAAAGAAAACCTTGATCAATCGTAACTTTCCTTTTAAATTCCCCCAGCCTCTGTTGAGATTGTAACAATACTGCTTTTCTCTGCAGTCAATTGAAGTCAATTGAAGGAAAACCTGAAATGTTACAAAATGACATTTGACATATGTAAAAAATGTCTATGATCCATGAGTAAATTGAAAAAGCATTCAGTTCTAGGAAGGGACACTTGGGATTGGTGGATATTCAGATTATCAAATCCAAGTTGAACAATTCAACACACACACACCCTTTCAAATATCCCAATTAAAATTACACAGGCTTGTTTCCAGTGATATTCAGAGGAAGTCATTACAGCAAGAGAAGTTCATAGAGATGTGTGAAATATCAAATAAAAACATAATCACAGGGCACAGGTTAAGGCATTGGTGTTTGAAGTTTAATAAGTTCTAATCACTTAAGGCCTGATTATCTCAATAGCCATCTCTTCCCATCAAGAAGTGCAACGAAGTCCTTTTGAAGATGCCACTGCTTTCAGAGGTCCATCCTTCCTAAGGTATAACAGAGCTATTTCATTTCTTCATCCCACACTAAAAAGTATTACTATAATTTATCCAATAGCAGCTTTGTTAGAGTCATAGATCAATTATTATGAAAAGCAGGCCAAATATCTAGAAGGAAGAGTGAACATTTGTGCACAAAAGATAAAAATAATAAAACAGAAAAAATGACAATGATATTTTAAGTGAAATGGTCTTTCCTGTGATACAGGTCCATGTGTGATGTTGGCAGTTAAAAAGCCAAGGCCATCAAGTCCCCAGACAGCTCTATAGCAACAGTATAGGACTTAGCTACTTATTGGGGGGGGAGGGGTGATCCCAAGTCTTTTCACATCCATGACCCAAAGAGCATCTTATGGAGGGTCACTTAGAACAGGAAGAATAGAATAGAATAGAATAGAATAGAATAGAATAGAATAGAATAGAATAGAATAGAATAGAATAGAATAGGAGTTGAAAGGGAACTTGGAGGTCTTCTAGTCCAACCCCCTGCTCAAGCAGGAGACCCTGTATCATTTCAGAGAAATGGTTGTCCAATCTCTTTTTGAAAGCCTTCCGTGATGGAGCACCCACAACTTCTAAGGGCAAGCTATTCCATTGGTTATATTGTATTCAGCTTCACAGAAGGCAAGGCAATATATTCCCCATCTAAACCAACTCAAAGTATATACATGAAATACATACATTTCATCCCACCCTAAGTATATCTTAAAACTGTGGTATTTCTTCAACTAAATGGACCTCAGTTCATCTACTATCCAGAACCTTTTCTGCATCTCATTCAGGGTATGACCATCAGTTCAATCAGAATAGCACTGGAAGGGACTTGGAGGTCTGTCTTCTAGTTCAACCTCCTGCTCAAGCAGGAGACACTAAAACCATTTCAGACAGGTGGCTGTCCGGTCTTTTCTTAAAAACCTCCAGTGGTGAAACATGTACAACTTCTGAAGGCAAGCTGTTCCACTGGTTAATTGTTCTCACTGTTAGGAAATTTCTCCTTATTTCCAGGTTGCTTCTCTCCTTGATTAGTTTCCATCCATTGTTTCTTGTCTTGCCTTCTGGTGCTTTGGAAAATAAGTTAACCTGCTCTTCTTTGTGGCAGCCCCTCAAATACTGGAATAGTGCTATGTCACCCCAAGTCCTTCTTTTCTCTAGACTAGATGAAACAAGCATATTTTTAAGCAATTGCTTTTTGCAATTGCAAAAAGAATGACTAAGAAATTCCTACTTCAGCAATGTTATTAAAAGTTTTACTTTCAGTTTTACTGCATGTTTTCAAAGCATACTTTAAAATAATTTCCCTTTTTGAACTTTTCCTTTGATCTTTATTTTGCAACCAGGAATGAGTCAAATGATGTCTGCAATGATACAAAATGTTCTCCTTGGCTGAAAACCTATGGTCAGAGTTCAGATTCTGGATAGCTAAAATATTTGGGGATGAAACTTTATGAGTTAGTGAGTTTTTATAGGTTTCATACAATGATTTGTTCCATTTCTAACCAATTTTTTTTTCCCCTGATCCGTTCCGTAAAGATGGGAAGGGCCGTTGCTACACAGTGTATTTTGATCAGCAGGACAAAGTCTTCTCTATTTGGCAGCAAGCCAGATTTCCGAAGTTCTTCACAAACTACACAGCAAAGATCTTTGGGTACTAATCTGCAGGCATTACAGGAAGCTCTTAGAACAGCATTGCAAAAGTGGATTCAGGGTTTATCTGTTTTAGGATGCAGAGACTTGAAGAGTGAAAATGATCAGGGCTAAGCATATACAAAGTATCCTGCCATTCCCTTCTACTACACACACAAACACACACACACACACACACACAGAGAGAGAGAGAGAGAGAGAGAGAGAGAGAGAGAGAGAGAGAGAGAGAGAGAGTGTCCAGAAAAAAGACTTTCAGATAAATGTTCAAATAAAATGAAGTTTATTTTCCAAAAGTGATGTTCCCACAAGCAAACCCAGTGGTGTATTAACCATTAAGCAGACTAAGCACGTGCTTAGGGCATCAGGCCCAAAGTGGGCACCACAGAGTTGAGAAAGAAAAAAAAAACCCAGTGGTTCTTCATTGAAAGGGGGGGGAGCACCAAGATTTATCAGTGTTTAGGGCACCAGTGAACCTTAATCCTTAAACCCCTCGCAACACACCGAGGCTTCCTTCACACGACTTTTGCTATAGCCTCTTTACCTTCCTTTCACCCTTCATTGAAAGTGGGGGGGGAGGGGGCTTTCGCGATTTAGTTAAAATTAGGCAGCGAGAGAAACTAATGGATTTCATTCAGCCTCCCTCCCAAATGAAAACCTTCCGGTCCCAGGCAGACATTCGAAGGGAGGCGATCTTCACCTGTTGGAACGCCATCCGCGTCAGCCTGCGAGGCGCGCCCACTCCCCACCTTCCCCCCACCCAAAAAAAAGCAGCTCCAACCAACCTGTCCCCTCGTTCCTTTCCCGGCTTCCGCGCCCTCCCCTTCCTTTGCCTTCCCCGTGGGGGCGGTTCACTCGCCTCTACCCCGCCTTCCCTCGCCTCGCCCGCCCGCCTTTGCCATTTGCCTCGCAAGCGGTTGAATTTCTTCCGGCGGGCTTCGGCTGGGTTCGTGAGATTTGACGGGAGGGCTCGGGCGAGGAATCGACGCTGACGCGCGGGGATCACCGGCCGAGCGGAGCGCACGGGGAGGCGCCGTGAGTACCCCTCAAACCCAAAGCGCGTGCCTTTAGTCCCGGTCCCCGCTGCCTTAACCCAGCCTTAGAATCCAGCAGCAGCAGCAGCAAGCAGCCGGCTGCTTAAAGGAGAAGGGTCCCCCTATATCGCCGATCCCTTAAAAACGATGCACCCAATTTCTGGGCAGGGAGGGAGAGAGGAAAAAAAGGGAGGGCAGGCGGAGGTTTTTGTGTGTGTTTTTTTTTTAAACGAATTTGGAGTTTATTGGCTGGAGAATGTATAATAAAAATAAGAAAAGCCGCCTCTAGGTGGGTTGGTTGCATACCGTGCCTGGAGATTGTGCTTGTCTCTTGACACGCTTTTTCCCTCCCTTACCCCAAAAAATGAATGCCGGGAAGAGAAGCGGGAGGATGTTTCTTTTGAGCCGGGATCCTGTATGAAATGGCGCAGGATGTCCCGAGACCCCTTCGCCGGTTGGACTTCTCTGCTAGAGAAAAGCCCCTTCCAGGGTATCAGTCTTTTAGCGTCTGGGTATGCTCCGAAAATCTGTTTCAAGGACGCGTGGCGAGAAATCGGCGTAGGGGGGGGGAAGGGAGGAAATTTAGGGAAAGGCGAATGTGGAGGCCATTCGGTTTTCATCTCTCTCTCTCTCTCTGATTTGGTGTCAAAGGAATGCAAGAGATAAGATTCTTGAATGATGACTTTCCTGGTGGGGGGGAAAAAAACCATGCAAAGTTTGCATCTGTGGGTTGGTGTGTGTTTGAAATCCCACAATTGGTCACACTGCTAGAATAGGAAAATAAAAAGGGCAAAGTCGTTTGCACAGGCCACCTAGAAAATGAAATATGGAAGCCATAAAATAGATTGTATTTTCCCGCTTCCAAGCCCCAGCAGCTGATAAGAGAAGGGCACTGCAGAGGAAAGAACTGGAGAGGCTGGAAGCTGCTGTGCTGGCAGACCCTGTTGCCTATGTTAACATCTGGAAATGACTGGGAAAATGATGAAATATCTCTCTTAAGTTACATGCAAAAGATGGCTGCTCTTGGTGAGGAGGCTGCCTCAGCAATAGGCATTGTCCACAGGCTGTAGTCTGTTGCTAGGTTACATCAGGATCTTCCCCCCTTCCCCTGACATACACATGAACATAAATGCATCTTGTTGATGTTTCTGATCCCCGATTCCCACTGGTGCATATGCTTCTCCCGATGCATTGTGGGGAAGTTACAGGAAAATATGCTGAGGCAGTTAAATGGCAAAAAAAGCAGTTTCAATTTAAAAAAAAATGACATGACAACATTCTTCCCCCCCACCCCCAGCACACATACATACACACAGAGAGACCCTTACTGTGTGTAATGATGTATAGTGCTATCCTTATCTCTCAGCTGTTACCTGGGCTCTGAACTGAGACTGGTTGAGTGATTACACACAGAATAGTTTTGCTCTGGGTTTACACACAGGAAATCTAGAACTTCCATCTTCAGAACTCTGAATGATACCTTTACCCAAATTATAAGGATGGCAGAGCTGGGAGAGTTTTCTTAAAGGAAGCAAGTGCCCTTGGGTCTTTCAGTGAACCTCCAGTGGAAACTGTTGCATATCCCTAATTATCCTTGTGACTGTTTCATGTAACCTTTCTAATGTTACTGAATCATTTATCTGTGACATAATGGCCAAAACTCTTCAGATTAGTAGGTTAGGAGTGTTGCATCCTTATTTCTTTTTCTCCGTTTGGTTACCCCAGAAATCACTGTGGTAGCAAGGAAATGCCTTCATGATGAACTTCAGTATCTTTCAGTCCACAATTAGTTTACTTAGACTGGTTTAATTTGCCATTCTGCGTAATAAAATTCGACTAGATAAAAGGCCATTATTCCATCCTTGCCCAGTTGAGCAGCCTTCCTTTAACCATTGGAATTGCAATTCCTGGAACATATAACCCAATGAAGCTGATGATCAACTATTAAATTTCCCCTACAGGCTACTATAGATTACTGCAGGCGACTTACAACATCTGATTCATCTAAAATAGGGGTCACCATACTTTTGGATCCCAGGGACCACTAAACTCATAATTTTAAATCCCACGGACCACTAATATGATTTGCCTAATGACCAGCTGGGTGGCCGTGGCTAGGTGGTCATGTGACTGGGTGGGCATGGTCAACTTGATGTCACTCACATCAAGGGGCGCCTCTACTTGCCTCTCCCCATCCAGTCAGTCCTCGCCTCCCCACCCAGGCTCCTTAGAGCCCCAACAGGAAGCAGTTGTTGAAGCTAAGCAGCTACAATGAGAAAGAGTTGGCAAAACAGCTGAGTTCAAATTGGATCTGACCACGAAGGAGGCTCAGCAGAAGCACCTCACTGAGGACTACGAGCATAGGCTTTCCAAGCAGAGGGAAGACCTGCGGGAGTGCAAGGCCAGGTACCAGCACCTGGAGGTTCAGCAGGCTGAGGTGGTCAGCCAGTTCCAGGCCATGCTGCAGTCCCATTGGAACAAGGCTCTCCAGCTCTTCACCAAAAGCAGCACTTCTCTCCAGCCTTTGCCCAAAGCCCCGCACCAGGAGGCTGAAGAAGACCCCAAGTCAGAATTTTCCCCCCTCTGACCCACCCAAGAAAACCCTGAAGGGGGAGACTCTCTGCAGCAACATAAATGTTCATTGCATGTATTCAGCCCAGGGACGTAGTTTGAGGACCCCTGATTTAGTGCAATATAAAAAATACAAATAATTTTTCTGCTGACCACCAAAATTTTCTCGCGGACCACCAGTGGTCCACAGACCACCAGTTGGTGACCACTGTTCTAAAGCATATTCTGTGGTCTTCTGATAGAAAGCCAGTAATGTAAGTAACAGTCTTACACAATTTTAATTATCATTGTCAACAATCATATCTAAACAGAAAAGTCTGGGTTTCAAATATTGACTTATCTAATATTATTCATTATTTTAAAGCAATGCATAATTAATATGGAGAACCTGATTTCAAAATTTTGCACTATAGAAGCATATGACACTGGAATCAAATGTATAGAAAGCAATAAGTGGTTCACACATTCTTTGTTTATATACTACCTTTCTTAAATTCAACAGTACAGGGGTTGACGGATTTTGTATTCAAGGTATGGTGCATCACAACAGATTTCTTATTTATTTATTTTTATTTATTAAACAAATTTATATAAGTGCCCAACTCATGCAGGTGACTTTGGGCAGTTTAAAGAATTTAAAAACTCCACCCTGTAATAAAAAAACCTCCTCCCTTGGCAGCAACAACACAATCAAACCAAGGTAGGTGTGTACACACGGGGGGGTGGGGGGAGGAGAGAGATTTGTCTATACCAGTGTTTCTCAATCTCAGCTGTGGACTTCAACTCCCAGAATTCCCCAGCCAGCATGCCAACACATGATAAAAAGTCCCTTCTTATTGTTGACATTTCCATGATAAATTTGAAGTCCTTTGTATATTCTAGAAAATTTATCAGGTGCCATATACCAATGGTGCATTAGTTTATATAATATCTCTAATATTACAACAAAGTGTAATCTCTTGTTTGTGTTTTGTATTCCCCTTGATAAAATTCTAGTATCTCACAATAACTTAACCATTTGTATTTACCTATTATTTCTCTTCTATAAAATGCTGCTTCTGTTGAGAACCGCAAAAGTGTTCTGGGGCACAACCTTGGTTTTATCTATTCTATATTCTCAGCATGGTATGTCTAACATAATGATTGAAAAAACACATTAACCTTGACTTTATCATTTTACAAATACCCATGCCATCTAAATCTCAGGTCATGTCTTTATAATTCCAAAAATACCTCTATTTTTCAGCAGAAAAAAAAATGTTTTTGGGTTAGGGTTAGCTGATCTTGCTGATGTACATTCCATGCATATGAAACTGTAGATCGCCTATAAGAAAATCCAAGAGTTTTTAAAACAAAAAATGGAATTTTGCAAATAAATTCATGTAGTTTTCTTATGAGACCAACCATCTGATTTGCAAAACATCATATGCATGCATCCAAATACTTTGAAAATGCTGCTTCATAAAAGATGGAATATGAAGCACTTCTTTTGATATTGTTAAAGAGGTTTTTTTTTTTTCCTGTTTGCATGGCACCTTCCAGCCCTTTTCTTACCTCTCTCCACATATCTATACATAAACAGTCTTACTAGAACATTGTGTATCTCATATGCTTCTATAGTGAATGCAGTATTTGTCTGTTATCAATTTCTGTATGTGTGGGTGCGCATAGAGTGTACATGTATTACAGAAGTTAGTAGACTATATTCACATGTATAATTTCATCACATTCATTGTGCTACTTTCATAAGCACTCAGTGAAAGGAACACTTCAAAGTTCCGATGGATGGATGGATGGATGGATGGATGGATGGGATGGGATGGATACATGCATCAATTGATGTATGTTCATAATTTCTAAAAAAATAATTGTGTGGGAACATCAAAAAGTTCAATCTAATTCTATTTAAAGAAGTGTTGCTACCTGAAGCTTTCAATTTCTTTCATTATAGATACAGTATTGATCTATAAATGAGGTTTAAAATCTTATTACATTTCTCCATTACTTTTTTTGATGGACTTTGCTCAAGATTTTCTTTTTATTTTCATTTTTATTTATTTTTGCTGTGTCTCCCTCTCTCCCTATATATAAAGCATTTACGGTATACCCCATCTGTTCTATAGATAGAGAAAGGTCTGCTCTCAATTCATCCTCATAGCAGTACTGTGAAATAGATTGATGATAAAGTGACTGGTTCAAATCTTTGCATGAGTTTCTGGATTTAAGTAGGGACTAAAACTGAATCTACCTGGTCCAATCATTGCATGGCATCCCAATCCTTGTATTTTAGATCTTTTCCCTGAAGCTCTTCTGCTGCTGATCATTCCTAGAATTAGGCTGAGGAAGAAAGTATGCAATTATGCCTTTTCTTGCATAGTCCTTTTAGCAATAGTACTTAGACTTATATACCGCTTCACAGCACTTTACAGCCCTCTCTAAGCAGTTTACAAAGTCAGGATATTGCCCACAATAATCTGGGTCCTCATTTTACCGACCTCAGAAGGATGGAAGGCTAAATCAACCTTGGGCTGGTCAGGATTGAACTCCTGGCCGTCAGCAGAATTAGCCTGTATTCTACCCACGGTGCCAGCACAGCATTTTCCCATAAGCTTTTAGGAGGAAATTGTGCTCATGAATAGAATGTGTTAGAAATGTCTACTTTATAAAACTCCTTATCCCATAGCAAAGTTAGGGTTCCCCCAACCCCAATTATCTAATTAAGACCATTATTTTCCACCTATATTGTGAGCCCTGTTTCTCCATGACTTTTGAACAATTCCGATCAGGACTTCTGAAAGGGAAGGCTGATCTTTGCATTGGGAACAGTGGGTCGCAAAATTAAAACCTCCCTCCTTTCAATCCATAGCGATCCTATGTGTGTGACTTGATTATCCTGGATATAATAAGAAAATGAAGACAAGGATTAGAAACCACTCATGTGATCAATCTCGGAAGCCCCGATTTGTGTTTCCATTCTTAATTTGGCTTGTTTGCCATCAACCACCTTATCAGATAAGCATGTCTGATTGGCTGCGCAATCCTTGTTCAGCACATAATTGCCTGATACACAAGGAAAAAATGATTTATTTTCTTAAGTAAGGAGTGGGAAAGTTGGGAAACAGCATCAGCAAATCTTACAGCGAAATGAACTTTTCAGAAAGTTCTTTGTATTCCTCTCTTTTAAGAAAGCATCTTTTGCCTAAAAATTAAACCAAGCAGAAGTTTTTGGCTTGGCCTCAAACACTATGAATATAAATTTGGTTGGACTTTTAAAGTACTTTGCATGAATATTAGATTACATGCAATATCTGATTAAATAACAAGATTAGTAAATTGGATTAATGCAGAGTTTTAAATGCTGCTTTGGCAATGAAAACTAAAGCTAAAGTGAAATGACCTAAAAACAGATTACAAAGGAAAATATGATACGTAGTCTTCCTATCTGATTTTCAATGAGGTTGTGGCAATATATCAAAAAATAAGAAGAGGATTTGATAGTAAATGAAAACTTTTATAATAAATTGCATTGGTGTATTTTTCTGTAGAAATATTAGAAGGGATTCTCAAAACGATTTAGTAATATAGTAAATAGATATTGTAAATCAAACAGACACATTTCAAAATTATAATTCAATCCCTGGGTGGAAGGAAGGTGGAGCTATCTGCTGCTTTTGCTCCAAATTCTGTACATTGTCTGATTCTGTTCCACTCTCCACCACAAGTTCCTAAATATGGCTAAGGATCTAGGCAGTCAATAATCGGAGCATACTGAAGCCACGTCACCAGTCCCCTTCTTTTGCCCATACATTTCTATAAACGTTGCTCTTGTATTTAACCCCATTGCAGTTGGCGTCTTGTTGGCTGAAAATTCTACAGAAGTGAATGGCAATTGAATCATGAGAGTAGTTTCAAAATTGGGCAGGGAGGAGCACAGAATTGCTCCCAAAGTTAGGTTTTCTTTATCCAAGTTCTAACAAGGCTTCAGAGATCTGTAAGAGAACCATTTTTTAACTCATTTAAGAGAAATAAAAATGTCAATAACTTTGAAACTGAAATGCACTTCAATCTCTGTTTTATATTCAGTGTTCTTGAAAAAATGTCAGGAGATATACCATTAAACATCAATATCAAAGAGCCTCGCTGGGATCAAAGCACATTTGTTGGACGCGCTACCCACTTCTTCACGGTTACTGATCCTAGGAATATATTGTTACCCAATGAACAATTAGAAAAAGCAAAAATAATTGTACACAATTACAGGTATGGTTTGGGTTTTCTGTTCCCAGTTTTATTCCAGTTTCTCTAGATAGCTAATGTTATTCTAAGGTTATTGTAATAAGATCAGAGAAATCATTTGTCTAGGAAAAATTAGTCCTTTTGTAAGTTAAAAAAATTACTTTTGGAATTCAGGAGTTAGGCTTCAGGAGCTAGGAGTTAATGTTCTGCAACAATGAACTAGGAGGCAATTGGGAAATCGTGAGTCTAAAAATGCTAATATTTTCACATTGGAAGTATTTTGGAGATGAAAAGGAAACATCAGTTATGGTAGACTTCATCTTATGACCACAATTAAGCCCCAAATTTATGTTGCTGAATGAGAAATTTGTTAAGGGAGGTTTGCCCCATATTACAACTTTTCTCACCACATTTGTTAAGTGAATTACTGCAGTTCTTAAATTAGTAACATAGTTAAATCTGGTTTCCCCATTGACTTTGCTAATCAGAAGATCACAAAAGGGGATCACATGACTGCGGGACACTGCAACCGTCATAAATGCAATGAGTCAGTTGTCAAGCATCTGAATGTAAATCACATGACCATGGGGAAGCTGCGATGGTTATAAGTGTGAAAAATGGCCATAAGTCAGGTTTTTTAATGCCATTGAAACTTCACATGGTCACTAAATGAACTGTTGTAAGTTAGGGCTACCTGTATAGAGAAAACTATGCATATTTTCCTCCAATGGTTATGAAACCATATAGTTTTGATAATTTTGAAAAGACCAGATATAAATATAGAATGAGTGATAGAGTTTCTTACATGGGGATATTATTATAGTTTAAAAATATTCCTTAACCTTTGGGAACTAAAATATTGATAGTATTATATTAATGATAAACTATTTATATATATATTTCTGCTAATCATAAGGCAAGGCATTGTGGCCCCTGGCCTGACAGAAGATGAACTGTGGAGAGCAAAATATGTCTACGATTCAGCCTTCCATCCAGATACGGGTGAAAAGATGGTTTTGATTGGCCGTATGTCTGCTCAGGTGCCTATGAACATGACAATTACTGGCTTCATGATGACATTTTATAGGTAAGTGATCTTAAATTACTGATAAATGATAGTGTACACAATAAAGAACTTTTTTAAGGCTTGGGTCTTAAAAAATGTCAAAGACATATGTTGAAGGGTCAGAAAGACTGCTAAAAGGAACACTTTGCCTGTTTACTAATGTCCCAAAGGTGTTTTTTCAAGAGTCAACTGGACTTTCCGGTTTTTCTTTGAAGACGTTTCACTTCTTATCAAAGAAACTTCTTCAGTTCTGACTAAAAGATTCCATTCCCCACTATCCAGTCAGAACTGAAGAAGCTTCTTGGATAAGAAGCGAAACGTCTTCAAAGAAAAACCAGAAAGTCCAGTTGACTCTTGAAAAAACACCTTTGGACAACCATGACCCGGATGACTGAGAATCTCCATAGACTTTTTACTAATGATTTCCTAATTTGTACTGATAAACATTTTCTCTGGAATTAGTTACGACACAAGCTTCGGATAATTCTGTCTTTTAGCTGACATTTACAATGAGGTGTCCAGATTCCCATCCTATTAGGAAAACTATTTAAAGCAGCTAACAATGGGAATTCAGAATGGATTGTTGATAGGTCTAGTCTAGGAATTGTTAATAGTGGCGTGTCAGTTCATCTTCAGACTGTGTTATTCATCTGTGCCTATTCTGTGCTTTATTACTTTTAATGGTAAGGATTTGTACTTCTGGATGCATATCTGTATATGACCTGGATTTAACAACAACAACAACAACAACAACAACAACAACAACAACAAAGGAATTATGTTTTCCTACTTCTGAGCTTTTGAAACATAGGCAAATTTTGTCTGGTAGCTTAATTTTCTATCAAATATTTTTAAGTGAATTGGAATAACCGTTAAAATTCTGTTACAGTAACCGAGAAGATGAATAAAATATTTTTCTTTCTTTCCTTGGAACAATTCTGAAAGAGCTTCCCAGAGGCCTTAGGCCACAGCTGGTGTCTCTTTTCATGAGCAATAAAGAAAATGTGCCAGGAATTTTGCTGTGGGAGCCCAAATCTCTGCTGTGAATCCTTCTCCTCAATTAGCACTCTGATAACATAGGAAGGAGGATAATAGAGGCTTTGGGTCTTCAAAAATCCAAACACTCCCATCATTCTCCTGTCATGCTTCAGAACTGTTCTACACTGGATTTAGAGCTGAGGTAAAGCAGGAAATGCTGTATTAAAACTTTAGCAAGCTACAAAAAACATTCTGCCACTCCATCCTCAAAAGATTACCCATAGCTTGCATTTCTGACATTGGCTGCAGCAAACCAGGAAGGCACATTGTAGGAAGTAGCAGACATATTTCTCCCTCTAACCCCATAAGGTAAGTGATGGCTATATTCAAACTGTAACATTTTTCTTAAGACGTGTATATTTCTGCACTTTGTGTAGGCAAACAGCATTGTTCTGTGAAGTAATTCTTAGTTGTTTCGATAGTTCAGAATGAGTTTGGCTCTGCCCAAAATAATTTGATTCACTCTTGAGTTAATCTGACCTAAATTACGTTTAAAGTATGAAACTTCATTATCATCTGGATAGATTTAAAGTACTAGATAGTACTTTATCTAGTTTGTTACTTTATCAGATTGAGTTTATATCAAACTTCATTGTCCTTTCCTTCTTCCAAGAACAACTCCAGCTGTGGTCTTCTGGCAATGGATTAATCAGTCCTTCAATGCCATTGTAAATTATACCAACAGGAGTGGAGATGCTCCAATTAATGTCAGGTAAAGCCATCAAGATGCACCAAGCAGATAACTCAAGTATGTTGAATAAAATATGTGCTCTAATTTGAACCTAGGTCTAATATGAAGCTTAATATGAACTGCTGTAGAAAATATTGTGTCAGCTAAGGTGTTAAAATTATGTTTTAAATTACTATGGTATTATTGAGTCAGTGTAGACCTGATTTGTTGATTTAATAGAGTGATATTTGAAGAATCTCCCATAAAAATGGGAGCGGAAAAAAAAAGGAAAACTCTGGTAATTATCACCATGATACAGAGAGGAGGGGCCAAATCATTGTAGATTTCAAGTTGTTTCAAATCTGAACACTTCTGAGAATTGCATGCCCTGGACAAGATAGCTCTCTGCTTTTTCTGAATGGCTTTCAGCACTATAATGATAATGGATCATAAATTGCTTTGTTAAGATTATTATTAAATCTGCAATGTGGTCTTTCATAGAATGGCTTGACGTGACGACATATAAGCACAAGGTAAACTATAATGGGGAAAAGTAGAAGTGATGCTAAGTGATGCTAACAGTAATATAGAACAAGCATATAGTGCATTTAAAACATTCAAAGCCCTTCACGTAAATATTATCAGCATACACAATGCTACTAGATGCATGTCTGCCGAGTTATTCCTGTCTGGTACTAAACACAATTCCTTTGCATGTTGACCATCCCGCAAGATCATTTGCATTGTTAAAAAGACTAATTAGGTCACTAATGCATTCTAAGTCATTCATTAAGGATTTCAGCTGATGCGAATCAGAACACTTCAAAATGCCATGTGCAACTGACTGTTATAGTTTGTGATGTTCCTAACTTCTGCGAGAGTTTTCTAAATACCCTGTGATTTAAAAATGTAAACTGGTGCCTGGGAAATATAGAAGTGGAATATAGAAGGAGACTGCTTATAGATATTAGACAAATAGACAGGAGCTGCATTTAAATTTTGAACAGAGCGACCTGGAGTATATTGCTAGGAAGTAATGATCTTCAGCAAGTCAAGACACTATGCTTGAAGCAAAGGCATGACCGCCATGGGTTTTTTTCCAGCAGCTCTTCATGGAACTAATCCCAAGTGAGTATTAAAGTTAGAAAGCACAGATTGAAATATTTTTCCTAAGCACAGTCTAATCTTCAATGAGAGCATATTTTATAGCATGCATTGGCCTTGCAGTATTGTAAGGCTAGTCTGTCTCTTTCAGCTCTTGTGAAAATATCTATTGTGTTAAATCACTTTATTGAAAGTAGTTTTAGATTACTTGAGCCACTTTTTATAGAAGATATAGCCAAGAATTGCTGCACAAGCTACAGGCCACACTTGGCCTTTTGAGTTACTATATGCCAGGGGCTACATTCCAAGGAGTCAAGGCCAGAACAAAATATGATCTAAAGTTAAAATTGAATGAATTATATAGTTATTATGTTAACACTCCTCTGAATAATTTCCTCCTCCTGCCATCTAAAAATTACAATTAGGGCAAACTCTGGGTGAGTACTCAGTGTCCCATCAAAGGTTTTTAGGGACCATATAATCTGGGTCTCAAGTTATACAGCTCAGCTCTGGTGTAGCTGTTAGTTTATGGCTTCCTGCCACTCTTGGGAAAATTGGATATAAATTGTCAATCCAAATATACTCCCAAATATACTCCTGGTCTTAAACTAAAGAATTCTCAGAATGGATCTGCCACAGAGCCATGACATTTTAAAACTCAATGTAGATATCTGTTTTCTACAAGTTTTATAGTGAAATTTACTCATTAAAAATTCTGATAAATGTACGCAAGTTATAAAAGCACACATCAGAATAATAGAAAAGTAGATTCAATCTTACTCACAGTCATAATAATTCACTGCATAACTTTGAGCTTTACCCTTTCTTTCAGCCCAACCTACCCTAGAGAGGAGTTGTGAGACTAAAATAAAGCCGCATATATCCCATTACTTTGCCTGCATGATGTAGCATACTTATGTAACTAATGAATAAAACAGCATTAAAGGATCAACTAATAATTTCAGGAGATCAAATCAAAGAGAAGTATGTGAATTCAATTCAAAAAGCGGAAAAACCAATCCTAACTGGAAGTGCTTATGCTGCAAAGATTAGGCAGATTCATAATAAAATGAGTCCATTAAGATAACTCAGTGAAAGTAGCATAATTATTTTAAGGGCAATATCCACATTCTCCATTACTTTATCAGTCCCTATTGTCCTTGAAAAAGGACTTTAGAAACACTGGAAAAGAAAACTTCCCAGCCACTTCCCAGCCCAGTTTTCTTCCCAGAAAACTTCCCAGCCAAACTAGGTTGCCCTAGTTTATCTTTTGGTAATGTTTGTACTGCTACCATAAAATAGGTTGCACAATGCCAGTTATGTGTATAGAATCAAAAACAGAGATTTACAGCATGTGGTTCTTACACAAATACAAACACTCCTATTTTTGTTTTAGCCAGCTGGGAACGGCCTATGTTTCTGCTACCACAGGTGCTGTTGCAACTGCTCTAGGACTTAATGCACTCACAAAGGTATTTCCATTATTCTCTCCTTGTTTAAGACTATCGTGTAAATTGTTGTGAACATTTTATATAACAGTTTTTATATGCACGAGGTGAACCTGGCTGATTTTAAAAAGTGCATTTATTTTTATTTGTGTTATGATAAGTTCACTGAATGACCTTACAGAACAATAACAGAGTTGGAAGGGATCTTGGAGGTCATCTAGTCCAACCCCCTGCTCATGCAGGAGACCTATACTAGGGATTCGAACTGTGGAATTGTCGACCTTTCTGATCAACAAGTTCAGCGTCTTAGCCACTAAGCCACCTAGCCAGGCTATATTATAGATATATAGATATAGATCTTCCAGATTAAATTTCTTGGTTTAACTGAAATTAATTGAGGAACTGTGTCTTGCTGGTCACATCTACTCACCCACTAGAGCGGGGAGGCAAGGAATGCTGTGTGTCCCATCCCCTAGAGAAATACACCTGGTGGGACCTAGAAGAAGAGCCTTCTCCGTGGTGGCTCCCTCTCTCTGGAACATCATTTCCCCAGAGATTAGAATGGACCCTTAACACCCTTCCAGAAGGTGCTGAAGACCTGGTTCTGCCAGGGGGCCTGGGGAGCCCAGAGCAGGATGAAGCCCATTAAATGGCTTGTGTGATGTGTTGTCACCGCAGTGGTAGGTGGGGGGATATTATATTATTTTATTAATTTATTATTTGTTTATTTTTTAAATTGGTTTTATTTTTTATATATCATGTTTTTATATCTCTGTAAACTGTTTGAGTCACCATGTTCAAATAGGGGGCAATATAAATTTTCTAATAAATAAATAAACTCTGCATATATCTTCCCTGCAATCATAACATTAGATATCAGAGACAAAAAATATGTAGTTTTTGGTTACTGTGTTTGTATATGTGTATCTTTCCATATATTGAGTATATTAATACAAATATAAATAGTAAATAAATGTGTCATCGGACACAACACCTTAGAGCAGGGGTGTCAAACTCAAGGCCCGGGGGCCAGATCTGGCCTGCGGAGTGCTTAGATCTGGCCGTGGAGCTGCCCTGGAAACAATGATGTGTCGGTGATGGATCAGCCTGAGGCGCCTCTGCCAGGGAAATCCGTTTTTGTGAGCAGAGAGTTGCAGGAGGCCATCACAGCTGAAAATGGGCCACCAGAGGCGCCCCGACACAAGTGATGTCGAGCTGACCACGCCCACCCTGGCCCCTAAGGTCAAACACAACGCTGATGTGGCCCTCAGTGAAATTGAGTTTGACACCCCTGCCTTAGAGAATGCAATTTGTACTGAAAATACGTAAGCAGCTGATGCCCATAAATACTGAGTAGAGTTGGCTCTTGAAAGTTACGTTACATTCTTTGAAATCCTCCTTCAAATTGCCCTGTAGAAAATCCTCATGATCTATACAGGGCCTGGATCTTTGCTGTCCACTTCATGAATCAGATAGGGAAAAAAAGATCGTTCCTGCAAGAAAAAAAAAGAATGCTGAGTAAATTGTGACACATTGACAGACCAAAGTAGCATAATTCTAAAATCGGTCACAAGGTTGCTGCGGGTTCTTTCTTGGAAGAGAAACTTACTGAAGTTACAGTAACTGTTCGCTGTTGCTTAAGTGAAAGAAAACACGCTCTGCTTTCTTGGTTCATTGATAGTGCAAAGTCAGTGCATTTTCAGAAAAATGCAGTGGGGGGGGGAAACTATCCTTAATTTCTTGTAAGGAAAAACATTTAAATACATTACCAAGAGACACAGTTACAGCTCTTTTCTCTTTTATTTTGATCTGCATTCTTCAGACAGCTGATCATAAAATATTATTACTGTTAGACTTTTCGCTGCTGTCCTTCATGGCTTAAGTCAAAATTCTTTTTTTTTAATTCTTTTTTTAAAAAAAATTATTTATAACACAACACAATATAATAAACACATCACAAAACACATAATATAAATTCCTTTTTTACAACTGTTTCGTAATGGTCATCTTCTAATATTTACATCTTCTCCCATTTCCCCTTATACCAATACTTCTCAACCTTGGCAAATTGATGATATGTAAATTTCAACTCCCAGAATTCTTCAGCCATGATAGCTGGCTGGGGAATTCTGGGAGCTGAAATCCAGACATCATCAACTTGCCAAGGTTGAGAAATACTGCCTTATCCTGTACTTTTCCTTCTTGTCCCTTTTTCTCTTATTTACATTATAATTCCTAACAATCATGATATTAATTTTATACGTTTTATACCTTGTCCTATCAACATTTTACATTTATAACTTCTCTCCTGTTCTTATTGTTCACTATTTCTAATCTTCAGCCAGTTGTACCATTTATTCCATACTACATAGTATTCCCTATCTTTCTTTTCTTTAATTTCTGTTGTTAATTTGTTCATCTCGGCACACTCTAAGATTTTTTTTATCGATTCTTCCTGTTTGTGTATTTTTATTTTTCCAATTTTGTGCAAATGATATTTGTGTGGCCGTTATAATATGTAAAATCAAGTATTTTATTTCTTTAGAAATTTTTAAAAAGTCAAAATTCTTAAATAAAAAAAAATTAACCAGGGTTAGCCATATTCAGGTGACCCTCTCTTTTCTTTCCACAGCATGTTTCACCACTTATAGGACGTTTTGTTCCTTTTGCTGCTGTAGCTGCTGCAAATTGTATTAATATTCCATTAATGAGGCAAAGGTAAGATAAACCGTAGTATGTGACCTTCAGGGCAGCCGTTACCATAACTGCCTGGGTTCTCCAATATAAACACATCACTAAACATGTGTTTCATATGAACCTCATTTTTAAGTTAAATGAAAAAGAATTTTGAAATGTTTGCCTCTATTTAATACTTAGTTTCACTTTCTGTGAGAGTTGCATTAACTCTCCAAGTTGCTTACAAAACAGATGTTTGTTTGTTTTTTTCAAACTTTGGAAGTCAGAATGGTCTTCTGAAACATTCTTGTCATTTAGATCTACCAGCAGCAATCAATCAGGAATGTACCTGTTTGCAAGGAACTGCTGCATATGAGAATGGGGTATTACCAAAGCAACTTCACATAAACAAAAAGCAATAAGGGTAGAACATAATATCTAAAAGACACTCGTGGCACTTTGCAAGGCACTAAAAAGCTGGTTTTTTTCCCCATCTAGACTGGGCTCCTGATAGTTTGGGTAAACCCTCTGTGTGTGTGGTGTATTCTCAACTGTTATTTTATGCTAATTCTGTTGGTTTTAATTTCAAATGTTCCTATTGTTATTGCTCTTTAATTGTTAACTATGCAGTGTCGTGTATGGGTAGACATATTAATTAGCTGTTAGTTCTGCTATTGAAATTTGAGGAACTGATTTTCAATTTATCAAATCTGTCTTATTGACTACAGGTAGTCTTCAATTTACGACCACAATTGAGCCCAAAATTTCTGTTGATGTGAGTTTTGCCCCGTTTTCGACCTTTCTTGCCACAGTGAATTACTGCAGTTGTTAAGTTAGTGACACAGTTGTTACGTGAATCTGGATTCCTCATTGACTTTGCTTGTCAGAAGTTCTCAAAAGGTGATTCCACAACCCTGTGGCACTGCAACCGTCATAAATATGAGTCAGTTGCCAAGTGTCTGAATTTTGATCACATGACTATGGGGATGCTGCAACAGTCATGTGAAAAACAGTCATAAGTCATTTTTTTAGGGCCACTGTAACTTTGAACAGTCATTAAATGAACTGTTGTAAGTCAAGGACTACCTGTATATCTAAAATCCATCTGTGCAATATCACGATGCACAAAGAATAGAGGATGGATTTATCTGATGATGGTGTTATGCCTTCACGCCAATAGTCATTCTGTATATCCTATATCCGTGATGGCGAACCTATGGCACCTGTGCCACAGGTGGCATGCCTAGCCATATCGGTGGGCATGCGAGCTCAGCTCCAGTGTGTATGTGCGCACCGGCCAGCTGATTTTCGGGCCTTCTGGGCCCACTGGAAGTAGGGAAACAGGCTGTTTCCTGCCTTCTGAGGGTCTTGGGGGGTGGTGGGGAAGGCCCATTTTTTTCTCTCCCCAGCCTCCAGAGCCTTTCTAGGAGCCTGGGGAAGGCGAAAACAGCCTCCCCCCCCGGAGGCCTTCTGGAGGCCAGAAATGGCCCATTTGCCTGGGGAGAGAGAAAAATGGGCCTACTGGGCCCACCATGCCATTGCATGCCAGGAGCGGGGAGCAGTGGGGGGGGGTCACGCACGCATGCACGGGGCCATAGAATTATGGGTGTGGGCACGGGTGCGCGCCACATCCCCCCGCTCCTGGCACACGATGGCAAAAAGGTTAGCCATCACTGTCCTATATGGATCCTATTAAACATCACACAATATATGGAAGGACCATGAAAAGTTCAGAAATGATGACTTGAACCTTGAAAGGACATTGGTGTAAGCATTTGGAACCCTTTAAGAATGAAACAATGATCTTCTCAGTTCTTCCTTTTCCTTTTTCTTTTTTAAAAACCCAACAGGGAACTAAAGTATGGTATTCCCATTACAGACGAAAATGGGAACAGACTGGGTGAATCATCTAAAGCTGCTCAACAGGCCATTGTGCAAGTTGTGATTTCAAGGATCCTCATGGCTGCTCCAGGAATGGGTGTGTCTCAACTTGCATTAAGTTTAAATACTGACATTCTTCTAACAATTCTTAAAAATTAGAACTACGGTACTTCTGATACTGTTGTGCTTCCCTCAGGAAAGTAATTGATAGCTCAATAGCAGTCACTCTAGCTCCTTTACCAGCCCTAAGGCTGTAGAGAGCTCTTGTAAGAAACATGTGTACATGTGTATCTCATTATGATGTATCAAAAATCAGTGCTTTTAATCTTGATTAAGATTGGGATTTATAAAATAACACAAAACACTTTGACATTTGAAATATTAAAAAAGAACTTTGAAAAATGGGGCCAGAAATTAGTAGGCACAATATCAACAGGATCAGTAATGATGTCTGCTTCTATGGATAGGCTATGTTTAAAGGATGTTAATGAAAGAATGACAGATGTGAAACAAATCTTGCTTGATGAAGAAATAGTGGAATCAGAAATATTGGGTTTAAAAAGTATGGCTTATGGGAAAGAGAAAGCTGAAAGTGAAAATACTAGTGACAGGAAAAGCAGATGTCATGAATAAGGACTCTTTACTGGATATCCAAAGGAAGCTGGCTGAATTTTTAAAAATGAAAGAGGAAATGCAAATAGTAAACCAAGAGAATTACCAAGTTCATGTCTCTTTATTAAATTTACAAAAGAGGCTTATTAAAGCCTTGAAGAAACTATGCGGTTCTTCATTTTGAAAGAACATTTGAAAAGAGATAAACTCCTACAACAATATTAGAATGTATTAGATATTAAAATTTTCAGAAGTTAGAAGAAACTGTGGCTCAAATTCAAATATTTATTGTAATTTTTATGTAAATTGTCCCTGGGGGCTGACTTTTGGTACACCATACATATATGTTTATTTGCACATGCATACATTATCTATATACCTATATCCCTCTGTATATATGGAATGTGAAGTACTCTAGCTGGTAGTCTAATATTCCTAAAAGTCTGTTTAATTTCCAGCATTTTAATATGATAAGAATCTTCTGCATTGCTATCCATTATCTTTTCTTTAAGCCACATATACTTGTGGATGAGCCCATCTGCAGACCTTCAGATTTATAATCAAAACACCATCCAAATGCACCACCCACAGATAAGGCAACTCTCAAAATTTTCATGTTTTCTTTTTTCATGTATTCTAAAGGACTTTATTTGTTTTCATATCTTTTACCAATAAATAGTAGTTTCCAGACTAGATTCCATTTTAAATATTCACAATTGGCTTATGTTAGAGTGGCATAGTTTTCATGGAATTTTGGTTTAGCTTTTACCTAAAGTATATATGAATAATTTTAAAAAGTATTGTCATATATAGTCACAGATAATCCAAACCCAGTTTTGAGTGTATTTTGAAGCCTAACATTCTCAGCATATCCGCAAGTATATACAGTGGATATTTATTTGCAAAAAAAGTATAATTCTCTCTATATGAGAGTTATTTATTTAAAAGATTGGTATAGGCATCCATCTTATGCAGCAAAAACCTGAACAACTCATAAACAATAATAAAACATAAAAGACCTTTAAAAAAAACCCATTAGAAACATAAAAGCCAACAATAAAAAACTTACGAGGGGACCAAACACAACTCATCCCCAGACATCCAGAAAAACTTTGGAACTCAATTTTTTAAATTTGTTTAGCCCAAATCAATCAAATGCAGGAGGAAGGTATGTTCACTGAAAGATATGGACCATCATCTACCATGCTAGTCTAGTTAAGAATGGTAGATGGACATTTTTCAACTATTAAGTATAGAATTGAGAAGAATGATTGGCCCAAAGTCATCTAGACAGCATCCATGCATAAAGGAAGACTAGGTTTTCTCACTCTTAGTCCTGTAGTTGTAATCATACTTATGTTCCCATATTCATATATAACTACGCACACAGAGAGACAGAGACAGGGGGGGAGGGGAGAGAGAAAGAAAGAGAGTACTAACAATAGGTTACTGTTAGTAAATTCTAGGGATAAGATTTCTTATGCTATTAGAAGTTGCTCTAAGGATTGCTAAGGGATCTGTTCTCTCCTGTCTATATGTTTTAAGAAATGTTTAACTTTTAAGTGATCTGTCAAAATATTTTTATTCCTAAAGCAGCATACAGCATAGCATGAAATTATTAACCACAAAATTTTTGCTTACTGTCTTTTAGCCATTCCCCCGTTCATAATGAATACTTTGGAAAAGAAGGCATTTTTAAAGGTAAACCTATGTTTCCAAAAAGATTTATTTCCTAATCCATTTTATTTTGTTTCATTTTATTTAAAAGGTTTATATGGCTGCCCATCTTAAATAATTGTGAGTGGTTCACAACAGCCATATAACCAATAACTATGAAACCAACATAAAACAATAAAATAGTAGATGATAGTGTCTGAAATATTACAAAATAGCCTCTCAGAAATACATTCCCCATTAATTAATGTTTAATTCCCAAACATTATTATATTTATTTATTTTATTTATTTATTTTATTTTATTTTTATACCACCCTTCTCCTGAAGGACTCAGGGCGGTGTACAGCCAAAGATAAAACAAGTACCCATATAAAATTTAAAAACAATTTAAAAACACATTAAATAATTTGGCCCCGACATCAGTAAAACAAAAAAAACAACTGATTAAAATTAATGTTTAGGCCAACCCAGCTTGTTGGAACAATAACGTCTTGAGGGCATGGCGAAAGGGGCGCAGGTCAGGGATCATCCGTATCTCCGGGGGCAATTCATTCCAGAGGGCGAGTGCCCCCACAGAGAAGGCTCTCCCCCTGGGCGTCGCCAGTCGACATTGTTTGACCAACAGTACCCTGAGGAGTCCCTCTCTGTGAGAGCGCACTGGCCGGTGGGAGGCTATCGGTAGCAGAAGGCGATCTCATAAGTACCCAGGTCCTAAGCCATGGAGCGCTCTAAAGATGGTAACCAACACCTTGAATCGCACCCGGAAGACCACCGGGAGCCAGTGCAGCTCGCTCAGGAGTGGTGTTACATGGGAGCGCCGTGTCACTCCCATAATCACCAGCGCGGCTGCATTCTGGACCAGTTGGAGCCTCTGGGTGCTCTTCAAGGGGAGCCCCATGTAGAGAGTGTTACAGTAGTCCAGACGGGAAGTGACGAGGGCATAAGTGACCATGCGCAAGGAGTCCCGATCCAGAAAGGGACACAACTGGTGAATCAGGCGAACCTGATAAAAAGCCCCCCTGGCCACAGCTATCACATGATTTTCTAGAGACAGCCGCACATCCAGGAGGACACCCAAATTACGAACCCTCTCTGAGGGGACTAAGATCTCACCCCCAATTGTCAGCGATGGCACCAGCTGGCTATAACGGGACACCGGAAACCACAGCCACTCGGTCTTGGAGGGGTTGACTCTGATGTAGGATGCTTACAATATAGGATGCTTACAATAATTATGTAAGTATGCTGATGATTAATAGCTGTAAAGGACCTTCAAGGCTAGTAATAAAAATCAAGGAACACTGTGAAAATATGGGACACATATAAAAAAGTATATAAAGAAGACCAAACTATTGATAACAGGTACAATAATTACCCATAGAATTAACAAGGATGATATCAAAGTGATAAATAGCTTCTGGCTTTTATAATCGACCATCAATACAGGTAGTCCTCAATGTATGATCGCAGTTGGATTTCAGTCGTAACCTGAGACACCCACATGAGTGGATTCGATTTTATGACTGTTTTTAGGATAATGAGTCAAATAGTCATAATTATGAATCCATTCTGCTGAATGGGTGGGGGTTTTTTTGCAAGAAACCATCAAAGAACACCAGAAACTGCCCCCCGTCAAAAAAAATCACAAAACACAGTCACATGATTAGAAAGCACTGCAACCAGTTATAAATGTGAGCTGGTTGCCAAGTGCCTGAAATGCAGTCATGTGACTATTGGAAGGATGGCATGACATTTTACAATGGCTGGAAATGCATTACGAGCTCTAAAGCACCTTTTATGAGATTTCATAACTTCAAAGGGTCAATAAATGACAAGTTGAAGTCGAGGACTACCTGTAGTATAGGAACAAATAATCAATATTCTGCAGATGAACACTTGGAAGAACAGCCACTGGAAGACCTTAGAAAAGATATGAGCTGTGGTAGCACAGTGGTTAGAGTGCAGTACTGCAGGCTATTTCTGCTGACTGCTGGCTACCTGCAATTTGGCAGTTCAAATCTCACCAGGCTCAAGGTTAACTCAGCCTTCCATCCTTCCGAGGTGAATAAAATGAGGACCCAGATTGTTGGGGGCAATATGCTAACGCTTTAAACTGCTTAGAGAGGGCTCTAAAGCACTGTAAAGTGGTATATAAGTCTAAGTGCTATTGCCATTGCTATATTCAGATGCCATGATACTGTTTGTCTATATCTACAAAGATCAGAATCTTGAAAGCCATGACATTCCTTGGTACACTCTATGGAACTGAAAGTTGGAAGAGTATTGATGCTTTTAAACTTTGATGTTGGAGAAGACTTCTGAGAATATCATGGACAGCCAAGAAAACATACAAATGGCTGATAAATCAACCCAGTGTTCTCACTCATAAAAGACCAGGTTCAAATTATCCTACTTTGGATATATTAACTCAAGTTCTAAGTTTCTGGAGAAGATGAATATAGATTCAGTGTAAAAAAAAAAAGTATTAATAAGGATTATCAGTAAATGTTTTAGACAAAGCATTTTAAAATTACCATAAGTAGCTGTAAAATATGAGTTCATTTATTATTGTCAGAAAATAAATACATGAATACAGTAATTTATTTCAATGTTAATGCTAAATACCTGACGTATTTCTACCTTCAGAAGAGCTGCCAAATTTCTTTTTGCTTCCAGGTTCACACTGTCCATAACTTTTACATTTCTAGTTATTAGAAGATAACACAAATGTGTGTTGTAAGAATTAATAAAAAGAGGATATTGCCATGTCCAGCTAAGACTTCATTGCTTGCTGTGGAATTTAATTAGCATTCTAATTTAGCAGCTTTTACATTTGAACGAACCCATGTTCCATGTCTTTTGACACACTCTTAACTCTCTTTATGATTTTCTGGTCCTCCTCCCTTGTCCATTCTCTGCTTCATTGACTGTAAGTTCAGGTGAATCATTAGTTTTCAGTTAATCATAAGACTTGATATTGATCAGTTCTAAATACATTGAGCAACAGACTGCCCCTTTTTAACAAGCTGTTTGTGCAAGCCCATTACTTGTATCTACCGTTAACAAGCCAGTTCATTAAAGCATTGCAGTCTTCATTTAATACTTTTCCATTACCTAATTATTAACCCCGGAAAAACTGTTCATCCTTTGAAAAAAGGCAAGGATTATGTATTAAAATACATTTCTAGAACCACAATCACAAAAAGAACATCGTTCCTCTTGTGACTTGAAGAACTCCAGCAATTCTTCAGGCAGTTCTTAATCTCATCATTGTAAACCTTATTGGGTATAAATTATACCAAATATAAATTTCAGCAAAATGACAGATGGATCACCTAATGTAAGGTGTGGACAATATCATATTATTGTCATTTGGATCAGAAATTCTAATTGTTTTTAAGTTGCCTGAATAGTTTAATTAAAGGTAAACTTAATCTTAGAAGTAAGATACATCTATTGATTATTAACTTTTTGCAGGGAATGAATTCCCTACATTCTCTACATAGGAAAGGAATGTATGTGATTCATATTTGGGGGGCTTTCTTTGAAATATTTCTAAAACAAAAGCATTAAGGAATTTATCTATATGGTAAAATCAGAGTGCATAATTCTGACACCCATTTTCTCCTGCTGGACTCTAATCTGGGACCCACTCTGCTTTTTTTTGTTTTCCTTGTTGCTTTGTAGCAACAAGAATTGTAAAGTTAAATGAAGCTGACTTTTTTCCCCTTGGATTCTTATATTATCCAGAAGGTATAGGAATTCCTACATGCTTCACATTTAATGTCTGAAAAATGTAAACGTTATTCATGCAAAGTTTATGCCTTCTGAAGAAATATAAAGTAACTGAGCATGTTATACCTTGAGTAAATATGATTGAGGGGGAATATTATAGCTGTCTTCAAATACCTGATAGGATGTTACATTATTTTATAAAGAAATCCAGAATGCAGGACACAGAAGGATGGATTTAAATTACAAGAAAGCAGATTCTATTGAAATGTTGGCAAAAACAGTTATAGAAATTGGACACTGGAACCAAATGTATGAAATAATTGAGATAATTCTCTGCCTCCAAGCACCAGGCATCACTGCATCAATGGCATGTCCATTACAGCCTGGGTAGCAATATACCATTAGGCATTATCAACATACTTATGATATCTTACCCCTGCATTTTGTCAGCAAGATGTTATACAGATGAGTTGTAGGTCAGGTAGAGGAATCTCGAGAATCTCTCAATAAGGAGTTGGTAACCCTAAAAAAGAATGCTGAATAACACCCCTTGGATGCAATAAAGGAGGGAAAATAAGCATGCTTCATCATCTTTATCAACAAAATGCAGCATGTACCCAAGCTTGATAATATTTACTTCTTGTTTTTTCCTCCACCAGTGTTCCAGGAATAATTTCTGGATGTTCATTTCTCAGAAAGCCTTAGTGAACTAAGGTGTCCACCGGGACTAGCCCCAAGAAACAACTCAAGGGTAGTAATATCCACAGCCGAATTCACCTCCTATGATCAGTTGCTCATCAGGCACCAAACAGAGCTGCCCACCAGAAGGCTGGGAAATTCCCTTTGAATCTGCTCCAGGATTCATTAGGTGCCTGACATGGACTATCCAAAAAAGGTCTCACTATCCCATGGAGGTCATGCATGCTCCCCATTGGATGCCTGTTTATTCTCTTACAAACCTTCCTCCTACCTTCTTGTAAATCTCTTGTAAATGTAAATACAAACATTCATTTCCTTCTTGCTATTTATCCCAGCAATGAAGTCATCATTCCAGAGCAGCAGAGTGAGGAAAAGGAAAGTATAGGTGTAGTCTGTGATTTTTTTTTTTTAATTTAGCAACTGCTTCGGTTCACAACAGAGTTGTTGGTCCAATTGCAGCTGTTAAATGAAAACTACCTGTGCTTTTATACTATAAAAATAATGATGGTGCTTTTTTTTTTTTGAAATTTTATAAAAATACAATTGCCATGTTACAAGCTAGAATTCAGAAGCATCTAGGAGGCTATTGTTGCAATATCCACAATGTTTGTTGCATCAAATGTATTGAAAGAAATATTGAAAGATCCAATATATTTGCCTTCATTCATAGTAAAATATACTCAGTTAAGCCTTCATTCTTCCTATATTTTTTTGTATCATTCAAAGTTTTGTATCCAATAACTCTGTACATAAATTCAGAATGAACTTATCATTTTGCTTCTTTTTTTAACACAGAGGTTCCCATGGATGAGTGCCCCCATTCAAGTAGGATTAGTGGGTTTCTGGTGAGTAAAAATTTCAGAGGTGACTTGTTCATATTTCTCATGCTGGTGTTCACTTTTGTGTCATTTGTCCAGTTTAATCCTTAACTTCATTACATTGAGGAAGATTTTAAGGCAAACCATATAAAGAAAGCAATAGGAAGAGCGTTTACTAAACCAGCTACTGAGATCATGACCAAAACCATGACGGGAACTTAAATGTATGTTTGACTTCATGAAGATATATTTGGGCTGAAGATATTTGAAAAGCAGAGGAAACAGCCCATCACAGTGTCCACAGCAAGGGGTCAAAATCTGCAAGATAGGCAGTACAACACTAGAGTCCAAGGCCTGCCCTTTTGCACATGTTTTGAGGCCCCAGCATGCAAAAAAAAAAAAAAAAAGGCAGCCATGAATCTGACATCCCTCCACTTACGGTCCTAGATGACATAAACCTAGATGCCATAAGAAATTACTTTCGCCTATGTCCTGCATTACCTAAATCTGCCTCAGACAGTAGTGAGCGTATAAATTGGGGGAGTTAATTCAGGCCATGCTGCTTCTTGAAGAAGCATAGGAAATAAAAATACATTTCAGAACAGTGGTTTTCAACCTGTCATCCGCAGACCCCTGAGGAGGCCATGATGTCATCACAGGGGGTCCACAAAGGCTTGAAGAAATGTTATGATTTAAATCTTGACTTAAGTCTTGGGGGTCCATGGCCATGGTCCATGACCACAAAAGGTATTTAAAGGGTGTCCGTGGTGAAGAAAAGGTTGAGTACCTCAGCTGACTATCTCATAGATGTTGTGTAGCAACTGTTTGTTACAGTTCACAAGAAGTGTCCATGTCAACCCTATTTAGTGTCTTCTCATATCCATCTCTGGTCTCTGACAATCAGCCTTTCAGATGGACTCTGCTTGGTTCCTCTGGGAAGAAAACATTGCCTTTACACAATAGAGCCATGGATGTCAGATGGTTTCAATTATTACCATCCTATCCCTCCAACAATGAGGGGTGTGATTTGCTTATATTGCCTGGCAAGATGCCTATTTTCATAGATTGGTAGTACTATTGTTTCCACTGACCCTACTTTATAATGGTAATTTTACATCTCTGTTTTTCATTGTGCCATCCTTTTTAGCGATCATCAAACTTTGTTCTGAGACAGCTAAGCAACTGTACCCTTTTCAGATCCACAGCCATACTAACAATTTAAGGATATATCTGTGGCATTTCAAATTCCCCAGCCAGAATTACGCTATTTTTTCCCATTCCCACTTTTGTTCAACATTATTGATCTTCCATCTTCAGAGGAATTCAACCTTTGGAAAAACAGTTTTTTTCTTCGATCACTTTATGAAAGCAGACTTTCCTCCAGATAATAAGTTACCTATTAACCCACGTGTGTGAATCACAAGGAGCATATGAAGAATTTCCCACAATCTGACCTGCCACCCCACTTGGTGCTATCTTTCTGCAGCTTGGCCTCCTCCACAAACCATTCTGTATAGGCGAATAAATAACCCATGAGTGTGAATTCAGTGATGGAAATGAACTGCTACAGTTAAATAACCAGTTCTTATGACATTTGAATTACTATTCAGGTGTTGATGTGACAAAGTGTTATTCCAAGAAGCCAAAGTTGATTCCTCTTAAAATTATCCAAACTCTGAGTACATTAAAAAAAAAATACTAACTTTTGTCTTTTCCAGCTTGGTGTTCGCAACACCTCTGTGCTGTGCATTATTTCCACAGAAAAGGTACAGTTGCTTCTTTACTACTTTTCTACAGTGAGAGATATTACGCCATGCAGACTATGAAAATGAGAAATCAGATTTATTGCTTTCCAAAAACCTCCCAATTCATTCAACAGTCATGTTCCTCACCTCTGGGGAATACAAGTACTTTTAATTCCCCATGACCTGCCCAAATTCAGACCATAGAGGGATGTTTTTCAATCCTAAATACACATTTTCCCATTTCTCCTCTTTTTATCATAACTTTACAATAAACCTTTGTTTGTCCTCCATTTTGTTACTCCAGTAGCAAATCTGCCTTTTGCTCTGGCCCTCCATTTCTCTGGGCATGACAAAGAGACATTCCATAAGTTATCTTTTATAACCTGAATGTAAGAAAAAGAAGAAGAACGTTTGCTCTACCTATAGCTTTTCCAGAGGTTATTTTCATATCCTGATTTTATATATCATATGTCATAAACTTTAATTTTAGCTAAGAAGGCCAGCAATATCATCCATAGAGATTATAAAAACTACATTTTAAAAATTTCAGAATGTTCAAGTTTCAGAAAGTTCAAAATCTAGTGGCTCACACAGTTTTGCACAAACCTAAATTGCATCTCTTTTGCGGGAGCTGCCTTGGTTGCCGATTTGCTTCCAGGTGCAGTCAAGGTGCTGATGTATCACCTTTAAACCCTACATGACTTGGGGGCTGGGTTATTTGAAGGACCGCCTCTCCCCAGTTACATCTACCTTGCACAGCAGGGAAGTAGATACGGTGGGACCTTCTCGGTGTGGGCCCCCTCCCTATGGAATATCATCACCCCAGAGATATATTGGCTCCCACACTTTTTCTAGAAGCTCCTAAAGACATAATTCTGTCAGCAGGCCTGGGCTCCCTAGACTGCTATGCAGCTGATAAAGTGGCAAGTCTGGTTGTATTAGATGCCTATCATGGCATGTTGTCATGGAAGTTTAATGTTTTAAGTCTGAGTTGAGCAGCCATATACATTTGTTTAAAAATAAATATACTATGTTGATATATTATGACATCCTAGGTTCTGTGAAGTACCTGAAAGCCAACAACAGCTAGAGAACTGGGAGCTGTGATTTCACATTGTTGTATATATTATAGTACAGTAGCTGAGTAGTTTTTGCAATAGTATTTAAAAATTGCAGCTTTTTTTCACCAGTAGATGGTGCTGTGACACTGAGTGCCATAGTTCTATCTACTGTACTGATAGAAAACATGCTGCAATTTTTCTTTTCTTTTGAAACAGAACATGTCATAACACCAAACTAGAACTGGCAGTAAGGTTAGGAAGTAAAATGGGAAAAAAATAGAATTAAAAATCTAGGAAAGGAGGAAGAAAGCTATTAGGATGAATTGGGGAGAAAGTATAGATAGCATGCTGACGTAAAAAGGCTTGGGAAGAGTCAGATGCAGAGGAAAAAATGGAAAAAAGCACATTAGAAAGAAAGGCATATCAAAGAATTATGAAGCAAAAAAAATGACTGGAGAAAATGTAAAATGCAGCGAATGTAGAAAAACATGGTGAAATCCCTTCCAGGAGGAGTAGCATCAAGGATAGATAAGAGTGCCAGCAGGAGACAGAGGAAGAATAATGAAAGGGTAGATCAGTTTGAGGAGGAAAGACAGCAGAGACATTTTCTGTAAGAAAGAAAATTGGTGAAAGCCTCAGCAGGAGGGAAGGCAGGAGAAAGAATTAGGAGAAAGGAATTAGGGTGGGAATTGGAGGAGCACAAGCTGTTCATAATGGCAAAACAGGAGATAAAAATTGGTGTCACCAGCTGCAGCCGGTTTTTCTGCCTGACTGCATGCAATCTGGAGGCCACCCTTTCTGCACTTGGAGGGGTTCCTCTCGTAAATAAAACCATTCTCCACTGTGCTGCTTTTGTGTCCCAAAGAAGGAGACTTCATGCTTCTGGGATGTCCCTTTGTTTATACCAGAATGGAGATTCACAAGAAAATCCCTTTTCCCCTTCCTTTTCTTTTTCAGCTATCAGGTAAAGCAAGCTTCTCCTCACCCATTCCAAATTCTATATGTTTTCATAACCTTGAGAGAGGAATTGGAGATTGTGAGAAAAATCAATTTGGTCAAATACCAAACCAAACCAAAAAAAACCCCCTAAAGATTGACTCTGTTCAAGCTCAGAACAGAAATATATATCTCATGTCAGTTCTAATAACTTTTATTTCTAGAAGGGGAGACAAATATCTAAGAATATATTTTAAAGGCTTGGTATAATACATGATCTGCTAGCTCAGCTTTCACATACAAGGGAAATCATAATGGTTTGTCCTGTCTGGTACATTAAGATGCCATATCATATAAAATTTATATGAAGATAATTTAGCAAAATAGCATATGAAATATCTTTTCTGTAATTCATGCTGATGATATTGAAGAGAAGCTGTTTGGAAAACAAGTAACTACTATGCCATATTTTAAAGGATTATAAAATGTAAGATATTTCCTAGGGCATATGATATGCAGTAAACAAATGGATTAAGACTTCTTGAGCATGGATAATATGTCTTTATTATTTTTTTTCTTCCTAGTTCCATGTCTGTAACACGTCTGGAGCCAGAATTACAAGCTAAGATCAAAGAAATGAGTCCTGAATTGGATTGGGTATATTTTAACAAAGGATTATGATTTATAGAAGACAAATAGGGTGATTTGTCCTTCAGTTATAGCTAGATGAATTTATTTTAATTGAGTCTACTTAGTTGAAACAATGCAATCCTGATGCATTCTTTCAATTTTTGTATCATTTTGAACACTGAGATTATTTAAGTATCATAAGGAAATTTTCATAATTATGGTTGAAAATTCTGACAATTGTCCAATTCAGCTGCAAATATTCAAAATGGTTTACATTAAGAATTACTTATCAGTCAAAATTTTAATTCCTTTGGAAAGTGTAACAACTTCAAGGAAATCAGACAGTGTTATCTTAAAGTTACGATCTACCTTATTTTTTTTTCCACTAAAAGAAAGTAAATAACAAATTCATTTCCGCTATTACATTTGTAAATACAATTCAGGTGACAATTATCTATCAGATTACTTCCTCAGAGTCCCAAAGTGTTAACTTTGTGGTATCCTGTTGATAGATGGATCTTAGATTTTCTTATTTCACTTATCTAATGTATGAATGGGGAAGTAATTATGATAGGTGAGCCTATCACTGCAGTACCGAAATATTTCGGTGCTGCAGAAATTTGAAGCCATTGCCATTGCTTATTTATTATTTGACTCCTGCACTTCTAACATAAAAAACTCTATGAAATTGGACAAACTCTGCTCGGATAAAATTCTATTTAGAATGTCCTCAGTTTACTAAAATGAAATAAGGTCACTAAGCCAGAGGTTCCCAAACTTTCTTGGTTCACAGCATCCTTTAGTGTGTCAGTAATTTTTTTCACAGTGCTTCTACTAGTTCTCAAATCATGTACAGGTAGTCCTCAATTTACAACCATTCATTAGGGACTGCTTGAAGTTACAACCATGCTGGAAAAAAAGCAAGTGCATTTTTCGCACTTCTGGTGTGATTTTTGTCACGTGATCAAAATACGGACACTTAGCAACTGCTTCCTATTTATGGTTGCAGTGTCCCAGGGCCATGAGTTAACTTTTTGCGACCTTCTGACAAGCAAAGTCAATGGGAAAGCCAGATTCACTTAACAACCGTGTTGCTAACTTAACGACTATAGTGATTCACCTAACTGTGGCAAGACAGGTTGTAAAATGGGGCAAAACTCATTTAACAACTGTCTTGCTTAGCAATGGAAATTTTGGGCTCAATTGTGGTCATAAGTCGACTACTTTTACCCTCGACTTACAACCATTCATTTAGTGACCAAGTTTGCAACAGCATTGAAAAAGGGGACTTATGTTTTTCATATTTGCGACCATTGCAGCATCACCAAGGTCACATGATAAAAATTCAGATTTTTATCATGTGATAAAAGCTTGACAACTGATTCATATTTATGATGGTTGAAGTGTCCTGGGTCACGTGATCCCCTTTTGCAACCTTCTGACCAGCAAAGTCAATGGGGAAGCCAGATTCAATTAACTGCTGTGTTACTCATTTAACAACTGCAGTGATTCACTTAACAACTGTGACAAGAAAGGTCCTACAATGGGTCAAAACTCACTTAACAAATGTCTCACTTAGCCATCTAAATTTTGGGCTCAATTGTGGTTGTAAGTTGAAGACTAACTGGTACTATGGCACCCGGGTCAGTTTTTAATTAGTAAATAATTCCATGGTGTTGTTTCTTAAGTAATACAATATCAAGTTATTAATTAGGTAGCAAAATACCCCATGGTGCCCTGTGAATTCACTGCAATGCTCTGGGATGCCATGGTGCACTGTTTAGGAACCATGGCACTAAGCCATAAAATAAGCAATGAGAATATCTGCTATAAGTGATCTTGTAAGTCAAGTCTTGAAGCCTATCCAAATGTTGAGCAAGGCATACTCCTGTCAGGACAATACTACCTCCCTGTGTGTGTGATGCATCACGAAGATGGCAATTATGCCCTGCACATACAAAGCCAAAAACATTAATTCTCCTAGTTTAAGAAAATGCTTTCTTGGTTAACATTTTAATCAGCTTTGCATCCAGCCGCAATGGACAGGAATATCTTATGAATTTATAATGGCTTGCAGTCATTGTGCACTAATGCGCAACTGGTGACATTGGCCAAATTCTGCAAAACCTCAAGATCTTGAATTTATACTTTTCATCAGTACATTTCTGTGGTCTTATCTATTATGTTTCCCCAGAAATGAATAATACATATTATAAGATCATGTTCTCATATTTGATGATTCTCAAATTCATGAGATAGTCTGTTAAATACATAAAAACAACAGACGGCTAAATACTATTTTCAGAATGCGCTGCTTTATTTTATTTTTTATTCCCAAAGGAGGTGCTATACAGCAGTTTTTAAAAAACATGGGCAAAACATGTATTTATAGCATTTTTAATCGATTTCCTACTTGATTTCTGCTAGTTTGCTATATACTGTACCTATAGTAGAACAATCCTGTGCAGTAGGGTGCTATTGTTTCTCATTATAAAGACATGAGAAAACAGATCATAAAATAGTGACTTCTTAAAGGTCACCTGGAAAGTCTAATACTAAGTTGAACCAAAGTCCTGATGCAAAGTTGATTGAAACATTTTAATTATTCATTTGGTACAAATTCTGAAAATTGTTTCTCTGAATGTTTCCATTGGAATTTCAGCATGCCTGATAAAACATAGATTAATGATATTTACTATTTAATGTACCTTCTCCCATGTGTAATATCACATTGGAGACCTTTGTACTGGTTTGACTAGATCTAGTTCTGTACTCAGTGAAATTGCTATTCAGGATAAACTTTGGCCTTTGTATATATCCAAAATAATATAGTATACACAGTTAGTAGACCACTTAGAGCATAGCTAATACCCAGATGTATTAGACAGAATATAATCTATTATTATTATCATTATAAAACATTGCAATGTGCCATATAGCAGAAGTTTACTTAGTGTCAGATGATTCTCAACTTGGAATGGAAAGGAAAAAAAATGAATGTTTTATTTGAACACCTACTTTACAACCCCTAAGCAGTTATATTTGCAGCTGGCAGTTTATCTTGAGTTCCTCAAGATAAAACAAAGAACAGGCCAGCATAGCATTGTCTAATTTTCCACACAAACATACTCACAGGAAAATTAGCTAACTGGGTATATTGTTCATGTCAGATTAAGATGAGACTCTTAGCTAAAGTCTTGTTTTAAGTATTAGTTATGTTCTCTAAATATTCTGTTCTGCTGGTGGTTCTTCTAACAAATGTGGAAAGGATTTCCTGAATTGAGAGAAACTGCCTCCAAGACAAAATTGTTTATAAGCTTGGTTGCTGTTTTTAAAGACTTATGTGTCTCCTCATACAGCTCTGGATTTTGTACTGCCTGTTTAGGTTACATCCAGAAAGTTTGCACTTTCCAGTCCATGTCATACTCTGATATGAGTGGCATACATGAAAAATATCAAAGATTACTTGCCTTTAAACAGAAGTGGTGTGGCAAGAAGTAGTCTGCATGTGATGGGGAAAGGAAGGGGAATTTTGCAGCCTAATAACTGTGCCACCTACCTGTACTTTGATCTCAGAGATTTCTGCCAGTGCAGATATCAATTTTACAACCATCTGATTATATCATATCTATTCAGCAATTGGACCCCATTTTGTTAAGAAGGGGTTGATTTCTTCATCAAGAGGTGTAGGCTGCAATTACTGACCTTGGTTCCTTAGCAAAATAATGGCAATAATTATTTTTGAAATGTGAACTTTAGTTAATTGCTAGTAATTATAGTTCACAACTAAAGAAACTACAGGAAGGAGATTAATGATGCAGTCATCTGTTTAAGGACAGGGATTTTTTTGAGAGAGATTTCTGCAACGGTCCAGGAGATGTGCTTCGTTGATATCACTTGAATATATGTCATGTGACTTCAGTCTGCTTAGAAAAACTGGGTATTCGCATGTGGCATGCTTAAAATAATATAGCCTAGAGCACAACAATCTTTACTTGCGTATTTTGTTTTCTAGGATTAAAAAACATTCTTTTATTCCTGGAATACACATATTTAAAACAAATTAAGTATCAGCAGGTTTTTGTTCATTTTTTTAAACAGGAAAACTGTACATTTTGTTTCCTTTGTAATGTTTAGCAGAACAAAATAAAATTAGAATCAGGAAATTTATACTGATCTAGTAGAAATGTTTCTTTTTTTAAATTTCCAATGAAGTGCAATAAGGATACAGAATTAATTAAATGAGTAACTATTAATATTGTCCAATTTTAGAAAAAGAATATGGATTATACTGTGATTCGCATACTTTTTCAATACGAGTATTAGCACATTATCTTGCCAGAATTGATGGTATTGCTTAAAATCAGTTGGATGAGATATTAAAATTGATAATTAAAATGTCATGCTCTCTGTGTGAAATGTACTTTCAATAAACTTTGTATTTGAATAGGAATACATAAGAATGAGATATATGCATTATAAAGGTATACATGAAAATCAGTTGCAGTTTTCTCCTTAGTTGTAAAAAGAAAAAAAATGAACAATTGCAACTAAAATTCACATGAAAATTCTGCAATTTATACATATTTGAAATTGAAGTATAATACTGTATCATTTGGCACATAGCATACAGATCAGTACGTCCATTATAGAAGCAACATTCTTTGGAATTTCCCACGTCTCTCAGCTGTAGTTTTAAGTTTCCTTTTTTTTTCCCCCTACGGAAATAATGTAGTTACTCTTCTTTCTGGAAGATCATGCTTTTGGATAAAAAAGTGGATTAAAATTATGGAACTTGATTGGTTAACATTAATTTTTAAGCAGCAGAATCTCTAATTTAAGGTTCAAAATGGTGATTACACCATTTACCTGAAGTTCTAATATGATATGAAGCCCTCAGTACATGTTCAAAAGTTCTTTTTAAGTAATTAGAATTCTAGCAAAATCAGTGATATTTAATCTTTCTAACCACTCTATCAAGAAACATTCATCTAGATATGAAATTCTTTTTTCAGAGTAATATTTGTACATCTATGGACAATCCGTTATTATTTTTGTCATTTAGTAGAAATTCCCAAGATAGTATATCGGCCTTGACTTCTGGATCTCATTTGTGCTACAGGTACCACTGGGAAACACTGGGAAAAACCAATCTGTCTCTTTCTTAACAATTGCTATGGAGTGTGATTACACCATTTACCCTGTATGAACAGGGAAAAAATATTACTCCATGCCAGGTGCACCTTAATTCATGAAAATTCAATTTTAAGATGTGCATGCAGGAGGGAGGGATGGTTAGGAAGAAACTAATTTATTCTGTTCATAATTTGGAAGGAAAACAAATGCCACATTTGCAAAGGAATTGCTGTGAGATGGAGAGCCAAGTTGATGTATCATGCTTTTTTCCCCAATGCTGATCCAATGTTTCCCTTTGGAGAGCCTCCAATGCTCAAACGCTTCTCAAACTCTGGATGCTCAACGCTGTAGGTATTATTGAGGAAGAACACTAGATGGCATTATTTCCCACAGCATAACCTTCCCACAAATCTCTTTTATGGCATACTGTTTTTCTGATTTCCCCAGTCACTTAAGGAAATAATTCAGAGTTATTACTTCTAATTCTGAAGGCCTGATTCCTTCAGCCAACATACGGATTCAAGGGTGAAAAATGAATGCAGCACCAAGACTTTCTTTTACTAACTTTAGCATAGGAAGCATCCAGCCCTATGCATCTATTTATACTTCATAACTTTACAGTGCAACTATGGAGGATTTGAGTGCGGACCTGAATTTACCATCTTAAGGATTTAAAAACAAAACAAAACACTAGCATAATAAGAAAGATGGGAGGATTGGCACAATTAAAAATTGAAACCTTGAATGTTGTTATAGTGTTATATCTCAGTAGTTGGTGCCAAAGTTGTTCCTTTTTTGAAGACTGTACAGCAGAGGCCTTCAAACTTGGCAGCTTTAAGACTTGTGGGCTTCAACTTTCAGAATTCTCGTAGTCTGAGAATTCAGCATGAGAATAGCATAGCTGGCTGGAGAATTCTGAGAGTTGAAGTCCACAAGTCTTAAAGCTGCCAAGTTGGAAGACCCCTGCTGTACAGCATATACAAGCACCAACCCTACCACAACCACCACATTTTAAACAGTTGTACTTTTTTCCCCCATCAATTCTTTACAGGTTCCTGGATCACTGAGTTTCATTTTCTATTCCTTTTTAATTTCCTGATTGATATTAGACATTAGTCATGTCTTCAAGGACTACATGTTTTAACCTAGTACTGTGGCAGATCCATTTTAAAACAATCTATCTTTGAAAGTCATTAGATGGCGGCTGAATGTATGCAACCTAGCTACTTTGCGATGGCATCACTTAATGCAGTTGAAATGCTATTAAGGATATTTAAAAAAATAATTAAAAAAAGGTAAGTGCCAGAACTATCGATGCAATCTGAGCTCTGACTTTCCAGAGAGCAAGTTAGTGAAGAATGGCAAATGTTGCAAAGTAAAGGCAGAATTACTAGGCGCTGGACTTACTTATTTCATTTAGCAAATTTATAGAGCCTCCCATTTCATTTAAAAAATGGCTTTGGGCAGCTTACAAACAGAATAATAATTAAAACCATATCACAGTATAAAAGCTTCAGACATAAATAGCAAAAATAAGGAATAAAAATATAAAGGAATAAAAACATAAAAGAACTCCAGGAAAGCAGGAAAACCTCATATGAGAACATTGAGAATTGCCATGGTATCCCTAGGATTAATGAAAGAACTATGGTTTCAAGGCTTTCCAGAACCTCAGAGGCAGTAGACCTAATCTCACATCAGGGGAAATGATATTCCAGAGGGTGGGGGCCAGTGGTGATATTCAGCTGGTTCTATCAGGTTCAGATGAACCGGTAGCGGCGCTGCAGGAGGCTCTGCCCACCCACCCAGACATCATCACGTTCCGGAGATACGCACACACTCACATTTGTGAACCGATAGCGAAGGTAAGTGATGGGGGCTACAAGATAAAGGGAAGTCCTTAGAAGATGGGACCCAAACACCAGCTAGAGGGAAGTCCTTAGCAGATGGGGCCCAGATGGGACCCACTTCTTCTGGGCTGGACCAGATGGGATGGGTAAATGTAATTGGGAAAAAACAGTCCCTCATATAACCTGGCCCATGCCATGTAGATCTTTAAAAATCAAAACTAGAATCTTAATTACATCTAAAAGCAAACTGGCAACCAATGCAGTTTGCAAAGCAGAGGTTCAACATGTGCCATCCTAGAGGTATACATAACTGCATTGCCACTTTTTTTGACCAGGTGAAGCTTCTAGATAACTCTTCAAGGGCAGCCTCAGATAACATTAGAGTAATCCATTCTGGAACTGACCAGGGAATGAGTAACAGTGAGTAAAGCCTTAGGGCCCAGGAAGGGACGCACAACATGAAGCTGTGCAAAGGCCCTCCTAGCCACAACTGCCACTGAGCAAGAGTCCCAAGATTGTACACCAAATCTGTCTGGGGTTGTGCAACTCATCCAGTACTAAAGATGGTAAGTTCCTAGGTTCATGAGGCTCCAAATCCCTAAGTCACTCAGTCTTGCCAGGGTTCAGCTGAAGTCTGTGGTTTCTCATTCAGACCCACCCCCCCATAGCCTCCAGATGTCAGGATAAGACATCAATGGCATTGCTTAATTTGCCAGAGGTAGAGATACATAACTGGTATCATAGGCATACTGATGATACCTCACCCAATGGAGATGAATAATTTCACCCACCATTTGCAGATTAAACAAGGAGCTATGTTTATGCATGTTAGATCAGGGAAATCATTCATTCATTATTCATGCATATAAACCACTTCTATGTGGCATACATTCCTTATCTGTAACAACAAAACAATAGCAAAACCTGCAATTGAATATGTTTGAAGCTGCTCTGGTGGATTTGACCAAGAATTCCTCTTGGTTTTAAAACCAAGAAGGTTTTAAATTCTTTTACCCTTTGACTTTTCTTTGACCCCATTTAATGCCCATTTCAATCATGAACTTCACCAGCTGAGCTTCAAAGGCACATGTTGCACAAAATACCTCATTTGTTTCCTTTCCTCAATGTTTCCTGAAGAGTTTTGTTATCTGTAGAAAATGTGAAATTTAAGATTTTGAGAAGAAAACACTATCTTGGGGTTTTAAGTAATGTTTGAAACTAAAATTGCTTTAAATAAGGAAATTTTAGACTAGAATAATAAGCAGCATTTAAAAAGAACAAGTTTTTTTGGTATAAGAGCTACCCTTGCTTTCTTCATTTAGGTACCATCTAAGAACAAAAGAAAGCTGATTTTACTTCTCTGAAATCTTTGCAGCCATATCCCAAGCCAAATCAACATGCTACACAATCCCATCTCTGCTTCTACTGATGGTACCACTCATTACAGGACAGCAAAAATCGTTGTCCTATCTTTTCCATGGGACACATATCCTCAGATGTAGCTGGCTGAAGAGCACCAATATGCCCCATTTAAGCCCCTTCCAGCTACTCATGAACAAGACACAGTGAGATGAGTATCTCAGTGGCTATCCCTCCAGTCAATCATGGCAGAGAACTTTCATTTCCCACAATGTCTTTGTGTTGCTCTAAGATTCTTATGAGGGAGTTGCAGTGGTGGGTTGCCCCCGGTTCACGCCGGTTGTATAGAACCGGTAGTAAATCTGGCGGGAGGCTCTGCCAACCAACCCCGACGTCATCAAAATGCTTCTGGGAAGTTGGCTAATATTTCTCCCAACAACAGCAAACCAAATACGTCCTGTACTCACCTAGACAGACCAGAAAATTCCAAAGACTTTGAACTAGCCACGCTATAAACACCATTGGTACTCTGAAAGTTCCTCAAGTCTTTCTCAGTAGCAAGTAACTATATCATCAATTTACTATATCTTGGGTATCCATGTGCATCTTGGTTAAATACCATGGCCTTCTCCCATACAGTGTAAAATAATGCCTCTGACAGTGAAGTTATCAGCTGCTGTCCAATATAGACACCTGCTTCCTTTAGCTGGACAGCTGGGATCACTTTCATGCTTTCGGTGACCCTGCTGAAAGTATGTAATCTTAGTATAAACTGACATTCTTCACTCATTACTCCCAGGACCAGTTCAATCTCCACCCCACTGAGCATCACTGAATTAATGATATGTATTCAAAATGCAATAACATTCAGAACTAGAAAAGGACAGGTATAAGAAAATATTACACCTGATTTGAGGAATAAGATTGGGGTTATAGCCCCCCCCCCCAGGCAGCTCAGATGAGACACACCATACTGAGGGACATTTCCTTAATTGACATATTGTAAGATGATTTATCGTATTATATGCTTCGCTTTCTCCATTACTATGTTAATTAGTACTGCTTTTCTTACAAAATGGCTGCTTCAACCAATCTATTGATAGGTAAGTAATTGGGGATAGCCAGATTATTATAATCATAATGGGAAGCAATCTAAATTATTTTACATACAGTTGATACATTCATACTTAGACATAACTATAACAACAAAACCAACAACATAAGATTTCTTCATGGAGGAAAAAGTAGGGAACTGGTGAGGGGGAAAAAGCAGAAAGGAAAAAATCAATTTCTTATGATTGCATTACTTTCTTTCTAGTCCATGTCTCCATGGGTCTCTCCTAAACTTCTTGGGCACCTTCAAAATATCTATGAGCATGGTGGCAGACCTTTCAGTCTATGGGACATATTATGAACTTTCCCTAAAACTCCCTGGTACATCAACATCTCATTGACCTCATCTAGCACAAACACCTTGGCAAACCTGAATGAAAGATTCTTTCTTTTTAACCCCCATCCCAGTAATGACAGGGAGAGCTTCCATGTGTAGCTCCTGAAGCTCAGCCTGGACTTTTGTTTTCTATATATGGACATAGCAAAAAGGCCATATGCTATTTATCAGAGCCATGATTACCTTTTGGACCCACTGAATTTTTTATTTATTTAGTTAGTTAGTTTTGGTATTTAGCTTAACTTGCTATGCAAGAAAGATTGCAAAAGTGTGTCTAACCAGGCTTGGGCACCACTGATAGAAGGAAGAATGACTTGCTGTTGAATGGGAAAGTTTTCCCAAAATCCTAAATGTAGATTCCTCTCAAGAGTCTGGCAAGTTCTTATTAAGTCTGCCAGTGATATCATTTCAAGTGTTCTTAATTATACCAATGGGGTTAAGGGCCATTGTTTCTAGATCAGTCCTTTTCACTCACAGACTTCTCTGGAAGTCCTTCTTTGATGCTAATAATGTTCTATAGGAGCTTGTTGCCAGAATTATGTTACCAATGAAAGGCAACAATGCAGAAGGGAGCCTGCAGAGTTTGTAAGTTAATAGCTATATTATTAAACTTTCTGCTATCTTATTTATTTTATTTCATTAATCAAACAACAGGTAGGAGTTAACCTCTTAACTAGAAGGTTATAGTGGCACAGTTCAAACATCATGCTAATTTCAAAAAGAACAAGCCATGTTATGTATGAATTCTGCCAGTCTGTCACAGAGAGCATTAATTTCCCTGATCTTGTAACCATCCCCATAAAACTTCTTTTTCCATATGCAAATGATTTTAGATTAAGTGTACTGGGTTTTTAGAGCATTACAATTGCATTCAACAATCCCATTATCAGGAATAACCAGAGGCATAATAAACTCCCAATGAAGACCAATGTGAGGGAAGGAGGTAGGAGGGAGTATTGAGCTCCATCAAATATTCATAAGATCCTTCTGTGGACACAGAAGCCAAAGGCAGGGGTTCATATAAAAAAATAAGAATATTTAATCCATTTTATTTAGAAAGATGGAAAAACAATGTCATTTGCGGTCCCCTGCTTCTTCTGGGATAGTCCTTGAATGCGACTTGGAAACATTGATTTTTTATTGATTTTGTGCCAACTCAGAGTCCACTAGCATAAACTGAGGGAAAATTACTGTCTGTTATATCAGTTTTATGAATTTGTTTCCAAGTCCAGTTCAGGTATTATTATCTTTAAAGCTCTGCACATTTTAAATCTTAGAGATCCACATTGTAACATTACATAATTGAGATTGACTCCCTAAATCTTCCAGGGAGGTTTTCTTCCTTTCCTCTTTAACCAAAAGAAATATAATTTCCAACTATATGATTAACAGCCATAGCCATGCTTTGGAATGCTCTGTCAAAAATAGATTTATTCAGCCTCCTCTCTGATTAGTCTGAACCCCCCCCCTCCCCGATGGCATTCTGGCTTCATAGGGCAATTTCACTCTGGATTAACTGGTTGACTCCTAGTGCTATTGAAGAATATATCCCTGGGCATCTTTTTATTAACAAAGGGACTGCTGATCCCAAAACATCCAGTTTGGATGAGGAACACCCACAGTGGTACCAATATACCCATGGAGCTTTCTCTGTGCTTACAAAGGGAAATAGGTGCCAGGAGGAATGGAGTGCTTATTAATGATGTGGTTCTTTGCTAGAAAAGCAGATCTAACACTTCTTCACCTCTTCCTTCCAATGGTCATCCAAGATGGTTGTGTCTTGTAATGTTAACTCTTTCTGCTATATAATTATGGAGCATACTGTACGGGTCATATAAATGCAAATTGTAAAGCTCTAAGCAGAAGAATTAAACAGTTATGTTTTACTATTTCAAACCGTCCCAGAATAGTTTAATATATAGTTTAATTGTTGAGAGTTAGATAGACTTATAGATATATAGATTTCTATATTTTGACACTTTTGGTCTGTAAAGTTTAATCTGATTTTCCCCCCCCCCCTCATTTTTGACATGCTGCTTAATCTGTTGTGTTTTTTAATGAACTGGCTTCTCTGCTCTTTGCTCTGGATATTTCAAGGGTTTTATGGTTCTTTGTTCTATTATTTTTCTTACCTGCATTGGATGGAATATTAAAACCAAAAGGAAATTATATATCCAGTTTCCCCAGACCAAAACAACCTGGAAGTGCTGGACTCCAGGTTCCATTGTTCCCAGCAAGCATGCACATTGACCTGTGACAGTTTTCAATTCATCCTTCCAAAGGACTCCAGGCTGGGGGTGAACTGGATAAGTAAAGGCAGAACATTCAACCTACAACTGCAAGCATCCACACCAAAATGTGAATGTGTGTCATGTTTATTGTGTAGAGGCAGGATGGAGGATTACAGCCCAAGGCTACCATCATTCTCCATCCCCATATCCCATTCTATTTATCTTAAAAAAAAACCAAGAAAGTTCATCACCATCGCTGACAAACCTTTGAAATGACTGTGGCCTTTGCTCTGACTTTTCCAGGGTTGAATTAGCACTTATCCGATAAAAGGGCCTCGGTTTCCCCTTCGTAGGAATGAATATTATGTAGATCCCTGCCCCGACCTCCTTGAATAAGTTAATTTACCTTTCTCTCCTCCCCATCAATAACATCAGCAGCCTGTGAAGTGATTTGTTTGCCTGTCAAAGGCAGCTTTTCCTCATCGTAACCACCCTCTCCAGTTTCTCTTTCACCCTCCCCATCTCTTGCTTCCCCGCCATCTTTTATGGCCGTTGCCATGGCACCCAGGGAGAGCTAAGCACCGCAGCAGGGAAGGGGAGGAGGAGGCCCGTGCTGCAATTTCCAGTCTGTTTCCGTCCTCCCTGAGCTCATCACCCTCTTCCTCCTCCTCTTCCTCCTCCTCCTCCAAGGAGGGAGGTGGCCGAGGCTCCAGCTCTTGCTGCTGGGTGGGTGGATTCCCTCCTCAGCCGAAGGAAAGGGAGGGGGAGCATCTGCTGATGGTTTGCTGGGAAGCAGCCTTGGTGGAGGGGGAAATGGATCCAGATCGCCCCTCCCTCACCTTTCAGCTCTGGTGAGTATCAACCATCGGCCCCTCCTGGCACCCTTGCTGCTTTTTCCTGCAGCTGCCATCATCTGAGTCTAAGGGCCCTAGATTTGCAGTTCTTCTGGGTGTTAGCATCCTCCCCTCGGAACAATGACTTTCATCTAAGCTGCTGGAAAGGAGGAGAGGAAGAAAAAAAGGGGAGGGGATGTGGTGTGAGAGGGAAGGAAAAGGAAGATGGAGAGGGATGAAGGCTGCTGACAAGCTGTCTCTGGTAAAGCTGAATTGTAAGTATCCACCGGCAGATGGAGGGGATGCTTTCTGTTGAAAAACGAGATGCTTGCCTGTCAGTCTGGGAATGCAGACATTTCTGAGATGGGTTTTCATTCCTCCTTTTAATTCCCTGACTGTTGGGCTGGGCCTCCGCGAAATACAATTTGCTGGCAGCAGAGATAGCCATAAGCCAGCAGTCGATTGCATCCATGATTGATTTCTGGGTATAGTGTGTGTTGGATGGTTAAGTGTATTAAATCCATGAAGTGCATTGCCAAAAGACTTGGGTGGGATGCACTTTCTGCATAAGGATCCGTACCTGCATGTGTGTGTGTGAGCCTCACACACCTGGCTCTCTTTGTAGCATCTACATACGAGTGTATTTAAAGCCATGATGGACTGACAATGCATTCCACTTGGGCTGATAGAAGGGATTGATAGTGACTTGGTTTCATTTCAGCCACAAAGGACAGATCTATATTGTACATTCAGTACCATGTACAGCACTAATTCACAGCCTCTGTTTCTTGACTGTCATGTCTATTCTATTGCCTCCATGTCCAGCTCATAGATTTCCCATAGGCATCTGATTCGCCTTTAGGGGAAAGAGCATTCTTAGTAAGAGAGCTTTCACTTGATGTCCTTTACGGAAATACTAAGGTACTGAATATTAATGCTACTGAGTTGTTGTTTTTTTCAGACAAAGTGTAACATCAATCCATATCTAATTGCCCACCATTTTGATATCCCAAATCTAATTCCGAAGAATCAGATAATTATTTTTGGGCAGATTCTCTTTTCCACTGTTTAGGTTAAATTCTATCTAAATATATGCATCTTCCTCAAGTTTACAAAGTAGCCTAGTATGTAAGAATCATTAATTTGAATTAATAATTTTGGTTTTGATCATAATCAATTATAGGTTGTAACTATTGTCACTGGGTAGGTTTCTCATTCTTGTTTTGCTAACAAAAATGAATCTAAATGTCAGCATTAAAGTAATGAATTTAAAGTATTAAGGTAGTATTAATTTAACAAGTAGGTCCAAAATGTATGACAATATAGATTTCAGATTGTATTTCACACTTCTGAAAATGCATGGGTACATATCCATAATTCATTTTACACACACACACACACACACACACACACACACACACACTTTCTATAAAATTACAGTACATGATTTTTAAAAGAGATTTATTATATGCATCTTTTAACTAAATCGACATGGATTTATTTATTGATTTGATTTATAGATCCTCTTTCCTTCAAGGTGCATATGTGATGGAAATTCCATGACAATACACACTATAGCATAACCTCCTCCTATTTTTTCCTACAGCAGCAACCCCATGAGGCATGTTAGGTAGAGAGACAGCAACTATCCCAAAGCTACTCAGTGAGCCTCAGTATCTGAAGGTGATGGTGACTTATGGCCTCTCCATTGCTTAATCACACCATACAGGTGCTTTAATCTGAGATTCAAGGTGCAAGTGAGGGGAAAAAAAACCCTAACAGCATTACATATGGGTGTCTTGTAACATTACTGCCCTTTATTTGGGTGATTGGAGGTCCATTGGGCTGAGAGAGTAAATATATGTGATTGGCTCTAAAATATTTAGTAAGCCGATATTAGAACCTGGTTTTAGCCAGTGTTAGTCAATATCATATTTATTCCATTGATTCAAAATCTATTCTAAAAGAAGTCAAATCAGTATGTAGATTCAAGGAGGATATATTTGGCAAATGAATCTGAGATTGGCTTAGAAAGTCAGTTTATTAAAATAACATTCCTTTGTTGTCAGTGATGTAGTGAATGCTCTAGTAGACCACTGAGCGTGCAGAGGAGAACCATGTCAGGGATTGAATAAATAGGACAAAATATGATCAGAAAATCTTCTCTCCAGAACATGAATCTTTATGCAATACACTATGTTTGTAGGAATATCCTCTAAAATGGAAAGTGTGAAAATGACAGTCACAGCCAAGGGATAATTGTGCAAAGAGGTTCAACAGACAGTCAGGGCTGGCTATGTAGTTGGCAAGTAAAGATAGATTTATTGCACTCCCTACCCAGTGCAGGAATGAAGCTCATGCTGGAAAGGCATAATAAAGGGAAGAGAGATTTCCTTCATATTCTAAGATTTGGGTCCAATTTTCCTCTGACTGGAAGTAACTGGAAACATACACACATGGACACACACACACACACACACACACACACACACACACAGAGAGAGAGAGAGAGTATTAATGTAATTATATAATTAATTTCCTGTAAAATGTGATTCTGAAGGGAAATGTGATTGTTCCTCCACTGTTATTGGGGGGGGGGATATGATTCCATCTATGCAACGATATCTAATGCCTGTTGCTTGCATTGTGAATGATATATTTATGATAAGCCTAGATGTCATTCTTGATAGGAATGCCCATGACAGTGATGTTATTGCAACTAGTGGCCACCAACTTTTACTCACCAAATCAATAGGCTGTAGCTCAATGCTACTATTCGACCAGGTACTATTGGGAACCAAAGGTTTGTTCAACTGGGATTGGTACCTGGTGGCCATTTTTACTACAACACTGCAGAACAAACAATATGGTGGTTGGCCAATGCCAGGCACAGCTAGATGGCCACTCAGCAACCAGCCCATTATAGTACCCATGATGGCAATCTTTCCTGAGGAATTCATATTACTGCTAGGGCAAGCAGTTCCCATTTCATGTAGGCGGGGAAAGTGTAGTGAGTTAAATGTGTGATGGAAGGCAAGGCAAATGTCAGCTTTTAGTGAGCTCTGCTGGGTCATAGAGGCCCTTGCAGCTGTTCATCATAAATGCTAATTCTAACCTGAAATTGGCTGAATGTGAATGTGTGTTGCTTCAGCTGTAATTAAAAAAATACTTTGCAAGAGACTAAGCAAAAGAATGACATGAACTGCTCTTTTAACATTTGAAGAGCATCTTCAAGAATCACTCCACGAGATGGACAGTTCTATAAAAGAGATACATACATACATACATACATACATACATACATACATACATACATACATACAATCTTGAACTGAAATTTTCCTATTGTCCCAGATGCCCAAATAAAACAGAAGATTAAAAAAATGGCAGGAAATGGCAATGATAGCATTCCTTTTGTAGTTCTCAATGAATGCCATTGCCATTGTTACTTGGGATGTCCTTACAGATAAGCTTAGGACTGTCATCTTTTTAATGATCACATTTTGTGACATAAATTTAACGGAAGAAAGAGGAAATGCATTTTTTTCAAAAACTGCAGAAAGTGTCAACCAATGGATCTAGGATGAGGAGTGGGCAACCTTTCAGCAGTTCTTTACTTTTTTCAGGGACAAACTCCCTGAAAAAGCAATGGTACAATTAGATTCGGTCATTGGGGAACATCTGATATTTTATGGATTTGGAGATACGTTAAGCCTGAGTTAAGAATTATAGTACATTAAAAAACTGGCAAAAAACCACAACATTATTTTTAAATCATCATACACCAAAATACAATGGCACAGCTAGGCAGGACTCTTGTGGCTACTGGAGCACTGCGGGTTAAAATAGATCAAGGGACGCAATTCCCTGGCCCATGGAAAAAATGCAAAATGTAAAGTTCAGAACCCAGCCAGACTTCATATAGGAGTATTATGATGACTTAACAGCATCACCTGTTGAAGCCAAACTGAACCTTTGTCAACAGGGGAAAAAAAACCTAATACATTTATGGAGTAAGCTATTAATTTTTGCAGTTGTAGGATTAAAGTGCATGTACTGTATTACCAAGCAGATTAATTGAATTTTAAAAAATTAATATCTGTTTCTCCTCTCTCTTCCCCTCCCCCCCTACTGTCTTTTATGCGCCAAGTGGCATTTCTAGTTAAGAAGGAGGGATAAAGTGCACCTTGGCTATTCTATCCATAACAAGGTTTCTCCTGTATACAGCTGTACATACCCAGTGCATATTACAAATTTGTCAGCATTTATAAAAAGAACCATAGTTCTTTTTCCAAAAGTGTCCAAATGTGGACAATATATTTGTTTTGCTTTTGTCTCTGTGGAATAGGGGAAAAAATTACATCTGGTTAAAAAAGATGCATAAAAGACATTTTCTTTCTTTACTGCTGAGATGGGCAGGCACATAATTTCAATAAAGAAATAAAATTATTAAGACTATGATCTATTAGGGAAAACATGTTATATATTAACTTTAAAGAAACCAAATTCTAGAAAGGTTGGCTAAATTCATGACATTCAAGTCTTGAAAATATATGTAACATGACTAACAAAATCAGCCTCAAAATAACAATCAATCTTTTAAGGCCCATCTGGGCATTTTATTTCATTAGGCACTGAGTAACTTTACTTCTTTACAATTTTGTTTATGAAATTGCTCTGCTTTACTGTAAGTCACATGAGCTCATATTTTTACCATGGAAAATACAACAGCAGAAAAATGGCAAGAAATCAATAAATCAAACTCTCCCATATGCCCACAAATATTCTATCCCATTTTGTAGTAATGCACACACGGCAGTATATTGGATATGTTATAACTGAATGATTCTTAATAATTTTCACCATTTTTATGTATTAGTAATGTACCAGTTTTATTTACCTACAACCTATCTTTTCTTTTATGTACACTGAGAGCATATGCACCAAGACAAATTCCTTGTGTGTCCAATCACACTTGGCCAATAAAAAATTCTATTCTATTCTATTCTATTCTATTCTATTCTATTCTATTCTATTCTATTCTATTCTATTCTATTTTATTCTATTCTTTTACATTCATGCCAGTTCCTATATGGCTAATAGCACTGGTATTTAATTATTCATGATAGCTTTTCTTAACATGACACTCTTCATTCCATATGACTCTACATTCTGGCTGGGATTTTTTAGAAACTAACACATCTGGAGGAAACAGAATGAGGAAAGTTCTGAGTCTGTTTCAGAGCACTGTACTTTACAACACTGGAACAAATTACAAGAAGGAAAATAAAGGTGATGAGGGAACTGAAAACAAAGGCCTCTGAAGAGAGGCTGAAAGAGCTTAGTCTTGAGAAAAGATTACAGGTAGGGATATGATAGTCCTCTTTAACTATCTTTACATATATAGGAAAGTCAAGACTTGTTCTCTCATAATGTGCCACGTGATGTAAAATGTAGACTCTGACTGAAGTTTTAGTAGCATTTTTTTCAAACAATAAAAGCAGTGGAACCAATTACCCTGAGAGTGGTTGGTTTCCCTTCATAGATGTGTTCAACTAGAAACTAGATGGCCATTTGTCTGGAATGTGTTATTTGAACTTCTGGAGCACTGGGACAGAATATAAATCCTTCCATTCCCCACCATCCAATCAGAGCTGAAGAAGCTTCTTAGATGAGAAGTGAAACGTCTTCAAAAAGAAAAAACAAGAAAGTCCAGTTGCCTCCTGAAAAAGCACCTTTGGGACACTGGCGCAGGAGTTTGGATTTATGGCCTAAATGCCCCTTCCAAATCTATAATTCTATGAAAACAAGCAAATACAAGTAGTTGGTTTTAATCTTAGGTTATTCTAAATTAAGTGCACATTGTTCCCTGAGAAGCTTCAACAGCTTGCTTCCTTCCTACCCTCAGAGTTCTCAAATAAAAGAGTACACAGAGACACATCCGAAACAGCTATTCAACTGATATGTCAGTTTTCTCTCTCTCTTTTTTAATTATTATAATGACAAAATCTGGAGAAGGGAACCTTTGACTATATGTTAGAATCCAGTTCTGTTTCTTCTAGTTTGAGGTTTGCTACTAGAAAAGGGGGATGCAGTGGCTCAGTGGCTAAGATGCTGAGCTTGTCGATCAGAAGGTTGGCAGTTCAGCGGTTCAAATCCCTAGCCCCACGTAATGGGGTAAGGTCTCGTTACTTGTCCCAGCTTCTGCCAACCTAGCAGTTTGAAAGCACATAAAAATGCAAGTAGAAAAATAGGGACCACTTTGGTGGGAAGGTAACAGCACTCTGTGCGCCTTTGGTGTTGAGTCATCTTTGGACAGTGCTGGCTCTTCAGCTTAGAAACGGAGATGAGCACTGCCTCTAGAACCAGAAACAAATAGCACGCATGAGTGGGGGAAACCTTTACCTTTTACCTTTACTAGAAAAGGAGGAGTTGGGAGAAAACCAATGGGGCAAGAGGAAAAAAATCTTTACCTTCTCTCATTGCTTCTATTAAAATTCTTTCCCTCCCACATTCATCCAGTAGTTATGACAATTTGCCAAATACAGCTTCCTACTTTGCTAATCTAGTATATAAACTCTTGCCATTAAATAGATTAGTGCTTTAAAAGTATATACTTGAAGAGAGTGACAGTTGTATCAACCTAGGCCAAGCTGATTGGTCAATTTATTGCCTATTAAACTAAGATAACGTACAACCATACATAATAATATGAGGGTGTAAACAACATGGGTTTGGGATCTACATATGCATAAGTTTTGACTATTAAAAATTGATCCTTTTCTATTGTAGAATATTCATAAATGTGCTGCCACTGCAAATATGGGGACAACTTTCAATATACAATAAACACACCTAACCAGGGAATAATTCAGTCTGAAGTTATATTTCTATACATTACTCCACACTTTTTTTGTTCCATTATTGCTCTGGACATAGCTATGGAAAACACAGAACAAAGAACTGAGCATGAAAGTGAGGTGAATATAGATGCCTATAATATATCACGCTCATATAGCATCACACTCAATGTTTAGTGAGTGGTCACTATCACTTTCTCTGTCTATGTACATTTTATTTTCAGAGAACGACAAAACTTATTATTCCTTTCTCCGTTCCTATTCCTTTCTCTCTGTATTAACTTCTCAGTCAATACCATACGCCATGTATTTAAAAAAAAGGTGTGAATCTATAAAAGTTAGGCTATAATAACTTAATCTCTGCTGCCACAGGAATCTTAGTTGGTCCCTTGGAACTGATTAACTTAGTTTTTTTCTGGAAATTGGGAGGGGGGCGGGGAAACCTTGATCCATAATTTAAAAATGTTTTAAGTTTGTATATATAATTAAAACAATCTTAGACTCGCACTGTCAGCTTTGTGCAAATCTTTATTCCTTTAAAATATGATATGGAAACCATGCAGACCATAAGGGTTTCCCCCGCCCTCCCATTCTTTTACTGGGAGTAAATATAGGAGACATCAGTATTTCTTCTGTGCAATGAATTAACATTAGATGAATGTATACTTCTTCCAGAAGATCTAACCAGGGTGTGTTTTCTCTATTTTTGTCTGTGCAAGTCTAATCAGGACAGATGCATAAATGTTACTTCTGTGTCTGTCAGCTATGCAAGGTTGGCCAGGTCAAGAAACAGATACCACAAGGACTCATGGAATAATGATTCCATTGTTGAAGGCATAGTACCAGAATCTTGAAAGATGGTCCCTTCTTATATTAAATATAATCAAAGCAGGGTTATTTGCAGTTTCTTTATCACATTTCTCACAAGAGCCATGGTGGTTCAGTGGTTAGAATGCAGTATTGCAGGCTAACTCTGCCAACTGCCAGCAGTTTGATCCTAACTGGCTCAAGGTTGATTCAGCCTTTCATCCTTCCAAGGTTGGTAAAATGAGGACCCAGATTGTTGGGGGCAATATCCTGACTCTGTAAACCGCTTAGAGAAGACTGTAAAGCACTGTGAAGCGGTATATAAGTCTAAGTACTATTGCTCTTTGCCGCAATCTCTGAACTATGTAATATTTTCTGCAAGTCCCTCTTTAATAGTACTTTCATACTTTTTAGATCATCTCTAAATTCCTTTACATTGTTATGGTTTTCTGGATAGTACAGACTCAAGTAGTAAAGTTTAGCAGAATGGTATACTACCATACTATGGTGTCCTTATGAAGGACGCAGTGGCTCAGTGGCTAAGATGCTGAGCTTGTTGATCGAAAGGTCAGCAGTTCAGTGGTTTGAATCCCTAGTGTCGCGTAACGGGGTGAGTTCCTGTTATTTGTCCTAGCTTCTGCCAACCTAGCAGTTTGAAAGCATGTAAAAAATGCAAGTAGAAAAATAAGGACCACTTTTGGTGGGAAGGTAACAGTGTTTGGTGCACCTTTGGTGTTTAGTGGTGTTTGAAATGGAGATGAGCACCGCCCCCTAGAGTCAGGAACAACTAGCACATATGTATGAAGGGAACCTTTACCTTTACCTATGGTGTCCTTATTGTTGAACATTAGAAAGGCTTTATTCCTACAAAGATGAAAGTCTTTATTTTAATTGTATCCTACTGTTATATCCAACTTATTTCTATTATCCTATTCACTTATTCACAGAATGTCAAGTACCTGTTTGTAAGCTTTGCATACTGAATCTCTTACTGTACTTTTCTCTGGTTTCCCAGCTGAAAACATAGTTATCTACCCTAGAAACAAGTGATACACAGTCACTGCAAAATTAGTGGTTGTTTTAAAAACACTCCTTAGTTTACTTCATGAGCTTTCATTTTTATCCAAGTTAGACTTTCCATGGATCATAGTTGAATTAATGATTTGGGGACAATTTGATAGCTACCAAGAGTGAATGACTTGCAAGGCAAACTTGATGGAACTAAATACTTATCTAGTTTGAATTTAACAAAAGAGTACTTTTAGACCCTCTAGAAATGGAACTCAAGGGGAAAAAACAGCCAAGGGCTATACCAGTTTACCAGAATAGTCCTTGGTTTGCATGGAGGCATTGTTATTTTTCAGAGTTTGATTACCTGGATCATACTGGATTAGAACAGGAAATACGAAGTTTTCCAAGATGACATCATAGTTACAGTGTCAGTTAGAAGGGACATTTCAAGCATCTGAAAAAGTAGCGGCTAAATTAAAGGTAGCAGAATAAGCATAAATCCAGCTTTTCTAGCATTCCAAGACCTCAGATGTGTGAAGTTTGTTTTAGATAGCCAAGAGGAAAAAAACTGAAACAGGGAAATTAATGGTCATTCAGGGAAATGTCCTGCAGAGACAACAAAAGAAATTGTGTGAAATCACAGCCCTAGTCACAGAACGTATTTAGAAATAAAATGTGGAGAATCCATCAAATGAGATGCCCCTACTATGACCCGGTATCTCTGATTATACCAGATCCAATTTCCTATACAGAATGAATCAAATCAAAATGTGTTATGATAAAAGACCAACAATGCCAAGAAAAATAAAACACCAAAAAGAAAAGCAATAAAACGTGTTCGGGGTGGAAAGGTTATCACTATTAAATAAATTGTTGCTATAGTTGTACTTCAGCCACACAAAAATTGGCTACTATATTGGTGATAGCATGGTTGGAGTCTTAGAGAAGAAGATTGTGTAATCTTTTTGTCCCCTTCCTGGGAGGCCTTGTAGAAAGAGCTACTGTATATATAAACTATGCCCAGATTCTTATAGAAATTCTATCGAAATAACTCATGTTGGACAGTTTCTTTTTTCCCATAGTAACATGAGCAGGCATGTTTTAAAAAATGAAATTTTAATAAATCTGATAATGCCAATGGTAGCTTATTATGCCTGGCCCTAAAAAATATCCTTCTTCAACTTGAGGAAGGCTAGTATGCATAACTGACTTGAAGACTGCAAGTGTCTTTGGCCATCAAGATTCTGCTGTCCCTGGAAAGGGTGCTGAAGGATGATTCTTTTTTGCATTCAGCTGAACACACTTAGAATCTTCCATAACAGTGGGAGGACTCTAAGCATGTGCATCTGTGCAGACAGACAATCCTTCCCAGATACTCAAACAGGGGGAGATCAGTGCAGCAGTGAGGCACCTCCGCCCGTAACCTCCTATCCTGTATATTTTCTTTTTCATATATGAACTTTTAATGCTTGATTATGGCTTACATTTCTATGCTCCCATTATTTAAGAAGGAGGGCCTATAAACAGTGAAAATGTACATGCCTAAGACGTAAACACTGATCATAATTATCTTAATAGTGATGGTTATTCATGAAACAATCATTGGGGTAGAACATAGTCATTCTTGCACTGTTTACTCACGGATACTTGCATCATGATTTTTTAAAAAATGGCTACAGCAATTGACTATCTCAAGGTTAATTGTACTTTATGTCTGAGGAGTTTCAATTTGAAACACTGATTCTATTTTATTTTGTCAGTGTAAGTTTGAATATCTGAATTTAGACTACTAAGGGTTATATTAATATTCAGGGAGACTTATTTGTTTATCTATCCCAGGATTGCCTATTCTTTTTGGAAATATCTCTCCGGGGTATCAGGTCCTTCACATTACCTTCATGTTAATAGAACCAGCAAAAGCTGCTTTGGGGGCCTTTTGTATGTAAAACCTGTGCTTTTCCACTGACTAAGCTGTCCCTAGCCTACATTGGAGACTGCTCCATGAAATACTGAAATCTTTATTGATTACATTGATTTAAATGTTAAAACTCTATAGCATCCCTGAAGGTTTAAATTAAATATGCTATGCACTTTCCAAATCAAAGCTATAATTTTTTTTGTGTTCCCTGTAGAGTGTGACAGAGTATACAGCTCTTTTGTTAATTAGCACTAAAAATGTTTTATACATATGTGGTTTTTGCTTACACTTTCCATAATTTTTGCTTAAGGAAATGCAAAAGCAATATTATTTGTTCTTATTTAACATCGGCATTGTGGTCATAGCCATGCCCAAGAGTTCTAGTTTAATATTTGAGGAACCTTGTTTATGTTTTTCTTCTTTTTTACCTTTTCTTTTCTTTTTTCTTTCTTTCTTTCTGTTTTTTGAGAGACAGTTTGGACTGGTAATTAAGGTTTCAGACTAGAATACAAGAAACTGTCAGTTTTAGTTCTGCTTTAGCCATGAAAGTCAGCTGGGTGACTTTGGGCCAATCACTCTGTCTCAGCCCCTCACCTCACAGGACTGTTGTGTTGGGGGAAAATAGGAGAAGGAATGCGTATTAGTTACGTTGTCTAACTAGAGTTATTTATAAAGGCAGGATTTTAAAAATCTAAAAAAGAAAACCAAAAAACCTGGGTCCCCCTAGAGCCATGATGGCAAAACTATGGCACGCGTGCCACAGGTGACATGCAGTGCCCTCTCTGTGGGCACGTGAGCTGTTGCCCCAGTTCAACTCTGCTGTGCATGTGCACATGCTCCTCGCTGGCCAGCTGGTTGTCAAGTCTCTGCTGCGCATGCATACCAGCGCATGCATACACGGGGGGATGTGCGGGGGGCCTTGCACACATGCGGGGGGCAGGATGCATGTGTGGGGGACAGGCACACATTACATTTTGGGGGTTCACATGCGTTTTGGGCACTGAGGCCGGAAAAGGTTAACCATCACTGCCCTAGAGGCTGAAGAATTAATGATTCTGGAAACTGTCTCTATTAGTTTCTGGCTGGCTGAGGCTATTGAAATTTTTATTTTCTGCAAAAATGTAAGGACCACAAAATCTTCATCCAGATATAACACACATATGAGAGAGAAACCCAAGAATAAACATGATTGTGAATGTGTCTATCAGAAAGATAGCACGGTAAAAGACCTCCATCTCAGGCACATCAGGGTTTGGGAATGATGAGATACCTAATGTAAGATAGAGGATAGCAGCAGGAACCAGATAGACAAAGAAGGAAATATGCCCAGGTGTGAATACCCAGAGGAAGTATACCAGGGGTGAAATGCTCCCGGTTCGGACCATCTTGGGCAAGTAGGTAGCGATGGTGGTGGGCAGTTTGGAGAACCAGTAGCAAAAATCCCTTCTCCCCCCCCCCCCCAGCCTCCAGCTTGTTTACCTTTGCTCTTTGCACTGAATCCTGAGCCGCTGGTTGCAATGCCTGCCTTGCTTCACTTGCTGTAATCCCTGCAATCCATTGCATCAGCAAGAAACTGAATCTCCCTGCCTGCAATCAAGCTCATCAGTGAGCAGCTCTGTCTGTCTGCCTGCCTGCCTGTCTGCCTTGTCCCTTCAATTGGGTAAGTTTTTTTCCCCTTTGGGAGCTTTAAAAAAATAGTTAATTGGGTTTTTTTTTAGTTGTTCTTTTTTTGGACCTAGCCATTTAAAGTTTAGAAAGTTTTAAATTTAGCTGCTTTTATATAAAAATAAAAATAAAATAAAATAAAATAATATTTGTGCAGCTTTCTGAGATTTTGTGTGTTTCTGTAGTGTTTCACTCTAACTACACAAACACACAAAATCTCACAAAGTTGTATGTGGAATTTTGTGTGTGTAGAGTGTGAAAGTTGGTTTTTTGGACTTTTTGTGGCTGTGTGAGGTTCCTGCTTGTTGCAGGGGCTATCTTGGGTCTAGCACAGCTGCTTTTACATTGTGGGTGAGCCAGTTGTGTTGCATTGTGTTTTGTAGGTTAAAAAAGGGCAAAGAAGTGACATCGACTTGGCCACACCCACCTGACCACCAAGCCACACCCACCCAGTCATCTGACCACCAAGCCACGCTCACAGAACCGATAGCGAAAATTTTTAGATTTCACCCCTGAGGTATACCCAGGGACCCTAGAAAAATACTTCCAACAGTTTGCCTTCACCACGTGGAGGTTGAAAGGATATCAATGGAATGGAAAAGTCACTAGTTTATTCTTCTTTCCCATTCATTGTACCTAACTCAGACAACTTTCATCTATACCTATGTTTCTTGCAGTATTCTAATCCAGTGTTTCACAACCACAGCAACTTTAAGATGTTGGTTGGGAAGATCTGGGTGTTGAAATCTGCACATCTTAAACTTGTTGAGATTGAGAAAGAACAACACTTTGAAACAAACAATAGTTAATAAGCAACTGTCCTCAGTAAGCCCTAGGACGGATCTTCTAAAGTTGAGAGATGGTGTAAAATTGGGATTTATTTTCTATGTGGCTTGTAAACAGGCAATAGTCAGTCCTGAAGCTCTTCCTCTTATTTCACTTCTGTTCCTTCTGAGTAGCATGAGGAAGGGCAAGGATTGTAATGACAGGCTCAGCATTCTGATTTCTATACTTGAATACCGTGTTTTCCCGAAAATAAGACTATGTCTTATACTTTTTTGAACCCCAAAATAAGCACTTGGTCTTATTTTTTGGGAGGCCTTATTATTTTGGGGCACCTGGAGCAAGACGGGGATCCTCTTGCTGTCTTACCTGATTTCCAGCTCTGTCTTCCTAACTCTAACCAGAGGAAATGGTGGGGACCGGCTGCGCATGTGTTTAAATATTTTCGGGGAGGGCTTATTTTCAGGGAGGGCTTATTTTCAGGGAAACATGGTAGCTGAAAAAAAATCTCCCATGCAGGATCCTGAAAAGAGATGGTCACTTCTTCGTTTCTTATTTCCAGAGTAAATAAAACAAAAATTTCCAAAATAAAATAAAAAAAGATAAAATAATAAAATAAAGAAGTAAAATAAAATAAAATAAAATAAAGGCAAATGCCAATCAAAGTATATTTCACTCCTTCAATAGTATTTTATAATACTACTCCACATTTTCATCTAATAATGCTAATTGTTATAGGTGGCTGGAGATGCAACAGAAAGAGGTTTTGGGACTTAAAATCCAGATTTATTCAAAATAGCTGTTCAAATATAATCCTGAGTTTTCTGGATATGGTAAAATATAAGATATTTAGATACACTTTATACTAGAGCTGAGGAAATCTTTGAAGAGATGTTTCATTTTGCTACAGAAAAAAAACACTACTTCGAAACTGCTTTGTGAAACATCACAGGCTCTATATAAAGGCGAAGCTATGTAGTTGCATTGTTGGTCTCAGTCCAACTACTTTTTCAAACAATAACAAGCCAATTGAAACTGCGAGGTCAGGAGAAAACCTAATAGAGGCAAATTCTATCATCACTTCATCTCAATGAAAAATATACATCACCTCTCATGTGTAAAGTTCTTTAATGTGTAAATATCAGGAACCAGGACATTTCACACAGGCCTATTATACAATAGCCCTCATATTCCATAATCATTTTAATAATACCTGGGATGTTATTACCATATCTACTGGGCATCTATGACCAATATTACCTGAAGTCACAGTAGCTGGTTGAAATCCAGATGTTAACTGATATAAAGGAAGGTCTGGATCCAAGGGAGACCACTGTTCCACAGATAGCCGGATGTGAGTCCCTCTTTGTGAAGTGGGGTCGTGGAGTACAGATGGGCTTGTTGGTCACGTACCTGGCTCCCTGCCACGTGGCAACGGCCCTGCCCGAGCTGCTTAACGTTAAAGCCGAGGTGGCGGTGGACACCCCCAGACTTGTCATCATGGGGGATTTCAACCTGCCATCTATCGGTGAAACGTCTGAAGTGGCTCGAGAGTTCATGGCTTCCATGACGGCCATGGACCTTACTCAGTTAATTCATGACCCCACTCACACAGGGGGACACACTCTGGACTTAGTTTTTGTCTCTGGTCAGTGGTTGAGTGGCCTTGATATAGGGATATAGCCATCGAACCCTTGTCATGGACTGACCACTCGCTCCTTCGACTAGACTTTCTAACCGCTGCACCCCGCCGCAGGGAGGCGGGACCGACCAGGTGGTTCCGCCCCAGGCGCCTGATGGACCCTGAGAGGTTCCAGATGGAGCTTGGGCCATTTCCTGAGATTCTGGCTCATGACTCGGCTGAGGACCTGGTGGCCGCCTGGGATAGTGCGGCTGCCGGGGCCTTGGACCGAGTCGTGCCTTTGCGGCCTCTGACCCGGCACCGAACTCACCTAGCTCCTTGGTTCACCAAGGAGCTTAGGGAGATGAAGCGCCGGAAAAGATGCCTGGAGAGTAGTTGGAGGACCAGCCGCTCCGAATCTGACCGAACACTGGTGAGGTCTCATATTAAGACCTACCTAGTGGCGATAAAAGCGGCGAAAACTAGCTATTTTGCCGCTCTTATCGCGTCATCAGATAATCGCCCGGCTGCCCTGTTTAGGGTGACCCGCTCCCTCCTCCATCTGGAGGTGCGGGATGACCCCTTGCAGGGTCGAGCTGAGGATTTTGTGCTGTATCTGTATGACAAAATCGCTCAGATTCGGGAAGGGCTGGCCTCTGACTGGGTATGTCCGGACGGGATGACTGAGGCAGGTCTTGAGAGCGTTATCTGGGGGGAGTTCGATCCTGTGGCTCCCGAGGACATGGACAGGGTCCTGGGATGGCTGAACGCGACCACATGTTTATTGGACCCGTGTCCCTCCTGGTTGGTACTGGCTTCCCGGGAGGTGACACGAGGCTGGCTCCAGAAGATTGTTAACGCTTCTTTGAGTGAGGGGATCCTGCCGGCCGCTTTGAAAGAAGCGGTTGTGAGGCCCCTCCTCAAGAAGCCCTCTCTGGATCCGGCTGTTTTGGCTAACTATCATCCAGTCTCCAACCTTCGCTTCGTTGCGAAGGTTGTTGAGAGTGTGGTGGCGCAACAGCTTCCCCGGTACCTGGATGAAGCTGTCTATCTAGACCCGCTCCAGTCCGGCTTCCGGCCTGGGCACAGCATGGAAACGACATTGGTCGCATTGGTGGATGATCTCTGGAGGGCCCGGGATAGGGGTTGCTCCTCTATCCTGGTCCTGTTAGACCTCTCAGTGGCTTTTGATACCATCGACCATGGTATCATGTTGCACCGGTTGGCGGGGTTGGGGGTGGGAGGCACCGTTCTGCGGTGGTTCTCCTCTTACCTCTCTGACCGGTCGCAATCTGTGTTGACAGGGGGGCAGCGGTCGACCCCGAGGCACCTTGCTTGTGGGGTGCCACAAGGGTCGGTCCTCTCACCCCTTCTGTTCAACATTTATGTAAAGCCGCTGGGTGAGATCATCCGTGGCTTCGGGGTGGAGTTCCATCAGTACGCTGATGACACCCAGCTGTACATCTCCACCCCAGGCCACCCCAATGATGCCCTTGAAGTGATGTCCCAGTGCCTGGAGGCCGTGCGGGCCTGGATGGGGAGAAACAGGCTCCGACTCAACCCCTCCAAGACCGAGTGGCTGTGGCTTCCGGCGTCCCGATATAGCCAGCTGATGCCATCGCTGGCTATTGGGGGTGAATCACTCGCCCCCACGGAGAGGGCTCATAACTTGGGCATCCTCCTGGATGCACGGCTGTCTTTGGAAGATCATTTGACAGCCGTGGCCAGGGGGGCTTTCTATCAGGTTCGCCTGATACGCCAGTTGCGCCCCTTTCTAGATCGGGACTCCCTACGCACAGTCACTCAGGCACTCATCACTTCCCGCCTGGACTACTGCAACGCTCTCTACATGGGGCTCCCCCTGGGGTGCACCCGGAGGCTCCAGCTGGTCCAGAACGCGGCCATGCAGGGGATTATGGGGGCGACGAGGCACTCCCATGTGACACCTCTCCTGCGCGAGCTGCACTGGCTCCCGGTGGTCTTCCGGGTGCGCTTCAAGGTGTTGGTGACCACCTTTAAAGCGCTCCATGGCTTAGGGCCGGGGTACTTACGAGACCGCCTTCTGCCACCAATAGCCTCCCACCAGCCAGTGCGCTCACACAGAGTGGGCCTCCTCAGGGTGCCGTCCGCCAGACAATGTCGGCTGGCGACCCCCAGGGGGAGAGCCTTCTCTGTGGTGGCACCCACCCTCTGGAACAACCTCCCCCCAGAGTTACGTACAATAACAGACCTCCGGATTTTTCGTCGGGCCCTGAAAACCCATTTATTTCAACTAGCTGGGCTGGCTTGAGTCAAATTTTAAACTGATTTTAAATTGGAATTGTTTTAATTACGGCCAAAAGATTTAATTATTTTAATCAGTTTTTAGATTTTGTATGTTTTGTATGTATGTCTTGTTTTTATTTTGGCTGTTCACCGCCCTGAGTCCTATATTGGAGAAGGGCGGTATAGAAATTTAAACAAATAAATAAATATCTCAAACTTAGATGTCAATTGGGACAGAATTTAGACATTATTTCAAGGGACACCCCACAGTAATTTACACTCCCGTTTGTGCTTCCCCGTCCATCTGATTAGAACTTTATTGTAAATTGGCAGCCATGTAGCATAGCTCTTCAATTATAAAGGACGATAATTCACTCACCAGAATAAGTAAACAAAGTTATAAGTTCTTTTCTGGCCAGAACCTGAGCTATTTGAGACCATGTGCCAGAGAAATAGGATGACTTCCTCTCCTGATTCCAATGAGCCTGGTACTGACCTTTTCCTTCTTGTTGTATGACCTTGGATATGGAGAGCAAATTAGCCTGCAAAGTCAGCTAGAAGGGTTGCTTAACCCAGAAATACTGCATTTTCTAAAAGGAGTCTTGACCAGAATTTGAATAAAGTTGAAAGAAGTTGAAACTATCAGGCAAGAATCAACCAACCAACCAACCAAATGTTTCAAAGTTACAAGTAGTTATTCTAGCATTCAACACATTTTAACCTCTGGGTCAGAAAAACTAATATGGAATTGCCCTCTTAAAACCCCAAGGAATCCTATCCCAAATGCTTGCTGGAAAGAATTTATATCTAAGCCTTTTGATCTGAATAACGTTGGAGACAGATTTGTTAGTTATCTCAATACTTTTCTGTTTAATTTACATAACAAATATACCAAATCTTATCTTTCTATGAATAACAAAATGCTGGGACACTTTTGCAGTCCAAATTAATTATTTCAGAATTGTCACTGATAGGAGTACTACCTAGCTCAGGGGTCAGCAACCCATGGCTCTGGAACCGCATGTGGCTCTTTCATCCCTCTGCTGCGGCTCCCTGTTCCTGATTGGCTCCACAATTGATAGGGCTTTTGGTTAGGACAAGTAGAGGAAAAAGGACGCTGTGCTAGGAGGAGACTCTATGGTGGGGGAAACCGGACTTCCGGTTGGCTCCAGAATTGAATGGGGGCTTTCGGTTAGAACGTTTGTGGCTCTTTGAGTGTTTAAGGTTGCCGACCCCTGACCTAGCTGAAGCGGATACCTCCAAGATTTAGCACTTGTGCTTATCAGCCTAATTGCTTTGGCAGGAAGGAATACAAGCAGAACTTTGTATGTTTACAGCTATTATACGTGGGTGACAAAAATCCAGACAACTACTGAATGGCAGCATTTTAGGGCTTCAAAAAGCAGTAGCATCTCTTTAAACTGAACCAGGGAATGCAGCGGCAACCAGCAATGTTTTTAATATCTTGTTTTATTTATAATTTACTACATGCAGCGTGATGTATCATTTCTCATTTTAAAAAAAAATCCAGGCTTATCAGTTCAGAAATACTCACATTTTATATCTATTCAAGATACCAAACTACTAATGAAATATGGGACCCTGTTATACAAAATTCAGTAGGTTAAAAATAAAGTGATAGTTATATAAGTGTACTGCAAATGATACACTTGCATAATGCTTGCATTGGATAATTATGTATAGAATTGTAACTATTTACTGCAACAAGTTATCCTTTATATTTTTTTCACTTGCTTTTTAAGCACTTGTTAAGTATTTTTATTATGTGAGTATTTTTGTGTTTTGAACCTTTTGGGTTTTTTTATTATTTTTTTAAAAAAGCAATAAAATTTTTATTACAATTTTATTATGTTGAAATAATATAAATTAATCCACTTTAGATATCCCTACAACATAGTTAGCTAGTTACACAGTACTAAACTAGTAGGCAGGTATGAATCACTTATACATGCATGCAGCAACCAGATTTATACCCGAGCTATCCTCAAGAAGACTTGTAAAAGATTAAATATATATCATTTTTATTCAGAGAAAATTGCTTTGGACAGATGGCTTTTTCCAATTTAATCTATTTGGATATTCTAATAAAGTTTATGTAACACCAACATCTCCCCTCTCTAAAAGCAAAAGTAGCTCTTGCAAAAGCACTGAGAAAAAATTACCATGTTTTCTTCATTTGTTATCTAAAAAAGAACCCATTTCCTTGGGAAAAAAATATTACAATTAATTACAGACATGAATAGCCATTACATGAATATATGTCATGCTGTATACTTTTGGGGAAAGGATGCAAAGAGCAAAAAGGATAAATTAACCATATAACACAAAGAAATTAAAGGCATGAAATAAGAAAAAAAATGAATATATTTAATTTACCCCATGCTTGTCTATATTGTACTAACCCCGCAAATCATTCGTTTCCTTCTTTCATACTGAAAATGGTCACTTCTATATTCACTCCACATTCATTCATCATTTATTCATTCTTGAATAAAGACTGAATGGGGTAAAAAGGAGAATAGTATCCCTGTGTAAACATATATGCAAACACAATTAGGTGGCAGAAAACATGCATATTACATGCAGCATTTGGATAGCCCTTTTTTTTTTCCAGCAGTGCCCTCAATTCATGAAATTGCTATAATGAGAAATTCCTGAAATCAGTAATTTTTTTTCAAATACCTGTTCCAATCAAAACCTGTTCCAACAAAACTGATGGTAACATTCCCACTCTAAGGAAGATTCCCACACATCAGTGGTGGGCCTAAACATTTTTTACTACCGGTTCCATGGGCATGGCTTGGTGGGTGTGGCATGGCTTGGTGGATGTGACTTGGTAGGCGTGGCAGGGGAAGGATACTATAAAATCTCCATTCCATCCCCACTCCAGGGGAAGGATACTGTAAAATCTCCATTCCATCCCCAATCCAGGGGAAGGTTACTGCAAAATCCCCATTTCCTCCCGATCAGCTGGGACTCAGGAGAATATCAGAGAATAGATGGGGGCGGACCAATCAGAGGTGGTATTTATTGGTTCTCCGAACTACTCAAAATTTCCGCTACCGGTTCTCCAGAACTGGTCAGAACCTGCTAAAATCCACCTCTGCCCCACACACCCAACAAGATCCAGTAAGTCCCTAATTATGAACCTACTACACCTCTTCACACTCTTGATATCAGAAGCAAAGATTGAGAATCGCTCTATTTTGTTACGTATAACAAAATGACCATTAAAAAATTATGTAGATCTACAAGTAGATGAAAAATAGGAGACACTGAACATTTTAAACATGCATGAGCATTGCTTAAGAATTCCACCTGTTAATCCTTATGACATGCTGTATAGTTCATAAATTAGTCATTTTTTAAAAAAATTACATTTTTAAAAAATATTTGAGTGGTAGCCCCAAAAAGATCAGTTCATAGTCTATTCTGAGAAACTCCCCCCTCCCATTTTTCTATAGACAATTGAATTTTTAAAATTTATGAATATTGCTTTGAACAAACTAAAAATACATTTTTTCCTGAGAACAGCAGCTTGCCACTTGGGTATAAATCCCACTCGAGATTCTAGAGTATTGATTTTTTTTAAAAAAATTGCAAGTTTCAAAGTATGTTTGGTTCCAATAATAATGTTCTATACCCTTGTTGGTAACCTTGGAGATAAAGGTGTTGCCGTTATGGTACACACTATAGAAAAAGTAACAATCGCAATCAGGACAGGAAGGTGAGATCAGACGCATTGCAGTAGGATACACACAAAGAATCTAGTGAAGGTTATATAAGATTTCTCTTTCTGCACACCTCCGGGTTTCTCTCCTAGGGAGGGAGGGAGAAATTGAAAATGGACAAATAAAAACTAAATTTATATGTCTCTTCCACCCTCTCATATTATGGCTCTCCACTCAATGCTCCCTTCCTTCTTGTGCTGAGTGTTATTGGTAAAAATCTCACTCACATGTATTTATCAATGAAAAATGTGCATTACCACAATCCAGTAGAACTTTTAATGTAGGTATACCTGCAAATCAATGGCTGACTTAGTAAAGTTTTAACAGACTTCCAGAATATAATCACAGAGGGCTTACTCAAGACTTTTTATACATATAAGTCATTCATCTGAGATTACCAGCTATACAAATTGAATAAATTTAAAAAATGGAAATACTATGGATAGAAAACAGAATTAATCTGGATAATTATACACCTTGTTGTATACATCTGCAGTAATATTTCTGGTGGTAGATGATACTACACTTCTCTTGAATATTCAAGTACATGTGTGAAATGATGCGTGTATCTGATATACAGCCATCTTTTTGTTCAGTAAGTGGAATGCTTCTGAATACATTTGGGAAGCTCCAATGATATAATAGTCAGGAATGCTATTTATCATCTTAGGTTGCATGTGGAAACAATGCATATTGCCTAGATATTCATGAGTTGGTGAAATCAATGAAAAAAATCTTCTTTATATGGATTGCTACTAAAGTTGGTTCAACAAGATGTGCATAAAATAGAGATATTGTTGGAAAATGTATACATGTGACACCAATGCTAAATCAGCTGTAGTGGTTCCAAGGAGTCTAAGAACTAGGGTTTTTTTACTGTTAAAGCTATAAATGAAATGAACAGTTCAAATTGGTTTCACCAGTATTAGCTTTTATAAAGAATGAGATTATCACAAGGCTGAGTTTAGGGTAGTGAATACTAGAGATACAGTCTATATCTTTGGAAAAGTCTTCCACTGAGATGGTATTAGACCCCTTTTCTAGAGAAAAAACTATGAAGTTCCGCTGATTCCGCCGCCCCCTCCCCCCCCAGTTTTCTCATGCATTATATTTTTAGTTGTTGGTTTACCTTCCAAGAGCTGTTTTCATTTATTTTAATATTGTTTATTAAGATTTCATTTTCAAAGGCCTTTCACAACAAGATCTCTATTCCTGATACCAAAATAGCTGTACATATAGGAAAACTCAAAGTAAGTTCTTACTTTTAAAAAGAAATAAGTTCAAAATACTCAAAAATATCCATTTCAAAGGAGTTGCAGTTCATTAATTGACACCCTCAAGTTACAGATTTCCTAATCTATTTTTATATTTCCTTTGACTTTGTAATAAATAAATACATGTGACAAACGACCCCATTTTATAAGATAAAGCAGGGAAAAATTAGGGATTTGAAATTTTTAAACTTTTCTTACTCAAGTAAGAAAGGATCAATGCATTGCCTACTTTTATGAATTGATAGACAGTTTAGCAAATTATATATCACTGCTGAAGAAACCAGTAGAAAAATATGTATAACAATATACGAGATATATACGAGAAAATGCATACTAACAAATAGTATTTACTGTGCTGGCTGAGAATGACAGCAGTTGATATTTTCAGAGAGCATCAAACTCTCTGAAAATATCAAACTCTCTGAAAAGAGGGCAGGCAGTCTTAGGAAAAATAAACTTCCTGAATTCTAGTAATGGCAAACTATACTCAAGCAATTCTCTTAAAACCAAAAAAGTTTGCCTGTTTCACGGGATAGAGGGGGACTCCATTCCAGGGTGGGTTCTACTTACCTTTACTACCGATTCACAACGGGGCCGCAGGCACACTCTTCTACGCATGCACAGAAGTGTTCTGATGATGTTGCAGTCGGTGGGCGGAGCCTCCCTCTGGTTTTACTACCGGTTCTATAGAACTGGTCTGAACCGGGGGCAACCCACCACTGCTCCATTCCTATATGAACATAAATATATTTGCATTGGTGAATCAAGCTCTAATTTTAGCTAGTCTAACAAGAATATTCTAATAGTAATTATCCCCAGAGCAATTATCCAACAATGGCTGAAGAAAAATATTGGGGGGGGGGAAGCTTTTAAATACAAACATACAGACATAGGTTAAAGCTTTGGAACATTTCATCTAAAGCAGATTTCTTGGCAGGTTGCCACTGGCTTTATCTAAGTAGTGCATTTTTAAAAGAGAGTTATTAATTAGCTCAAAACGCCTAACCTTTAATAAATTAAATGTTAGTTAAATCAAAAGAAACAAAAGATGACCCATTGCAGATTTAAATTGTGATACACCGTAGCTAAAGTTAATGCCAAAGAAAAAGACACAACTGCTGTAGGGAAAGTATTACAAAGGAACCAATTTTCTCATAACCTAAAATTCAAGATTCTTTATGAAGACCTAGAGCCTCAGAGGCAACTTCAGACCATCCCACTAAAAAGTACTTTATATCACATTTGTTAATTTGTCTATTAAGTCCACAATTCACAGTCAGTAAAGTCTGTTTCAACATCTTCTTAACGCCTGTGTTTTAGAAGGCTTTAACAAAGGATATATGAAAAATGTTTTAAAAACCTACCTGTCCATGATCTACCAGGTAGATCTTATCCATATATCCTTTGATACCATACTAATATTCTAAAATGTTGATGATAAAAAATATCCCTTTGCAGAAGCCATATTGGTTTAGTTGTTTTCTTTTAAAATTTTGGCCTTAATAAGCCTTATTATGTTGTATGTAATAATGATTTTAATGACCACAGATCAGAAACCAGTATCTACACATGGATTTTGCAATAGTTCTGCTGGAGAACACTGCAACCTCTCTTACATAAAGAGATTTTGGAAACAGTAGTCTGAGACATTTGCAGGTCCCCAAACTATCATCCCTCCAGTACACTGTGGACTTTTTAAACCAGTCTGCTCTTAATGGACAAAAGAAAGTCTGCCAATACAAATATTAGGCACTTGTGTCTCCTGTATACAAATAAAAATACATTTTATACATTCCTTGAAGTTTTTATCCTTTAGCAAGTCTTTGAAATTATTCAGGAAAATATATAGCTCATCACCAGGAATGTATGAGGTAAAGTCATTAAGAGTCACTTTAATAGGTTGTTGTGTTTTTAATTGAAATATGCCCCTGTCATATCTCCTTTGTTCATCTTGATCCATGATCAATTTTAAAATTTCAAGCTGTCTGTTACTATGCAGACTAACTTCTAAGTATCTCAAATATTCTTGATGAGAACTGGTTTTCTGCTTCTCTTTCTTACACTTCTCTAAAACATAGCTTGTTTGGTGAGGAAAATCTCTCCTAGAGGGAAATGTCTCTCCTCACATTCCTCTATCAAGGCCGTCTTGTTCATTGATATTATATTACAGCTGTAATTTGCAGGTTTTGTGTCAAGAACTTTTCTGTATCCCTGCCTTTTCCAGTTACCAATCAGTGGCATCTGCAGGATCTTGCCAGTTCTACTCTGTTTCCCCAGAAATAAGACCCTGTCCTATATTTTTTTTGAACCCTCAAATAAGCGCTTGGCCTTATTGCCATGCACTCAAAAGCCCAATTGGGCTTATTATCAGGGGATGTCTTATTTTGGGGGAAACAGGGTATTAGAAGAATGAAAGCAACATCTGGGCTTCATTGCCACAGGGCCCACCTCTTTGGGGCATGTGTGTGCCTTCCTAATCCATGCAGAAAGAGGGCAAGACTTGCATCACAGTGGTGGCATAGTGGTTAGAGTGCAGTAGTGCATGCTACTTCTGCTGATCACTGGCTGCCAGCAGTTTGGCAAATCGAATCTCACCAGGCTCAAGGTTGACTCAGCCTTCCATCCTTCCAAGGTCGGTAAAATGAGGACCCAGATTGTTGGGGGCAATAGGCTGACTCTGTAAACTGCTTAGAGAGGGCTGTGAAGTGGTATGTAAGTCTAAGTGCTATTGCTATTCATCTCTCTGAACTCCTCCTGCCCTGCCTCAGAGGCCATTGAAGCTAATTATGTAGTTTCGGACAACTTTATTTCGAAAAAATATTTGATATTATTCTGTCCCTCCACTGAGCTATCCTTCCTGTTGATAAACTTTCAGCTGAACTTCCACAACAGCTGTCACCAGGTATCATGTGAGGATCCTTTCCTTATTTTACTATTTTTTCTTCAAAATGAGCCCATGGATATCTGTAAAGAATCTATGATTTTGCTACAACCATCAAGTCTTATCCTGATTAGAAATCTGTTTTTCTCTTTATTTCTTTGTATATATCCAAGTTAATGGGACTAGATGGAATGTGGGAAAAGTATAAAATAGCAGTCACTTGGTTAATGTTTAAACAAAGCATCCAATTAGCATTGATCGCATTACCTTTGTTTGTATTCTGAATATCCTCATAATTCTAGGAAGCTTAGTGCCTAGAGTCCCAAAGGTGCTTTTTCAAAAGGAAACTGGACTTTTTTTGGGGGGAGGGGAGAAAGATGCCTTTTAAAAAAGCATCTTTAGGACAACCATGACCTGGATGACTGAGAATCTCTGTAGAAATTTAGTGCCTAGACCTAATGAAATAAAAATGTTTATTAGAAAGAATAACCAATTAAAAGCAATAAATACTATTTATTCTCTATTGTTAATTACAATAGATGCTACCACTAAAATGTTCTTCAAACGCCTTCCTAAAATGGACTGTCTTCAATATTTTATGTAAAGACATCCAAGCAGGGACACATTTGATCTTAGAAGGCAAACTCTTCCAGAACATCCAGAGTCCTAAATGTTGATCTCTCTTGGAGCAGGTTCAGAATATGGACAGCATTTGAGTGAAGCATATATACTTTTTTTCCAGGAAATACTAGGAATTATAATTTTCAGAGTAAATCCTCAGGTGTCCCCAATAGAAAAGTGCCTTTTATCAGGATAAAATAGTATTTATTTATTTATTTTATTTATTTATTTTTTCAGATTTCTATACCGCCCTTCTCCTTTCGGACTCAGGGCGGTGAACAGCCAAGTAAAACACTTTATACACAAAAGTTAAAATAGATTTAAAATAATTAAATAATTTGGCCCATAATTTAAAACATTTCAATTTAAAACCAGTTATCCATTTAAGCCAAAATACCTTGTTCTTATTGAAAAGGATTAAAAGAATTATGTCATAGATACTTGAGAAGATATTTGGGTGTTTTCCTGAAGTAGAACTATACTAAAATGAATGTTAGTCTAATAAAGCCTATCTAGCGTTCCTTGCTAGGAAAAATCCCTTGTAATACATTTACTTTTTAAACTTCACAATATGGTTAAGATGATTCTTCTGTTTTCGGCAGATTGGAGCATCTTCCCCAGAGTTTCTGGAACTGGTCATGTAACAATGCAATATCACTATCATTTTCTTCCCCCTTTTTTCCCCAATATATATTAACATTTCTTGAAGAATGCCGTGGTATTTAACCAACACTATACTGTGACACTAGTACTCATTTGGAATATCTATATACTATTAAATGTGTCCTGTCTCTTTGTCCATAACCTTCAATTGGATGAAATGGTGCATCATGCGGCAACAATTTTTGAAACAAGGTACCTTAAATAGGCTATCTTATGACTCATGACTCCCATGGGATTTAAATTTGGCAAATTTGTGGCTGCTTCAGTGCTGCTGCACTGCCATGCTGCTGCCCAGGGGTTCAGTAGACTGGTCCTGCCCTAGTCTCCAGCGGCTAGGTAGACCAGACCTTCTTTCAGTCACAGGAGATCAGGTAGACCAGTCCCATCCTTCCCATTTGGAGGTAGACTATTCCTTCTCTTGGCTGCTAGAGGATGGTCAGTCATGGTCAAACCAGGAAGAAGTCTCCCATTCCCATTGGTTTTTTTGCCCATCCATGGTCATTCTGTTTCTTTGTTTAGGTATGGAAATATCTCTGAAACAATGACCCAAAATGTAAGCTTGAGGCAAAGGCCAAAAACCAGTTCAGAACTTTTGCTATTTTTAAATCAACCCTCTTAATGACACAGCTCTAGTCACAGCCTATTTGCTGGTTTATATCCATCTTTATTCAGTTAATGATTTATTAATATTGCTTCCCATAAAATGAATGTCAATACTTAAATAATTTAACATTGGCTAAAAACCTAATAAAGAAAGCATTTGACTCCAGGGCTCTGCAAAATGGAGGGGAAAAATGTGCAGTAGTGCGATTTTCAGTCTCTGCTGCCCTTCAAAATACCTGGGATCCATCTTGAAATATAATTAGCAGCCTTTCCAAATCAAGCAAAGGTAAAAGAATAATAGCCAAAATGTCCTGCTTGCTCTTTTTCTTGGCTGAGAAGTCTAAAATATGTACCTTTAAAAAAATACACTTCAATTCTGATAATATTCTACTCCACCAACCATGATTTATGGAAATCATGTTTCTGAAGCTTTTTGTCTTGAGGCTAAAATCTCTGCAGCGAATGTAGGTGCACTGCTTTTGAGTTAATTAAGCAGAAAAAGAAAAATATGGTACTCTGCAATCATTGATTCCTATATTAAAATGACTTAAGGCGGCAATCCAAAGATCCTGGGAAGGAATCTCAGAAGCTGTAGTAGTTTTCAGATTGTCCTCTCCAAGAGTTATTCTTATTTCCAGGCAGAAAATTCCAACCAGTTGGCGTTGGAGCTTTATTTAAGCTCTGTTAGATTAAATAAAAGTTTAAAGTCCTTACTTTTCAATTTCAGAAAAGAGAAAAATGAGGTGTGCTGCAAAATGGACAGAGCAAGAGAGATTATGAATTCATTCTATCCCCAGCTTGTAATCTTTACCAGCCAGGGAGTTAGTAGAGATTACTCATTCAAGAGGGAAAGAGAAGCTTAATAAAGGGTGGGGGGGACAAATTAATCACATTGACTCCTGGCTTGCTCTGTTTCATTTCATTAAGTTTCAAGAGCATGTATTTAAAGTAACCTAAGTATCATTGCAACAGTTGAACTACAATCAGGGGTGGATTCTACTTACCTTTACTACCGGTTTGCATCGGGATCACCTACGATGATGTCCGGGTTGGTGGATGGAGCCTCCCACCGGTTTTACTACCAGTTCTTGTGAACCGGTCCAAACCGGGGGCAACCCACCACTGACTACAATGATTATGTTTGTCCAGAATCAAACAACCAAAACAGAGGTCCAGCTATAGCTCTCAGCTGATACTATTACCTGTACTGGCAACAGCACATGGGCCCTGCTGGAACTCATCAAAGGCCTTTGAATAGATTTTGTTCCCAGAGTGGCCAACCAATCACCAACCGATTATGAGAAATCACAAAAAGCACAAGAAAAACTGTTTCACAAAGTTGTTGTAGCAACTAAAGCATTCCTCCTTGAAAGTAAAGCATTACTCATGCAGCTGCTTCAAACGCTATCCCCACCTACCCCTATGCCATTTTACTTTGTTGGCTGCCCTAGTGGAAGAATTGTCCATGCAACGAGAATAGCCTTCAAAGTAATCTTGGATGTCAAACTTCCCTCCTTACAGTCTATTTCCAACTGGACTGGAAACAGTTAATCCCAGGAGCAAGAATCTAACAGCTGTTGTATAAAGTGTATTAGAAAAACATTCATTACAAAAGCATCTATGGAATCTAGAGAGTACTCTGCTTTCAAATGAGAAAGCTAAATAGGCCATCTAAAATGGCAGAGCTCTTGCCCATTCTGTTGCAATTTTCTACTGTGGAGGATAGGCACTTGTTTCATTTGTTGAAATAGGCTGCTTACATTGTTTTGGTAATTACTATTCCATGAGAAATAATTTTCACAGGGGCTGTGAAACTTGCAAATGATACAGTTGCTTTAACATTCCAAGGAAGTGTATTTTGCTCAACTACATGCTTTTTGAAATATCTCTTGCAAATGTGTTGTATATTCCTATTGTCAACAATAGTACACATATCAAACTGACTTTTTCTACATCACCAATTTATTAATTTATGTAGTTTTGGTTTGTTGATTGCCATTCTTGCAAGCATTGTGGGATATATAAAATAAATCCGCATCAGCCTTGTTTTATTTTTTTATTTTTTTAACATTTCTGTTTGGATTCCTTTTTACCAGTTTGTTTCGTCCTTTTCAGATTGAGTGTTTCTATAAACTGAAAATGCAAATTTTATAGCCTGACAGCATTAAAGAACAGATGGGAAGATTCAAAAAATATGAAAACCATTAACTCCTTTTTCTGCACTCCAAAACTAACTGTTGTTTCCAGTTTCATCCAGATATTCATGTTAAATATTTCAAGCCAAATAATGAAAATTGTGGTAGCTATTAACTAGGAATTAGCTATTTATCTTTAGTTATTACCATTTATGCAGTGATAGTGATACTAAAAAGCATGTGAACATTTATAATAGTTACTATTTTCCCTCAGATATTTCACAAAGATTTCCATATGTTGTAGCAGACTTCCATTATTACATTCATTCGCTTGTGATAGTGACACAGATCTTCTCATTTCAATCAGATTTGATCCCTTTGCTCAAGAGACATCTGCTCAAATGGAATAATTAGAAAGGCAAAAGGCAAATTTTATGCATCCATGCTTTGCCATTCACTCTGTAATGATTTTTATAGTGGGCAAGGTTCCCATATGTGCATGTATTTATCTTTCAGAGGAAAACTGCAGCAATGCATTTAAATTCCTTTTCTTCACAAATGACTTTCACAAATCATTTGGATTCTGGCGTAGCATATCAATATAATCATTTCCTTGTAAATTTGTTGGTTGAGAAGTGATATTTGAAAATCATGCACCTTTCTCTTGCCTTGTAAAATGTTTATCCAGATAAATGCTACATTTTGGCTTCCTTTACCACAAGCCATCATGCTTAGGGTATGGTGATTTTATTAGGCTTGGCTTGGCATACCCTACTTATTATTATTATTATTATTTTGACATGCATATGAATCACTATTAATTTCTCATTCTTTGTGAATCCTTTCTTTGTGAATTATCCTTGTTAATACTTTTACTACAGTATATTAATCCATGTGTATTCTGAGGGATAGTGAAATGTGTGTGTATGTGTGCACATGTGTCTTTCTTGAACAATTTATTCTTATTCTAAACATTAAATAATTAATATTAGTACTTGGTTGCCTTTTAGAATTTCTCTTGAACGAGGAGAACATAATAAGTATAATAAATATCCATGTAGAATTCCATTCAGTTTCAAATTCTAAACCTGGTATTGTCTCTTCTAGCAAAGTACAAATTAATAGTGAAATGTGCCATCCATGTCCAATTTTCAGAGACTGCCTGGAGAAGTCCCTGCAGTTTTCTTGGCAAGGATTTCAGAAATGGTTTGCCATTGCCTTCTTCGTAAGGCTGAAAGAAAGTGATTAGCCCAAGGTCACACAGCTGTTTTGTGCCTAAGGCAAAACTAGAACTCATGGTCTCACCGTTTCTAGCCTGATAGCTTAGGTCGGTTTCCTAATTAATTATTACAGGCTTTTAAAGTATAATGAAGTCTGCATTGCCTGGATATTTAAAGAGTGAAAAATAAGAATGTTTTTTCTATTTACTGCATTAGTAAATTAGACTGAGATTGAAATATTTAATAAATATTCAAAGTGGAATATGGGAGTGGGGTGAGTTTGAATGTCATGGTATACATATATCAGGAACAAATCATTTGTTGAGATGAGCATTTGTGTGTGTGTGTGCGCGCGCACACATTGATCCTCTGAATTTGCAAGTGCTGTATTTCTCAGAAACATTTTCAAGGTCATTCTTAGATTTTGTGCTTTGTTTTTTTTTTTCTTATGCTGCTTATTTGGAGCCAAATTTCACGACAAGCCTTTGAAAACAAGGAAGAGAAGTCTTTCCATACTGAGATAAAAATATGCTTCCTTGTGACAATTTACAATTATCTACTTATTCCTCCAACTCAGTTATGTGCCCCTCAATTCTAAAAAAAAAAAAAAAAGGTCTAATCACCTTATAAATAATCTGGGTAAAAAAATAAAAAACCAAGGAAAATTTAATACCCCAAAGTAATAACAACAATAAAACTTTCCACCCAGTAACTTGCTGAAAAAAACCAATAATAAGAACAACAATAATCACATCCCACAAAAGGGGAGCGGGAGAGGGAAAAAACACTATATTATCAAAGTGGCTTTCCAGAGAATAAAAAGGTGAAGTGCTAACCTGGTCTTGGGTGTGGAACCCTTTTCCAAGAAGGAGGGGCAGTAGCAGCAAAGGCATGCACTTCAGTGGTGGGATTAATTTTTTTTTACTACCGGTTCTGTGGGTGTAGCTTGGTGGGCATGGCATGGCTTGGTGAGCATGGCAGTGGAAGGATACTGTAAAATCTCCATTTTCTCCCCACTTCAGGGGAAGGTTATGCAAAATCCCCTTTTCCTCCCGATCAGAGAATAGATAGAGGCGGGGCCAGTCAGAGATGGTATTTACTGGTTCTCCAAACTATTCAAAATTTCTGTTACCGGTTCTTCAGAATTGGTCAGAACCTGCTGAAACCCATCTCTGATGCACTTGTAATGAGGACATTCCTTCAAAAAAGGAACTCAAAAGATGTCCTCTCTACTAAACAATTTGAATTGATAGAAACTGCTGGGAGAAGTTGGTCCTGCAGGTATCCAGGTGTGTAGGGTTTTTAAAATGACAGTCAGCACTATAAATGGGAACCTGACATCAGCTGGCAACTACTTCAGTTCTTGCAGTAGTGGCATTACTTGAGCAAATGAAGAGGTGCATATGGACCAATTATAGCATCTGTGAAGCCTTCAAAGGCAGCCCCAGCTACAGAAAATTGCAGTAGTCCAGTTGAAAGGGGACCAAGGCATGAGTTCTGGGCCCACAAGATAGTTGTGCAAAAGCATAACTCTACTCATATATTTCTTCTGTTCATCAAGGAAGAATTAGTCCAGGGGATCATGACTTCATCCAGAACCAAAGATGGAAAGTAAATGGCCTCAGTTGAATCTTAAATGACCCTCTATTCTGCCTTGGCCGGATTAAACCAGAATCCGCTTTTCTCCATTTAGCTCAAACTATAAATTAAGATTACATTGGATAAATTAACATTTATACAAAATGTTCATCTTCAGTTTTATTATTATAATAATGTAATTCATGCAGTATTCACCTATCCTCAACTGGTTCAGGATGCATAAAAGTCAGATGTAAAAATGAAATCTTTAAACTGTTCTTAATCAAAGTATGTGAATGTATATCTTTATGCATATTAATTGAAAAATTGAATTCTCTTTACAGAGAAGTAACAAGGAGATTTATGCATCATTGTTGCACTAAAGCGGGAACAATAACTAATTTGAATATACAGTTGAAGATTTTTGTTTCTTCTTATTAGCTTTTTTTTTTTGAATGGCATGTAAATGTGGTTTATTTCTATGTGTCTATTGATGGCTAATTTGTCTGAATGCCAAGTTTCCAGGAATTCACTATTGTTTTTGGATTTAACTTGATCTAGGATGCTCACAGTTTCCCAGTTGAAATTATGGTTTTTGTGTTGTAAAATGAAGGGATTTTCACTGTGTCTTCTGACTACTTGGTGCTCAGGGATGCATTCTGCTAATCTACTATCTATCTATCCTACATAGTGGCTGTCACAGTCCTTACATTGTAACTTGTAGATGACTCCCTTTTTTTCTTCTTGGGCTATTCGGTCTTTTAAGATATTTTGGAGGGTTTTAGTTGGTTTATATACTACAGTGATGCCATATGTTGAAAATAACCTTTTGGTTGTTTCTGAGATGTTTTTTGGTCATCACTTGCATTGATTCTGCTACAGTTGGTTGAATGGTAAGATTGTGTGGGTATCCATTTTGTTGGAAGATGTTTAGAAGCAGTTTGTTTCTGCCTATACAACATTCTTCATTTCTTTGGTGTTCTGGGTTACTGCAGTGTGTTTATATTAAGAGCTATGGTGGCGCAGTGGTTAGAATGCAGTACTGCAGGCTAATTGCCAGGAGTTCAATTCTCTCAATCCTGACCAGCTCAAGGTTGACTCAGCCCTCCATCCTTCCAAGGTCGGTAAAATGAGGACTCAGATTACTGGGGGCAATATGCAGACTCTGTAAACCGCTTAGAAAGGGCTGTAAAGCACTCTGAAGTGGTATATAAGTCTAAGTGCCATTGCTATTGCTATATTCATTTGAATAATGTTCTTACACAGCTCTTGATAAGGATAGCCAGGAAGGGTAGTGTGCTGTTGTTTTCCTCTTCCCTTGTGAATTTAGTCCATTGAAGATATTGTTGGTTATTTCATGTGTCTTCTCTATTTGTTTTTTATTATGATAAAGGTGTCATCTATATACTGGATATGTACTTTTGATAGTATATGCAGGAGTTTCTAGTCACTACCTTTATCTCTGCTATATTCAGTGGTGGGATTCAAAAATTTTTACTATCGGTTCTGTGGGCATGGCATGACTTGGGGGGCTTGGCAGGGAAGGATACTGTAAAATCTCCATTCCCACCCCACTCCAGGGGAAGGTTACTGCAAAAGCCCCATTTCTTCCCGATCAGCTGGGACTCAGGAGGCAGAGAATAGATGGGGGTGGGGCCAGTCAGAGGTGGTATTTACCGGTTCTCCAAACTACTCAAAATTTCCGCTACCGGTTCTCCAGAACTGGTCAGAACCTGCTGAATACCACCTCTGGCTACATTATGAGAATGGTGATCCTGTGGGTGTTCCTCTGATTTGTTGACATTTTTGTCCATCAACCTAAAAGTAGGCAGAGTTTGATGAGGTCCATGATTCTGGGTATTTCAGTCTTAGTGTATTTGGCTAGGGTGGGTATGTTGTGTAGTACTGCTGCCATGGATTATTTCACTAGTTAGTTCTAGGTCTATGGATTTAAAGAGGGCTGTGATACATTGAATGAATCCATAATTTCATATTCTATTTGGAGGTGTTTATTTTCTGGAGGCACTATAGTGGTGGGTTGATAGAATATTCTGCCTGTAAGATAGCCAGGCTTTTTTGTAAATTCTTTGACTATGTTGTGTGTTGGGGTCCCTGGTAATGATATGATTGGACAAAGAGGTATGATGGGTTTGTGTATTTTGGGGTGTCCATAGAAGTGTGGGTGGATGGGTCCTCTGCTTTTCATCTACCACTGTTCATCTTTTGTGATTTGTGCTTTCTTGGTTAGGTCATTGAAGGTTCTCTTGATCAGATTGTCTAGTTTCTATCTTGAGTTGGTCTTTCTAGAATGTGGGTTTCTTTGTCCTCTAGTAATTATTTGGCTTTTTGTATGTATAATGTTCTGTATTCTGTATTGTATTTTGTATGTTCAGAGAGTAAGTATCAAGATAAACCCCTGAAGGCAACAGTTTTGGGCTTTCTGACTTTCTATATCTATAATTGTCTACCTGAACTTGGTTGTGGCATGATCATAGTCTAAAGGTCATGTTACTCCCTATGAATATCCTCATTAATTCAACTTATGTAGAAAACACTTTCTCACTTACTTGTGAAAATGAGGAATTAGAGGAATATCTCTAATATTAAAGGAAATTAGAGGGACCAATAGTCCAATAGGTTATATTTTTAATCAGTAGTTCTGACTACTGAGCCAAATAGGTTTGAACATATGTATTTTAGCTTCCAACTGAAGCTGCACATTGCAATACCTGAATTTGGAAGGACTCCATCAATGATTCCAGTGCATTCTAAAGGATCATATATATCCTGATCCTTTGAACATGGCATATTATTCCAAAATAGCTTAATAATTTAACCTATCCACTTATGAAATGTTGGGTAGTTTGCAAAGACCAAGATAATTGATCCCTTGAATTTCCTCTGTGAAGAACTCTGCAGGGAATTGAAAAACTCTCCTCAGCCTGCCAAAATTGCATAATAATGTGTATACAGAAAAGTCAAAATGTATTTGTGTGCCATTTTTGCTGATGGTGGTAGTAGAGTAATTTGCCAATTTATCTAGAACTGACACTAGATTTATATAAGGATTAAACAAAAACAGGGCCAAGACACAGCTCTACCTAACTTCTTTACCTGTCAAGATTTTCCTTGTATAATGGTCCTGCATGGAGCACCAGATTTTTATTCTTGACTTATCATGAAGTGTTTTCAAAAGTAGAGTGTGCAGTGGTTAGAATGCAGTACTGCAGGCTAATTCTGCTAACTGCCATCTGTCAGCAATTCAGCAGCTCGAGTCTCACCCACTCAAGGTTGAATCAGCCTTCCATCCTTCCGAGGTTGGTAAAATGAGGACCCAGATTGTTAGGGGCAATATGCTAACTCTTTAAACCACTTAGAGAGGGCTGTAAGGCACTGTGAAGTGATATATAAGTCTAAATGCTAAGTGCTAAAAGTAAAACCCAATGTCTATCAGTGGGGGATTCTTTCATTTATGACCTTGGCAAGGAGAAATAGAAAAATATTTAGCATGTCTGAGTTAGTCCAGAAGAATCAATTCCAGTTCCATTAATTATGGCAGTGATTGACAAATGGGTCAGGCTGTTATCAATCACAGCTTGGCCACCAAACTGTTGGAAATAGTTGTTGATAAGAGAAGACAGCTGAGAGTAGGAATGACTATATCTTAGTAAGCTGATAAAACAAAGAGATGACTAATGCACAAAGAGAAATATTAATCTGTGTGCTTCATTGATAGAACATGCATGCATCATTGCTCTCTGTTTTTCAGTGATTACTTTATACACTTATGATACAGAAGATCAATTCTGAAAAGCATCATTGCTATAGGTTCAACACATGGGAACTTATGAGAAGCCGCTGTTCTCTCTTAATTGTGCTGTGGGCATAAGAGACATCTCCATCTTACACTCCAGTGGACTGCAACTAAAAGGCTAGTTCTACATGCAATTGCTCCCCTCTGAGCTTTGGTCTGACAGTGGAGAGCTCCAGATCATGTGGAACTATTTATGTGAACTGTACATGAAATCTCCCGACCTCTAGGCACTCTCACCACAAACATGGAAGCATCTCTTTCAGGAAAAATCTTTTTAGAGTCACAGCATATCTTTAGTGGCTGATGAAAGCAAGTGTTTGCTTGTTTAGCAGAATCTATTCAGGTACTTGGATTGCTTGGAGCAATGCTTTCAAGAGGAAAGTAAAAGAAACTAATGTTTTATGTGGCATAAAACAAAGGGTCTAGCTTTCCTTTGGGTCTGAGGTGGTCTTTAATAGCTCATGGAAAGTTGTGAACCTAAAAAAAATAATCACAGAAAGCAATAGGAGATCCAACGAAAAAAATTAATTTTCAACATGGTTCCAACAAAATAATACAACAAACATATAGAGCTTAGTTTCATTTAAATACAAGTACAGACTATAAATTTAAGATATGCCCCAAAATTGCAATAATAAATTTAGGATGGGTGGGATGGCAGTATTACAGTGGTTTTAAATAAATTGCAGGCATTATGGCATAAGCTTAATTACAAAGGCAAATTTGAATGCATATCCTCATAATTGCATCTGAAAAATGAGCATACCTATCTTTTTTCTACCAGTGGATGCCAAATATTATATATATGGTCATGACAACAAGATAAAGGAATTTGGATGATTCATAAATTGGAGTTTCTCTCCAGTTATCATATACTGTTTGTAGTTCCATATAGGAGTAGAGTAACAGCCACATTAGGAGAGTAAATCCATATTCAAATGGTCCAAACTCTCAAAGATAATTAAGTGTTGTGGCCTTTCAGTCTTAGAGTAAGTCCAGGTTTACAACAAAGATTTATCAGGGAAATTTTGCCACATGGAGAAAAGACAGACAATTCAAAACATTCTAGTGAACAAAATTGTATTATTATGAAGCAAAGATTCTGGGGTAGGGAAAATAGATCTGAAGCAGATTTCCAGACTTTTAGAGAAATGGGGACCTTAAGACCTGACTGCCTAAGCTACCGAATGTCTTAATAATATAATGGTTTTGGAGCTGGATAAATCATTGGGAAATCTAATGCTTTTGAAGTGAGAGATTTGAGGGATGACTTTTCTCCCTGCCTGCCTGTAGCAAATACATTCTCAGAATTTTTCAATTGCCTCACTTCATCCAGGATTTAATGGTTATCCAGGATGTAGTTACTGGTCTGATAAAAATGGTACCAGAAGCATTCTCTGCCCCAGGAAATAGATCTATAATGGGAACTCTCAGAGATCTTTTAACAAGAGGTATTGAAGGATGAAGCACTAACAGTAAGAGATGATAACATACAGCCCATGTCATGCTTCTTGGCCTTTCATGCCAGGAGAGAAATATTTGTAGCTGAGACTGTAAATTGCATCCTGTGGGCCCAGCTGGCCAAGGGGAATACTGAGAGGAAGCTGAGCTGACTAATATACAGGGGTTGCCACAATTAAGTTCCAACTAAGCAGCGATTTAATAAAGATTCTAAATATAAGATTCATATATAACAGTATAGCATAGCGTAGCATAGCATAGCATTGTGTCCTATCCTATCCTATCCTATCCTACCCTATCACATCACATCTCATCGCATCATATTTTTACATTCGAAAACAATTTTAATTTTAAATTATTTTGGTTCTTAATGTATAATATAGTACAGTATGGTACAATCTAGTACTGTATATATCAGTGATGGCGAACCTTTTCAGCACTGAGTGCCAAAAAGGGAGCGCGAGTGCACAGGGCACCAAGTGCCAAAAAGGGAGCACTTCACACACTTTGCGCATGGAAGCTTGTCAGGGCTGTGACCAGGAAGAGGAGCTGCCTAGGGGGTATGAGCACACCGGATAAGCTACTTCCGGATAAGGTACTTCCAGCACATGCCGGATAAGGTATTTCCAGCAAGTCTTCCGATTACTGCCGCTCATGTGCATGCGCTAATCAGCTGGCCGGCGTGCATGCCAAGTGACATGGCTCCATGTGCCACTTCAGGCACGTGTGCCATAGTTTCACCATCACAGGTATATATCTTTAACACTTTGGACCAGAAATTATGCTCCAAAAAATAAAGGTGTGATAGCTATTTTATGGCAATTGGCGGGCACTAAATATCTTTCAGATTTGTTTGAAAATACTTCAACTTCAAGCATTATTGTTCATATGTCTTAATTAATATTTAGATTTAAAATCTATTTAAACCTAAAAAGATGATTGACTGTCATGGGAAATTTCAGAACATATTAATGCTACTCTATTGTCCTCAAGCTGTCTTAACATTTCCTCTTATTTTTGAACAACATCCACACTATATGTTAAAATGCATGCCTAGTGCTAAATAGCATATTCACAGTCTTATCTTTGTTTTGGTTCAGGTTTTTTTTTTTAAATTTGGCCTATAGAATCTATCTTGACTGTAAGTGCTAATACACTATAACGGTTTTCTCTCTGCTTCCTATTACTTCTCCAAAAGTTGAAATCTTATATTGGATTCACGTTAGCAACTTAGCTGATGAAAACAATCTTCCAATAAATGACTCTTGGTCAAGACTAAGAAATAGTTGGATTCCAAATTTACTTTAATTTGAAATCTCGGTTTTAAGAGCAGGTTAATTATATTCTGTGATAATGAGAAACATAATTGGTATGTATACAGCAAAGAAACATGATTCTAACCTCTGCTACCAATAACTTAGCCTTGAGTAATTATGTTTTAATTTAAAACCTTACATTTTAAAACTTAAAACTAAAGCAGCAGAAAAATAAACATGAAAAGCAGGAGAGAATAGAGCTGTAAAGAGCAAATCAACCAATCCCTTTTTTTTCCTGGATTGCAAATTAAACATACTAAACAAATATTCTTGCTTCTACACAAGTATTCTTGGTTGAAAACAGCTTCCATTCTCTGTTGTCCAACAGTATCAGCAATGCTAGAGACATGAACCTTTTTTTTAAAAGGTCTGTGTAGCACCCACACTCAGTTTAGGTTGAGTTTTGGTCTTGCTACACTGAAATGATGTGATTTATAGAACTTATGGGCAGATAATTCCCCAGGAGAGGGGCCTCTTGCTGCATTCCCCCAGTGACCCAGGTTTGTCTAGACACTGCGCAGGTGAGTCTTCATGGCAAACAGTGGTTCTATCCTTCTCCATATCACCCACATCTAAAATAAAGAATAACAACGAGGATGAGGATGTGCTTGTCATTTTTGTATTTCTCATGTCTGTGAAGAGAGGGAGAGAAGCTTTTCCTTCTTCCCTTCCCCCTCTCCCGACAAGCTGTACACAGGCCAATGATTACTTTATGCTCTTTGTTCCTTGATCCCAAGCATGTCACAAGGTTGGTGACAATGACGATGACCATGGGTCAGCTTTAAACTGTGACTGAGGCTTTGAGAAGTGAAAATGATCATAATACTGGAGAGATCTTAAATTCTGAAAGAATTCAGTTTATGGATGTGACCCCCATATTGCCCAGTATATGGGAATCCCATATGGATAAACAACATTTCAGGCTCTCAAAAACCTTAAAGAGATCCTTTCCTTCATAAGAAATTCTTCAGTGAAAATGGTTTGTTTCCTAGCATCCCATCTGCAGTTATTTTTCCATTGAATTTACCTTTTATATACTCTAACAGATAGCAGGGAGCAGTGACAAATGTAGGAAGGAACAGAAATACTGAAGGATAAGAGAAGGAGGTTGTTTTATTCCCATCTGTCCCTTCAAACTCCCAGGGGACAAGGCTTTAAAACAAATAGTGTCTCCCACTGGAGCTTCAGCAGCTCAAACTAGAAACCAGGCAACCATTTTAACCAAAGGGATCAGTCAACTCCAGGATTGGAGTTAAGTATCCTTTGAGGCTTTAACTCCCCATTCAGCAGACCTGGACCTCTTTAAAGACTGGAGGGAATAGCAGAATGTTCAATGGTTAATTTTCTTTAGCTTTCTACATCTTCTCCACCCAAGGCTTTGAAGCTTTGGGGCACCCCATTTGTGAATATTTACTCATCAGGGGATAAGGCTTATTCCTGAGGAGACTAGGATTTCCCCTCATCTCAACCCATGTGTATCTAGTTTAAACCCCAAATGGTTTTGGGTTTTTTTTATGAGGGAGAAAAAGTACATTAAGGCTACTTTACTGAAAAATGATGAGGCAGTGAAGTAACAGTAGTGGAAAGCAGCTAAATCTCTTTGAGCAGAAAAGTGCCTGCCTGCTCTGAAGGAATCCCTGTGGTCTGAATAAGGCAATTCTAAACCAAATTCGTATTTTGTAGAGTGCACTATAAGTAGTACACATACCCGCAGTGTGGATTTCTAGCTTGCTATATAGTCAATATCTCTTCAAGATAGATGGTAGCTGAATTTACTATCCAGTAAATGGACAGTTACAGCAAACAGACTGCTGCTTCCTTTTTACTGAAGTGAGTGCAATTCTCTTCTCCATATCTATTGTCTACAATCTATTCTCAACTCCAAACTTTATGTAATTAGGAAAATAAATAGTACTTCCTTGTGCAATATGGATTAGAATAACATTTATTCGATCACCCTTACAAATGCTTTGCAGTCTTCAGAAAAAGATGAGTTCCACCACAGGCGGTTGAGGGAGATCTTCCTGCTTATTTTTACCATTGCTTTCAGGAAAGTTTTTGCCTGAAGCTACTCCAGTACACAAACCACATGTTCCTTTTATGCATGAGAAAGAAAGCAAAAACAGTTAATCTATCTATAATGAGCAGCCAGTATATTTTACATTTTATCACAAATCTACCAAAAATTTGCAGTTGACATACTGCAATCATTGGGCATGTTCCACATTACACATGGTCTGCCTCAGCATAATTGGTTTTCATGTGTTATTCCATTAGTTGTCATTCACAGTTTCAGTAATATGTAATATGGCATACAAACTATACATTCATGAAAGTTATTTTTTAAATGTATGTTAACAAATATTGTTTATGTATTTCATTTATAGCCCATTTCAGTCCAGCGCTTTCAGCATTATATAGAGCAATACATGTTTATGTAACATAAGAGTTTTCTATGCAGAGCAGAATGGTGGTCTAGTTGTAAAGATGCTCACCTCCCATTTGGAAGATTGAAAATTCAATCCTAGGTTGCGGCAGACATTTCTGTCCTAGGGTGCAAAACAAAAAAAGAATATTTGCTGCAAACTTCACATAGGTGTCAGGAAGAGCATTTGGCTAGTAAACACTCAGCTCCATCCAGTTGCCCAGACACTCTACCCAATAGGGACTACAGGATCATAAAAAGGGTTTTCTTTCCAATGACCTGGTTCTCCAATATCTGACATGGACCTTCTTAATCCACGCAATGTCCGAGCTGGCCAGACTGTCTCCATTTCTCTCTCTTTCTCCCTCCCCCTCTCCCTGTCCCCCTCTCTCTCTCACACACAGACTTCTTTCCTTTTTCTGTAGTATATAGCTTTTCTCCAGCAAATCAACATTCGTATGTGTACTTTCACTGGTCTTCATTCTGTCTGTGTATCCCTGAGACATTCCATCTGTGTGGCAATAATGTTTAATCAGCATTCTTTATGCCCTCAGGCACAAATAGCCAAGCTTTCTTATTGCAGGAGCAAAAACATCTGTCTTTTATGGGCCAATGTTCCCTCATAGTAGATTGACCTTAAAACAGCCCATCCAGCACAGTAAGCAATATTCATATTGCAGGAATGCAGTTGGCACTGTGTGCCATCTGCAGCAGTGTTAGGATATTTAAATTGTGGGGAGAACCTTCAGCTGTGATGGAGTTTGGTGATGCTGCTGAAACCACTAGCTTTAAATAAGCATCACTTGGAGGAATTGTCCTTTGTTTCTCATTGTTCCTTTTTACTCTGGTGTGTTTGTACAGTATTTCCCTTTCCATCAATGAATACATCATAGGTCTAGGAAAAATTCATCTTCTTTTTGCTTCTGTTTCTCTTTTATTCTCTGAATTTATTTGTGGAGGAGCATGAGGAAGAGAGAGAATATTGCTTTAATATTATTGACCATAATACTGCAAATCACTAAATCAGCAAAAAAGGACACTGTACAAGAAACTGGTAGTGATACTCCTATCATACTTCAGAACCATGGGGTTCTCTAGCAACTAAATTCCGCAAATAGTGAGGGGAAATTTTCCCCTTACTCTGGTTACCTGTTAATTGGATCTTATATTCACTGAGATAAATAGCTGTTAGTTAAGATTGCCTAGTAGCCTGGTAAATTTAGCCCTCTTAGTAATGCCTAAAAGGAGTATCTCTCTTCCCTGTCCTTCTCTCTGAGGTTCCCTCTTCCCTTCCCCTACTCTCCATATTCTCCCCCCTTCCTCTTTCTTCTCACTGCAGCCTTTTCATCTGCAAGGATATTTATGTTGCACTTGTAAGTTAGTTGCTACATGCAGTCAGTACATCAATTAATGGAGGCACTTACTTTTACATGTGCTATATATCCATTACCAGAGAGGGGAAAATCTTTACAATGATTTCAATTGAAGTTGATACCTTTAAGTTAACAAACTGCCGAAGCTGAGCACTGTATAGGATTTTTGTCTATATGTGTGAGAGAGAGCGTATAGTTCTATCCACTTTTTTTCCCAGTGATCAACTTAAATTCAGTGTATTTCAGCTACATCAGTATAAGGATAAAATTAGTTTGATCAAGCAAGCTTCTCATAGAGTATGAATTCCTTTCTAAATGATTGAAAAATTTATATTCTGACATCATGACTGATCATTTAATATAAATCCTTTGCAAATTCCATTGCAAAGTATACAGAACTGGCCTACCACAATAAAATAGGAATTCATAATAAGATGAAACTCAGACCTATAAGCAGTACACCCAAAGCCTTCAAAAGCCTCTATAAAAATAGCCACAGAATTATAATTTTAATGTGTCAGATGAGGAAAGTAATTAAATACAAGGGATTCATGTGATCATAGTAACTAAACTTAATGCTACATACCAGGGGTGAAATCCAGCAGGTTCTGGAGAACCGGTAGTGGAAATTTTGAGCAGTTCGGAGAACTGTTAGCGGAAATTTTGAGCAGTTCGAAGAACCGGCAAATACCACCTCTGGCTGGCCCCAGAGTGGAATGGGAATGAAGATTTTGCAATATTCTTCCCCCAGGAGTGGGGAGGGAATGGGAATTTTGCAGTAACCTTCCCCTGCCATACCCACCAAGCTACACTCACCAAGCCACCCCCACAGAACCAGTAGTAAAAAAATTTGGATTTCATCACTGCTACATACATTGTACATAAATCATATCTAATTTAATTTTGTCCCTTCCCAGTGTTTGGAACGTACCTCCTTCTCAAGTGCAGCCTGGAAAGAAAACCCTGTTTCTTGTAACTTATGTTGTTTCCCCAAGAGGATATTTCCGTGCCAATCGGGTTTCAGGCCCGGATACAGCATGGAGACGGCATTGGTCACGCTGGTGGATGATCTCTGGAGGGCTCGGGACAGAGGTTATTCCTCTGTTCTGGTCCTATTAGATCTTTCGGCGGCTTTCGATACCATCAACCATGGTATCCTGCTGTGACGTCTTGAGGGGTTAGGAGTGGGAGGCACTGTTTTGCGGTGGTTCTCCTCTTACCTCTCGGGTCATACGCAAGCGGTGTTGATGGGGGGACAGAGGTCAGCCATGAGGCCCCTCACTTGGTGGGGTGCCCCAGGGGTCGGTCCTCTCACCTCTTCTGTTCAACATTTATATGAAGCCGCTGGGAGAGATCATCCGTTGTTTTGGGGTGAGGTATCATCAGTATGCCAATGATACCCAGCTTTTTATATCCACCCTGAACCAGCCCAGTGATGCCCTCGGCGTGATGTCCCAGTGCCTGGAAGCAGTACGGATCTGGATGGGGAGGAACAGGCTTCGACTCAACCCTGCCAAGACTGGGTGGCTGTGGGTACCGGCACTCCGGTCCGATCGAGAGGTCCCATCTTTGGCTATAGGGGGCGAGGTGTTACCCCCTGAAGACAGGGCACGCAACTTGGGTGTCCTCCTGGACTCACGGTTGAGCTTAGAAGATCATATAACAACCGTAACCAGGGGAGCATTTGCCCAGGTTCACCTGGTGCGCCAGTTGCGCCCCTATTTGGACCAGGATGCCCTACGCACAGTTACTCATGTGCTAGTCACCTCCCGTATTGACTACTGCAATGCACTCTACTTGGGGCTGCCCTTGAGGACCACTCAGAGGCTTCAGCTGGTACAGAATGTGGCTGTGTGGGTTGTGATGGGAGGGTCCCGATATGCCCATGTTACACCTCTCCTGCATTGGCTGCCGGTTGCCCTCTAGGTGAGATTCAAGGTGCTGGTGATGACCTATAAAGCCCTACATAGCTTAGGCCCAGGATATCTGTCGGACCATCTGCAACCAGCAACAGCTTCCCATCACCCTGTGCATTCTCACAGGGAGGGCCTACTCAGGATGCCGTCGGCTAGACAATGTCGGCTGGCGACCCCCACAGGTAGAGCTTTCTCTGTGGGCATGACCACCCTTTGGAATCAACTCCCCCTGGGGCTCCGGTTGGCCCCTGACCTTCACACTTTCCGCCGCAAACTAAAAACATGGTTGTTTAAATTGCCCAGCCTGGACTGATGGGGTTTGGATTATTTTTAATGTGTTTTAATATGCGTTTAATATATATTTTTAATATGTTTTTATTTCGATTGAGATTGTATTTCTTAATTGTTGTGAGCCGCCCTGAGTCCTATGGAGATAGGGCAGCATACAAATCAAAATTAAATAAATAAATAAATAAATAAATAAATATTTCATAGTAATAATATAGTCCCTCATGTTACACAGTATTTATAGAAGAATTGAATGACTTTCTCTTGTTTAAAGTCTCTTTCTAGTGGAAGACACAGGAGCAGTAGTAGTAGTAGTAGTAGTAGTACCTTCACTACCGGTTTGGAACTGTGAGCGTGCGTGCCTCTTCTGCGCATGCGCAGAACCTTCTGCGCATGCACAGAGCATCCATGATGACGCCTGGGTGGGTGGGCGGAGCCTCCCACTGTCGCCACTACCAGTTTGCCTGAACCAGGGCAAACCGGTAGAACTCCACCATTGCACAGCAGGTACAGTTTCTCTTTAACTTCCCCTTGAGCTGTGCTTTTAACAAATAGAAGTGGTTCATGTGTCCAAGAAAACTAAGGTGAACTGTGTCAAAAAATAAACCACCCCATCTTACCTGCTAGTAAGCCTAATCCTTCAAAGGAACATGACTAGTGCTAGTTGAGGAAATGTGTAGAAAAGCATGCATAAGCCCCATAGTTAAGAAACCAGGATGCATGAAGCCCTTTTGGCCTTTACCCTTCTTCATCGCTTCCCTCTATAGTATATCCATTGCTTCAGTTGCATGCATAGATGGTGCATAGAAAAACACACATACTGTATATCTTTAAAATGGCACATATACGTAGTTGGTTTCTTACGAATCACAGGTGTGGATTCAGTCTTTCATCAAGCCTACAATTAATTAAGTCTATCAAATAATTTACTGAAAGCTAAATGACTCTCAGTGGAAATCAAAGGATGAAAACCTAAGTCTCTTAAATATATTTTTAAAAACGTCATCAATCCAAATTGTATTTAACATTCTTTGGTGTTTATAAATGGAAGGATTTATACCATTCCATTCCCCACCATCCAGTCAGAGCTGAAGAAGCTTCTTGAATGAGAACTGAAACGTCTTCAAAGAAAAACCAGAAAGTCCAGTTGCCTCTTGAAAAAGCACCTTTGGGATAATCCTGTGCTGGTTTTGCATTATATTATTTCTATGGAAAGAAAAAAGATTAGTTTTGGTGCAGTAGGGCAGTCCACTAGCATTTCCTGTAGTCAAAAATAAAATGTTACTGTGGAAAACATTTACATTAGGGGCAATATTTCTTCCAAAGACCAAATGTTCAAAATTGTTTATTTGCCCAAGTAGATGGCAACGCCCAGCTTACTTTGGCTGATACTATAAAAATAAGCAGAGTAGGCCTAAATGGATACTTGGATGAAATCCCAGGCTGTGAATTTTTCAAACTAATCATGATATTTTCTTTGTTGTCAGTCATTTCATTTTTACTAACAAATATACTGTATTGTTTTTGACAGGACTGCCCAAGGAGCTAATGAGAAGGTGTAATGTCACCTTGTAGATGCCACAACATGTTGGGTGGAAAGAAATAAAAAAAAATGGATATTTCAATTTGAAAAAGGATTCTCACACACAGATTTGCAATTGCAAACAGCCATGTCCAAAAAAGGGCGCAGCAAGGCTGAAAAGCCTGAAGTTCTGATTATGTCCTTACAAGCAGCCAATGAAGATCTCAGGACTAAGCTGACGGATATTCAAATTGAGCTTCATCAAGAGAAGTCTAAAGTGAGTAAAGCACTGATACCAGGGGATTTAAATGTTGCATGGCAAATTATGAAGTTTCTTCACTTCACTCTGGAAGAGAGGAAGAATACTAGAAAAATACATTTTATTTATTGCTGACATTTGCCAGAGTAAACATAAAGGGGAACTCAATCAATGAATTACAGCTGAGTCAACACTTGTCTCCAGAGTATACTTGTTTTCCACCTATTGTCATTTTACTGTGGCTCAGTACAGAAAGATTTCTGTCTAAAATTGGAATATTTTTTAAAGATTCAAAATGGAATGGAATGTTTTTGTTACCTGTTGTGGGGGAAAAAATCATACAAAGGATCATACAAAACAAAAATGTCTCCTATAAGGAACAAATAGGAAGATTGTACTAAGTACATATATACTATAAGCAGCACTTCCTCATAGTTCTTAGGAAAACCGAAATATGGGATTCTTGAAGTTCTCTAAGCTTGGTTGTTTTCTTGCAGACATTTCATTACCAGCCTGGGTAACATCATCAATGCATGGGTAAATAGAGTTTGTTTATATTTAGCAGTCTTGGTTGGAGAGTGGTTTTAGGCAGTGGTTTCTACTTTGATGGTTCCTTAATCAGGAACACTTTGCATACATACTTTTTAACATCTCTGTTTGCAGGAAAAACAACGTTCAAATGTTTCTTGTAGTTATTTAAGATTTTTTTTCTGTTTGTACTTTAGGAGTTTTTTTCCATTTTTCCTTACAGAACTCTTCTAGCTCAGAAATGTGTTTAAAGATCTTTGAATGTGCTATGTATTGGAACCTCTCCATAGATTGTTGTCTTACTGTTTTAGTTTTAATTTCTTCACTGGTTGAGTTTCTAGATATTGATATTTGATTGATCCATCCCTTCTTCCATTTGCACAATATTTGCACAATATTTCCTGTGCCGCATACTATAACTTCAAACAATCTTGGGCCACCTCTGTGCTTAATGACTGACAAACGTTCTTCAAATGTTTTGCCCTTATTTTCCAAATATATATTTTTTGTGGTAGCAACTAAACAATTCAATTTTTGTTTCATCAGTCCAAAGTATTTTGTTCCAAAGAATTTCTTGTTCATTAAGACATTATTTTGCATACTTTAGAAAATTATTTTTGTGATGAGTCTGAAGGAAATGTTTCCTTTTGACAATTCTCCCACTGTTGTATAAACATTATTGGATGGTAGACAAGTACTTCAGTGTCAATTAAACTTCACAGCAGGGCATTTCTGGGTTCTGCTTGACAGAATATTCTGTACAATATTCCTCTGCCCCATTCTGAAACTGTTGTTCAAGGAAAGGCTGGCCATTTAATAAAATGTGAAGAGGCTGAAGCCCAGATAGCCATGCAAAATATTCAAGAAGTTGACTTTGCTTTCCTGCATTTCACCCAAGCAGAGCTGACCTGTGTAAGGCAGTTCTCAGCTGAGAAAGTTTAAGGAGTCTAAGGTGGCTAGAGATTTTGTTGGGAGACTTTCTTTCTGGAGTGCTTACAAAGTCACCTTTGTTTTGGCATAGGTGACATATCCTTTTATGCAAAGCAAGATAAATAACTTTCTCCTTTCATCCCCTGGAGGAAGGAAAAGATTCCATATAGGTTCTATACCAATCTGTTATTGTTGAGCTGTAAGAGGACAGGAAAGTTCACTCTGAGTTTTTCAGTAAGGATAAAGTAATGATATAAGGAGAAGGTTTTGTGAAATTTATTTATTTATTCATTGATTCGATTTGCATGGCTGCCCATCTCAAACCAGTGACTGAGTGCTGAACAAGCATAAAAACAATTAAAACAAGATAGGATGGGAGGCTTTCCTCTTCAATTATCTGTCATTCATGTTATCCCACCCCCTCCAGAGTTTTTCAGAGAGACAGTCCAATCCTTTGCCTGGCTTGAATTCCTCATCTTTTCTTAAAGGTTGCGCTCAATTGTGCATTGTTGTTGTTATTGCTGTTGTTAAATAAGACAGCATTTACAGAAATCCCCTGTCTTCCTCACTCAGTCTTTGTATCACCTCTGCATTCTCTATTACCTCATTTTGCTCTGTGTATGGATCATGCTATTTTAGTATCCTTCTTTGAGGGGCTGTCATCTTCAGTCTTTCAAACAACAACACTGGTTTTGAGACTATTTTTGCTCTTTTGAAGTAGATTTTTCTTCTCCTTTTTTCCAGAGAGAGGTAATTGACTTCTGTGACCCAGACTTTTTCATTCTTTTGCCAGTAATCATTCTTTTTCTGGGAAAACAAACCTAAGCCACCATTAGACTCCATAATTGAGCAGCAGTTTTTTAGCTTGCACAGAGTCTTTCATCATGAAAACCTTTAAGGGTTGGTTATTTATCAAGGTTACCATTTACCTCAGAGGACAATTTTCTGAATTTCGGTTTCTTGCACCATAGGACAATTGGGATGAAAGAAAGATGCTCTTGTGCTTAGCTGTAGCTAAAGGATAACATACCCCAGAGCACTGCTAATTTTATCCTTCCATAAGTGTCAGGGTTCAATTTGCAGCCCACTTTAATAACAGAAAATCATGTCAAATCAGTGCATAATCCTGCACATTATTTACACATGGAAGCTCTGCTGCAATCTTGAATGGCAATTCATTTTTTGTCATTGATACAAATGTTTTAGCACTCAGACAGAAATTGGCTGATTTATTTAAGAGCTATGGGATAATTGCCCAGATTCCAGAAGGCAGGGGTAGGAGCAGATTAATTTGATGAATGCTACATTTTCATCTACCCAGATAACTTTTATGCTAAGAATTAAATATAAAAGAAATTGATTCTCATGTTATATCTGTGTGTGTGTGTGTGTGTGTGTGTGTGTGTGTGTGTGTGTGTGTTTACCACTAAAGATGTTTGGACTTCCTAGTTATAAGAAAGAGATTGAAATATTTTCAGTGCCTGGACAACCAAATCTGCATGTAAGAGGGCATTGCTCTGGGTCAGTGGAAGTTTAAGTAGAGAAGAAAAAATTGTGTTATTCATCACTGTTAGTTTTTAATTTTTGTAATAACAAGAAAGCTGCTCATGGATAGCAATCTCATGTATTCTGAAACAAAAGATTAAATGAGATCCTTTTTCCTTAAATTGTACTTCTGGGCTGCATCCAACATTGCCCAAGCAAATCTTCATTCATGCATTTTTCATTCTTTTCTTCTTAACTGCAGCTTCCTGAACAAACTTTGTTTAAGAGGTTCCCCCAAATCCTTAACAAATGTGACTGTGTCTAAAGAGCCAAAGCTAAATGCCAAGAGAGTAGAATGACTAATGTTTTAAAGGCCACACAGAGATATTCTGTCCTTTCCTGTCCTTTTACATTTATTTGTTTATTTGGCCATCTAACTCTACAATAACTATGGGTGACATACAGCAAAAACAATCATATAAAAATCCAAATGACAGAAGAAAAATGACCATTAAAAGATCTCATCATGCAGGACCTGCCCTTTTGATAGCCAGGCTGGGCTATCAACATAACAATTTTAAATTGGGTTTTAAATTTAAATTTAAATTTAAATTTTAAATTCCTGGGGTTTTAAATTGAGCCGAATTCATTTAATAATTTTAAACTATTTTAACTGATGTTGTCTTGTGTCTTGTATCTTGTCTTGTGTTTTTAATAGGCTGTACACTGCCCTGAGTCCTTCTGGAGAAGGGGGGTATAGAAATAAAATTATTCTATTATTCTATTCTGATCTAAGATTTGAAGAAATAGACAGGCAGGGGTGAAATCCAAAATTTTTCCCTACCGGTTCTGTGGGTGTGGCTTAGTGGGCATGGCAGGGGAAGGATATTGCAAAATCTCCATTCCCACCCCAGTCTGGGGCCAGCCAGAGGTGGTATTTGCCGGTTCTCCAAACTACTCAAAATTTCTGCTACCGGTTCTCCAGAACCTGTTAAAACCTGCTGGATTTCACCCCTGGTTTCAGGGCACTTGAATCCAGGTAAGGGGGTCAGAGACATCTTGAGAGTGGGGATGGGGTTACAGAGACAGGCACGCCAACAGAGAAGACATGCTTTATTCATCAGGTAACACGGGTGGGACCTGGAGCATGTCAACAGTGCCTAATCATAAAGTTGGGCAGAAGCCACAGGAGACAGATGATCCTTTAAATGACTAGGCCTTATACTATTAAGGGCTTTATTAAGAACTACTATAAATGAATGCATTCCTACTTAGTTTAAATCCTAATACCATAAAAATAGGTGCACACTCATTAACTAAGAGGAACACCTAAATATATAGAACATATGAAAGCAATGAAATATATAGAAGAATAATGTCTAAGCTAGTGGTAGTGTTATAGCCTCTAGCTATAGCTTTGGCTCAGAATCATCCCTTGTTGTAAATGTTTTAAAAATGCACAAAGGAAAACTAAGCAATTATTTTTAATCCATTTCTTTCCTTGTTAAAAGAGTATAAAGTTTTTCCAAGGAACTCAGAATAATCTATCAGGAAATCTCCCCATTTTATGTCCGTAAGGACTTTCTGAAAAAGGTTAGACTGAAAGCAGATCACCATTCATTATACTGAGTCAACCTTGAGCCAGTCATGATTGGATGCTTGGCTGTGGGCAAAGTTTGTGTCAAACACCCAGAAAATCAGGAGATTCAGACAGTTCAAATGAGTACAAAGATTTATTGCAAGCTTAAGTTCTCAACAAGAATTTGGCCAAGTGGCCATTAAGGGAAATGTGCGGGGGTTAAGAATAGAAAGGAATTCAAGGTGGCTGGACTTAGATCTCCAGCAGGCGTGAAGGGACTCATGACTTATAACACATTTGACCCCTCTCTCGGGCTCAGCCTGGTCATCTCCTATAGTTTCCTGCAATACTGCATTCTAACCACTGTGCCACCAGGGCTCTTTGAATTAAATGAGGGACTTGCTCATGAAGCATCACTATTTCAAAGACCAGGGATGATAAATGGGAATTTTCCAGCTCTGACTGGAATATGGTTGAACTAGAGAATGAGGCTGAAGAATTATGACAAGATTATCTAATAAAATATAAGGAAATGCTAGTCAACCTCAGCCTGACTCAACACCTAAAGAATCTTCCAAGACAGATTGTTGGATAGCTGCCAGTGTATTTGGAATTATTTATTTTTTATTTATTTTGATATTACAGCATTGTATTGTGTATGGCTTTAATTGTATTCTAATATTTTAATGACTTCTATAGTATAAACCTCTATGAGTCACAGGATTTGGCAGGATATATACCAGTGGTGGGTTGCCCCCGGTTCGTACCGGTTCTATAGAACCAGTAGTAAAACCGGCAGGAGGCTCCGCCCACCGACCCCGACATCATCAAAACGCTTCTGCGCACACACAGAAGAGCATGTGTGCGTATGAGCGAAGCAAGCATGTGTGCACAGCCCTGCTGCGAACCGGTAGTAAAGGTAAGTAGAACCCACCCCTGATATATACATAAAATAATCTGGAATGTCCCCAAATCCACAGCAGTGAACATATAAGTTGTATTGACAGCTGATTATTGTATCAGTTATATTGACAATCAGAGGGCGAGTCTTAGGAGACAATTTGAAAAATAAAAGAAAATGGGAACCTGCTGAAATTACTCAAATTAAAATGAAATGGAATGGAAGACAGGCAATAAAATAAAATACGATTATAAATAGTGTATATTTATATTATTTAGGGTTACACCTAATCACATTCTCTTCCACACGTATGTCTTCATTCCTCTCTTATTCCCTTCATGTGAAATACTGAATTTTGCTTGCATAAAATATATTTAATTTTTTTAAAAAAAACCTAACAATTGTCTCTAACTTTCGTCTGTCTTCGTTGATGTCTATACTGTTTCATAAAGATTTTACCATGACCAGTGTATAACAGCAAGGAACCTGGTGGTCCTGAACTATAGCTGGCAACCTTTGTCATCATTACCATGCTGAATGTATCTATGAGAATTGTAATTCAGAAACACCTAAAAGGTCACAGGTTCTTCATCCCCATATTACACTGAGTTAGTTAATTTGAAGTTACCAGTGGCATTTTTTTCTGTCAGATTTTTCCTCATTTCCTCCATAACTTTCATTTCCCCCTAATTATTGCTCTATTTGTTGAACTATTCAAAAGACAAAGAAAAATCTTATATAATTAAAGCAGAAATTTTTTATAGAATGTTTACAGAAATTTGTCAGTCTTAACATTAAATCAAAATGGTGCCTCTGAAATTTTCCATTATTGAACTGTGTTTGTTATTGCTGCATTGCATTTGTGGTCTACCTCATGAGGTTGCTGAAAGCCTCTTACCTTGCAAAAAGGCATTATGTTATTTTCAAATGTACCATGAAATATTTATAGGGACAAGCATTATGATTCTTTTGAACTCCGTGTGGAGGAAGCAAGTTCTACTGTATGTTGCTCTTGGGCTGATAGGGAGTGGAAACTGTAGTCATAATTTCAGGTTGGGATTTATACACACTGCAGGAGGCTTGTCATCAGATTTCAGATAAATGAAAGGAAAAAACTGTTATCTAAAGGCTAGACTAGATTTGACATTTATCACATGGTTAGCTAAGGCAAAGCATAAAAAAATGACAGCAAGATAATGAGAATGCCACACTGGAACCGTGGCAAGCAGATAACTGCCTCTTCACCTATATTATCACTTGGGAACCCTAATTTCTCTTCATACAACTTTTACTCCCCCACCATAATAAAAAGCTTGTATGGAGAAAGTCACCAACTGAATAATTTATACTTTACTATCATTTCATCATCATTCAGTTTTTGTTGTTTTATATTTTCCATCACTTTTAAACATTCCTGACTTTTTACATGGCCAATATTTTGAGTAGCTTTTGCACATTGAGGTATATATCTAGGAATAAACTTTTTTAAAAATTATCTTTAAGTCATGATTGGACAATTTGGAGCTCATGATAACTAATATTCCCAGGACATTCCAGGCGTTGACCACTCTGTTGTTGAAGTCGTATTTTCTGCAATCGAGTTTGGAGCAGTTTACCTTGAGTTTGTATTGAGCCTGTAGTACAGTGGACTAAAGCACTGTTATTAACAACTGCTGCTTGCAATTACTGCAAGTTCACCAGGCTCAAGGTTGACTCAGCCTTCCATCCTTTCAAAGGTAGGTGAAATGAGGACCCAGATTGTGGGGGCAATAAGCTGACTTTGTATAAATATACAAAAGTATGAAGGCTATTGCTTAACACATTGTAAGCCGCCCTGAGTCTCCGGAGAAGGGTGGCATATAAATCAAATTAAAATAAATAAAATAAAATAAAATAAAAAAATAAATGCTGATTTGGGAATTGGTCCTGTCTATTTTAATGAAAAGAAGGACTAGGGATAACATGATAGCAATGTTCCAATATTTGAGGGGCTGCCAGAAAGAAGAGGGAGACAACCTATTTTCCAAAGCACCGGAAGGCAGAACAAGAAGCAATGGATGGAAACTAATCAAGGAGAGAAGCAACCTGGAATTAAGGAGAAATTTCCTTACAGTGAGAACAATTAATCAGTGGAATAACTTGCCCCCAGAATTTGTGGGTGCTCCAACACTGGAGGTTTTTAACATGAGATTGGATTACCATTTGTCTCAAATGAAACAGGTTTTCCTGCTTGAGCAGGAGGTTGGACTAGAAGACCTGCAAGACAGGGCTGAAATGCTACCGGTTCGCACTGGTTTGGGCAAACCGGTAGTTTAAAAAAGCTCCCGGTTCATCCGAACCAGTATTTCTGACAATCAGCTGTGCTGCGCGATTTATATTCACTAGAAAGCAAGAAATCCTGCTTTCTAGCGAATCTAAATCACGTGGCGTAGCTGTTCCCCCCCCCAGCTGTTCTACTTACCTTCAAAAGGGTCCTTTTTCCACGTGAAGTACGCGTTTGGCACGTACTGTGCATGCACGCGCACACAGCGTGAGTTTGGCACACACTGCATATGCATGCACTCAGTGTGCATTTGTTGCGCACCACGCATGTGCGGGCAGCCCGTGGAGGATTTCACCACTGCTCCAAGATCCCTTCCAACTTTATTATTCTGTTATTCTGATTTGATGTATTCTATGAAAAGCATATTCAGCATAATTTGGATTTACAAGAATGTGTTTGGACTCATATAGGGCCCATATGAGAAGTCAGAGGAAGTAAAGTTAAGACAGAATAGCTAGGTGTATACTAGTGGCAAGGCAGGTGTCAGCAGTTTTCCAGCTTGAGGGGGAGAAATTTGGCCCACAAAATCTTCTCAGAATCCCAAATGTTTCCAACAGTCCCAAAGATTACCAGTTTGGGTTTTAACTTCACCATATGAACCTCACTTTGTGGAAGACTGAAGAAAAGTATCATCAGATTTTAAAATGATTCAGCAGTAACCAAACAGAACATACACACACTCTCTCACACACAAAAAGCACCCATGTACATATCCCTTGTCTGAAATCTCAAGAGAGTCAAGATATTGAAAAATTTCAGTAGAGTATATCTAATACTGTGTTTTCCCAAAAATAAGACCCTGACTTATATTTTTTTTGAACCCTGAAATAAGCACTTGGCCTTATTTTCGGGGAGGTCTTTTTATTTTGGGGCGCGTGGAGCAAGACGGGGCTCCTCTTGCCATCTTACCTGATTTTCAGCTCTGTCTCTCTAATCCTAACTAGAGTAAATGGCGGGGACCGGTTGCGCATGCGTTTAGATATTTTCAGGAAGAGCTTATTTTCAGGGGAGGTCTTATTTTCAGGAAAACAGAGTATTACTACAGTAGAAAATAATTCATATAAAGTAGGGTGCAATCTTTTGTTCAGTATTTGGGTTTTTTTAGATATTTAATTTTTGACTCAAGCTTGAGTCAATTCTCAACTTTGGACAATACTTATAAACTGGAATAAAGTTTATTCTTGCTACTTAATAAATTTGATAAGGACCGTTGGTGTGTGTCAATATCCTCGGGAATCCGGAGTGGGGCAGAACACCTTTTGGGGGGGGAGTGATGCAGCATCCTTTTGTATATGTGTTCCTTTAAATCAGTCTTGACTCCTGGAGACTATATTAAAATCTCTGCAGGTTTCTTGACAACATTCTTCTTCCTAGGATTGGGGAAAAAAATCACTGGACCAAAGTCATCCAGCAGGCTTTATACCTTAGATAAAATCAGAACTTGCTGTCTTCTGGTTTATAGTCCAATATATTTAACATTAAACCAAATTGTCTTTCAGCTTCCTATTTACTATATTTGAAACCGTTTCTCAGATGATGCTTTGAGGAAAAAATAATTGTTTTGGTAATGTCTTGTTTTCTCAGTTTTGCCACATCAGTCATTCCTTTTGGTCATGTAAAGAGAAATATTATTAAATGCTCTGAATACACAAGTTTTATATTTAGGTGTTTTCAACGAACATATACTAAGGGAAAGATTATTTCTGGGAATTATATAGTCTGGCATCCTAAAATCCACTGAATTTGAATACAAAATAACAGCAATAGCATATTTCATTTTAAGTTTATAGATCAGGCCTATAGTTCTGTATGAGTTTCCCAAATATATATGTAAAAAGATAAATGTGTACTTTTTCATAAGATATGAATTAATAGATTTTAATTATAGTGCACTCTTCAATTAAGGTTTGGTTGAAAGCATAGAACTTTGTTACACTTCTGAACTGGTTTTTAGCCTTTTTGGTAACTGAAAGTTATTTGCAATTGTGCACAAATTACAGCTTGTGTGAACATTTATAAAACTGAAGATCCTGTGTAATTATAGACTTTGGATGATGGTGATAATGCTGCTGGTATCCATTTTCTCTTCTTTTTCTCTTCTTACTCTGTAGGTGAACAAACTTGAAAGGGAAAAAATCCAAGAAACAAAACGGATCCGGGAATTAGAACAGCGCAAACAGACAGTGCAGATCACTGAACTCAAAGCTAAACTCCATGAGGAGAAGATGAAGGAGCTACAAGCTGTCCGGGAAAACCTTATCAAACAGCATGAGCAAGAAATGTCACGGACGATGAAAATCAGAGACAGTGAAATCCAGAGACTCAAGTCAGCACTGTATGCATTGCGGGAAGGGAGTAGCGATAAAGTACGGACAGCCCTGAGCATTGAGGCTCGTGAAGAGGCCAGGAAACAATTTGACTCTGAGCGCCTTAAACTTTTGCAAGAAATTACTGAACTGAAGTCTGCCAAGAAGCAGGTGGATGAAGCGCTAAATAATATGATCCAAGCTGATAAGATTAAAGCCGGAGACCTCCGGAGTGAGCATCAGTCCCACCAGGAGGCAATCTCTAAGATCAAGTGGGAGAGTGAGAGGGACATTCGCAGACTGGTTAGTAACATATCTAAATATCCAGCCATGTTTATGACTCAATGTGCATACTGCATAACCTTTCCTGTGATTCTCATTACACTATATGCAAAGATTTTGATTGCCTACTTAGAGAGATCTGCCCTCCAAACCTACCATGCATTATAAGTATGTTATAATGCAAACTTCTGTGTGTATCAGAATTAGCCTGATTAGTAATATAAACATGAAGAAAACATATTAGTAGTTCATCTTTCCAACTGTTACCAGCACAGGATACTTTAAAAGTCAATACTCAGGCACAAAAATTGCACTGAAAAATAAGAGGCTGAGCCAAGAATAAGGATTCTAAAATAAAGAAATGTGACCATATTAGATAGAGGGGGAAAGCATACTGTGTCCACTAAAAAAAAAAAGATACAATTATCTTCATGCATTTTATTGAACCAGTTTATGCTGTCATTGCTTTGTGCTGGTACGATACGCGTTTAGTGACAATAGCAGATTCTCCATGAATATTACTCAAAATCATATGAGTATTTAAACTAAAATCCACAATTGTGTACCTTCTTGTCTTCAAAATGCTTTTCCACATGCCATTGAAGTTTTAGTCCCATGCATACTTTAGAAAAAGTGCCATGGAATTCTGCACAGTTGTATCTCAGAAAAAACAAATTTTGTTTCTCTCACAACTTGTATGTGAGATTTGGTGCCTGAGTTTTGAATGACTTGCTGTTGAGGAAATCTTTGGCGTTAAAACCAACAGTGTACTAATAATTTAAAAGTACTGGATGGAGAACCACATTAAAAAAAACCTAAATAAGCTGTATTTTCTTATAAGACATTAACCACTAAGCCAAATCTTAACCACTAGACCAGAGGTGTCAAACTGGCGGCCCATGGGCCAGATGCGTCACATGCAGATCACGCCCACCCCAGCTCTACGAAGGGGGAAAATGTCACGGTATATCACATAACGGCAACATGACGCCACGAGTTTGACACCTGTGCCAAACAGACCAAACTGGCTTTCCAGTTATATTTAAAAGATGTCTTGAAGATCTACGCAGTGTTGCCTGATTTTCTGCCTCCAGGAATAATTTATTTTTACCGAACTCCCATTTTGGTTGTTTTGTTTTGTGTTTTCTTCATGCTCTCATAAAATATTGACATATTTTTCCTATAGTGATCTTTGCCTGTTGTCACTTAATTATGTGGAAAGATCAGCTAGTGTACAGCAATGAACAATTGCTCATTAGAGACCTAAATAATTTATTTTCAGATTAATTTATTCACCCTTGAGACATGTCATAAGGTACTACGGTAGAAAGAGAAAGGCTGGACTACTCCAATTCAATAAACTGAAATACAGGAAGCTGATGGGTGAAATATTTTCAATTGCGTCTGTTCTAGTGCTGAGTTGAAATGGAGAGATCTATGTTTCATTAGCATAGTCACTGTTTTTGGATTGATTGATTGATTGATTGATTGATTGATTGATTGATTGATTCCCTGGTCAGGAGTCAAATCCCTTCACTCACTCAGGACCCTAGGCCTGAGTACACAACGAGGCCTTTACGGCCTTACAAAAGACCAGCAGTATCAGGGACAACCCAATCTCCAGAGGAAAAATGTTCCATAGGGCAGGCACTAGAGCAGAAAAGGCTCATGTTCTGAGCTCCATTCGACTGACATTTTTTACCTGATGGGATCCAGACAATGCCTATCCGGCTGGACCAGATATGATGTATGGGTATAGATGGTTCCTTAATTTAGCCCTATGCTTTGAAAGGTCTTAAAAGTGACTATCAGTACCAGGGGTGGATTTTACTTACCTTTACTACCGGTTTGCAATGGGGACAGCTTTTGAGGTAGAAGAAAGGAAATATGCCCCATTTGTTAAAACAAATAGGCCAGCTCTCTCTTATGCTGACCAAGCAAGTTTAATTGATTATTGGGGCAGGATGTGGGATGCCACTGTGCAATTAAGCAGGAAGTTCTTTGAATGAAGTGAAGAATACAGAGATAATATTTTCTGCAAGATATGTCTTTAAGTATATATGCCATTATCGCTATACCACTTGTAATGGGATCTCTATTTGTATGTGTCACCTTTCCACATTCTGCTTGGACTAAGTTGGACTATAGCAAAAGTACAATGCTAATCAGTAACTGTACTGCAATTAAGTTTAAAACTGGGAGTGTATTTCTGGTGCCCAACAAGCTGGATAATTGAAATTTCAGGAAATATGCTGAATGGCTTTAGAGCAGAAATGCTTACAGCTCAGCTAAACTCCTGCTTGGATTATATACATACGGTATTTTGGCTTCAGAATAACCTTAAAGTTGTATTAAAACTTTCATTTAATCTGAAACATAGCAGATAATATATTGAGCCCATTTCTACAGGAGCTAACTTAGTACTTAACTCCTATTCATGATATAATTAGTGATCTTTAAAGACCAAATAAATAAGCAAAAAAATGGGATTGAAGCATCTAAAATAATACCTCTATCAGCCAGAAGTACTGCTGAGATATTATATGTCAACCAGGAAAAATAGTGGCAACTCTGTTGTGATCATTTAATTGTGGACGACAATTGGAAATTTGTTAATTTAAACTCTGTGTGCCAGATATAAACTGGTATCTTTATCAGGGATTTTAATTCAGTTGATTTAAATTTGATATGCATTTTCAGATTTGAACACTGTATTGTACTATTAAGGGAATGACAGTATTTTTATCATTTGCAGTTTCTGCTGTAGTTGTAGGATGGTATGTTTACCATGTGATCCCTGATTAGCTGGTATCACACAATGAATATATTGTTTCCAAGTGGGAATAATTGCTGGCTACAAGTATTGAAAAAACATGGAGTACTAGAAAATGGGAAATGAGATTTAAATAAATTATCTGCTTGGTTATTTGCTGCTAGTTTAAAGATGATTTTTTTTAATTTAGTATTTTATTTGTATACTTCATGGTTAGACTTGCAAGACAAGAAGGAATAATCTATATAGAACTGTCGTTACTGATCTTTTCAAATGCTAAAGCAACCTGTAACACCTTCATTTAAAAATGAAGAAAAAATGCCAAAATCAGCCCCAACTTCTGTGACTGAGAGCAGGGATGAAGATCTGGATTCAGCCCACTTAGGCATAAGTTTCCACTGAGAAAGATGTGCAATGAAGAAATGTGCATTGCAACATCATAACAAAATTATGTTGTAGTACAAAAGGATGGAGCTTGGGTCATAACCAGGGATGGTATTCACTTACTTTCCCTACCGGTTTGCAAATGTGAATGCGTGTGTGCCCAGCCTTCCGTGCATGCGCTTTGCTCATGTGTGCGCCTTCCGTGCATGTGCCCAGCCTCAAAAACATGCCTAAATAGGATGGCATATCCGGCATCCCGATATAGTCAGTTGACTCCATCACTGACTATTGGGGGCGAGTCTTTGGCCCCCATGGAGAGGGCGCGCAATCTGGGAGTCCTCCTGGATATGCAGCTGTCCTTGGAGGAACATCTGACGGCTATAGCCAGGGGGACCTTCTGTCAGATTCGCCTGATTCGCCAGTTGTGGCCCTTTCTTGATCAGGATTCCCTGTGCACAGTCACCCACGCCCTCGTCACCTCGCACTTGGACTACTGTAACACTTTCTACATGGGGCTCCCCTTGAGGAGCACCCGGAGGCTCCAACTGGTCCAGAATGCGGCTGCGTGGGTAATTACAGGAGCCGCCTGGCGCTCCCACATAACACCACTCCTGCATGAGCTGCACTGGCTCCCAGTGGTCTTCCGGGTGCGCTTCAAGGTGTTGGTTACCACCTTTAAAGCGCTCCATGGCATAGGACCTAGTTATCTTCGAGACTGCCTGCTGCTACCGATGACCTCCCACCAACCTGTGTGCTCCCACAGAGAGGGCCTCCTCGGGGTGCCATCAGCCAAACAATGAAGGCTGGTGACCCCCAGGGGGAGGGTCTTCTCTGTGGGGGCATCTACCCTCTGGAATCAGCTGCCCCCAGAGATAAGGAGAATCCAAGACCTTGGTGCCTTCCACCGCGCCCTTAAAACTTTCTTTTTTCAGCAAGTCGGGCTGGCTTAACATATTTTTTGACATATTTTTAATTTTTAATTGGTTTGTTATCTTAAATTGGGGCCAAATTAATATATATCCTTTTATTTGTTTTTAATGTTTGTATTGTATGTTTTTATCTGGCTGTACACCGCTCTGAGTCCCTCGGGAGAAGGTGTGGTATATAAATTCGAAATAAAATAAAATAAAAATAAAATAAAACTGGGATGGAATTTCTGCTACCGGTTCGCCTGAACTGGTCCGAACGAGCTGAATACCATCTCTGGTCATAACATCACAATGCATATTTCACTATGTCAGTAACATCTTGGGTAGGTATAGATTCCATCATACTGCATCTGAGTTAAAACTAGCCAAGGATAGAAACATTCTGACAGCTTTATAGTCTCTCATGCTTGTTGGGTCAAAACACATTTTACCAAATTAAACATATTATAAATCAGGCCTTGATTCAAATATGTTGCTTCATTTTTGTAAAGCAGCTGTTAAGATTTCGAGTGCAAAATTCTATGTAGAAACTTCTGCAGGTTTTTTTATTTGATCTGGTGTTTGTTTTTTCTTCTCATCCAATGAAAATAATTTTCTTCCCCAGAATGTTCTGTCAATTGGGGACAAAATCAATAGATCTTTGAATCATCATGCAGTTTCTCTGATTGTCAAAGCTGGCCCTATCATTAGGCAAAATGAAGCCCCTGCAAAGAACAGTAACCCTGGATGGCCCTAATCCATCTTGCACTGGGCCACAAATAACTTTTAAGGCTAGGAGATTTCAAGGCAGATGGTTAGCCTGGCCAGCCACTCTGTGGGCATCACCCTGAGGTGATGCTTAGAACAAAGGTTAATGCAAGGAACTCAGAATGCATCACTCTGTGAACCTTCCTATAGCAGCATCTAAGGTGTATGTATTCTCTAAAAAATAAATCCTTTTGTTGCTCCCATTTGGAGTAGATATACAGGAGGGAATGAAAATGGCAGCTTGAGGCAGAAACTGCCGTGGGAGTGACAGAGATATAGTAATCTTGGGATGCTTCTGCTGTTTGTGGTAATCAATTATACAGTATCTAATACCTAATTCTAGGGTGATGCTAGTCTGAATTGAATGTGCCTATACCATTAGCAGGAATGGATCATAGTTAATCAAAATGATAAAAGATTTTGATTCTTAGCTCTTTTGTAAAGTTTGAAAGATCCAGATAACAAAATTTATAGACTTGTATTATGATTATGATTATTGATCAGAATAGCTTCTATTCAATGAAGCAGAGGAAGATTAGTCTATTTGCTTAATGAGCAATCTCTGACTGGCAATTTCAAGTTGTATTCCTTCTGTATTTTCCAAACTCATTTTTCTGTGTTATAATTTATGGGAAATTCAACACAAAGCTCCCATTCTTGATAAATATCACCATAATTTCCATAATATGTGACTGCATTCTTAACTAGAAGAATTTGGCTTCTGCTAGCCAACACTGTGTCATACAGTCAATAATGGTTTTGGCTTTACCAAAAATGAAAAACAAACTACTGAGAGATTCACCAGTTTCGTAGAGCTGAGGATATCAAATGTAGAACTGCCATAAAGTCTTTCCTCATTTTTCTTGTTAGCTGAATGACAACCGGTAAATAAGAAAAGAAAAAAAAAACAGAAGAGAATATTTGTATCTCAGGGTTTATCTGTGGATTTCTTGGTGCTCTCTGGGCTTGGTTGCTTTTTTACCAAACTAGTAACATCATCCGTGCACTGATGATGTTACTAGGTTTTATCTATAGTGTAGGGGTGTTAAACTCACTGCCTGCAGGCCGGATGTGTTACACACTGACCATGCCCAGCCTGTTTTAGCAAAGGGGGGAAAGTTGCGATATGTTGTCACATGATGACAACCTGATGACGCGAATTTGACACCCCTGCTATAGTGGAACAGGGTTCTACTTCTCATATTTAACTCAAAATTCAGGTTCAAACCAGAATATTTTCAGAATGATGCTAACTGATCAGGCTGTTTCTCAAACCTGAGATAGAATGTATTTGGTGAATTAGGTGGTTTTTGCACCAAGCTACCTGTAGATGTTGCAGGCTTTACACTTGCCATGGATTTCTAATGTAAGGACAATTAAAAATTACATTTAAAATATCAACATACAGATTTGCTTGTTTATTTGTATTCTTTTGTGCCACTATTTGTGCCATGGAATATTACATTAAAACCAGTTAATGGTACAGACAAAATACGTAACTTAAAAATCATGTTTAATTTTAAATAGGTACAGTATATCCTTATATGCACTGAACTATTTTATGGTCTTACAGTTTCAGAGAAGAAATTGCTGTAACCAATGCTGTAACATACAGTATGAACCCTGAAGATCCATTACTTGCAAAATGTATTCAAATAAATGAATTCATGATTGAACTTATGCCATATCACTGTTCTCATGTATCTTCATTCAGATGGATGAGATCAAAGCAAAAGACAGAACTATCTTTTCTTTGGAGAAAGAGCTGGAGACCCTGACAGGATATGTTCAGAAGCTTCAGCTACAGAAAGAAGCATTGGATGAACAACTGTTTTTGGTTAAGGAGGCTGAATGCAACATGAGCAGTCCTAAAAGAGAGATCCCTGGCAGAGCAGGAGATGGCTCAGAACACTGCAGTAGTCCTGTAAGAAGCATGTTCTATTTCATCACACTGGGATTTTGATTGGGTCCGCTTATTGCATCATTGCTCTGCTTTCCATGAGTGGCATCTACTCATGAATTATACAATACTCCCTCTTGTGGTAATTCGTAGGCTGCATTTCAGTTCTGATTCAATTGTGTAGTTAATTCAAAACAAGAGAGGAGGAGGAGGAGGAGGAGGAAAATGATTGGCATTTATGCAGAACCTTTGAAACACTCAAACATTCTATATTCATTAACTCAACAGTTTATAAAAGGGCTTGTAAAAGCCTGCTGTTAATGTTCCCTTGTTGAAGATCAAATTGTACACTAAGAGTGTGACATAGAAGTTTGCCTAAAGCCACTTACTGATTTAGAAATATATGCTCACATTCTTGTTTACATAAAATACAATGTTATATGTTTAGGAAGGATGCACAATATGTGGTTCTCGAGACACTGATGACTTATATTTGTCAGTATTGGTTACTGATAGAAGAGAATATTTGTATCTCAGGGTTGACCTGTGGGTTCCTTGGTGCTCTCTGGGCTTTGTTGTTGTTGTTTTTTTTTTTACCAAACTAGTAACATCACCAGTACACTGATGATGTTACCAAGTATGGTAATGAAATATCTGCAAGAAAACAACCAAACTTAGGGACCACCAAAAACCTCACAATATTTGTTACTATTGACTATGTGTGAAGCCCATAGTCAGGGATCTTCTCTTTCATCACTATGATGAGAGAGAACGTCCCTGAGGATGGGCTCCACCACGAGTCTGAAAGCTCAGAAAACTAAACCTTTGGTCCCAGTGACTGACACAGATTGAATCCTGCAATTTCATCTTCATTGTGATTCATAATTTCTGCCAAGGATCTCAACACTTGCCTATAAATAACATTGTGTCAAATTATTTTTCTTTGACAAACATTTGTAGGATCTACGTAGAAATCAGAAGAGAATGGCAGAACTCAATGCTACTATTCGGAAGCTTGAGGATAGGAACACTCTGCTTGTGGATGAACGTAATGAATTGGTATGGTCCCTTAGCAGTTTCTGAATCTTTTATTTAATGTAAAATATCTGGGATAGCAATGTCAAAATCATAAATGATAAATAATATTGCAGAGGTGCATCAGCTGTATTCATACTTGTTTTTCTTCTGTTCAATCATATGACATATGCATGACATGGCATCTCATTCAATGTTATGAGCAATAGTTAGGTTGGATTCTTACGTTAAATTTATTTTTTGGCTATAGATACTTAAACAACATTTCAGGAGAATAAGTATAAGAAAGTCAGAAGTGGCATTTCTTGCCATAATGAAGTCATCAATATTTTTAACTCTGATCAAACATGTTTCGTAGAGCCAAATGACATTATCATTATTTTAAGATCTGTAGATGGCATCTTAAAAGAAAATCAAAGCTTGAAATTCTACCCCTCAAACTGTGTTCTATTGATCTGATTCATATAATATTCTAAGCCATAGTTTGTAGTTTGTTTTGAAGTTAGTGTGATATATGAATCAACAGGATAACTTCTTGAAGAAATAATGTTTTAAACATTTCCATTCCAGAAACTATATAAATATATATATTTGTCAATCAAAATATACAGGTAGTCCTTGACTTACAACAGTCCACTTAGTGACCATTCAAAGTTATAGCAGCACTGGAAAAAGTGACTTATGACTATTTTTCACATTTATGACTGTTTCAGCATTCCCATGGTCACGTGATTTACATTTGGATGCTTGACAGGTAACTCACATTTATGACGATTGCAGTGTCCCAGGGTCATGTAATCACCTTTTGCAACCTTCTGACAAGCAAAGTCAATGGGGAAACCAGATTCACTTAGCAGCCCTGTTACTAATTTAAAAACTGCAGTGGTTTCCTTAACAAATGTGGCAAGAAAAGTTGTAAAATGGGGTAAAACTCACTTTTTTTTTTTAATTTGATTTATATGCCTCCCTTCTCCGGAGACTCAGGGTGGCTTACAATGTGCTCAGCAATAGCCTTCATCCTTTTTTATATTTATACAAAGTCAGCTTATTGCCCCCACAACTGGGTCCTTAATTTACCTACCTTAGAAAGGATGGAAGGCTGAGTCAACCTTGAGCCTTGGCGAGATTCGAACCTGCAGTAATTGCAGGCAGCTGGTCTTAATAACCAGCTTAATAACAGGGTGCCTTAGACCACTGTACTACCAAGGCTCTTAACAAATTTCTCACTTAGCAACCTAAATTTTGGGCTCAATTGTGGTTGCAAGTTGAGGACTACCTGTATACGTGTTAGTGGATGTGTGTACTATAGATGTGTAATCTATTTATCTAGTTAATTAATTAGCATTTTGTTTGCAGTTGAAACGTGTTCGAGAAGCTGAAAAACAATGCAAACCTCTTCTGGAAAGAAATAAGTGCCTCTCTAAAAGAAATGATGAACTCATGCAGTCGTTGCAGCGCATGGAGGAGAAACTTAAAGCAATCACTAAGGAAAATTTAGAGATGGTTTGTACCAAGAATTCAAATTTGTTCTGTTTTTTTAATCATTCGTTTGTTTTCAGTTCTTGGAATATAACTATTAAAGGAAATGCCATAATCGTATTTTGATAATAGCCTTTTAGGTGTCATAACAGGGTATGAAGAGCTGAAAGGACTAACATCCAGTCAATGTTATCCTGACTTTTAAAAAAATTGTAACAAAGAAAAAAGCAGAATGTATCATGCCCAACCAATATGGAGTGAAATAACTTTTCATTGGGTTGGTAGTTGGTTTTTTTGGGTTGTTTTTTTTAAAGATATTTTTCTTTATTTTAAACTGCAGCCTATTTCCTCAAAATGGCATAGAATTATGGCAACAACTTGAATCAAATTTGGAGATTCAGATTGGGGGGGGTCTAGAAGACACCAAAAAAGAACTTTTTTAATCCTGGGGTTGTTGGTGCCCCACTTCAATTTAGCAAAAAGGACATGAGTTAGAAGGCACTGCAGTGATGCTCGATTCAAAATTGAACTTCTATTTCAAAAAAAAAAAAAAGATTGCTCTGGGATTCGTTTTCATTATTCCCTTAATTCTCCAGGGTTAACATTGCAAAAGCTATTTTTCTTGGAACCATTGAATTTTCTAGGAATTCAAGTGTCTATCTCTCGGATCACAATTTGTTTTTTTCCATTCCTGTTTTTTCATGTTTTGAAAGCCATTTGCTACAGTTTATATATAGGAATCAAACAGATGCAATAAACAATGGCCTGGATGATTTTTCTAGGGAGCCAAGCCACTATATCCTAAGCATTTGTATTTAGAAGTCCCACTGAGTTCCATTTTGTCTATTTGTTTATAAATACACACAATATCCATAGTTGAATGCTCTGCTGAGTGTTTTTCCATAAAGAGACATGTATCTTCCCTTCTCTCAACACATCAGTAATTTAAAACCATGCCATGGGGGGGGGGATAACTCTAACATCTATAATTCAATGTTTAAGATGGGTGGAAAATAAAATATGAGAAATAATATAGTATAATATCCAATCAAGTAAAAAAAATTAAAAAAATCTAAAAAGAAAGCTGGCTTTCCTGTTTTATTTTTATTTTTTTGTTGTATAGAAAGAAAAGATGGTATCACATCCTCCTCTGAAGAAATTAAAATCGCTCAATGATCTTGATCAAGCAAATGAAGAACAAGAAACCGAATTTTTGAAGCTCCAAGTTATAGAACAACAAAACATAATTGATGAGCTGACAAGAGTAAGTTTATTAAGTCTTCATCAACTAAGAACCAAGAACCAAGATCTTGTAGGATTATACAATTTAAAAGAAATTGCATTATGAATAATATACTTCAATATAGCATTTTCTAAACTAGATGCTCTAGAGATGTGTCGAATTCTACAAAGTCCAACTAATGTGAAATACAGTCCAGAATAGACTTGTCTGAGCTTGCGAGATTAGGTGAATAAAATAAATTGATATCTGGTAAACTGCAAAGCAAAGTCAAGAAGTCAGCATCACCTCCATTTACAAGAATGGAGGAAATAGAAGTCCCCACAAATGCCTCAAGGCATTCTCAGGAAATAATATGGAAGGTGGCAATAATACAGTACTTTATTCAGAAATGCAATCAGAGTTTCCTACAGTTACAAGGTAATTGTATAGACCACTTTATGCCTACTGCAGGAATTCAGATTAAAGCATAATTATGGATATCTATCTCGCTTCCACATGAATTTATTGAATGAAGCGGACCCCACCCTCATTCTAAATAATTGGTGTCATATCAAACTGCTTTTGGTAGCAATATTATTTAAAAACAAAAACTTTTTTTATTATTTAAAAACAAAAATATCCTTTTGTAATTTAAACCCATTATTTCATGTTCTGTATTCTTGAAATAAGGGAGGGAGGGAGGGTTCTTTGTAAATTTCTTTTCTGGCTTCTCATCCATTTTCAAATTGATAATATTGTAATTCTTACCTTTAAAATTGCCTTTGTCTTGTCTGCCTCTCATTGATCCCCATTCACCTAATGATGTCATTCATAAACCAAAGGGGTGAACAGAAATTGGAAGTATGAAGATTTACAAATAAAACTCTCAGTAGATTTGCACTAGGTTGGCAAAAGTTCCTCCTTCCAGCATTAATAATGGCATTCAATGAAAAAGTCACTTTTTATCAACTGAAATGAAGAATGGCTCAGTGTTTGTGGATGAAACAACAAAGAGTTTTGATCAATTAACAATGAGTTTTGATCAGTTAAAACAAATACTAGAGCTGTGATATATTCAGAAATCATTAACTGAAGTTATATAAATCATTATTCTTTCGTCTGATGGATTTGGTCTCTGGAAAAATACAGAATAGATCCTAGGAACCTGAAGTTGACCCATTCTTGTCTAGAATTATTCCATACTTATTCTGTAAGTAAGATTTCCAAAGAAATTCTATATGCTACCTCTTTTATTTCTTTCAGATTACCTTTCAAAAACTTTTTTAAGAGGCCTTGGAAATAACTTCATGATGCTTATTGCCATATTATAGCTAATAGAAAGGATGGGTTAGTGGAATAATCCTAACTCCTCCTCTTCTGATTTGCTTCTATTTGTGTTCTGTTCAGTTCAAAAAATTTCCATGGAATTGGGACTTGGAATGAATAAATGACTCAATCAATCAGTCAGATGAGTGAATGGTTCAGTCTCATATGTCCATTTAATATCTTCACAATCACATGAAGTGTTAATACCTCAATATCAAATATAATGCCTTGATAAAACCACACTTGCAATATTGCAACCAGTTTAGGTCACCACAATATAAAAAAGATATTGAGACTCTAGAAAGAGTGCAAAAAAGAGCAAAAAAGATGAGGGGACTGGAGGACAAAACATATGAGGAAAGATTGCAGGAACTGGATATGTCTGTTTAATGAAAAGAAAGACTAGGGGTGATATGATAGCAGTGTTCCAAAGCTAAGGGGCTGCCAAAAGAAGAGGGGTTCAATCTATTCTCCAAAGCACCTGAAGGCAGGACAAGAAGGAATGGATGGAAACTTATCAAGGAGAGAACAACCTAGAAATTTCCTGGCAGTTAGAACAATTAATCAGTGGAACAACTTGCCTCCAGAAGTTGTGGATGTTCCAACACTGGAGGTTTTTAAGAAGAGATTGGACAATGATTTGTCTGAAATGGTATAGGGTTTCCTGCCTGAGCAGGGGATTGGATTAGAAGACTTCCAAGGCCCCTTCCAACTCTGTTATTCTGTTATCTTTGTATCCTGAGTGGTAACTGTTTCTTGGTTTTCTTATTTAGGATAGAGAGAAACTTATTCGACGGAGGAAGCATAAAAGAAGTTCAAAGCCAATTAAGGTAAATGAAGTTTACATATTATATTGAACCGCACTAATATATTAAATTATATTTCATTTCCAATTCATGAAATTACTCTATTCCATGCCCATTTCTCAATACATTCAGAAGGAAAGGTATTAGGCCTCGTAGAAACCATATATGAAAGAAAGAAAGTATCTGCTCAAGTAACAATAAATCCAGCTGTGCTTATTAAATGATGGAGGCAGGAAAACTAAACCAAAAGACTATCATATATGTAACTCATTGCCAATTTCTTGCTAACATGTGTGGTTCTGCAAGATGCAAAACTGACTGTAGACCATACTCTGTAAGGCTTATCTTTTATGTGAGAACAAAATCATAGTAGTATAAGTGTGATTTAAATTCTCATTGATCAGACTTCTTCATGACTCATTTTGGCAAGTTTTAAGTACTGAAATCATCAGTACTTTGCTATCCAACCTGCTGATTAACCAATTCTGTCAGCTTGGTGCATGACTCATTTTCTTGTTTGATGTTGCTAATTAACTTAGTCAGTCTGAATACACTAAAGCTATTTTTAAATCATTGAATTGTAAAAGGGGGATCCAAAAGACAGCAGCTATTTTCACAGCATTGCTTGTAAGACCTATAAATGATGTTGCATAACCAAACAAGCAAGCTTAATGAGGAAGCAAATGGTCTTGGGGAAAAATCCTTCCTTGTTTATTTGCATCTCAGTTTCCTTTGGTTTCCTAAGTCAATTTATTTATTTATTAGTTTGTCAAATGTGTACATGATAGCAGGTATGAATATGAACATGGACATGAATGAAGGAAATGAATACAAATAAATGGGGACAGTAGGACAGGGATGGTAGGCAAGCTGGTGTGCTTATGCACACCCCCTTTACGGACCTCTTAGGAATGGGGTGAGGTCCAAGGTAGACAGTTTAAGGTTGAAGCTTTGGGGGTTTGAGGATGTAACAACAGAGTTGGGTAGAGCATTCCAGGTGTTGACCACTCTGTTGTTGAAGTCGTATTTTCTGCAATCGAGTTTACCTTGAATTTGTATCGAGCCTGTAGTACAGTGGACTAAAGCACTGTTATTAACAACTGCTGCTTGCAATTACTGCAAGTTCAAATCTCACCAGGCTCAAGGTTGACTCAGCCTTCCATCCTTTCAAAGGTAGGTGAAATGAGGACCCAGATTGTGGGGGCAATAAACTGACTTTGTATAAATATACAAAAGTATGAAGGCTATTGCTTAACGCATTGTAAGCCGCCCTGAGTCTCCGGAGAAGGGCGGCATATAAATTAAAGCAAAAAAAAAAAAGATTGTTTCCCCGTGTATTATTGAGGTTGAAGCTGAAGAAGTCATTGACAGGTAAGATGTTGTAGCAGACAATTTTGTGTACTATGCTTAGATCAGACCGTAGGTGGTGCAGTTCCAGATTGTCCAAACCCAAAATATCAAGCCTGGTGGCATAAGGGATTCTATTGTGAGTAGAGTAGTGGAGTACTCTTCTCATAAAATACCTCTGGACCTGCTCAATTGTATTAATGTCTGATAAACTGTATGGATTCCTGGCAGACAAGCTGTATTAGAGAATTGGTCTGGCAAAGGTTTTGTATGCCCTAGTTTACAATACAATGTTACCAGAGAAGAAGTTTCACAAAATTAGGTTAATAATTCTTAATGCCTTTTTGGCAATGCTGTTACAGTGAGTGAAGTTGTTAGACTTCAACCTGCCCAAAGAGCAAAGTCTATCCTGTTGTACTCTGTAAAGGTCTTTTATTCAGAACCTTTGGAGTTGTGTCTACATTGTGAATGCCAGAATTGGCAGATTATGAATTTCGGCGACAAATTCCTGAAAATGATTAAGAAAATATATTCTTCCCAGACAGCGAGAATTATAATTAATGGAGATATGACCGAAAAAATAAGCATCCAAAAGGGGGTAAGACAAGGATGCCCGATATCGCCTCTACTGTTTATAATCTCACTGGAAGTCCTTCTAAAGGAAGTAAGAAAGGAAGAAGAAATAAAAGGACTGAAGATAAGGAATGAGGAGTATAAACTACAGGCTTTCGCGGATGATGTGGTCTTCATAGTGGAACAACCGGAAGTAGCGGGAGTCAAATTATTAGAGAAGATAGAGGAGTATGGCAAAGTGGCGGGGCTTAAGATCAATAAACAAAAAACCAAAGTCTTGACCAAAAATATGACAATGACACAAGAGGAAAAATTAGAAGAAGAATTAGGAATGCAAATTGCGAAGAAAGTAAAATATTTGGGAATTTGGCTTACTACAAAAGCAACAACTATTAGAGAGGACAATTACATTAAATTGATGAAGCAAATTAGAAAAGACTTGGAAAGATGGAATAAGGTACAACTATCATTTCTTGGCAGAATAGCGTCTGTAAAGATGAACATATTACCAAGACTCCTATATCTCTTCCAAGTGATACCAATTGGTCCGGGAAAAGATTTCTTTAAGGATCTCAATAAGACAATAATGAAATACATCTGGCAAGGAAAGAAAGCTAGAATTAAAATAAGATGCTTACAGGACACAAAGGAGAAGGGAGGCCTAGGTCTACCAGACTGGGAGCTATATTACAAGGCGGCGGCGTTGAATTGGATCAGAGAATGGATAGATCTATCAAATAGGAGAACGCTATACTTGGAGGGATTTGATCTGAGTCGAGGTTGGCATGCCTTTCTGTGGGAAGGCACAGACAAGCAACATCCGTACTTCCAGAGACATGTAATAAGAGGTGCACTATATAAAACATGGCAAGATATCAGAAGGCAACACTATAGTAAAATCCCATGATGGTTGTCGCCTATGGAGGCGCTAATTTATCCAAACACTATAGAAATAGGAAAGATGCGGAAATATCAAGAATTGTTGAGTAGTGAGGGAGACCTACTTACGAGACAAGAACTGGAAAGACAAGGCATTATGATTGATTGGTGGCCATATCTTCAAATTGAGTCAAAATATACAGCAGACCAGAGACATTATGATTTTCAAAGCCAACCAAGTGAACTAGATAAAATTTTAAAAGGCACAGATGAGAAAATAATATCTAAAATTTATGGATATTTAATAAGGTATAAATTAGAGGAGGAAACAGTGAAAGAAAACATGGTAAGCTGGGCAAGAAATATAGGTCACAATATAGAGTTGGATAGATGGGACAAGCTATGGGCAGAAAATTATAAGATGACACTGTCGATTCCATACAAAGAAAATTTATACAAGATATTTTATAGATGGCACCTTCCTCCGGCACGTTTGGCTAAAATGTTTCCAAACACATCACCAATGTGTTGGAAGTGCAAGACACAAATGGGGACATATTACCATCTCTGGTGGTCTTGCAGGAAGGCACAACGCTACTGGCAAGAGATTAAGAGAATAATCGAAGAAACTACGAGGCAAAGTGTAGAAATGAAACCAGAACTCTTTCTATTTGGAATGACTACACCACAGTGTACCAAGGAAATAAAATATCTTACCATCCACATATTGACAGCGGCACGTATAGTGTATGCTCAGAATTGGAAATCCGAGATAATACCAACAGAAGAAAAAATAATAACAAAAATAAATGAATGCGCAGAGATGGATAGGCTCACAAAAGAGCTCCAAGATAAAGAGAACACTGACTTTTATTTAGTTTGGCAAAAATGGTACACATGGTTAGAAAGAAGGATAGGGCCAACAACATAGGACATTAGGAGAACATAACTCAAGAATTGTAGAAATAGATACATGAGATGAGCCGTAGGATTGTATAAATAAATGGTTAATATGTTTGTAGAAAGATACTGCTGAACTTCAATGAATATATCAAGGTATAAGCAAGTGAATTTGTAAATAGTATGATTAAGAAAAATTGGTTAAATGGACATTAATCACCGATGCGAAGGTTTTCTAGAAGTTAGTCGATTGACTCTTTGTTAATGTATAAGTGTTTACATGTATTTGTGTTTTATGTTTGTTTATGTTAATAAAACTTAAAAAAAAAAAGTGAATGCCAGAATTGGAAATGAGGAGTAGAAGGACAAATTGTCCAAGGGTAATATATCTGTTTCTTTTCTGCAGTCATCAGCAGAGCCATTTGGCTAGTTTGCTGCCTTCAAATTCTAGGTTTTCATAACAAAATAGGGTTTCAAAAATCCAGATAATACTACATGGAAGAAAAGAATGATGGGTTCCTGTATTTCTTTGCTGCCATTTTGTTGTCATCCAGATGAAGCATCTCCAACAAATACCTGACTGAGGACATATGATGGAGTATTATCTGTGCTAGAAAACTAGGCTGGTGGCAGAGTTAGAATGTTTGGCTTTTTTTACAGAGGCATGTTCTGGACACAGTTTATGGGGGTGATGATGACTCTATGGACTCTGAGACATCATCCATGGCTTCATTCAGGACAGACAGAACACCAGCAACACCAGATGAAGATCTAGATGAAGTAAGATTTTCTTCCCTATTTTTATGAAGTTTGAATAATTAGCAAATGTGTATTATCCCTTTCAATTTCTTGTCGCACCTGTTGTTGTCGTTTTACATAATGTCCTTCAAAACCTCCATCTGAACCTCCTCCAATTCCTCTTTACTTTTTTTCTAGAAATTCCCTCAATTTCTGGACAGAATTCAGTCAAGAAACTATGCTCTTTAAAAAAAATCACATCTTCCAATTTGTCCCATCAAAATGGACAAATGGACAAAGTGGAACCTTATTTTGCTTTAATTTCTCAGTCAAAAATACTTTTTCTCTTAAGCAAAATTCTAATAGGAATTTCTTTAAAAACAGCTGAATATGCTGTAAAACTTGGTCTTTTTCCTAACAAAGTGCATCAAAACATACCTCGGAAGATTTCTTATTCTTTCAAATTTTGTGTTTATTCTATATACTTTATCAATGTCTAACCTCTGTATCCTCCTCAAACCCAGCCAAAAATATTGGCAAAGTTTTAATAACCTTTTCTCAAATATCTTCACCAGAATCATTCTGGGTTACTCCAAATCTCAAACAAAATTTCTTCACTCTCTAAATTCCAATAGAAACAAGTTATCTTTCCTGTTTCACTTTCCAACACTCTTTTTATAATAGTGTCTTATTCTTCAAAATGTCCACTTTGCATTGATTTATTTTACAACTCCAGGCATTTGTTTTATGGAGTTTTCCATCTTCTCAACTTCTTCTTTCATCTCCTCTTCCATCTTTACAAATCTTTCATCCATTCTTTTTTCAAAAGCCATCAGTTTAGCATCAGGTAATTCAGCTAACTTACTGGCCAGTTGCTCAAATATTTTCTGAAGCAAACCTGGTGTAATCCCTCTCTCTGCAGGTTGCTCTAACAAGTCTCCTCTCTATTTTTGCCACTTTTCTGGTGGTTACCATTATGAATTATAATCAAAGAGAAAAGGCAAGCCCCCTCTTTGTTTTTTTCTGTTTTGTGTTTCTGTGCCTTTATTACTTTCAGCTCAAATGGAACTCCATAATTACAGTAAGCATCCTATTCTGGCTCAAATTACTTTTCCTTTGTTTTATAAAATCCACCAAGTGTCAGCACTATTTAATAGTACGCAAAAAACATTCCACAAAGGATCTAATTCGTTTGTCAATTTAATTCCAATTAATTCAAAAGCACTTTACCAAAAACAATTTTTCAAAATAATTATCCTTTATGTATAAATTTATAGTCACTCCATCTTAAGCTTTTTGCAACTAGTCTTTAAAACCTTTTTAAAAACCATTCCAGAAGAAATGACTCAGCCAGGATTATTTTTTATCCTGCCACTCAGAAAATCTCTCTTTAGATGTAAATTAGTTACATCTGAAAGTGTTTAAGAAATTAGGCTAGTGCAAACCTTACGTTCATATAGGCTGCATTATGGCTGTGAGCTTAATTAAAATTCCACAACTCCCAGCCTCGCAATTCATAAGCTAATCACAAAAACCTTAGTCCTTGCAGTCTACTTAAAAGGAGTAGATATTCTGTGTGCAAGTGGGAGAACTCATGACCTCTCCTTTATGCGTCAGCCAGAATTCATGTCTGGCTGCTGATCTCTTCTTCAGTGTCTTCCCTGCTCCTTCAGAGACATCTAGTTCACCATGGCTCCTCACTGGAAGCTCTCTGCAAATGATTTCTTAACCTGTGTATTCCAGAATACAATATTTTGTTTTTCTAACATAATAAATTCCAATCTTATTGTGATACAATCTATTCTAATCAATCACACCCTGGTGAGCCCTTCTTTATTCTCCTACCATTGGGAAGGAGATATAGAAGCATAGGCAGCCACACAGACAGGCTGAAGAACAGTTTTTATCCATGGGCTGTCAGACTCCTGAATGAAAAATAACTCTACAACAACTTAGTATGATTGACTTGCGGGGCCGGTGCGGAGTGCAATAAGTTCACATGGTGCAATAGGACTGACTGGTTGTTAGTAAGATTCACTGGGCTAGGGATTTATTTATTTTTTTTGTTTTTGTTTTTCACTGTGAGTTGTATTGTATTGGGGGGCGGGGTGCATGAAGGGAGTCTCAGCCAATCCCATTGTACACATGTTGTACTCTGACAATAAAGGTTTGAACTGAATTGTCTTACACATTCCATATTTTTACAATGCTACACATAATGTTTATCTGAAACTTTATCTTTTTCAGAGTTTAGCAGCTGAAGAATCAGAGTTGCGATTTAGACAATTAACAAAAGAATATCAGGCCCTACAGAGAGCCTATGCGTTACTGCAAGAGCAAACTGGGGGTATAATAGATGCAGAAAGAGAAGCCAAGGTTGGTATCCGCCAAGGTCAACATAGCTGTCACCCAAATGCATTCCATAAACATGTATGTGTATCTATCCGCCTCTCTATCTTATTTCTAATTCATTCAAACAACCTATAGCAAAGCTACAAAAATTTCCATGCAATCGGATAACAGTAACACAGACAAATCATTTTAAAGTAATAGAGAGTAAGACATGCTAAGAGCTCTGTCATAGAAAAAGATGCTACTTGAAAAACACAGAGTAGAATGGAACAGGGTCTCAAAACTCAAAGTATTGCGAGAGTTACAAAAGGACCTTTTCATTAGCCCAAAGTAGCAATGTGGCTGCTTGCCAGAGGAAAAGAAGGAGCTGCAAATGAATTAAAGATAATTTAAAACTCAGAAAGTTTGATGAGATCTAAAAACATGATTAATGAAACTACTTTTTTCCCCCTTTTTAACAGGCACAGGAGCAACTCCAAGCCGAAGTCCAGAGATATAGAGCAAAAATAGAAGATCTTGAAAAAACATTGGCCCAGAAAGGACAGGTAGATACTTTACAAAATATGGTTTGTCTCAATTACTTTTAAAGTCATTAGAATTAGTTTGTTATCTAGGAAAGATACATTTTGCACATATGAATCAAGCATCTGAAAGGATGCCTGTAAACAATTAGAAATAAATATATAAAAGTATCTTGCTGTGTGTGAGAGAGAGATAACTGTATACTGTAGATGTCCTTGTGGGGATTGCAACTACTTTGATGCTTCCAATAATACCCAATAACAATTGTTTCCATTAATTTATCAGAATTATTGAATTGTTTTAACACTTTTTTTCATTGTGACAGATGTTTTAATCATAGTTGTCAATCGATTGAGCCATAGTTCAGTCATTTAGTGGATTTAATTTTATTCATGGTAATTTAAATTCATTTAATTTAATAAAACCGGTTAACAAAGCCATATATAAATATATCTTTATATTTTATTCTTTTTTAAAAAAATAAATAGGACTCACACTGGGTAGAAGATAAACAACTTTTTATTAAGAGGAATCAAGAGCTTTTGGATAAGGTATGTTCATGCTTCAATGATTAGAAAGGGGTTGCTAGTCTTTTTGTGTTGGGGGGGCACATTTGGAATTCTCAGAAAACCTTGTGGGTATCCTCACAAAATAGCAATAGCACTTAGATTTATATACCGCTTTCACAGTGCTTTACAGCCCTCTCTAAGCAGTTTACAGAGTCAGCATTTTACCCCCAACAATCTGGATCCTCATTTTACTGACCCTGGAAGGATGGAAGGCTGAGTCAACCTTGAGCCTGGCGAGATTTGAACTGCCAATTTGCAGGCAGCCAGCAGGCAGCAGAAGTAGCCTGTAGTACTGTACTCTAACCACTGTGCCACCACAGCTCTTAGCACTTATGAATAGCACTTAGACTTAGAAGACCACATTTAGAGTACTGCATCCAATTTTGGTCACCACACTATAAAAAAATGTTGCGACTCTAGAAAAAGTGCAGAAGAGAGCAATCAGGATGATTAGGGGACTGGAGACTAAAACATATGAAGAATGGTTACATGAACTGGGCCTGTTAGTCATGGCTAACTTCTCCCATTTATTTTATAAGATCTGTTCTAGGCAACAGTCCATTAATTACAAAATTCAAGAGTTTTTTTTTTTTTTTAATTTGATTTATATGCCGCCCTTCTCCAAAGACTCAGGGCGGCTTACAATGTGCTCAGCAATAGTTGAAGAAATAATAAGTTCTAAATAATAATTCAGATTTTTATTGCACCATCAGACCATATGATTGAAAGTATCCTTTGTATTTTTGCACAAGGGTCCTTCAGACTGCTCACTTTTCTCAATTGCTAATCTTTATAATATAAATATAAATATAATAATGTAAAATTTAAAAATGAAGGTGCAGAATCATCAAAAATAATATGCAAAATTATCCTTTGAAAGTTTACTGTCTTAACCACAAGTAAACAATGAATTCCCAAAGTTCTGAATCAGCAAATATGAATCCTTTTGTTATTTGCCAAGTTGCTTTTGATGTATTCTTTCCATAATAAGATAATTAATTAGTATATGAATTATGACTTTTGTAGATGTTATGCTTCCCACAAAAAAGCTGATAATAACATTAAAATAACTGAATAGCTTGCTTCCTCGGTGATTGAGACTTGTAGGAGGGAGCAAAAACAGCAGTGGTCATAAATGTCTAAACAAGTATGTCTTGGAATCATTTCCACAAATTATATATTTAGATCTTTTTCTAGATAGAAAAATTGGAAGTAGAGAACAATCGACTGCAACAGGAGCTGCAGGATGCCAGAGATCAGAATGAACTCTTGGAATTTCGAAATCTAGAACTTGAAGTAAGAATTTGCTAATTTTACTCTGGGGGACTAAGCAAGGGTGAAATCTAAAATTTGTTACTACCAGTTCTGTGGGTGTGGCTTGGTGGTGGTGGTGGGGTAATGTGGGCGTGGCCTTTTTTTTTTTTAACTTTTAAAACCATTTTTTCTATAACCTCTTTAGCTAAGAGGTTATTAAAAAATGCTTTCAAAAGGCTCTGATGATCCAAGCTGAGTTCCCTGATCAGGGAATTCACCTTGGATCGTCAGAGCATTTAAAAGAAAAAAAGGGTTTTTTTCTTTTAAATGCTCTGACGATCCAAGCTGAGTTCCCTGAAAGCCTCTGCCAATCAGGGAACAAGGCTGGGATCATCAAAGCATTTAAAAGAAAAAACCCTTTTTTTCTTTTAAATGCCTTTGACGAGCCGCGCGATTATCAGAGGCTTTTTTTTTTTACTTTTAAAAGCATTTTTTCGGCCGAAGTTGTAGAAAAAATGCTTTTAAAAGTAAAAAAAACTCTCTGATGATTGTGCGACTGCTACCGGTTCTCCGAACCACCCGCTTCCATCTCTACTGGATCGGGTGATCCGGTCCAAACCGGGAACATTTCACCCCTGGGACTAAGGAGCATTTTAAAGGAGAAAATATTCTTGCAGTCATATGTTGTTCCAAATATTTTCTTTCATATAAAATAACCTGCCCTCCATGTTTGACTGCATTTTGTATTTATCAATTAAGTTAATTTCTTATTTTACAAAAACAAAAACAAATTCAGTTATACTAAAGGATAAGAAAACTGAAACTAGCTTGCATAATCTTTATCTTTTTGGCTGGAGGAATTTAGAATGGGTCATAGGCACTTGAGTCTCAAAACCGCTGCAATGAAACCTAATGTGGTAAGCCATGTTGTATAGTTAAGCTGTTGAGCCCCGAGCTTGCCAATTTGATTGCAAACATTTTGTCACCATTCAAGGAGACATCGTCAGTATGTTTTGAATTGTGCTCGTCTGTCAGAACACAGGTCTTTAAATACCTTTTTGTGTGATGCAAAGCACTCTGAATATTGTTTGTTCAGATATTTCTGAGTCATGCTTTGATTTCGAACTGTTTTATTGGCTGGCTGTTGTTACTGGGCTATAGTTAAGTATAATATATACTCGGAGTTCAAACCAACAGCCTAACTACCAACCCGAGCTACTAATATTCAAACACATTTCAACCATGTTGTACAGTGCTTAAGATATTAGATTAGACTAGGAACATTCAAGTTCAATTTACCCCTGGCCCCTGGGTGATTTTGAGATAGTCACAGTTTTTTAATCCAAAATAATTTGGATGATTATTTAGAGATAAAAGGAGTGATATTAGGCTATTTTAGGTTTTTGAAGTCAAGGAATGGGGATGAGATACATACAAATTGAATAAATTATGCAAGTCTATTCATAAAACAGTTATATATAGTAAAGTGCAGAACATGGGAAAAAATTTCCATGGGTGAGAAATAAATAGCTCTACCTTGGAACCAAAAATATTTCAAATGTTCTGCCATGGGACAAAGGGAATTGAAAAAGATAGATCACTCATCTCCCATTCTGAATTTAAATCTAATAAAATAGATTATATAAATCTAATAAAATGAAAATGAAATGAAAGAAAGACAACCCAACCAGGGGCTTGCCAATGCTTAAAGGAACATGGAATAAAGTCCCCTAGTTTATCCTGAGCTCAGAGTAAAACCTCAGAAAAATAAAGATACAGGATGTTTTGTTCTGAGAAAAAAACATCTAAAGCAACCAGGTCAAGCTCAGAACCTGGAAAGGTTCTGAAAACTGCAACAATGAGAATAGGGATAGCCAATCTCAAAACAACATTCTTTTTAGAAGTAAGTGTAACTATAAAGTGCAACTTGTCCTAAACCCTAAGTATGGCAGAAATTTTAACCAAAAGAATATTCTTTCTGAATCAACTAGGTTTTGCTCCAAAAGCAAAATACTTTTCAGGGGGGAAAAATCAAACAAATAGAAAGTGTTAAATGTTTTACCTTATCTTTTGTTTCAAGGAAAGAGAAAGAAGATCTCCACCTTTTAATCTACAAATCCATCCATTCTCTGATGGTGTAAGCGCTCTACAAATCTACTGTATGAAAGAAGGTGTCAAGGTATGTTAACATGAGGTTATTAAAAATAATTATGGTTTTTTAGTATGTGACATCATATATCTTGGTAGTTTTCAAAACATGGAGGGAGAGGGAATAGGGGATCAGTTCTGTCCTTCGCCTACAAACATTCAAGATAATATGTTTATAGAAAGCTTGTATATATAATCTACAATTTGCAATTCAAGTTAAAACTTAAGTTTCATGCATAGAAGCAGTGGTGGGATGCTGCTGGTTTAACAACCGGTTCGGTGATCATGCGTTTTGCGCGCACACAAGCGTGTGCACCGTTTTACAAATACTAACCTTCTGTGTGACCACTTGGGAGTAACACAGCTGAGGCACGGCAATCTGCTCTGCTGCGCCAATCAGCTGAGAAGATAAAGGTAAGTAAAGCGCAGGGGCGGGTGGCCAGGCCGACCTGATCGTCAGAGTGAACCGATTCGCTCCCAGCTGATCATCAGAGCTACCGGGTCGTCCGAACTGGTCCGAACCGGTAGAATCCCACCCTTGCATAGAAGACTCTTAAAAGTACAGAAAATGGGCAGGTTGTAATACTTCTTCTATTGTAGACTGAAGAACAGGCAATGTTTTTGTTAACAAAGGATACAGAACCTATAATTTTGAACACTCTAAATGTGTTGCCAACAGTTTTACTGTACATAATCCATTCTTGATTCATTGTATACATGCAAGAATTCAAAGCAGCTTAACCATTTATACCTACTGATATTGTCCTCTGTGCATTGTTGAATTCAAAAGGCCTTCTAAGCAAATTTATAAAATCTATAAAAGATTATAGTGTTGGTGTCTTGCATAGAAAATGGAAATATGTAATGTTCCTTGAAGTAAAAGTGGCAATAGAGAATACAGAGCCATGCTAGAATTCTGATTAACATTCTATGTTGGCTAGCATTGTCTACTCTCAATTACAGGAAAACATTTGATACCATTCAGAAATGGAAAATTTGATTACCAACAAATATATAGTGTAGTCTGAATATTAGAAGATATGAATGTTAAATGTTTTTTGTACAAGTCTTAAAGTTGTAAAGAAATGTTTAAGAACCAGTCTAGCTATTTTTCTTCCTCCTCAATGTTAGATTTTCTATACACTAGGCCTCTCACACAAATATTTTTCACTCCATAAGACGTTCCTGACCATAAAACGCACCTGAGTTTAGAGGAGGAAAAAAAAAAATCTGCCTCTGCTCCCAGTGTCCATGCGGTATTCATTTGACTAGTCGCAAACAGCAAACAGCCTGCCTCCTCCGTGTCTGCTGCCTCCGCCAGGGAACGCTGGAGCCTTTGCCTCCCAGCAGCTAATTGGCAGTTGGATCGGCCTCCTGGAATACCGCCAATCAGCTGTTCCAGGCGGTGGGGATCGCTGCCACCGTTTGCCGCTGCTGCCTGTTGCTCATATTTGCAAGACGCACAGACACTTCCACCCACTTTTGGGAGGAAAAAAAGTGTGCCTTATGGAATGAAAAACATGGTACTTCTTCATTTCTTTTCTTTTGCTAGTACCCCATGTAGATGGCTGTACATTAAAGTCTTCTCCACCGATTTTACGATGCTTTGAGGCCTTTTCTGCTCCTTCACTTAGGAAATATTAAGTCATTTCTAGATCATCAAGTCCATATTATAAAATAGATACTGTTTATGAAAACCTTTGCTCCTTCTTTTCTGAATTTTATCATCTCTTTTATAGGATGTTAGCATTCCAGACCTTATAAAGCAGTTAGACATCTTGGGTGACAATGGGGTAAGTGATATGGATAGCTAACAAGGTGTTTATAGCATCTAGAAAATGTGTAGTATTGCAGAATAAAAGATCAATCAAAATAAATGAATTTCATTCATTATTCCTCCCTGCTCCATTATTCTCTATTTTTATAAATAAAGAGCTTATCCTGTTTGAATTATCTCTAAATGGGCTACTAAGATAGTATTCTATAACATTTGTGAAGCTTTTAAAATAAAAAAAAACTGAAGGTTTCAGACTAGAATAGACTAGAATCAATTTCCCCAATCTGCTATTTACACATATATCTAGAAGACACCAAGTTGAGAAAGACTTGGCTTAATTCCTATGAATGTTGTTCTAATTTTTTTCTAGCCGATCACATATATTAACAGTTTATACAGATGAGACTTTTTTTAGGAAATCAAATTATTTGGGATGTTACTTTTAGATTACTTTTTTCCTGAAGCTCTAACTTTTATGGTTGGTTATCATTTTAAACATTCCTGACTTCGTGGTAAAATATATGTGTAAACACTACACTCACAGATTTTCCATTCATTTGGATGGAAAACATTTTCCCAGCTCTTAATATACAAAGAGCTGTTTCTTCTATTTAAGCAGTACCTCCATTGTAATAGATATTTATATTTTTACAATAAACATCAGCAGCTTTGGGTTACAAGGGCTGCAGGACTAACTTTAAAACCATAACAGTGAGAGTTTTGACTTGAATCTTCTCTCTTTATGCTTTTCACTTTTTACAATTAATTTTTAGGAATGTTATATACGTTCAAAACTTAATGGACCTATTCTGTGGCTTAACTCCATGCCAAAAAGCAACAAAAAATCTCAGTGATTTTTCAGAGGGTCAAAAATGAAATTTGGGAATTGCTCATAGGTTGCTGGTTGGGAATTCCTGTCTAAATAAATGTGGAAGACTAGGAGTTTTGCAGTGTATCAAAATCCCTGCATCAAGAAAAGATGCACCAGAGCAAAACTTTCTGATGTTCACCAGATGTCTGCATGGAAAACTATTGCTGCTTTCTTAATTTGATTTTCTGCCTCTTGAATTTTCAGAATTTGAGAAATGAAGAGCAAGTGGCTATAATTCAAGCCAGTACTGTCTTATCTCTTGCAGAAAAGGTATTTTTAAATGTATTTTGTATCTCATGTATATTATTTAATATGAATCGAAAAGTTAACACAAGGTACAGAATTACGAAGAGAAAAGTGCAATCTGTGGGAATATATGTAATCTGTATGTGTGGTGTGAACAAATAAGAATGAAATGTTATCCAAAATGCATCTTTCCCCAAAAAGAAAAAGTAACTGGCTTTTATTATTCAAGTTGAACTTCCACTAAGGCAATCATTTTAATTTGCTTTATTTAACTCTTTCCAATATTAGAATGTGCAGAAATGAATAGGTTAACACTCGAAATTAAAGAGAAGGAATAATCTGATTATTGTAATATATGGGAATTATTTTATCAATGGTTAGAGAATAAATATGAAAAGTGGAAAAAAGAGGAGTGAAATAGAGAAAATGTTTTGTCGAAGTTAAATAAATTAAGAAGAGGATTGTTATAGTATTAGGTAAGGTGTATATTAGTATTAGTATTAAGTTAGGAATAGATTAAAATGATAAATATGGCTGTAAATTGTAATTGTTATTGTATAAAATATTTGCACAAAATATATGTCCCCAGACGACACACTGTTTAATGGAAGATGATGTTTGAATTAAAATAAAATAAAAAATTTATTTAAAAAAACCGTTTTCCAATTGTCGAAGTCACAGCTTGCTTTAGCCTGTTTGCTGCAGTCCATGTTCATGAAATCAGTATTTAATTATACAGATAAATGTCTAGAGATAAGAACTGCTTGATTAGAGAAACCTCATTATAGAATAATAAGAGAGCAATTAACGATACACTTTCGGTATGCCAGCTACTGGGTTTTTCTTTTAAGTAGAGGAATTATGAAAAATAGCATACTATGATGCATGCTGTAGTAATGTACACTAACTAGGTCAATCTGTACTTTAAATACAGGACAGATGTCTCTGAAGCCTATGGTTCCAAGTCTGCATATCTTTTAATAATAATACAAACTGGTCATCATTCAGTAGTACAGCAGCAGAGAATAAAATAGATATTTAAATGCATACCGTTAGCCCAAGACTTGCCAAGAGTTTGCTTAGAAAATATTTTCAGACCTGAGACCTAAAAGGTAGCAACCATATGTCTCTGATCATGTACAGGACATTCCACAACTGTAACTAGCCACCATATAATCTGGAGATTCAATTAAATTCAATTCAAATCTTTATTGTCAGTACACAACATATGTGCAATGAGATTGGTTGAGCCCCCTCAGTGCACCTCCCCCAACACAATACAACTCACAGTGAAGACAGAAAATCCCTAACCCAATAAATCATATTAACAAAACACCCAGTCCTATTGCACCAGTGTGAACATGTTACACATTGCGCCGGCCCTGCAGTCCATCATACTACATAGTTATGATGTTATTTCTCATTCAGGAGTCTGACAGCCCATGGATAAAAGCTGTTCTTCAGCCTATTTGTGCGACTGGCTATACTTCTATATCTCCTTCCCGATGGTAGGAGGGTAAAGAAGTGATGACCAGCGTGAGAGTCGTCCCTGAGAATTTTCTTCACTCTTCTAAGGCAACGAGTCCTAGTGATTTCATCTAGTGGTATCAGGGGACAGCCCACGATGTTTTGTGCTGTGCTTGCCACCCTCTGTAATGTTTTTCTTTCCGTGGCCATCAGACCAGCATGCCATACTGTGATGCAATAGTACTTAGACTTATATACCGCTTCACAGTGCTTTACAGCCATCTCTAAGAGATTTTACAAAGTCAGCATATTACCCCCAACAATCTGGGTCCTCATTTTACTGACTTCGGAAGCATAGAAGGCTGAGTCAACCTTGAGCCTGGTGAGATTCGAACTGCCAAATTGCAGGCAGCCGGTAGGCAGCAGAAGTAGCCTGCAGTACCGCATTCTAACCACTGCGCCACCACAGCTCAATGTGTCAATGCCAGGTCAGAGGATGTAGCCAGGTTTCATTTCTCACTCCTTGTTCCTTGATGATTAGCTGATAGCAAGTGGCTAGAAGCAACTGCAGTCAAAATTCTACGCTCTGAGTTTATAGTTGATGAAATGGAAAAACAGCACTTTTGGCAATATTATAGTAGAATTGAAACGCGGACTTAATAATTCCTTTTCTTTCCCTCTCCCCTAGTGGATACAGCAGATTGAGGGGGCTGAAGCAGCTCTGCACCAGAAGATGATGGAATTGGAAAGTGACATGGTAGGAAAGAAAACCTTTTGGGGGTGGGGGCAGTTTTCACTTTATCCCATGCTTATTGATAGTTGCCTGCTGGAATTTCCTTTGTTTTTGCCTGAGTATTATTACAGATAGTCCTCGAGTTACAACTATTTGTTTAGCGACCATTTGGAGTTACAATGGCACTGAAATAAGTGATTTATGACTGTTTTTCACGCTTACAAGCATTGCAGGTCATGTGATCCAAATTTGGGCCCTTGGCAACTGGCATATATTTGTGACAGTTGCACTGGCCCTGGGTCATGTGATCACCGTGTGTAACCTTCCCAGCCAGATTCCAACAAGCAGGGGGAGGCCAGATTCACTTAATGACTACATGATTCAGTTAACAACTGCAGCGAATCACCTAACAATTGTAGCAAAAATAGTCATAAAATGGGGCAAAACTCACTTAATAACTGCCTTGCTTAGCAATGGAAATTTGGGCTCTTTTGCGGTCATAAGTCAAAGACAGTAGTGGGTTTCAAATCCTGTTGCTACCGGTTTGTTTGTGGGCGTGCGCCAATGGTGGGTTGCCCCCGGTTTGCACCGGTTCTATAGAACCGGTAGTAAAACCAGCGGGAGGATTCACTCACTAACCCCAATGTCATCAAAATGCTTCTGTGCATGCACAGATGCTTCTTTGCTTGAGTAGAAGAGCATGCATACGCGTGAGCGAAGCAAGCACATGCGCGCAGCCCCATTGCGAACCGGTAGTAAAGGTAAGTAGAACCCACCCCTGGTGCACACACGTTCGGACATGCACGTGACACTTCTGCACATGCACAGACGTGTCTGGGCGGGTGGGCAGAGCCTCCCGCTGCTGCTGCTACCGGTTCGCCCAATCCAGGGCGAACCGGTAGCAACCACCATTGCTTAAGGACTATCTGTATATATTTTCTTATTTCAAGAATATTAAAAGTAGTGATTTTTTTTTTCAAACTGTCATTCCATATAGGAGCAGTTCTGTAAAATAAAAGGTTATCTGGAAGAAGAACTGGACTATAGGAAACAAGCTCTCGATCAAGCCTATATGGTAATTTGAAAGCCAAGGATGGAAACAAAAGTACATTTCAGAATGCAAGTTTGCTGCATTCCAGTGACAAATGCATGGGCTTGCAGTATGTTCTCACATAAGTTTAGTTAAAGCAAACTCCAAATTAATGTTATTTTTTTAGATGACAGAGAGGGAGAGAGATACTCGCTGAAGAAGGTCGTCTCACACTTGGGAGTTTGAGAGTTCAATCCTAAACAGCAATAGATGTTTCTCTATCAGGGTGCAAGGAGAAAAAATATGCTGTGAACTACATGTAGGTGTCAGGAAGGGCATCCGGCCAGTAAATGCTCAGCTTTATCCAGTCACCCTGATCCCATCTCGATAGAAGGCATTTCAGGGTCATAAAAAGAAAAGAAAAAGGGAGAGAGAGAGAGAGAACTCTCTATGAAATAATGTGTCAGTCTACTTTTTTGTTCTCCTTACATAAGTGAGAGCTCCAGTGAATATCCGAATTTCTACTCCAAAGGCATAGCACATTACATGTTAACTTCAAAAGGGTGGAGCACTGTGTACGCAAAGGTTTATTTGTCATTGTAATGCATGGAAAAACATATGGTATGTCCTGAAAAGGAGGGGGTAGGTAGTGGGAGTAAAAAAAAAGTTTACCTTCAGATGTCATATGGAGCTATTAGTAATCATCAGATTTGAGGCATTGAATGTAGTATGCTGCATTTGAGAGAAATATATAGTATAGTTATTGTCTATTAATTCCAGTTGGTTCTACTGATTTAAAATATGTACAGAGACAAACAGATGGTTTTGACCCGATTGTATCCCCTTCCAATATTTTGTTATGCTATTGCTTAGAGAATCCAGGAGCTTGAGGCTACGCTTTACAATGCTTTGCAACAAGAAACAGTGATAAAGTTTGGAGAACTGCTGAGTGAAAAGCAGCAGGAAGAACTTCGAACTGCTGTAGAGAAACTGAGAAGGCAAATGCTGAGAAAAAGCAGAGAATATGACTGTCAGATCCTCCAAGAGAGAATGGAATTGCTTCAACAGGCACATCAGGTGAGGTTCAGTGTATAGAAAAACATTAGGGAGGTCCAGTTTATATATGGGTTTCATGGTATTTATTGTTGAGATAAAAATGTGAGAGCAATGATTAAATAAATATTAAAGATTGCTGATCGTATTAGAGAACAATCAATATGTAAATATAAATTTTAATCAAATTAAAATTGTTAGTTTTTATCAGGCCACATTCTTCTTCTTTTTTTTTTTTTTTAATTTGATTTATATGCCGCCCTTCTCCAGAGACTCAGGGCGGTTTACAATGCATTAAGCAATAGCCTTCATACTTTTGTATATTTATACAAAGTCAGCTTATTGCCCCCACAAACTGGGTCCTCATTCCCTCCACGTTAAAGTGTAATCCTTTCACTTTATTATGAAACAACGTTTGTCCCTCAACCTGGAAAAGGCTAAAACCCATGTAATTAGAGGGATACTTATTTTTCATATGTATTAGTTTAAAATTTTTAAATTAATTGTCTTCGGACAGACTTCAGAAGACATATTTTTTTATTAATTTGATTATTTATGGATACATTCAATTTGTTTCTAGAGGATTCGAGACTTAGAAGATAAAACAGACATCCAGAAGAGGCAGATAAAGGATTTGGAAGAAAAGGTTGGTTGTTTTGCATTTCAATAATAATAATAATAATAATAATAATAATAATAATAATAATAATAATAATAATAATAATAATACTTTTAAGAATTTCCTATTTTATAACACTAGGACTCCACCACTATTTTCAGAGATTTTGATGATGTTGGGAAGAACACAACCAGGGCAAATGATATGCCCCACTAACCAGAAAGGGTTTTCAATGTGACTGTTGGGTGTCATTTTTCTTCTAATGATACAAGAATCACTATCTAATCTCTTCTCCTCATTCAGATTCCCTTTAGAATCATACTGTAATAATAAGAAAATAACAGAAATCAGATTTTACCCATTATTCTACCATTATATCAATTTGAACATGCTAAGAATAATCAGCTTAAAATTGTTATTATTATACTATAGTGGTACTATATTCTTTTTTTCAATCTGCCCTTTTATTTAATGGACTGTTTTCTATTTTACTAAGTTAGAATCAGTCAATAAATGCAGAGGATTTTAGCTAACTAATATTTTATCTTAGTTTAAAACAAAAATCAAAATAGTTCATTTATCGTTCATTTATATCATGATGGATATTGTTTAAAGGAGAAGACTAAACACCTGTCCATAGTGATTAAACATGAAAAGCTGTTGTTTGTAACACAAAAGCTTATTCATGATGCTATCATTTTGCTAGGTTTTCTTGTTAAACAAGTTTGGTTGTAAAAACATAAATAATTTGCCCTAAATTAGTAATGTAATCAAAAAGGGAGTTTCAATGAAATTTAGGAAATAGAAATTTAAGGAAAAGGGTATCTTGTGGGTTGAGTCCCTCCAGTGAAGTGACTTGGAATTCCTCTATGGAGAAAACACCCACCTATGGATCAGATGATATCACCAAAACTGAAGCCATTAATATTAGATTGACATTAAGGAGATTAGCTAGTAAGATAGAAGCCTTAAATTATAGTGCTGTATGATTTCTTGGACTAAGTCTATTGCAGGGTTGTCAAATTTACATCATAACATCGGCGCCACGTACAAATCGGGACTTTTCCCCCCTTCGCTAAACTGGATGTGGGCGTGGCCAGCGCATGACACATCCAACCTGTGAGCCGGGAGTTTGACAGCCCTGATCTATTGAATTTTATTCCTTTCAAATTACATGCCATATCTACGATAATAAAAACCTCTTAAAACTATTTTTTCTTGCAGTTTCTGTTTCTGTTCTTGTTCTTCTCTCTTGCCTTTATTCTTTGGCCTTGATGTCAATGTGCCTCTTGGAAGGTAAGGGTGATTCTTTCTTTCTTTTTTGACACCAACATACTCTTTTCCAATTCAGTTCCAAAGTAGCATAGTTATTATGTGTATATCTGAACTCACATCAGAGATGACAATGGAAGGATAGATTGAGCAACTGTCAAATATTTCGCCAAGGTCTATTACTTTTTACATGTTACACAGAGAGCAAAAGTTCTGCAAAAAGCTATCAAAGCAAATTTCAGCTACCTATTAAGTAAAATTCAGGTACGTGTTTATTAAATAAAATTCAGGTATGTGTTATGTGGACACATAAGACTTTTAAATATATACCTAAAAATTTAAAGCATAATTTATTTTAAATGTAATACATAATGGAATGTTTTCTTTCTCAGTGAAATGTCTGTCTGTCTAAATGTGTATGTATTTGGTATTGGTGTGCATATGTACATATATTATTATTTTTCCTCATAGCAGTTATTTTTAAGTTAAATTTTCAAATACAAAACTGTAATTTGGAATAATTGATTTATTGTCATAATATAGTTTTTAAGTACCTCATTATATTGAATGATTTCATATTGTTATAGAATAAAAGCATGAGAGAAATGTATTACAAGTTAAATATTCTGAACAAAATAAACTCCAGAGAAGAGTTCAGAATTTGGGTCAAAAGTATATATATGGACGGCACACAGCAACAATTTCAGCCAATGGAGAACTTTTCACTCTTTCAAATAAGTAAAGGCACAAGACGTCTACATTCTCCTCCTGTTATTATTGTTCCTATAGAAATATTGGTAAAAAAAATCCAAGATGACAAATACACCAACATAAGCTCAAATATTATGTATTTGATATAGAATTAACTATATGATATAGAATTAACATGAAATCACAATGGGCAAGGAGAGCATTAATTAAAATAATCCAATGTTAATGTCACTCAAATCAATGTCCACATACCATTGCTAGAAATCATAAATGAAAGGAGGGTGATGAACTTATTTCCAATATGTGAATTCCAATGGGTCTGGATGGCCACTGTGGCAGAAAAATGTTAAACCATATATGACTTTTAGCAGATCGAACATCTCTCATTTAATCTAAACTGATCAGCCTGTGCCTTGGTAAGACCGCACTTGGGATATTTATTTATTTATTATTTAAATTTTTATACCGCCCTTCTCCCGAGGGACTCAGGGCAGTGCACAGCCACAATAAAATACATATATCCATAAAATTTAAAAACAATTTAAAACATATTAAATAATTTTGGCCCAAATTAAAAACTAAAACACCCATTAAAATTCGTTATTAATCCAGTCCAGCCTGTTGAAACAGTAAAGACTTAAGGGCGCGGCGAAAGGTACATAGGTCAGGAATCATATGAATCTCCGGGGGCAATTTATTCCAGAGGGCAGGTGCCCCCACAGAGAAGGCTCTCTCCCTGGGGGTCACCAGTCGACATTGTTTGACTGACGGCACCATATTGCATTCAGTTTTGGTCATCCTGATATAAAAAAGATGTTGAGACTCTAGAAAGAGTGCAGAGAAGAGCAGCAGAGATGATTAGGGGACTGGAAGAGAAAACATGAAGAACAGGTTGAAAGGATTCAGTATGTCTATGACATGACAGCAGTGTTCCAATATCTAAGGGACTGCCACAAAGAAGGAGGGGGGGCGGTATCAGCCTATTCTCCAAAGCACCTAAAGGCAGAACAAGAAGGAATGGATGGAAACTAATCAAGAACAGAACCAACCTAGAAATAGGGAGAAATATCCTGACAGTGATAACAATTAATATGTGGAATGGCTTGCCTTTAGAAGTTATGGATGCTCCATCACTGGAGATTTTTAAGAAGATATTATAAATTTGGTTCCAGGATAACATAATGGTTCAGATAGTAACTTGTGCAGCTTGAGAGCCCTGTGCATGATTACACTTGATCACAGAGCTCAGTGAGTGACTTTTGTAGCTCTGCAACCTCATATTTCTATTTATAATAGGAGGAATAAATTTGATAGCAACTCCATGATATGTATTCTTGAGCTCTGAAGAGCAAAGGTTGGGTAATGCAATAATCAGTTTTTAAAGAATAGATGAGAACTTATTTTAATCCAATATAAGGTACTCTAGAGTTCATGGATCTTGCAGTAGATGGGTAATTAAATTTCACTAATGCAGACTTCTTCAACTATGCTTTTTTTTTTTTTTTTTTTGGTCATTTTCCAGACTGATCACCAACACAGAAAAGTCCTGAGAGGGCAGATGCTTCCAAACCCACAAAAAAAAAAAAACCAACAACCCACTGTTTACAACTACTTTAAAACAAAGCAACTCTCTGCAATCAAGACCACTCCCACCAAGCAGTTTAAAGCCATTATTCAAGATTTGTTACTTAACAGTTCCTGTCTAAAGCTACAATATCAGCTGCACTTAAGGAAATTCTGCGAGGAGGGAGAGACTATCCCAGCAGCATACATCACTGGGTTTATTTTAAAAAAAAAAAAATCAGCAAGAAGCCACATTCAGCAGATTGAGTAATAGTATGTCAGGCAAGGAACCAAAGTGACTACAGACTATCAATCCCTGCTGTGCAGGGGGATTATTTTAAACATAAAACATCAATTTCCCATGAAAGTCTTCAATAATTGAGGGGACAAAGTATTTAGAGTTCTAAGAGGACCATTATGATAATATCCATTTGGAAAAAAAAAATTGGCTTTCTTAATACAGGGACACTTTTTTTCTGTTTTTAAACTCAGGAACAATGACAGCTGCAATGTGAACAAAAGACTCTTGTTTTTGTTTCAAACTGGGTGGACAACAGGATAGATATAATTGACATTAACCTACTGCTGCCTGCTAGATCAAGGATGATCAGGCCTAGTGAGAGTGGCTGACAGTGCTTGTGAGGACCCATGCTGTAGTCTTATGAAAACCGTCCATGAAGAACTGTGTGCTAGAAATGTATGTTACATTTTTCAAACGAAAAACTCTTCTGAGAATGCCACACTAATTTAACTAGCTGCTTAATATCTATTCAGGAACTGGGATAGAAGGGTAAGAAACAATGGCGTCTGAGAAGAAGCAAACACCTTTAGTGAGACTTCAGCTTCACAAAATTTCATCCTTGAATTCATTCAGCAGTTAATGTACTAATGAAATAAGCGTTTTGTTTTCCCTCATCGTGTTTATTTTCTTCACTGGCTGCAAGAATCATAATGGGGACACCTCTTAATTAGCAACCCTGCACAGTAAAAATGCAAATTTATTTTGTGAGAATAGGTCTGAAATTAGCATTAAGGTCTACCTGAATGCAGCAATTCTTTTCTAGGTGACAAGGTGTTACATTCAATTTTGATCGTTTTCTTTGTGGAAGTATCTCTTGATCATGCAAATGCTCATCTGAAATCACTGGCTTGTATTTGGGGGTGGGGGAGGAAGTCCCATGCATTCAAGGCAATCAGGTCACTGCACTTAAGGCAGCAAGAGAGCTTAGTGGAGATTAGTATCCCACCAATTCTGCTCCTAAAAATCCTCACTGCCCAATTTTTCCATTTGTACTCTCCTCTTAGGCTACCACATCTGGGCTGTAAAAATCCAAATGACCAATTAGATGGCAACAAAGAGTCTTCTGCATTTCTTTGCTTGGATTTCTTCTTTTTTCTTTTGTTATCTACAGCCCAGATATGGTAGACTTATTTATTCCCCCTATAGATAATAAGGGTTGAATGGTCACCCATGAACCTGCATAATTTAATTGCATTTAAAAATAAAAGAACGAATCTTACTTTTCTTCTGGATGTTTGTTCCTGAACTCATATCAATAACAATAGCATTTATCTTTAAAGATGTACTTTATGTGCTGCTTAGCACTCAAAATCAATCTGAACATCTAACAAAAACTCTTCCAATCCAAGATTGGAATGCCTAAAACTTTGAGCATCTACTGCTTGGTCACCATCATGCCTAATTTGATAATCCAAGCACATTACTTAGCCCTATATTCACATACCTGGCCGCATATCTGTTCTTTAAAAATCCATCTGTTCCTAGTACTTGCTTGGGTCACAGGTAGTTTGGTGGACTTTGCCTCTGAGAAATCATTAGAGGGTCAGGCAAACCTTGGAAATATTTATCTACGGGACCCTTTCAGATTTTAGATTTTAAGGTAATGATATAGGCCACACAATTAGTATTTAGCCACCCAGGAAAAGGCTTGTTATTTATCACACAATAGTGGTAATAGCAGACCTGGACTACTAAATGCAGTCTCATGGTCTGTTCTTTCTCAAGTACAGTTCTGAGTTGAGTCTGTGTAATCAGTTTTGTTCTATCAACCAAAGAACATATCAGGTTGGTTTCTAAAATTTGTCCTCATTCCAAAGGGAGACAAGGATTCAGCCCTTATAGTCGATCAGTTGGTATGTTGAAGATTTTGATACATATTATATGTCTCAAAGTATATATTTCATATACTTTGATAAATTTACATCACATAATTCCAAAATCTTACTTAGACCCAAACTTTCTTCCTTTCAGACTTTCATTGAATAAGACTACTAAAACAAAAAGCAGAATAAAGAGAAAAGAGGTACATGTCAAACTTTGAATTGCTTAATAATAAATTACTTTTTGGACTCCAACTTCAAGGAAAATTCTTCCACATCTACCAGTCTGCTCTGAACCTAAGCAAGCAACTAGAGCTGGCTGGGAAATGTCCAGGCATGAAATTGTCCTTGTCAGTTGAGAATACATTGTAGGTTACACACAGCACACGTGTGTACAATAGTACTGAAAAGTAAAATATCTTCCTTTTCTGATCTTGTTCCTTGAGGATTCCCTAATATTAATATTAAAAGAAACAGTTTATTCATTCTGCGTTTATTATAATATACCTTGCAGAATATAATTAGGTTTCCAAAGAGCAACTCTATATGAAGCAGTTTAAGATGATCTATTTATATAACTTATTTATATAACTTATCCAGCAAAATTGATGATGTTCCAAAAAAAAATTTTTTTTCTATCTAGTAACTGACATTTTTCATCTGCCTTTTGTTCTCCATTGTCATATAGTTCCAGTAAAAAAATTAGGATGATGATGACTTCCATGGGCCAAATATAGTCCGTCTCAAAGGGCTGAGTGTTCTTCGCATCACAGTGAACTTCAGGAATAAACCACTTTAATCCTTTGTAACATATGAGCATATAGGAAAATATGCTGACCTAAATATTGTTTTTTGTCTTCCCGCAAAATGCATAAATTCTGTCAGTCAGCACAAGATTAAGAAAAAGCATATGAAGCTTCTCAAGAATACAATTGTGCTGTGATTAACAAAAATCATTTACATCATCATCACTTGAAGGCTTTTTCAGGAGAATTATATTTAATAATTTTATCTTTACATACATCTGCTAATATTTAAATACTTATGTTCATTTCTTTTTTTATAATTCCCTAGTCTTTGTCAGGAAAATCCCAGAAGTTACAGATGAAATTCATGATGACTGATATCTATACAAAACAGAGAGTAGTAGCATGCTATTTGCCACCTGTACCATTTAGTATATGATTTGGGATCCTAATTGCTAGTTAACATATTATTGCTGTATTTTTGCTGCCAAGGTGGAGGACAGCAAATTGGTGAAGTTGCCTGCTACAGCCTGGAGGGACCATAAGCACATGGACTTGATATACCATTTGTTGCTCTAGTCCATCTACCAGGAAGTAGAGGAAAGTGAACCAAATAAACTTATCCATGTAGCAATACCAATAGCACCTAGACTTATATACCGTTTCATAGTGCTTTATAACACTTTCTAAGCACTAACAGAGTTAGCATATTGCCCCCAACAATCTGGGTCCTCATTTTACCAACCTTGGAAGGATGGAAGGCTGAGTCAACCTTGAGTCTGTCAGGATCGAACTCCTGGCAGTGGGCAGATTTAGCCTGCATTCTAACCACTGCGTCACCACAGCTCTATCAAAGAGACTAACATTTGTAGCAGAGTGTTTCCTGCAATCTGTACAATCTGTACATGACAGAGTTGAAAAATTGCTTTAAATGGAGTTTTGTTAATAAATGAAAATAGAAAGGAAACCTGCTGATAAAAAGAACCCTACACTATTCCTTTTCATTTTCTTATCAGATACAGTAGTGGAACAGAGGCTGTTCTTATACTGTGTATGTTAATGTTCAAGTCCTTTGTGGTTCTAAAATAACTGAGGAAGAAATATTCAGCTTGCAGACTATTTCCTGTTTTGTAAGAGTGTTATAGATTGCCTCAGTCCTGATACGTGCAACTACAACAGACTGAAATGAGATACGCACAGTGAATTCTTATGACAGTCTAAAACAGTGCTTCTTAAACTTGCTGTCTGGGGAATTCTGGGAGTTGAAGTCCACACAGCTTAAAGTTGCCAAGTCTGGGAAACACTGGTTTAGCATTTTCCCTCTGTATAGTGCAGTATGAAACTGAAATAAAAATGCAGATGTATACACACATACACAGATACACAGACATAGGCAAAGACATACACAATGTGATATTTAAAAGAAGAAATATTCAGGACCCACATAACACCTTCCATGAAACTTAGAATATAGCAATATGATTTCTTTATACTACTGGGACTTTGAGCCACAGCAACCATTTTTCAAACGTCTTGGTTTTCTTATAAAGATTAAGTCATAAATAAATACCTAGCTCTATATTTCAGTTGTGTTTTCAACGTGAAAATTTGCTTGTGACCACTAACTGGATGGAAGTGATTATTCTTAAAAGGACCGTGTCAAAATGCAACTGCATCCAAATATAAACATATAACTTTATTAGGTAATAACGGCTGATATTATTGATATATTTGCTCTTGTGTATGCCCACCCCTGTAAATCTTCTATTCTGCAAATATCATCATCAGACAATGCAGTACGTAATTTGCCTTTGTCATTTGACTTCCTCTATATGGAGTAACTGAGATTTCATCCTTTTAACATTTCAGAAAAATAGGTTGTTCATTTTTGGGCAAGAAAGTTGCTTTGATAGCATATGGCTTGTTGTCTTTTGTCACACTTGTCCCTTGTTGTGTTTTTCTATTCCCATGGAATTTAATTTCAATTTCTCCTCTACCCTTTGAAAAGTATGAAAAGATGATATGGCTTAAGGAAATGCTAAGGAGCAGTCTTAGCATACTGAAGGAACTACAATCTTCTCAGCTCTGCCTTTAGTGTTGCAATATGTTCTTTATAAATGCATGTTCAGCCCACATTCTCTGATATGTACAACCAGATTTTTGATTAAAGCTGTGGAGGAGGACAGTTAAACCCCAGCTCCATACATGAAGGTTTACTATGGAGAACATTCAGTGGTCTTCTTGGACCCTGGAGGGGCTTTTTTCCCCCCTCTGCTCAGTGAAACCCAATCTGTGCCTAATATCCACCTCTTGACACTGACTTTCAAACTCTCCATAAGTCAAAATTAGTTCCCTTATATACATATGTATGTCAATACATTAGTATTTTTGTGTACATATATATATATATATAGTTTTGTGTACATAATAGAATGCTTTTACCTCTTATAAAACTGTACTTCCATTTCCAAGAAGGAGTTCGTGGGATGAAGAAGGTGTTTCAGAGGCAAGAATCTTCTGGGAAAGGTGATGGTGAATTTGCAGTTTCATCCTAATGAAAGTGGCCCTGTAGCACCAGCTAGCACAGGAAGCCTTTGTGTGTATGTAGTTAACCCTACAAGCATTTGTAACCCACTAGACCCCGCTGGTCAGGCCCACTGGAAGGACCTCCCTGCTGATTTTTTCCTAAAATAAAGCCAGATGGATTAAACCATCACAACTGGCTCCTTGTGTTTTCAATTTGGCATTTCACTGACAACCCCACAGTATTTTCTTTTCAGCATCAACACCATGTGGCTTCCATTGACATCACCATTGAGGAAGATGTCTCAAATTAGCCTTTTCGAAAGGAAAGGGAGGAGGGGGTACATTGGAGTGGCAAATACCCAGCAAAAGAGCCTCATGTGCAACTCAGCAGTATTAGTTTTCTCAACACTCATCATACCAAGCTTTCCCTTTTTGACATATGGAAAGGTAATGCAGCATAGTTTTCTTGCAAGTGTGGTAACATTTCCAATTTCTCAAGGGCAGCGAGCCACCTGTGAACCAATTGCTCCGGTGAATCAACATAGTATTTTCCTCTGTTATTTTCTATTTGGACTCTGCTAACGGACCCCTTTTTATCTCTCTGAATTGAAATTCAGGAAAGTGCTAATCTATTTGACTGCAATTCTACTTTCTCTACTGGATCTCCTTGTATATAACTTCCTTCCTTTTTTTGTGTCTATACCTCCAGAAGAGAATTGTAAATTATTTGGCAGAACGACTCTTTGATAAACACTGGGACCCATGTATATGTACTGTATGTATTAACGTGTAGATGAGGATCCTTACTGTATGTAAAGTTTTATGGATGGTTATTTTTTAATTTATGTATTTAATATAGGGTTCAATGACCACTGGTGTTTTAGTTTGTATAAAAAAAATAATAATAAAACTGCAGCATTTTTTAAAACTTCACTTTACATTAATGGATGCATTATCCACATCTTGTTTAAAACCTGATTCTAGAACACTATATACAGAGGGCAAGAGAGCAATAAAAACCCATCTGCTTCCTGCCACATGCAAATTATAATCACAAAATGAGCAGATTTTCAGTTTGGGGCTGTATTCTTACCAGGAATGATCAGGGCAACGTCCTGGTATATATGAAGTAATAATAAAGTTGTGTGCTTCTGAATATGTGCTAAGTTAATTTTATTCACCATTAAGACATTACCTTTAAAATTTAGGAGGACAGCAGTGCACTTGAGCCCTTTGAAATTTCTTTTCAGAAATTAAGCCAATATTTCTAAACTTTTGCAACTTTAAGATCTGTGGACTTTGGCTCCCAGCTGCTGGCTGGGGAATTCTAGGAATTGAAGTCCAGTCCATACATCTTAAAGTTATGGAGGTTGAGAAACATTGAATTAAGCAATGGCATCTTCCTGCCCCAGCAGGCTTTTTCTGACTGGAAGACAAACCACAATGCCTTCTAAACCAACTACATAGTTTTAAAAACCTAGGATGCTTCAATTAAGTAAAATAACTTGATGAAGTCAAACACGTCGCTGGACACAACAAGAGATATACCATTGTACAAGAAAGTGCACCCAACATGCATGAATAAGATTCCTTTGTAGCATCACTAGTGACAAAAGATCCCAAATGCTTGAAAGACCGAAGAAACCACAGTTAGAAGTATAAGCAATTGTAAACTAGAAGAGCAGTACTCTACTTCAATATAAAACTGTTTCTGATGCTTGAATGATAGAACTTTGCATTCTTGAGCGAAGGGAGAATTTTAAGTTCTGCTGAGTGTTTATATAGGAAAGTAATTAGCATTAGCAAACAAACATTTTAGTGCATTTGGCATTAAGTAGCAAGACCACCTGCTAAAACCAGCTGTTTTATCAACTTCAATCACTACCCCGGGTGTATGTATGTACTGTGTGCGTGTAAACACACACACGGATACAAGAATACACACACACACACGAACAAACACAGGATTTTATTTATTTATTTATTTATTTTTAAATTTGTATACCGCCCTTCTCCCTGAGGACTCAGGGTGGTGAACAGCCAAGTAAAAGCATAAACTACAAACATTAAAATACAATTAAAAAGATATATATAAATTTGGCCCCATGATTAAAAACAATAACAAACAATTAAAAACATTTTAAAAAGTGTTAGGCCAGCCCAGCTTGCTGGAAAAAGAAGGTTAGTGTCATATGCATGTATATATATGTGTGTGTGTGTGTGTGTGTAAGCATAAATGCACATGCATATTATTCATTAATGGCTGGTATTATGTGATAAAGTGTTTAGCTCAGGGGTCTGCAACTTTAAACACTCAAAGAGCCATTTGGGCCCGTTTCCCACAGAAAAGAAATTACCGGGGGAGCCACACAACCTGGGGGGGCATGGCCAACTCGACATCACTCACTCCCACCCAGTCACATGAACCGCCCGCCAGCCACACTTACCCAGGCTTTGTGGCTCCTGATCTTACCTTAGTCAATCGCCCTTACCTTCTTAGGCCAGGCAAAGAGTGACTGGGAGGGGAGGGCAAGGGGTGGGGCCAGCCAGCGGTGGATTCAGCAGACAGGGAGCCACAGCAGGGGGACAAAAGAGCCACATGCAGCTCCAGAACCGCAGGTTGCAGACACCTGTCCTAGCTCAATGGTTTGGCTCAGTGTGTTACATATGCCTTAGATAAAAATGGTTAAGCAAACCATGTGTTCTCCTTTCCAAATATCCTGCTGGCTATGTTTTTCAAAATATAAACATTCCCACATTTGCCTACCATATAATATTTAAAGATATTTTTTAACAAAATGATAACTCGGATAGTTAAAAGAATAGTAGTTCAGCACCCACATATACTGTAATCCTTGCCTTAATTCTGATTCTGATTCTATCCACAAGGTGGCAGCCATTTGCTGTCATTCAAACAAACAGATTTGGGTGGAAAATCAAGAGATTTTTGTGAATCCAGTGTTTTATTCTTATAATTCTCTTTATCTAGACATTACCTGTTTTCTTCTGTGTCCAAATTAATCCCAAATCCTAAATTATTTGAAATATGACACAGTGCCAGCATCTTTGTGGTGTCTCAAAAGAGTGTGGGAAAACTCTTTATTCGACAGATTGGTCTTTGCAATGAAGTCTTAACTTCTCTGCCTAATACTTAAGCCTGCTGTGTGACAAGCACACTAGTTTAATTTAATTTATCCTAGTGGCTCATCTTTCAGAATATAAAACCTTGGAATTAATTAACTGCACTCTCAGAAGTTCAGCCATCACAAAAAGGATAAAGTTCCGTCGGAATTGTTTTCTAACTTCTAACCTTTGGAGGCAATTGCTTCTGTTTTAAGGTGGAATAAAGGATTTTATTGTGTCCATATGCCTTCTGCCTCTGTTCCTCCACCCTGTTGTGATTGGTGAACTTTAATAAATAACATGAATCAGCAGTAATTCAAATCATGGGCAGGAACAATAACCTCATATGTGTGGGTGGGTGAGTGAGTGAGTGAATCTGTGCGTGCTTGGGGATACAATGTGGTGCACTCCTTTCATAGCCAGGCTGGTCAAAAGGAAAAGGACCAGTTCTTCACAGCAGTGCGCATGTGAGGGTGGGTGTATTCAAAACAGAGGCAGACAATGTTCAGCGACTAGGAGCCACATGTAAACAAAGCCCAACAGAAACCAAAAAATAGTGCCTGAGGACTACAATGATAGGGCAGATATATAATAATGCAGTCAGATAGGATGGAAAGGATTATGGATCTATTTTTCCCCTATTGAAAATGATGTCTCACACACACGTGTGCGTGCATGCACATCCACACCTCTAACATGTATGTATGTAGTTGAAGTAATCAGTGTCCAAAAAGATTTCTTTTTAAATTCCCCCCAAAATAATTGAATTATATAATTTTGTGATACAAACTTAATCATCTTTAGGGGGGAAATGGAGTTCAAAACTATATATGTTTCATAATCACTATCCCTTTCATAAATATATGAAGTGTGGGAAAATAATTACCGTATTTTTCAGAGTATAAAATGCACCTTTCCCCCCCCAAAAAAGGGGATGAAAATTTAGGTGCATCTTATACACCAAATGTAGCCTTGCCCACCCGCTGGCCCCCACCCTTTGGCCTCTGCTCCATGCAAGCAAACAGCAAGAAAAAACAGCTCCTTTCAGCTTCAGTACAGCCTAATTAGCACAAGTTGAATGGATCAGCCTCCCAACTCTCAGCTGATTTGCTCTCAGCTGTTTTGCGCAGGGCTCTGCTGCTTGCTGCAAAGAGGTAAATTGCTGGAGCAGATTTTTTTTTCTCCTTGTGCTAATCAAGCTATGCTGAAAACAAAAATGAAAGTAAAGCAAGCTGCTGTTTGCTGCAATGAGGCAAAATTGCTCAGAGGCAGAGAGAGATTTCTTTTTCTTCTTTTCCTCACTAAAAAAGGTAGGTGCGTCTTATACTCCGAAAAATACAATACATATTTACAGAGCCCTTCTTTTTAATCATTCTTGACTCTTGGCAATTGGCTGGACTGCAGTGGTGGGATTCAAGTAATTTAACAACTGGTTCTCTGCCCTAATGATTTCTTCCAACAACCAGTTTGCCAAACTGTTCAGAAAGTTAGCAACTGGTTCTCCCGAAGTGGTGCGAACTGGCTGAATCCCACCACTGCTGGACTGGTTCCTGCAGGTTTTTTGGCAAGGTTTTTCAGAAGTGGTTTGCCATTGCCTGTTTGCTAGTGCTGAGACAGTGGCTGGGCCAAGGTCAACCAGTTGGCTTAGAACTCACAGCCTCCTGGTTTCTAGCTTGGTCCTTTAACCACTATACCACACTGGTTGGTGGCTGGGGGATTCTGGGAGTTGAAGTCCACCCATCTTCAAGCTATCAAGGTTGAGAAACACTGCTGTATGTGCTTTTCCAAAGATGCTGTTGAACCTTCCAGAATTATCGACCTTGTAAAGCCTAACGCAAGAGATATGCCAACAGTTTACTTCCTAAAGCAAAGGGAATGAGTTGGCAGGAGGTCAGGTAGACTGAGGAGGGCTAGATAAGAAGAAAAACATCTCACTTGGTATAATGCCAATCTTGATTGCAAAAATATAACCCAGACATTACAGTTACTTTGATGCCTTCTTAGTCCCTCCTTGGCCTTCCTTTTATTATCTACTACTGACCAAAAGGAAAACATTAAAAAAATGTTTCACCTTATCTCATCTTACAGCCTTTAGTTACACTCTTAGAGAAGGGCTTTGTTTGTTACAGCACACACGCATAGACATATTTCTCCTTGAACTAGTTGTGATCCTTTGGCTTCTTTTTTTTTAATGAAAATGTGTGAAGTGTTTTCCAAGGCAGGAATTAGCCATTTAGCTCAGTAGAAATGCACCTCCTTTTAATCTGCCCGTGAACAGTTTCCATTGTGCTTCTTCTACTCCAGTTAAGAAATGGAGCAGGGGAGAAGGGGTGAAGAGACAGCGAAAGGACAGTGAAACAATGAAATACGTTGCAGAAAGAAAGAGAGAGACCCTTGGAACTGGGTCAAACTGAAAGTTAAATGAAAGAATAGCTCTTGTTTATTCAACGCATGCATCACAGTTCTAGTTTATTTCTCATAGAATTAAGGAAACATCCCACTTTAAGCAGAATTTCCCATGTTATATCCTTTAAATCTACACATTATTTATTTTCATCTCTAGATAAGTCAAGTCCCCTTATTGGCCCTCATACTGAAACTGCTTCAAAAAGCACTAGATAAGCTCTGCTATCACAGGATTTCTCACATATATGTAGGATATTCTGGATGGTTTTCTTCATGCTGACACAATGATGCACTTACACCACAAAAAAAGAAGAAAAGCCATGAGCTAGCCAGGAAAAAGAGATTCATAAGCTCTGTTGCCAAACATGTTTATATGGACTAATGTGGGCTAGGATATAAGGGGTAGCATGCTATAAGAACACACTTAAACAAAGAAAAGTGACTCCAAAAGGGATCAGTTTAGCTCAAAACTGAACTGACTCATCATGGATACTCATGATTAAACAAATTTTATCTTGTTAATTGTGCTATGGGAAAAGCTTTGATTGGCCTTTTGAATCCCACCGGGGCAGTCAAGAAATACACCCCATGCTACCTCTACTACTTATTGGCTGCAAAGGCAACAAAGATCCATGAGAAACTATAGAAGCTATTTATTTATTCCTGTATTTATTTACAGGTGATCTCCAGTTAAGAGCATCTGACTTAATGGACAACTCGTACTTACGAATAGCTGCCTAATTCTAAAAAATGGTGGACACCACTGAAGCCCATGCATTTTAATATCCAGGCTGTTTTCAGTGTAGTTTTCAGTGATTCGTGAAAATATTGTACAGCTTCAACAGTTTTTTGGTTTGAACAATGAGAACGCGACTTCATTAGGCAACCTGTTTGTAAGTACAAGTTCCGATTTATGTACAAATTTGTACTTAAAGACCAACTTAGGAACCGATTTCGTTCTTAACCTGAGGACTGCTTGTACTATATTTGTTAACAAACTACATTTGTAAGATAGAGGACGGGAATGCCCAAAACCATAGGAGGGACAGCATGCTGTCTGTCTGATCCACATGATCCTTCTGCTTCATATGCCATCTGGCAATGCTTTTGTCAGTGGTGTGAACGTACAATCATAGTCTCATCCAACCCTTTCCCTGAGTGCCGGCAGAAAAGTAATGTCACGATTTAAAGGTTCAAAGAGTAAAAGATCAAAGAGATGCAATAATCAAACAGGAAAAGCCTCCCCCTAAATACCTCCCCCTAAAAACATCACAGGCATTGCTATGCAAGAGGCTTTCATCCCAACACCACTATGTACTTGCAAGAGTGCCTGTGCATCACACACTTTGTAGATTAGGCAGAAGAAGGAGAGAAGGAGGAGAGGGTGAGGAAAATTAGGGGAACTCCACTCCATAGACAATCATCCCTAGGGAACATGAGATGCAGTTACTAAGGGAAGGGGGTAGGTGATCAAAACATCTGGGCAGAAGAAAATCCATGAGCAGCTATATGCCTTACCAGCTGGGCAGATGTTCATGAAAAGACACATGAAATTTGCAGTGCTACAGCTGATGGAGACATACTCTTTTCATCTTGACTTCAGGGAAGAGGCTCTACTACCATGAATTCAATCCTTCCAAGTATAGCTAAGTAAGCCTTAGGAGAGGTCTTCTAGCCAAGTACAAAGCCTCCCCCTGTCCTTCATTTTATGGAGTGTACTTCCATGGAACATAGTCACTTAATCCCATATTTTTAGTAGTGGGTTTCCACACACCCTTTCACCCTTGCAAAATCGACCAGCCATATCAACTGGCTTTGGTAAATGACCCTCTATTTCATGTAATCCACTGGCATGGGGAATTCATGATGGAGGGAGAGTTGATGGAAGGCACATGTAGTAAAACCCTCTACATCAGGAGTGTCAAACTCACATCGTCTTGGCAGCATCACGTGACGTATCGGGACTTTTTCCCCCTTCGCTAAACCAGGAGTGGGCGGGCCAGCGTGTGACGCATCCAGGAGCCCTGTTCTACATGAATCTATGCTAACATCTTGGTATTCCAACAGTGTTTTTAACATGCTTAGAAAATCATCGATTAAATATTTCAAGGAGGGCAGGCTGAGAATGCTCTATTTCTTTCAGGGGATCAAATGTTCATTTTGGCTGTAATGGGGTTTAAGCCAGGGGTGAAATGCTCCCGGTTCAGACCGGCTCGGGCGAGTAGGTAGCGATGGCAGTGGGCAGTTTGGAGAACCGATAACAAAAATCCCTGCCCCCGCCCCCCATGCCCAGCTAAGCCCCGCGATCATCAGAGCCTTTTTTTCCTTTTAAATGGCTCTGACCAGCCAAGCTCTGACGATCCCAGCTGAGTTGCCTGCTAATCAGGCAACTCAGCTTGGATCGTCAGAGCCATGTAAAAGAAAAAAAGTTTATTTTTTTCTCCCCCCCCCCAGCCTCCAGCTTGCTTACCTTAGCTGCTGATCACATGGCGATCGCAATCCATGCATCAGCAAGCAACTGAATCTCCCTGCCTACAATCAAGCTCATCAGTGAGCAGCTCTTTCTGCCTGCCTGCCTTCCTGCCTAGACTTGTGGACTTCAACTCCCAGCAAAGCTGGCTAAGGAATTCTGGGAGTTGAAGTCCACAAGTCTTAAAGTTGCCAAGGTTGGAAACCCCTGTTCTATTGGGTAAGTTTTTTTCCCCTTTGGGAGCTTTAAAAAAAATAGTTAATTGGGTTTTTTTTTAGTTTTTCTTTTTTTAGACCTAGCCATTTAAAGTTTAGGAAGTTTTAAATTTAACTGCTTTTATATAAAAATAAAAATAAATTAAAATAAAATAATATTTGTGCAGCTTTCTTAGGTTTAGTGTGTTTCTGTAGTGTTTCACTCTAACTACACAAACACACAAAATCTCACAAAGCTGTATGTGGAATTTTGTGTGTGTGAAGTGTGAAAGTTGGTTTTTTGGGCTTTTTGTGGCTGTGTGAGGTTCCTGCTTGTTACGGGGCCATTTTGAGTCTAGCACAACTGCTTTTACGTTGTGGGTGAGCCAGTTGTGTTGTGTTGTGTTTTGTAGGTTTAAAAAGGGCAAAGAAGTGACATTAACTTGGCCACGCCCACCCAGTCACCTTACCACCAAGCCCCGCCCACTAATTAAGCCACGCCCACAGAACTGGTAGCAAATTTAGATTTCATCCTTGGTTTAAACAGGCATGAGTTAAGTCTAGAAGAGGTTGTTCCAACCCACCTGGATAATATTGTGAATCAACAACCCTTTTACCAGTGTAGCAGCCCAATTATTTATTTATTTATTTATTTTATTCAATTTCTATACTGCCCTTCTCCTAATGGACTCAGGGCAGCGCACAGCCAGAACTAAAACACATACCAATACAAAATTTAAAATTATTAAAAGAATTACATTTTTTTATTTTTATTTTTTTTATTTTAATTTTGATTTATATGCCGCCCTTCTCCGAAGACTCAGGAATAGCCTTCATAACTTTGGTCCAAATTTAAAACAATTTGAATTAAAACCCATTGACAATTTAAAAGCTAAAAAACTAAAAAAGACTAAAAAAGGCTAAAAAGGGGGGGGTTTCACGCCAGCCCTGCTTGATGGAAAAGAAAAGTTTTCAGGGCACGGCGAAAGACCCGGATATATCACTCCAAGCAGTTTAAGAGGAGCTCCAGAGCTATGTAAAGAATGTACAATGTGTGTAAAGAATGTAAAGAAGTAATGGTAATTTTTGGAAAACTTAACACACCCATCAATGAAATATCTTTGTGAATCCACCACAGTCTGAAGCAACTGATACAGTATCACTTTATAATGCCTTGGTAAGACCATACCTGGAATACTGCATCCAGTTTTAGTTGCCACAATGTAAAAAAAGATGTTGAGACTCTAGAAAAAGTACAGAGAAGATCAATAAAGTTGATTAGGGGACTGGAGGCTAAAACATATAAAGAATGGTTTCTGGAATTGGGCATGTCTAGTTTAATGAAGAGAGGATTGGGGTGACATGATAGCAGTGTTCCAATATCTAAGGGGCTGCCAGAAAGAAGAGGGGGTCAACCTATTTTCCAAAGCACCAGAAGGCAAGACAAGAAGCAATGGATGGAAACTAATCAAGGAGAGAAGCAACCTAGAACTAAGGAGAGTTTGAACAATTATTCAGTGGAACACCTTGCTCCAGAAGATGTAAATTTATTTATTTATTTATTTATTTGTTTAAATTTCTATACCGCCCTTCTCCAATATAGGACTCAGGGCGGTGAACAGCCAAAATAAAACAAGACATACATACAAAACATACAAAATCTAAAAACTGATTAAAATAATTAAATCTTTTGGCCGTAATTAAAACAATTCCAATTTAAAATCAGTTTAAAATTTGACTCAAGCCAGCCCAGCTAGTTGAAATAAATGGGTTTTCAGGGCCCGACGAAAAATCCAGAGGTCTGTTATTATCCGTAACTCTGGGGGGAGGTTGTTCCAGAGGGTGGGCGCCACCACAGAGAAGGCTCTCCCCCTGGGGGTCGCCAGCCGACATTGTCTGGCGGACGGCACCCTGAGGAGGCCCACTCTGTGTGAGCGCACTGGCCGGTGGGAGGCTATTGGTGGCAGAAGGCAGTCTCGTAAGTACCCCGGCCCTAAGCCATGGAGCGCTTTAAAGGTGGTCACCAACACCTTGAAGCGCACCCGGAAGACCACCGGGAGCCAGTGCAGCTCGTGCAGGAGAGGTGTCACATGGGAGCACCTCGTCACCCCCATAATCCCCCGCGCGGCCGCGTTCTGGACCAGCTGGAGCCTCCGGGTGCACCCCAGGGGGAGCCCCATGTAGAGAGCGTTGCAGTAGTCCAGGCAGGAAGTGACGAGTGCCTGAGTGACTGTGCGTAGGGAGTCCCGATCTAGAAAGGGGCGCAACTGGCGTATCAGGCGAACCTGATAGAAAGCCCCCCTGGCCACGGCCGTCAAATGATCTTCCAAAGACAGACGTGCATCCAGGAGGACACCCAAGTTACGAGCCCTCTCCGTGGGGGCGAGTGATTCACCCCCAATAGCCAGCGATGGCATCAGCTGGCTATATCGGGACGTCGGAAGCCACAGCCACTCGGTCTTGGAGGGGTTGAGTCGGAGCCTGTTTCTCCCCATCCAGGCCCGCACGGCCTCCAGGCACTGGGACATCACTTCAAGGGCATCATTGGGGTGGCCTGGGGTGGAGATGTACAGCTGGGTGTCATCAGCGTACTGATGGAACTCCACCCCGAAGCCACGGATGATCTCACCCAGCGGCTTTACATAAATGTTGAACAGAAGGGGCGAGAGGACCGACCCTTGTGGCACCCCACAAGCAAGGTGCCTCGGGGTCGACCGCTGCCCCCCTGTCAACACAGATTGCGACCGGTCAGAGAGGTAGGAGGAGAACCACCGCAGAACGGTGCCTCCCACCCCCAACCCCGCCAGCCGGTGCAACATGATACCATGGTCGATGGTATCAAAAGCCGCTGAGAGGTCTAACAGGACCAGGATAGAGGAGCAACCCCTATCCCGGGCCCTCCAGAGATCATCCACCAATGCGACCAATGCCGTTTCCGTGCTGTGCCCAGGCCGGAAGCCGGACTGGAGCGGGTCTAGATAGACAGCTTCATCCAGGTACCGGGGAAGCTGTTGCGCCACCACACTCTCAACAACCTTCGCAACGAAGCGAAGGTTGGAGACTGGACGATAGTTAGCCAAAACAGCCGGATCCAGAGAGGGCATCTTGAGGAGGGGCCTCACAACCGCTTCTTTCAAAGCGGCCGGCAGGACCCCCTCACTCAAAGAAGCGTTAACAATCTTCTGGAGCCAGCCTCGTGTCACCTCCCGGGAAGCCAGTACCAACCAGGAGGGACACGGGTCCAATAAACATGTGGTCGCGTTCAGCCGTCCCAGGACCCTGTCCATGTCCTCGGGAGCCACAGGATCGAACTCCCCCCAGATAACACTCTCAAGACCTGCCTCAGTCATCCCGTCCACACATACCCAGTCAGAGGCCAGCCCTTCCCGAATCTGAGCGATTTTGTCATACAGATACTGCACAAAATCCTCAGCTCGACCCTGCAAGGGGTCATCCCGCACCTCCAGATGGAGGAGGGAGCGGGTCACCCTAAACAGGGCAGCCGGGCGATTATCTGATGACGCGATAAGAGCGGCAAAATAGCTAGTTTTCGCCGCTTTTATCGCCACTAGGTAGGTCTTAATATGAGACCTCACCAGTGTTCGGTCAGATTCGGAGCGGCTGGTCCTCCAACTACTCTCCAGGCGTCTTTTCCGGCGCTTCATCTCCCTAAGCTCCTCGGTAAACCAAGGAGCTAGGTGAGTTCGGTGCCGGGTCAGAGGCCGCAAAGGCACAACTCGGTCCAAGGCCCCGGCAGCCGCACTATCCCAGGCGGCCACCAGGTCCTCAGCCGAGTCATGAGCCAGAATCTCAGGAAATGGCCCAAGCTCCATCTGGAACCTATCAGGGTCCATCAGGCACCTGGGGCGGAACCACCTGGTCGGTCCCGCCTCCCTGCGGCAGGGTGCAGCGGTTAGAAAGTCTAGTCGAAGGAGCGAGTGGTCAGTCCATGACAAGGGTTCGATGACTATATCCCCTATATCAAGGCCACTCAACCACTGACCAGAGACAAAAACTAAGTCCAGAGTGTGTCCCCCTGTGTGAGTGGGGTCATGAATTAATTGAGTAAGGTCCATGGCCGTCATGGAAGCCATGAACTCTCGAGCCACTTCAGACGTTTCACCGATAGATGGCAGGTTGAAATCCCCCATGATGACAAGTCTGGAGGTGTCCACCGCCACCTCGGCTATAACGTTAAGCAGCTCAGGCAGGGCCGTTGCCACGTGGCAGGGAGCCAGGTACGTGACCAACAAGCCCATCTGTACTCCACGACCCCACTTCACAAAGAGGGACTCACATCCGGCTATCTGTGGAACAGTGGTCTCCCTTGGATCCAGACCTTCCTTTATAATAACCGCCACCCCCCTGCCCCTGCCCTGAGCCCTCGGGGGTCCAACACTGATCCAACACTAGAAGTTTTTAAGAAGAGATCGGACAACCATTTTTCTGAAATGGTTTAGGGCTTCCTGCCTGAGCTGGTTGTTGGACTAGAAGACTTCCAAGGTCCTTTACAACTCTGTTATTCTGTAATGCCACAGAATTCCAGCCTATGGTTGCCTCGTACAAGGGTGTAGGCACGAATTCTAGTCTTGCCCCTTGCCTTCTCTGATAGATAGAGCAGGGGTGAAATCCAGGACATGTTTTGGAGAACCGGTAGTGGAAATTTTGAGCAGTTTGGAGAACCGGTAGCGGAAATTTTGAGTAGTTCAGAGAACCAGCAAATGCCACCTCTAGCTGGCCCCAGAGTGGGGTGGGAATGGAGATTTTGCAGTATCCTTCCCTTGGAGTGGGGTGGGAATGGAGATTTTGCAGTATCCTTCCTCTGCCATGCCCACCAAACCACACCCACCAAGCCACACCATGCCCACCAAGCCACATCCATGGAACCAGTAGTAAAAAAAAATATATTTCACCACTGAGATATAGTTCTCTTGAGTCCTGCTTGGATGACAACTGTCAACTAAGATAAATGCGCATTGAAGAAAAATGGATGATGAAAACTTCATCTTCTTCTAACGAAGAGTTAAATCGCATGCTGTTTTTGTTGAAATTTTAATCCCTGCTGAGAAAACAAAAAGGTCCTTTTCACATTTCTTCCTGAGATGGCAGCTGAGTTTTGCTTTTATTGCATCTGTTGTCAAAGAGACAAAATATTATGTCTTTTTTGGCTAAGTGTGTAATCTCGTAGGTAGAAGAGTATGATACAAGACTACAGACAGGCTATTCCACAATAGAGGCCTCCTGAAGAGGGAGTTTGCAAAAAAGAAAAAGAAAAAAATCCAGAAAGGCTCAGCAGAGAAACAGAATATACATTTTATAACTACATTTGGTTAATTAATTTAACCCATAGCTTTGCTTTCTCAAAGTTCAAACTCAGTTCACAAATAATATAAATATTTTATTGTTACAATCTTGTTAAAACTTTTTTTTTATTTTAAAGAACTGTATCTTCGGGGTTTTTGTATGTGTAATATTGTTCTCTATGACTCACTTCACAGTGGGAAAGTCCACTCCAAAAGTTTGCTCCAATATAAATCAGAAGGAACTCTTATGGACTTAAAACAATTAAATGGATGCAAATACTCTGACTTTATTAAGAGTCAGAACAAGAACATATTGCTGTGTATGTTGCTAAGGCAATAAAATACATAACACAGGATCTGGAGCTGATCTAAGCTTAAATGTTTGGAAGGGTGCTGTTGGCCTTTACAGTAAAACATTCTTAAACTAATGTGTAAGGCCTCGTAAGACATTCTTGAATACTGGATATTAGTGAGAACACATAAAACACATAACAAGCGTTTTTGAGATTACCAACTCAAACCAATGTTTTTCAAGACTACCATACCACTTTTTTTAAAAAATATTTTCAACTCCAAAAAGATGTTTATAGGGGGGAAAAGGTATCTATTCATAAATAAAAGCAATTTTGACAGGTTCCTAAACATAACGTTACCAAGTCAGTCTGCTTAATCAGTAAAATTTGAAATAAATTTATATTTATAAAAAATATATATCAGGATCAAATTCACAAAAGTTCGTTTGCATGGCCCAAGAGAAAGTATTTTCCTTCAGCTTCGCTTCCTCCATTGTGCATGCTGAACTGTGCAGAGTAAAATTAAAATCTGAAAGACTGGTCATTTTAAAGAAACCGTTTAGCGCCATGCAAGTGAAGAAAGGGTCTCAAAAGAAGTGAAACGAAAGATCGTGTGCTTAAAGGTGTTTGGCATGTTGCAATCAAATATACTGAAAGGACAATGTGACCTGCAAAGAGAAATGACATCCCTCTGAAGAAACACCCACGCATTCTTTTTCTTAAGTAGAATTCTATACCTTGGTTTTCCAACACTCTCAAAATTCCTATAGAGTTGGAAAAAAAACAACCTATTATTTTAAAAAGCAAAGTAATAAAGTGGGGATAAAGATGTCATAAACAAATAAATAATGAATGGCTTTAGAAGATTTCCAATAGCAAACTACATACCATAAGTCATTTTGCACCAAAACTGCAGCACAGCTCAAGTCAAGGTTAGGTGCAGAGATGTAAAGCTTCTTTTATGAGTTGCACCACAACAGATGGAGTCCTCGGAGAAAAGACTTCCTAATCTGTGGGATTAAGGATTCCCTAATTACATGCTGATTACAGCTTTATTGTGAGGGCAGATGAAACAAGCAGACATTATCATACCTACTTTAAAGGAGTACCAGATGGCCTTTTAACCTGAAGGGCCTTCTGTCCATTTGGAACAACCTTTCCTTATTAGAAATCCTATGGTCCAATCAATGGTTAGGTTGTTATCCTTAGAGAAATATACAGATAAAATGCAATAATGCATTTTGCAATAAAAACTGAATCCTTCAAGTGGCAAGGCCCATCCCCCTCACACTAAAACTGCTGTTTCAATAAGGCCAAATGATAAATATTTCTTCCTGTTCTTCCAGCCTTAAAAATCAATTTTTGATTGATTAGAATGACTGAGAATAAAATTTAAAAAGTAAACTAGTTCCGGTTTGTTAACCATTTTGATCACGGTTTTAAAGTAAGTTTAACCTAAATGAAGTAGGTTTGGATGTATTTAATGTGTGTATTCTTATTTTAATTTTTTTTAATTATAATTTATTTAATAAGGTTATGCTTCCCTGTTTTGTTTTGTTTTTCAATTATATTTTTGCTTGGTTGATACTAACAGCTCTGTTCTAGGAACCTGACTTGGAAAGTTAACAGTACCATTGCCAAGACAGCCTCCCATATTTTGTAATGGAAATTATCATATTTGGGATTTAGGATCAAGAAACAAAATCTGTAATAGAAGTACATGAAGTCCTCAATTTATGACCAGTTGTTTAATGGCAAAAAAAAATGCCCATTTGGGAGAGTGGACTCAGACTTATGACCTCAGGATTCACTGAACAACTGCCATAAAAATAGTCAAAGTTGAGTCTGCTCATGTGGTGCCTCACCATATGACCGTATGATTTATGACTGGAATTCTGATCCCAACTGTGGTCATAAGTTGAGGACTACCTATAACAGTGATGGTTAACCTTTTTGCCATCGTGTGCCAGGAGGGGGTCAGGGGGTCGCGTGTGTGTGCACTTGTTGCCCAACCCATAATTCTATGTGCCCCACCCCCACAATGCATGCACAACCCCCCCGCTCCCCCCACTCCTGGCACGTGATGGCCTCTTAGGCCTGTTTTTCTCTCTTACCTGGCTCCAGAACCTTTCTAGGAGTCTGGGGAGGGCAAAAATGGCCTTCCCCCCCCCTTGGAGGCCACCCAGAGGCCAGAAACGGCCCATTTGCCAATGTCTGGTAGGACCGGAAAGCCCATTTTTGCTGTCCCCAGCCTCCAGAGCCTCTCTAGGAGTCTGGGGAGTGTGAAAATGTCCTTCCCACCCCCGCAGAGGTGCTCCAGAGGCCGAAAATGATCCGTTTGCCAACTTCTGGTCCCACCTGTGCCCACTGATATGGCTATGTATGCCACCTGTGGCACGCATGCCATAGGTTCGCCATCACGGACCTATAGTAATAAAACATTTTCCTGTTCCTTCAACTCAAGCGCTGATTCTTGTGACAAAGACTGATACACTTTCAGATAAGTGAAAGTGGCCTTGTGCCCCTGCAGACAGTTACATTAAATAGGAAGAATACTCCTTACTCCCAAAATCAGATTTGCCAAAGTTTCTACACACTTTCAAGAGTGTTGACTTTTCGTAACTGCCTGGACAAATCTCAGCAGTCTTCTTGGAAAGATTTTTTGGAAGTGCTTTGCCCTTGCCTGCTTTCTAGGGCTGAGAGTGTGTGACTGGCCCTAGGTCACCCAGCTGGCTTCCTTCCTAAAATGGGACTAGAACTCACAGATGCCTGGTTTCTAGCTTGGTGTCTTTAATCACAATGCCAGGCTGTCTTTTATCGTCTTAGTCTTTTAAAGATTTGGAGGAAATCCTTGTTGGCAACATCTTAGTTTTGTCTTCAGTTTTTGGAGATGCAAAACTCACTCACATACACATCACCACTACCTTGTTCAGTTCACGTTTCTTCCTATCTCTGAATCACAATGTGATGACCTAACTCTTCTACTATGTCTTTACATCTCCAATGCAGCCTGGGAACAATTAGCAAGAAGTCTCTCTCTCAAAGTGCTTTCTCTGTTGCAAGAGGCTAATGAGGCAGCTTCTATATAATGCATTCTTTTGCTAAATAATAGATCTTATTCTTCCCAGTTAATTGCATGCTGGACTCTTAACATTTGAAGAAACAACCTGTCTCCCATCATTGGGATCCAGGCATTCTTTTTGGAGATATATTCCAGCAGAAGCTTTGAGTCTCTGAGCACTTATGGTTAATTTCTCATATTTCCTTAATAACTGGAAAAGACAGGCATTTTGAGAAGCTTTTGAAAGTATTGAAAGCTATTAACCTCTAGTTGTAGGCTAGAAAGATGAACCCATTCTATGTAAACAATTATTTAAATTGCATTCCACTCTGTTCCTCAGGCCAAGGATGCGCAACCTTTGACATCCCAGTGGATGTTGAACTACAATTTCCAGCATCCTTAAGCACAATTGTGCTGATACCCTTTTGACAACTTCCTGTTTAGCTGACCTCCATGGAAAATGGATGATGAGCAAAATGGGTATTCTACTTCAGCTGGATTCCTGTTCTTGTTGGCCAAATTCTCAGGGAAATGGTTTCTTTTAGTAGAAAATGTGAAAGTTTAGTCATGAATCGAATTTGATTCAACAAAGAGACTTTTTATTCATGAACGTATGGCTACTCCTTGATTTTTCTTTGTTTAAAATTGAATTCAATCAAACAATCTTCACTATTTGACTTAAACTGAATATTGAAACTTGCACCACTGAAAATTGTATTGCTGGATGCAAGCTGACAAAAATACATGAGCAATCTGTGAATAATAATCTATGATGATTTGCTAAATGGAGCAAGTTATTTTTGTTACATAGATGAGAACATGGAAAGGAATGTATAAATTCACCCAATCAATGGCATCTGCAAGAGGGGTCAAAACAGGCAAGATGGTGGGCACAACATTGGCATTTAAGCCCCACCTCTGTTGGACATGTACTGACATTGCACATTTGTAAAAAGGGATGAGGATATCTTGTCTATTCTCTCTCTCTCTCTCTCTCTCTCTCTCTCTCTCTCTCTCTCTCTCTCTCTCTCTCTCTCTCTCTCTCACACACACACACACACACACACACACACACACACACACACACACGTATACACATCAGATCTTCCTATCCCAGTGACCTGATTGATTAATAAATAGAAATCTAACAGTCCTGCACTGATGAATGTACAGAAGAATTTAATGGAACTTCCAAAATTATTTATTTGTGTCTTTGGGGATGGCCTCTTCTAATACCTTTATTGCAAAACTCTCAATTTGTGCTGATGAAATGAGCACACAGTCCTTTCTCCATTAATGACAGGAAAAATTCCAAATAACCATTTTATATGTTCATAACCCAACATCCCATTCCTTGGGAATGGACATTAACGACTGGGAAACCTTGACCTCTGATTGTTCAGCTTGGAGGCTAAAGACGCAGCATGGCCTTCTCCAATTCGAAGAGACACTTGTTCAGCAGGCTGAGGCAAAGAGGCAGTCCCGGAACCAGCAAAATCTGGGGGCTGGGAAGGGGACAGAATATATATGCCCTCCGTGTGGAAGAGACTGCCACTCTCAAATTGGCCTTTTTAGTCACACCAGATGCTGTTTTAGGACCTCTTTCCAGAGCATGATACCAGTCTTTTGAGACTGAAGGTTGCCAATGAATGAACCCAACATCAATGTACTATGTTGAAATAACCATTATTGCAAAAAAGGCAAGTTGAGATTTTTTTAAAAAATGAAAATCATAACCTATCATTTGAGAGTTTGACAAATTGGCACGCCTTTTGAAGCCTTAGCTATTCCTGTTCTAAACATCAAGATGCAAAGTGTTTTACCTTTTACCTTTTCTATTACCTTTTGCTAATAGAATGGCCTCTTATCCTTAGTATTGCTCCAGTACTGTTTCTGTGAAGACAGAGATGAGGATCCTCTCCCAGGTGCAGATATACTCCAGCTTGGTTTTGACAGTCATGAATTTCCCAAGGGGAAAATGTGAAAATCCATTCTAATTCAGCTTTATTGAGAAGGTTTTGTCTTGATATATTTTCCAAGTGACTGCTATCACTTTTCAAATCAAAAGTCACAGAAATCTTCTCTAAGATCTTTGATGTTGATGTGCATAATGTTAGCCTGAATTTGCAAGTAAAACCTTACAATGCCAGGTAGTATGGGTCTGAGAATAATGCTAAATAGAGTGTTCTGTTTATCTCTGCTTTGGTTAATTTAAGGGGTTTTGACTGTCCTCCTGATGTGGTTGTTTCTGCTGACAAGATTTTTCTTTACATTCTCTCCCATAATGTTATTTGGCAGCCACTATAAAGGAAGAGAACAAGTTCAAATGAATTCAGAACTGACATGAATGATAACCTTAAATATATCAAGTACTTAAGTATGCATTACTCTAAATAAGTCATTGCTGGCTGTGAATGGAGCATCTGTGGGAGCTCTTTCGCTTTTGCCAAGTTGCTTGTTTCTTCCCATTCTGCTAGGAAGCTTTTGTGCTTTACATCAGCACAATACCACATAACAGCTTCTTCAAATGTTCAAAGGCTTTGAACTCATTCATTTCATGCTTTCAGCTTCCCTTGCTAAATCCTGGAGCCTAACTGTCATTCTTGATTGATGAAGGTGGACAGCTTTCTCTGGCTAGTATAATAAGATGCTGTTGAGCACTCTACAAGCGAACATCTCCGTTAAGATTCATGCTCCCTAATTTTAATTTTGCTGTATTTTCATTCATGTACTGGAGTGATGACCTTACTTTTCCATAAAATCAATGAATTGGATCCCTGATTTTTGCAGGGATCCTATTTAAAGGCATTATCTTTTTTTATTCTATTGAATATTTGTTGTTCCTTTTTCCAGATGATACCGTAATAAACTATTTTCTAATTTTAGCACAAAATAAATCAAGAACACAGTATTACATAAGAGCCTTGGTAGTACAGTGGTTTAATGCACCCTGTTATTAACACAGCTGCCTGCAATTTCTGCAGGTTCGAATCTTACCAGGCTCAAGGTTGACTCAGCCTTCCATCCTTTCTAAGGTAGGTTAAATGAGGACCCAGTTTGTGGGGGCACTAAGCTGACTTTGTATAAATATACAAAAGTATGAAGGCTATTGCTTAACACATTGTAAGCCACCCTGAGTCTTCGAAGAAGGGCGGCATATAAATCAAATTAAAAAAAACAAAAAACTATATTTCTTCAGATTACATGGAGTTTTATTATAACCTCTGAACTATTCCCAGAAATCTTGTAATTTTATATTATTTCTGCCAGCAAATAATGCAGATAACATGCTATGTCAGTATCATACATGTAGTAATCGGCAATCTGGATTATCCATATGGAGAAGTTGAGATACATAGTGGAAATATTGTCAGTTTATATCAGTAGTCATTTAAAAAAAGAAAAAAGGGTATAGTATTGCCTCAATAAATACCTTTAGCAGCTGAAACAAAGAAACAGGATTTTTTTTAATTAAAATTTAAAAAAATTAAATTCAGTGCCCAAAATTTAGAGCATCTGTTTTTCTAGATATGCAGCATGTTCTATTTTAGAACAGTAAGACTAAAACAGATTTTCATCTGTTATTACTTTGTCCAGCAGCAACTGTTTCTCAAAACAAACTTCTGCCAATATCTAGCCTCATTGTTTGGCCAAAAGTATGTCTCTGTAGACTTTCCTTCTTTCATATGGCTGGCATTAAAGAAAAAACCAAAACCAAATGTTTAATAGACAGTTCTATTTCATTCCAGGCACTACTGTACTTTGAATTTTGCTTTTTGAGTCAAACTAATAAACAACAAATGCACTCATTTCACATGCTAGCAAAGTTATGCTCAAAATCCTACAAGCTAAGCTCCAGCAGTATGTGGACCGAGAACTACCAGAAGTGCAGGCAGGATTTCGAAGAGGCAGAGGAACTAGAGATCAAATTGCCAACATATGCTGGATCATGGAGAAAGCTACGGAGTTCCAGAAAAACATCTACTTCTGCTTCATTGACTATGCTAAAGCCTTTGATTGTGTGGATCACAACAAATTCTTCTCAAAGAGATGGGAGTACCAGACCATCTTATTTGTCTCTTGAGAAACCTATATGTGGGTCAAGAAACAACAGTCACTGGGCACTTTACCCTGGAGGTAACTGATGGAGTAATAGAGACCTCATCTTACAACCTCTTGTGCCCTTGAGTCATAGTTTTGTTTAATTCTTGTTAACTTTAATGTTTTCATATTTATTATTTTATTTTTTGTAAGCTTCCCAGAGTTGCTTTGAATAGAGAGGTGGTGGTATATAAATATATTTATTTATTTTTTAAAAAGCATACAGAAGCTTACATGGTTACCTGGATCAGGGAGGGCAAACTATGATCTGCAGGTTTCATATGCCCTGCCCCATTTTTCAATGCCTAAATTTGATGAGAAATAAATGTTTGGTGGTGTGATTCTGTTTGTCAAAAGTACTAAAACAAGTATCTTTTTATTTATTTAATAATTTTGATATAGAGCAGCTGCCCATCTCAACTAGTGATTTTGGGTAGCAAATGTTAAAATTAAAAACAATTACAACCACAAATGCAAACACTAAAGTACATAGCAGCTGAGTAAAATATCTTGTAATTATATTCCAATCACAAGAGTTTTCCCACCAAGACTCTATTGTACCTACTAAATAATATTTGCCTTCCTGTACTGCTATCCCCTGTAAGTAAATATTTATGTTCTTTGTAAATGGGATTTCCTTTTAACAGAATCAGAATAGAGCTGGAAGGGACCTTGGAGGTCTCCTAGTCCAGCCCCCTGCTCAGGCAGGAGATTCTATACCATTTCAGACAAGTGATTGTCCAGTCTTCTTAAAAACTTCCAATGATGGAGCACCCACAAGTTCTGAAGGCAAGCTGTTCCACTGGTTAATTGTTCTCACTGTTAGGAAGTTTCTCCTTAATTCCAGGTTGCTTCTCTGCTTGATTAGTTTCCATTCTAGTGATCTGGAAGCATGGTCATTACGCTGTGAATGGTATGACCCCAAACTTGGTAGAGCCTTGGTAGTACAGTGGTCTAAAGCACCCTGTTATTAAGACCAGCTGCCTGCAATTACTGCAGGTTTGAATCTCGCCAGGCTCAAGGTTGACTCAGCCTTCCATCCTTTCTAAGGTAGGTAAATTGAGGACCCAGTTGTGGGGGCAATAAGCTGACTTTGTATAAATATACAAAAGGATGAAGGCTATTGCTTAGCGCATTGTAAGCCGTCCTGAGTCTCCGGAGAAGGGCGGCATATAAATAAAATAAAAAACAAAAACTGAAACCACCTTCGGAATGCAGACCAAGGGTGTGCATTCTATAGGGTGGAATAAAAACTACTTCAGAGATGAATTTTTCAAGGAATTTTTCAAACTATTCAAGATGTCTGATCTACAGCCTAATGGATTATATAAATATTGGCTTGTGTATTAGTATGAGATATTGACTCCAACTGTAAGCTGTGATAGGTTTTTCATTGTTAAGGAATACTGTAGTACAGGGCGGTTTGAATATCTTTAGGAAATAAAGATCAGCTGAACTATTAAATTAGGTATAAAGGAAATTTGCCTATACTCTGAATCATTTGGGAAATAAGTCATATATTAAGTTTTACTTATTGTTATTTAGCCAGAGAGTCCAATACATAGGGGGAAAAGCAGATTTCACACATCCACATGCTCATGGATACCTTCCCAACTCAAAGTCTGGTAGGCCAGCTTCAGTATCCACTCTCTAGTGATCAAGGCAGGTACATAACATGTACTTAGTATGTACCAATCTATGAGATAATTCCAAAATATTATAGTTCTCATTCACTTTTATAACTACTATCAAGGCTCAGTTAGTTCTTTCTTCATGCCTTTTGATACTTTTCTAATTGAGTTTGCTTGAGAACGATCCCTTCCTTTGAAAAACACTTCTTGTTATAGCCTCTTAGAAATCCTGTTGTATAGTCTTAGAAATTTTTGTTCTGTATCAACTGAAACTTTTCAGATGATTTCTACAACTATGGTTGAATAAATCTGATGTACAGGTAATCCTTAATTTACAACAGTTGATTTAGTGACAGTTCAAACTTACAACGGCACTGAAAAAGTGACTTACGACCATTTTTCACACTTACGACCGTTGCAGCATCCCTATGGTCACGTGTCAGATGCTTGACAACTGACTCACATTTATGACAGGTGCATTGTCCTGGAATCATGTGATTCCCTTTTGCAACCTTCTGACAAGCAAAGTCAATAGTGAAACCAGATTCACTTAACAACTGTGTTACTAATTTAAGAACTGCAGTAATTCATTTAAAAACTGTGGTGAGAAAAGTTGTAAAATGGAGCAAAATCACTTAACAAATTTCTCACTTAACATAAATTTTGGGCTCAATTGTGGTCATAAGTTGAGGACTACTTGTACTTTGCTTTCATACATTTTCCTTAATACACAAACACATGACATAATTTTATATAAGCAGATTTTTCACACACACCCCAAACAGCTACAAACTGAATTACATAGGAACACTGATAACAATATGGTGACAAAAGAAACTATTATACCCAAATATTAGTCTGTTTTTAATGGAAGAATTTATCTTTAAAAAGAAATCTAGCACCAATGCAGATATAAAAAAAATACAGGTACTTCTTGACTTACGACAATTCAGCCCAAAATTTCTGTTCTTAAGGAAGACATTTGTTAAGTGAATTTGCCCCATTTTATGACTTTTCTTGCCACAGTTGTTAAGTGAATCACTCCAGTTGTTAAATTAGTAACCTGGTTGTTAAGTGAATCTGACTTCCTCATTGAGTTTGCTTGTCAGAAAGTCGCAAAAGGGGATCACATGACCCTGGGACACAACAATGGTCGTAAGTATGAACCAGTTGCCAAGCATCTGAATTTTGATCATATGATCACGGGGATTCTGCAAAGGTCATAATTGTGAAAAATGGTCATTAGTCACATTTTTCAGTGCCGTTGTAACTTTGGTCATTAAATGGACTGTTGTAAATTGAGGACTACCTATAGTTCTGCAATAGCATGTAAAATTTAAATTGTTTGGAAACTGAAATAGTTACCTAGAATATACACTAACAACAAAGATTACGTATATCTAATACTACCGTAGTAATTTATACTCTTATGTTCTTGGCTATAATGAAGTCATCCAGTTATTAGAGGTAATTTTGCTAGAAATTCTTTTCTATTATCAGATAAATAATGTAAGTTATAAAAACATTTCCAAAAAATGAGCATGTTTCCCCTCAATAAGGGAAGAAAGGCAAGGTAGGCTTAAGACATATAAGTTATAAATTACAATTTTATATTTATATCTACAGGATACAATAGATATTTGTGCAGTGACTAAACTCGGATGTACTCTCAAGGCTAAACATTTTTACTGATTATATCTTTCACTGTTCAGTTATTTCCTGCTCTTCAAGATTTAATGAATACAAGACGTGTCCTGATAGAGACAGATGCATGAACTTTGAGAAAATCCAAGAGAACTGTCATTTATCTTCCCTTTCCACAGAATTTAATCCATAACTCCCTCAGCTATCTTGCAAGATATCCAGGTTTTCTCCCCCTGGAAATCAGGACCTTACAGAGTTCCCTTGTGTAGACTGTGCCAGCCTTTTTCTTTCTAAAAGACATCCTGTCATTTTTCAAAAAGACATCCTATCATTTTAGGGTTCTTCCACTTCTGTTTTACCACAGCATTTTGGACAACTTCAAAGTTGTCCAGAAGAAACTGCGGTAGGAACAATTCTGCAATGTGCATGCTAGGTTGTATTCCAAAGTTGTGACAAAAATTGTGTCCAACTTTGGCCTTTTAATTATTGATCAGCTTGCATGTTGCTTCAATCATGGAGACAGTTATAGCCACATGATATGTGAGAGTTAAAAACAACCATACAAATAATATTAGCAAGAAACTGGCTGTAATACATTATATATATATAATTTTTATTAATATATTCTATACACTAATATACAAATAAAATATACAATCCTGCCACCATGGTATAATATGATTACATTGTCCATAAATATAAAATCATTCCTTTATACATACATATTTGCCATCATATATATATACATCATCATATATCTATTTTATCCCACCTTTTCTGGACCCAATCGTACCGTAGTGTGTTGTTGATGACAGAATCTAACACTTCCAGGTAATCCTAAATTTATGGCCATAATTGGGACCAGAATTTCTGTGACAAAGAAAGGCACTTGTCAAGTGAGTTGTGTCCAATTTTATGATTTTTGCCACAGCTGTTAAGTGAATCACTCCACTTGTTCAATGCATCTTGTGGTCATTAAGTGAATCCAGCTTCTCTCACTGACTTTGCTTGTCAGAACCCAGCTAGGAAGATTGCAGATAATGACATGACTCCAGGATGCTGCAACTGTTATAAATACATACCAGGTGTCAAGCACCCAAATTTTGATCAAGTGTGAGGATCAGTTGTAAGACACTTTTCAGTACAGTTGTAACTTTGGGTGGTTCCTAAACAAATGGTTGTAAGTTGAGGACTATAACAAAATAAATCAGAGAGCAAGTTACTGTTCAATCGTGTTCAACAGTCAAGGCTAAATAAAGTTCAGGGTGTATGCTATCCCACAGGACACACACAGCTTTATGATGTGTGCCTCTGAAGAACCACAAGAAGAGAGTGCTTGAGGTGTGACATCGCTTCCAATTCATAATGGTTTGAGCAGGGATAGGAGGAGAAAGACAGTCCTGTATATAACTGGCATTATTTTTTATTTGGTTATCTTTAATGGAATTTTAGGTCTTTGATTTCTTGGAGATGGGAGTATGATCCAGAATTGTCATCAGTTTTGAATGCTGTGTAAAGTTCTCAAAGAAGCATCAACTCATGGCAGTCCCAATGAAATCATATTCATCTATACTGTGATACAGAGGAATAGAACTACCGGCATGTGATGTAAAGAAAGAGAGAGAGATGAAGGAATTCCATAAAAAATATCCATGGAAGCTAGGCAGGAAAATGGCTGGAGCATTTTGTGTCCCACTCTAAGGATTAATACAATCCTGCCTTTTGGTGCAAATAGGAGGAGCAACTAAACTTTCAGAGTAACATCCTCTTGGAAAAATGGATTTCCAAGATACTTAAGAAATCTCCCTCTAAAATAAATTCTTGAGTGTTTTCAGACTACTTTAAGCAATAAACTGCAATATCGCAAGCATACAGAAATGTCAAGGGAATCTGCTTACTTTCATCTATTATTTTCAACATTTATCTTTATTAAGAATCATATCGAGCAAGCTTCACTTTTGCCAGAATTATATTTTGGAAGACAAATGTAATTGAAATATCTTTCCTGTTGTGGTTTCCTTTATTGCATTTTCAATGGATTATCTGGGCAATTAACTATATATCAGTTTTGCCAATTTAGTTAGTCCCTCATTTTGTGTATAATTACAGAAACATGTGGTTTCCAAGTCTACCAGAAAGCCATTTTAATATCATTTCTCATCAACATAGTTGCAGGGAAAAGAAGACTTATTCCCCGAGGACTTTATTTTCTTGGAATAAGCTGTGTGCAGACAATTGTTTTCTTCAAGGAGAAGGGAAAGGATTTTAGTTTTGGCTCATTTCTCCTCAAGGATGGAGAAATGCTTTCTTCATTTATTTATTTAAACAATTTATATTATTTTAGAGTAGCGTTTCTCAATTTTGGCAGCTTTAAGATGGGTGGACTTCAACTCCCAGAATTCTCCAGGCAGCATAGAACTCTGAGAGCTAAAGTCTAAACATCTTAAAGTTGCCAAGGTTGAGAAAGGCTGATGAAAATTATAAAACATGTATCATTTTACAGAATTGTAAAGGAATGAAACATGGTGAAAGAATATAGTGGTCAAAATATTGGAGTAAGGTCAAATTTCAAACTTTGCTCAGCAAAGAAAGTCTCCTCTGCAAAACATCTTAGAAGACAGCTGTAAGCATAAAATACACAAACAAAATAAACAAGCAGTGCTGAAAAATTTTAGGGCAAAGTCTAGGGCTGTAGAATGTGAAGCAGGACTCCCAAATATTACAGGGCTAGCTAACCTATCATATTTTGAAGTAAATAATAGATACCAGCACTGTATAAAAGGAGCTGGTCTTTACTGGTAGTGTATTACTTGATATTCATAGCAAGTATTACATATCATTCTAAGATTCGTGTAGACAAGATACCATACAATGGAATAAATTCATTTAAAAATTAATAACTTTGAATTAATAGTCTACAAGTTCCAAGAGTGGTTTTCACTTTTAGGTGGGACTAGAAATCATAGTCTTCTAGCTTCTAGCCTAGTGCTTTAATCACTTCACAAAATTGGGTCTTCCATAGTATATAAGTTAGATGAAATATAAGTATTTTATTCATGTACATCATCTAATGTATATGAAATAAAAGGAGAATAAGAAGAAAAGCTAAGGATAAGTTGAGAACTGAAATAGCAATCCATTAAATAAAACTTGATTTCACTTAATCACAAACTTGGTTGAAAAAAACTTATTTGCAGAGGTGGGCTGCTGCCGGTTCAGACCAGTTCGGATGAATCGGTAGTTCCAACCAGCGGCTGGGCCCATCCACCCACTATCTCATTCTATATAATGGCCGTTTTTTCAATGCTGCATGTGCTCACATTTTCGTTTCTGGGCAAATGGGTTGTTACAATGATGCCCACCTCTGCTTATTTGGTATTACTAGCGACCTCAATTTTGAAGGCTTTTGACGAAATCAGTAACTAACAGGACCGAGCAAGCATTTTTTAAGTATTTCAGAGAGATGGGGGGAGGGAGGGAGGGGGTTTAAAGTCTTTTCTAATTGCTTAATGTTGTAGAAGACTGGACTCCATTAGATAAATAATAAATAAATAACTTTATTGTCATTGTACGTGTATACACAGAATACCCAGTATACCTAGATGCATCAGTTGTTAGGAAAGCTTAATAAATGAAGGCTGATGATTGCAGTGTTTCCACTTCCTCCCATTGTTCATTCAATTCTTATCATATAGTTTTCTTTCCATGGAGATCTTGGAAAAAGAGGCATACTAAAAATAAAAAGGTGTTTGACAGCATGTGTTTGAGTGAGTCATCCAACCAAATGTTTGGGGAAGATAATGAAATTAAAAGTAAACAATAGAAAATATTTTGTGGCATTTATCCTACCTTGGCAAGGGGATAATCTACAATTAAGGTAGTAGGACATTGTAATTACCCTAGTAACTTAATTTCTGTGATTTGCAGAACTGTAAATGATTATCCACAACTTTATTCAGTAAATATTAACACAAAAATGAGGGGCAGTTGTTTATTTTTTAATCTCTAACGAAGTCATTATCATAGTCTCTGTGGGGAAAATCCTATTGTGCAAAGGCACAAAATAATAATTCACGTTGCAAAACGACTTCTTTTTTTCTCTCACAATAACTTCTGCCTGAAACTCTGAAAATCGCTGCCAGGTGATTTAAACAATACTGAGCTACAATAGAGATACCACTGGATATCCTCTCTCAGTATAAACAGATCTGTAAAGAAAAAAATCAAAGGCATGAATATATGCTGGGGACGACAACAGGAGTAACTATATTAGGCAGCAGTACATCTAGAAAAGTCTGGGTTCTTGTTGGAAATCTGGTTGGATAAAAGCCAATATTGAGCTGCAAAAACAGCAAGTCAATCTTAGGTTGTATTAACAGAACTGTTATGTCAAGATGAAGAGAAGCCATCATTCTTCTTAGTTCTGAATTAGTTGGACCACATCTAGAATTCAGTATGCAATACCAAACACAACAGTTAAGCAGCCCTTTAAGTAGCTGGAGCATGTCCAAAGGACAGCCACAAGAAACCAAAGGGACTTGAAGAACAAGAAATGAAGCTGTGGGGTTGGACTATATGATTTTCACGCCCCTGTCAACCCTTCCATTATATCCATATAGGACTATTTTATTTGTTGTTGGTTTCTTTCAAGTTATTGTTACTCCAGATATGTATATGTTACAGGTAGGTTCTATGTGCTATGTAAATTGAGAGCAATGCTATGTACTTAATTCACCATTATGTAAATTGATTTTAATGGAACTAAGTAAATACAGTTGCATTTACTATTTCTGTTGTAATTGTTAATCATACATGGCTGAAAAAATGATGTACTGTATATGTCCATTTACAATGTATTACTATGAGTATTATTTACACAAAAATGTGAAATTACAGCTGCCAGATCTTTAGCTGGTATTGCCCTTCATATACACCAAGTTTTTCCCAAGAACCTAGGATGTCATAATATATAGGCATAGTGTATGTGTGGATCCAAGCAGTAATGTCTTTTTTAATTAACAAATAGAAATGTTATCAATAGACATATTTTTTAGTGCCCTCCAAGAGTTTTTGGTATGGCACCCTGCATACTAACACTGGGACTACCATGGCTAGTTTATGCCACAATCTTTCAATTTCGTTTTTCAGATTTTCGGACTTTGTGATCTTCTCCAATTCTTTGTCTTTTATTCTACTACCTTCTGCTATTCACATCAATTATCCACACTTTCTTCTTTTCAACCACAGTTAAATCTGGTGTAAATCTATGAGATAAGTCTTTATCAGTTTATATGCAGAAATCCCACAATATTGTAACCTTCTCATTGTCAACTACTTTTTCAACTCTAAGTTTCCACCAATTTTTAAATTATTGGCATATGATAATAATTACAGGTCTTTCCGTGAATTGTTTTGATGACTATTACCTCACTGTTTATAATAAGTTTGGGAAATTTTCTTGCACAAGATCAATATATGAGGTACTGTTTCTTCTGCCTATTATTATCATTATTTTACATTACTAACACTTTCGTTTCCATTTTCAATATCACTAATTATTAGATTAATCCATTTTAAAAGTAATAATTTAATAATTATTTCTATTAAAACTTCTAATTAATCTGCGAATGTTAGTACATGACTGCACAATTTTTATTTAGTTGGTTAATTATTAGCCTATCAGCTTTCCATTCTTGCATTATTCTATAACACCCTCAAATTTTCAGCCATTTGACAATGAGGCTAATTTTGAAAAATATTTGCTTCTCTCAATTGAATCATACACTACTGAGTAATATAGTTTGGATGTTATTAGTATGCCAGGAATAATTATTGTACAGGCAATTGGAGCTTTATCATTACTCAGCAGTGTAAATAAATAATGTAGCATTGAAGCAATGCCATTAGGAACTTCAGCATGTCTGTTCAATTAAAATGCTGCTCTTTGTCTTTATCATGGCTAGTTCTGGATATTCCCTGCTAAATTCCACTCAATAATCCTTATGGAATATTCACTATTTAATTCTACTCCATATCCTGTATAATGCTCCCTTCTTTCTGTCTCTAAAGTGTCTACTTGATCAGCAAATGAGGCTGAGCAACAGAAAAATCACACTCTTTTATGTTAGAGGACTCAGTCAAAACTGAAGTGGTGCATGACACTTTCTTTTAACATTTCTGAGTGTCCTGCAAAAAGTAAGAATGCCGAGTTTGTCTTCCAAACTCTTCCAGAAGCATATGTTCAGGATTCTTATTATTGAGAGGGAGTCTAATGGCCCAATTACAGAATAGACTGAAATTATGACTTTCTTTCAGAAAGTAAATGCTTCAGGCTAATATTAACTTTTGCTAGTTTAAGAGTTTTTCAGAAATGAGGTTGAAAAACTCATAAAAAGTAGAAGTTGGCTGGCAAGGAGTTTATAGTTAAAAATGAAAATCATTCAAAATTATGATTTATTTAGTCACATAAATTAATGTGTATGTGTGCATACATTCAAAGTGATGGGCAATCTTTTATTGCAGTGAGCTTTCTTCAGCATACCCCAATAACTAAGATTTTTTTTACCCAAAATTCACTATGGATTTGGACATCTCTTTTACAGGTAGGATTCATTCATAAAAATGAGTCAGGCATTTTAGTACCCCGTTTCTCCTAAAATAAGACATCCCCTGATAATAAGCCCAATCGGGCTTTTGAGCGTATGCGCTAAAATAAGCCCCCCATGAAAATAACCCCTCCCCAAAAATAAGCCCTCCCCCTAAATATTTAAACATATATGCAGCCAATCCCTGCCATTTCCTCTGGTTAGGTTTAGAGAGACAGAGCTGGAAATCAAGTAAGACGGCAAGAGGAGCCCCAACTTGGTCCATGCACCCCAAAGTAATAAGGCCTCCCCAAAAATAAGGCCAAGCACTTATTTCAGGGTTCAAAAAAATATGACAGGGTCTTATTTTCGGGAAAACAGGGTAGCAAGTGGAATGGAAAAGAAAAACAAACAAGCTACTGCATATCAGCACTGTCGGATGAATAAAAATTGCATTAGCAGCTGATATGGACTATTCTTTTATGTCATGGAGCCAAGTAAGCAGATGTTCATATATAATCAATAAACTGATAAGTCAGAGATTGAGTAGTTGGTCTAGGAATCTAAGAGCGTTTTATTGCTGAATTTATTGATGGGGAAGCTTTTGTTTGGCATAGATGAAGACTCCATAAAAGTACAAGTCAAAAATTCACAGAACTGTATAGCAAAACCTGAGTTGAATAGATCATTCAGTGAAGGATATGCCTGTCCAATCCAAGTATTTGTTGAATCTAAATGTATGTCTGAAACCTTATTCTGCCTACCTACTGAAGCCTTATCCTGCTCTATCAGCATCCATGGTTAAGAATTTTAGTCACAAATTAGAGAGTGACATTAGTTCAGTAAATCATCTACCATTATTAGTGAACAATGATGACTGCACTTTTGGCATGCATTTGGTGTCTGATTAACAATCAAAGAAACAGCATGACAACAGTGGAAATTTACATTGATATAAAAAGAAAGTTAAATAGGAAAGTTGTTAACATAATTACACAATTTCTAACAATATGAATATATTACCCATTACTGTAACAATTAGGTATATTTCTGATAAAATTATAGACAGGAATTTTAGATACTTATTGTATTAAAATGTTCAGTCACATAAGATATGATTGAGGTTTTGGCCCAAGATCACCCTCAGCTACAGAAATTGGATGATTTTAAGCTAGTCACTTTCTTTCAGGTTACATATTATAGGATGAGGGAAATGGAGAAAGGAACAATAGGCATGCCACTTGAGTGCCTGAAAGAAAGGCACGATATAAATCCAACAAATAAATAAACAAAATAGATAACATCAGGTGCAGTAACAGGGCCACTTTTTTCTATTGAAGATTATATTTCTTTACCTTTAGCTGTTAGAGACAGCTAAATAATAGACTGCAGGCTGGTACTACATAGGGAAAAAGAAAAAAGTGAACAAAAACATGCCTTTTGTAACCTTCCTCTTCCCATGTCTGCCAGGAAATAGACACAATTAAAATCCAGTTTTTGAATATATATAAAATGTCACATCTGAAAACCATGGTGCCTTTATCTGGTAGAAGTATGTTCTGCATGATTGTATTAAGTAGTACCACAGAATTTCATTATTGTGACATTTCCATACTGTCCACATGACATAGTTCATAGCTTTTCTATTGTGATTTGTGTGCCTAGTTTGGCTAAGAAACTATTGAAAGATCTTTCCTGGAGGTAGTATATTCTATTAGTTACAGTCCAAATAGGTCACTTTTCTTTAAATTAAGAGACAGGTCTTTCCTTCATTTTCTAACCTCTTCACAGCTTTGCAAATCATTGGTTTCATTTCCATCCTCCATGGAATTAATTTACTAAAGAACTCTTTCTCCTTCCCCAAAGCACTATAAATCAGTCTTAATTTTCCCTCTCCCCTTCCCTTTCAAAAATCAGCTGTAAAATACTGAGCCAGTTCCAAAGGCTATGCACCTACCCCCCTCAGGTTGTTCCTATTAAAATAGCTTGTATTATGTTTATAAAAATATGGGGCAGGAGACAGAAAAAGAAATAATACAGACTAAATACATGGCTAATGTTCATCTGGTTTGGCGCTCAGATACTTTTTCTACCTAGCTTCTTCCATGATTTCCAAACCTATTGATTTTTTGGGGGGTTAGGGTTAGTATTAAGCACATAGAAAGCCTTATAATAGTGCAATTTATGTCAAAACTGAATTGCTTTCAATTTCTATAAAACAGTGAGCACAATTTAAAATTAGGAAAAGGCTATATCCAACTTCAAAATATATTTTCCCTTGAAGCTACCTTCTCTCAGCAGATTTCTCCAAAGTTGACAGTAATCTTTGCTAAGAGGAAAAACAAACTCGGTAATTCTGTGGATGAAATATGTCTTTTTAACAACATATGGCAAGATTATGTATATATTTTCAAAACTTCAAACACTCTTTGAGTAACAGGATCATCTTTGAAATGTAGGGCACAAAATAAAATTTTATTCTAACCATGTTGAGCCTGATTGAACCAGATGATGGAGATTGAAGCACATGCTCTTAACATTCTTCCATTGACTTGAAAAAAATTATGAAGTGGATTATTTTGTTCTGAATTGTCCTAATTTCTTTACATACTTAGAATACATAGTGTACTACATTCAATTTTATTAAGTATCTGGCTCACAACAACAAAGTCCGCTTATCTCATTTCCAAATAGGAATCAAGGGAGAAAATTGTACAAAAAACCAACATCCTAACATATTAGCTCCAGCTTAGTATCTTGCTGTTATTGCATATTCTGTAATTACATTTCTATATGGCAGTCCTAAATTATGCATCAGCATATTTCATGAGAATCTGCCAAGTAATAGCTTTTATATTATAGAAAGTTACTTACTCTATAAAGAACAGTCTAGGCCCTACGGATTTCAGGCCCTGAAGATTCTTTGCAATATGTGAGTTTGAATGCAGTATCAGTGTGCCACTCTTTAAAGCAGCCACATAGTTTTCTGGGATCATGTGGCAACTGTGCAATCATTAGAAAAATACAATTGCTTTAAACAATGGCAAACCTGTGGTACAATTACCTTTCTGTGCATTTCAAATAATCTTTTTAGAATTGAAAGTGAACTGCTGCTGGGCTTTAGAACAGGGGTGTCACACTCTATTTTACTGAGGGCTACATCAGGGTTGTGTTTGACATTGGGGGGGGGTAGGCTGGGGTAGGCATGGCCAGGGTGGGCGTAGCCAGCTCAACATCACTGTTGGGGGGCGCCTGTGGTGGCCCTACTGCTTTGCCAGCCTGAGCTCCGTTTTAGACTGCGACGGCCCCCTGCAACCCACTGCCAGAAAAACAGAACTTGGGGCTGCACACGGCCCTCTCGAGCTCCATTTTCACTGGCAGAGGCACCGCGGGCTGGTCCTTAGCTGTTTCCAGAGCGGCCCTGAGGGCCAGATCTAAGCACCCTGTGGGCCGAATCTGGCTCGTGGGCTTTGAGTTTGACACCCCTGCTTTAGAACAAGCTTCCCCAAAGTAGTCAATATCAATGCACAAGAATTGGTAGGACTGCCATTGGGGTTGCTAATATTATGATTCTTAATGCTATTAGTTAAAACGGTATTTATTAAATTATAACATATAATAAATGTTTGAGGCAGGTCAGTGAACGATCTGAAACTTCATGAGTGTTGATGAGCTAAGGAGTTTGGGAACCCCTGCTCAAGAAGAATCTACATTTTTTAGGTTGTGCTAATTTGAATGTGAATCTACCAAGATATGATTAGTGTTAATATTAACTTTTTTCAATTAGGAATGACTGTACCTTAAAATGTTAATCATCTTGGACATACTTGTAGAGATTTCATTTGAACTGCTGTTAATATGGCTGTGCCATCTGGCCTAGGGATCTAGTAATGTGGATATGGAATCTGTTAAATTGGTTATATTATTAAAGAAACTGATTGCACTCATCCACAAATTATGTTTTGTGGTTTTAATGCTTTTAATGTTTACAATGCTTTTTGTTATGGTTGTTATATTTGTGGTACCGTTTAACAGCGTACAATGCCCAAGTTCACCTAGGTGAGATTGGCAACTATATACATTTAGCAATTAAACCAACAAACTTTTTTTATTTGAATCACATACTTTATTATGAAACACATAACTATTATTATGATTTACATTTTAGACTCCAAACCAGCACAATGTGAATCTCATGAGTACCGTAATTAATAACCCAAAAAGTTTCTTTGTCCATGAAATTTGCTGTCAGGGACAGGTTTGATAAAAAAAGGAGTTAAAAACCGTGTGGGACTTTGGGCTCATCTTCTTTTGTTTGACCTAAGGCCTTCCTTGTGGTCCCATGTTCAGAAGATAATTATTGAAGACTGGAAAGTTAAAATAAAAATCATGAAGACAATGGCAAATCACTTCCATAGACTGCCAAACACAGGAATCTCGCCACATAGTCCTAAGGAATGAAATTCAACTTGATGAAAACTTTTAGGCATGAACTTTGCTGCTTTTACCTTTTTACCTGATTATTCTTTAAATGTAGATTTTGCCAATGAACCAAAGACCCAACCACACAGGTAAAGCCGGGAAAATAATGTTTCTTCTGGGAACGCGCCTCCTGTTAAATATTTAAGCATACAGGCAAAGTTTTTTTTCTTTTTTCTTAAAATGGCCGTTTTACTTCTCATTTCACACCCCTCTCCAGTTTATAACCTAAGCAAAAGAACGCAGTAAAAAGACCATGCTTTCTTGACGTGGAATTGTCCCCACTGTCCCCCAAAGCTTCTCCCCAATCTAAGCAAGCACCCTCCTAACGTGTGGGGGGACCACGAACGGTTGCCAGGGAGGCCCGGGGACGATGGGATAGAGAGTCGGCCTCTCTTGGCGGCGTCAGGAATCCGCTAGGGGCGGAAAACGAAAGTAATCAAGCCTATCCCGCCCGGGATTTCGAAGGGAAGAGACTCGCCGCTGCCCAGCGCAGCGCAGCGCAGCGCGTGCATGAGCGCAGCTTTCCCCAGCCAAATCTGCGGCCGGCACCGGCGCGGGTGTGAAAAGTCCTCGTGGCCGCCGCCGCCGCCGCCGCCGCCTCCCTCCCTCCCTCCCTCTCTCTCTCTCCCTCCCTCCCTCCCAGCAGGCGCTCCTTTTCTCTCTCTCAGTCATCAGTCACTCCGCGCCTGAGTCGAGCCAGCGGCGCCCGGGGAGTCTCCCTCCCGCCCTTCTTTCTCTGCCTCGCAGACGGAGTCGCCGGCTTGACTTACCCCAGTGACTCACGCGGTTACCGGCCTCGGCCATGGCTTCCCACAGCGGCCGGAGAGGCCGAGAACGGCCGGATCCCGCGGCGGCGGCGGCGGGGGAGGAAGATCTCCCCGTTTACCTGGCGCGCCCGGGCACCGCCGACCAAGTGCCCCGCCAGAAGTATGGCGGGATGTTCTGCAACGTGGAGGGCGCCTTCGAGAGCAAGACGTTGGACTTCGGGGCTCTCAGCGTGGGGCAGCGTGGAGCCCGCCGCGCCCCATTACGGGACCAGGAGCCCCAGAAGCAGCAGCAATCTCCGGCGGAGGCGGAGGCAACCCCGAAGGAGCCCCCGGCCGGCGGCGTGGAAATCCGGCCCCCCTCAGGCAAACAGCGGCTGCAAAACCTCGACCACGAGGATTACAAGGTCAGAGAAGGGGCGGAGGAGGGAAGCCTCCCCCGGAGGTCTCGGCGAGGGATGGAGGAGAAGGAGGAGGTGGGTGGCCTTGGAAGCGTGGCTGAAGGCGGGGGGGGGTGTAGGAGAGGGAGAAACGCCGGATGCACGGGGGGTGGGATGCTCGGGCCGTTTGCCGGGGAGTCAATCCCGCCCTCCCCGGGGTGATGTGCACTAGACGGGAGCGCGGAGAGACTGGCGCGCTCCGCCCCAAAAAGCATCTTTCCGACCACGGCGACGACGCGTCCTCCTAAAGAGCTGCAAAAGAGCTTGTGGTTCGAGGGGGCCGGGGGAGGGGGAGAGGAGAAGATGCCGGGGTCAGATGTGGCCTCGCACTTCTATCCCGCCTGTCCCAAAGTTGTGGCGGTGGCGAAGGGGGGCTCTGCTTAGTGGCGGTTGCAAGCAGGGGCAGGGCGCTCTTATTTTCCAAGGTTTAAAATTCTTTCCTCTTGACGCATAAAAAAAAAAACCCAATAACTTAATTTACGCTCTGAGGCGTCTTTTAATAAAAGTTCAGCGTTTCGAGGAATCTTGTGGTACAGGGTTGAGTTTTCTCCTGGCAGTTTCCAGATTCGCCCTCGCGTGTTGCAGCGCCTTCAATTAAGTTTCCTGCGGCCCAGGCTTTAATGGTACGGAGGGTCACGTGACCCCGGTCTAATTATTCACCCCCATCGGCTTGTGAATAAATCCGTTACTCCATACTAGCCGGGCTTATGCTGCGCCTTCCTTTCTCCCTTACTGCCGTAGGATTGGGGTTAATCGAGAGAGGTAATAACCGAAGAGAGGCTCTGTTTAACTTTCTTCTGTTTCTTTTCAAGAGAAGAAGAAGAAGGCTCTTTCCCCCCTTGCTGTCAGCCTGTAACAAAGTGTGTCAGCGGTTTTTCAAGTGATTAACTGAAAAGCTGTATGCCCAGTTTCCAAGAATGGTCAAATAACTAACTGCCAGAAGGCAGTAGCATAAACTTGGCCAGGCTTGGTTATTTTAAAGTCGGATTTTTTTTTTCCATAATGAAAATGGACTTGCTATATAATCACAGGCCTGAAAATCAAATCTGAACTCTTGACCTTAGGCTCATATCATTAAAATAGATTTGATTTAAATATCATACCATAAGATCAGATTGAGTACTCTTGATAGCTTTTTCAGGTGTTGATTGTGGCTCAAATGTATTGCTGGGTATCGGGGTTTGCAGTCCACATTTTTTTTTTTAAAAAAAAATAGCTATTTTAGCTTTGGCTGTCAGAAAACAGTGAAAAATATTCCTAAAGGTATTACAAAGACTGAATCATTGCAAGCTCTGTACAGCCATACTATTCAGGTGGACTATAGAGAGGCCAGTGGCCTTAGAAACAGTAGGCTCTATGGTCTCTCTGAATGACCTTTGCTCAGTCCCTCCTTTCTCACCTTTTTGACATCAGGGGGAAAAAAAGCAGGAAGATTGGAAAAAGAATTTTCTCATCTAAGTATGGAACTTTCTCTCAGCTCTTAGAGTGGAAAATCAAAAGCATTCTATAGTTTCTGGATTGTGGGTTTAAAAAACAGGAAATAAGAGCTCAAATCACTGCAACAGAAGAGTAAAAATCATCCAGCTGGAAGAGAAAGATATTGGATGAAATTGCTTAGGGACAGTATGGTGAAATTAGATCTATTTAGTCAGAAATGGCAGTTTTTAATTTGGAGATGAATGCCTTTTTAAAACTTTAAAACAGCCACCATTCCCACAGTTCTTATATTGAGGTTATCTTTTTTGCTGATTCTTCTATAAGTGTTACTATACTTTACATGGAGGTAGGGTATTAGATTCTGTCTCTTATTTACTTAGAGAACCAGTTGATTATGAACAATTAATACTTTAACAATAAAAGGATGAACAGGTAGTATTTCTGTTTAGGCGTGAGTCAGGAAACCCTCAGGGCTTCCTGGCAGAACAATTATGAAGGCTATCAATGGGGTTGTCTGTTTGTTTTATTTATGTGTGCATGTGTTTATAGATTATCTGCTTTTATTTTTCTTATTTTGTCAACTGCCTCCAGGTATTTATATTTCTATCTGCTTTCCCTACATGGAAATATCCAATTAACCTTTAATTTATTTAAATAGAATGCAAGTATTGTATCATTTCATCACAGGAAAAAAATTGTAATTATACTGTAGCATTATGGGAAAAGTATTTGATTTGAAAATCATAACTTTTTATAAGAAGCTCAAGGAAGCACATATAGAACTAACAAGAGTCACAAGATTATTGTAACAGGATGAAAAAATAATAAGTATCTGTCACAACTAGGTAGATGGCGTGGTAAAAAATGACTTGTCAGAAGTCCCGAAGAGAGTTTCTTTAGTGAAGGTAGGACTTGAATCTGCCTCTGTTCTTGTTTCAGCATCTTTTTTTACTCCATGTCATTCTTACTTCCAAATATTTGGTGGAAACCAGATTATCTCTTTTTGATTTAATACTTGATAACACTAGCATTTTGAATTGTGTTTGAAAACAATCTGCCAGCCACTATAGTAGTTCCTTAATAAATGAAAAGATATTACTGTGTTATATTTGGCCTTTAAATTGCTCCTCTGCTAAAACAGTTGAAGTTTCTGGTAACTTTCCAAAGTTTGAATATAGTATTCTACAGTGATATGTAACATATGTATTCTTATATACTCTTATAAAGATGGAGAAGCTCTCTGTTCATTCAACAAAGCCAAGATTGATTGTGGTTCAAATTGTAAACTTCTTGTAAAATTAAAACTTATCATACAAACTAGTTGCAATCTCAGTATTACTTTGAGTGATTACATGAGGAAATTAATATATTGAATGAATAAATGGATAACTGAAAAACTCTGGACTGCAATTTGTGTCATGATTAAAAATATATCCTGGAATGTTAAAAAAAAATGTAGTGGCTATCTGATGATAACATTCAATTCTCACCAGGCTCAAGGTCGACTCAGCCTTCCATCCTTTCTAAGGTGGGTAAAATGAGGACCCGGTTTGTGGGGGCAATAAGCTGACTTTGTATAAAAATATACAAAAGTATGAAGGCTATTGCTTAATGCATTGTAAGCCGCCCTGAGTCTCCGGAGAAGGGCGGCATATAAAAATAAATAAGTAAATAAGTAAATAAGTAAATAAGTAAAATAATAAATAAATAAAATAATAAATAAATAATAAACAAACAAACAAACAAACATTAAAAAAACAAAAAAGAAGAAACAAGAAAAAAATTGCCTCAAATTTGATCACTGAATCAGAATCAGACGTGTTATTATAATGGCATTATAAAAACACTGCTAATGAAGCTGGAGGAGTTGATGAACTATTTAAATTTTTACCAGATAATGCATTTAGAGTTATATATGTGATTTGGAAGCAGCAGTGGTCAAGGGACTGGAAAAGATCAAACCTTACCAAAGCAAGATTTTGCAGTCTAGACTTCATTAGTACATAGGATGAAAACTGTCAGGTGGATAAGCTTGGGAGGCACATGAGTTTATATTGCTAACATGATAGGTAATGAAAATGGCATGAAAGTTCCAAAATATGTCTATTTGTGCTTTATTGATTATACTAACATTTTACTTTGTAAATCAAGAGATGTTGTGAATAGCCCTTTAAAATGTTTTGAATTGACTTATCTACCCACAGAAGCTATTTCATGACTAGAAACAACAATTAAAACAATATGGAGCTATTCAGAGGTTCAAAATCTGGAAAAAAGAACATCACAGTTGTACACTGTTACCCTCTTTATAATGTTACATGCAGAATATATGATGAGGAATGATGGACTACAAGAAGTTGAAATTGAAATCAGAAGTTGTGGGAAGAAACACCAATAGTGTTGGATATGCTGATAATACCATATGATGGCTGAAAACAAGGAAGATTTAAGAAATCTGTGGGAAGTTAGAATACAGAAGTCAGCTTTCCTCAATATTAAAAAATAAAATGTCAGCATGCAATGCCAAATCTGTGCAAATAAGCAAAGATATTGTCAAAGTAATAACAGAATTATTTAATCTTCCTAGGTTCAAAAATTCATAGAGATGGTAACAGTTGTTATGAAATATATATTTCATACTTGAAAAATAATTTCTGACTGTTTTAGATAAGTATTAACATATAATATTGACAGTACAGCTATGTACAGTCAATTTCATTGTTTTTCTTGGTCGTAACATAGCTCTAAAAGCAGGACAGAAATACTGAATTAAAATAATGGTCCCTTTGAATGATGGGGTAGGAGAACACCTTAGATCTCAAGAAGAATAATGAATCAAATGCTAAATAATTCAAGATGATTCATTTCTTGAAAGCAATAATAAAGCTAAATTTTAACTAGTTTGGATACATAATATGAAGGCAAGAATCTTGGTGAACACTCTGATCCATAAAAATCAAAGGGAATCAATAAAGAGGCCAGGAGGATAACAAAGCCAGATACCATCACTGATGAGGCAATTCTTGTAAACATAAGCTTATAGAACTAGTGAAATGTTCCATCATATAACAAGGAATCAGAAATCATAAAATCACTAATCAATACCATTAATGATACCAGAATATAGATAATTGGCTTTTTTGCACAAAGAAAAAAATTAACAAACATTTGTTATGTTCATATATTTCACAGTAAGGAACAGGATTTGCTTCTGAACTCAAAAGCAAAATTTAGCTCTAGCAAGAGATTAATTGTTTTCACTTAAACTTTTATATAAACTATTTTAAATTGTTTTATAGGTGTTTATGTAATACTTTTGTATGTTTCATTTATTGAATAACTGATTCTATTCGGAAGAGGTGGTCTAAATCCAATAAATAAATATTTAGAATTATAAATAATACATGGCTTAATTGATGTAATGGTCAAAATAAATACAGTATTTAAAGCAGAAGTTCTTTATGGAAATGGTGTTATATTTGAATTGATACTGGATTATACTATAAGCAGAACTCTCTTAGTTTTGTCCTGTTTCGTGTTCAGTTGTATTAGTACAAAAAATCTAGGAATCATAATTCAGACAAAATACAAAAATATCACAGATAGATGTTCTCTAGTTTATTTAAACATTCCCACAGTCAAGAGTAGTGAATTGGGCATTATGCAAAGGATATTTGATTTTTTAAAAAATTAAGCTACAATTCTGGCTTATTAATCTAAATGACTAACTGTTAGAAATTGGAATAGTAAATAGAATGTTAGTAAATATTGGAAAACATGACAAAATTGGCATTATTACATTGAGTGTTGCCTCTCTATTTCAAAACCAAATCAGGGAAATATTTATTCTTCCACATCTGTTTTTGGCCTTTTCTAACTTTATGTAATTCTTCTGCACAATGTTTTTCCCCCCATGACAGCTGTTTTTATGCTACAAAATGGGTTTATTACAGATGCAAATTACTTTTTATAGTATTAAGCACAGGAATGATCCAATTTGTAGAGACAAATTATCTTTGTCAGCAAAACACAATGGTTGCTAAGTATAGCTTTCATTAACATGAGAGTTACCATTCTTTTGCCAGTACAGTATCTGTTGCAATTTGCCACACTTAAATTGTTCATTAATCATCCAAATATGTAATTTTGTCATTTTTCTTTATGTTTAAATTTCACATGTCTATTACTGATAATACAGACTTAATTAAAACTACAAGAAATAATCTTATTTGCAGAGGCTTGAGTAATTTACAGTAGGGCTGTGCAAAGTGTTTGAAAGAGATGTTCCTCAAAGCGTGTTCCTGCATTGTAATACTTCTCTCTGGACTGTAAAAGCAGCTTCATCCTTTTTTAAGATTCAACAAGCTCCATGCACACAAGTACAGATAGTGGGAGATAGCCTGGCCAATCCTTGCAAAGGATATGGCTGCTTTATTGTTTGAATAGAGATGATTGATTTGCACAGACACTACTATGAAGCGTATCTTTCAGAAGCAAGAAAAACATACATGGGTTCCTAATTTATGGGAAGAATAATATATGTAATTTCTTATACCAAGAGTGCCCATAGAATGAGGAAGAGCAGCTTTGGTCTCAGTCTGATTATATTGAAAGAGATTAAATTGAAAGCTTAAAGCTGTTAGTAAAATTGTATTTATTATTTATAGACTGGGTTTCTTTTTTAATAAGTGGCAGATACCCACAGGAGTATATGATAGTTCATTTTAAGATATTTTATCAGTAATAAATATATATCACCAACTTTTTATTTTTAGGAATTTTAAGATACTGTAAATAGTATGATAAATAGCTAATATGATTGCTGCAACTAAATCTTACAGAAAAATTGATGAGATAGAAAAAAGCAGTAAGTCCTATGATTCTGAGGTGTAGACAAAAGGGGGGAAAGAGCCATAAACATGAAGCCACATTTTACTTTGTCTTGTTTAAGAACACACACACAAATAGATACATACACACACATACATATCATCCCCTCAGACACAACCCGGGTGAAATGCTCCCGGTTTGGACCGGATCACCCAATCCAGTAGCGATGGTGGTGGATGGTTCGGAGAACTGGTAGCAGAAATTCCAGCCCCTCCCCCCATGAGTCGCGATCATCAGAGGCTTTTTTTTTTATGTTTAAAAGCATTTTTTCTACAAATGCTTTTAAAAGTAAAAAAAAAGCCTCTGATGATCGTGCGGCTCATCTGGGATTCAGCCGAAAAGATTGTAGAAAAAATGCTTTTAAATGTAAAAAAAAAAGGGCCACGCCCACGCTCACATTACCCCCCACCAAGCCACGCCCACAGAACGAGTTTACATTTCACCACTGCACACAACCCATATTTTCTTGCATTCTCCAATCTTTACTTTCCTAACCTTCGGGGGGGGGGGAGTGGATAACTATCTAGTTGGCCATTTTATAGGTACTGAGATTTTGCACATGGTCACCTGTGGGCACACTTCTTTGTAAAATATCCTTCAGGATATTTTTCTGTTCAATGTAATGGTAGTAAATACAATTTACGAAGATTAATAGAAAGCAGCTTGAAAAGAAAAAGAGCCTTTTAAGATAGCATCAGTCTAGGTAAATGTAAACATAAAATGGCTTATATTAAACAGATAGTGGATTCAGAATGGCTCAATTATGAAAGTGCTCTTTATTTTGTTTATTAGCAAAGAGAAAATAGATAGCTAAAGAGCCATTTTATTTCTTTATTTCTTTTTCTTTTTTTGAGGGAATGTGAGGAATTCTTATGTTAATTCTCAAGACATTGAAGACATGCTTCCAAGATGGTCACCATGTATGAAACAGAGGAAGTTAAGTTATTATCTGGATTAAATTCCTTGAAAATATGGTGATTTGATGGAAATTTTTGTAGGTTACTAAATTTTCTGTGTAATTCTAAGCTTCGGAACAATTCCACTGTTTTAGAAATAGACGCTGCATTTATCTGTCTTTGACAGAATCAAAATGGGGATACTAATTTTCATTCTTGGATTAGGTATTTGTTTTGTTATGGTTTAATAATAGAGGTAATCTAGAAATCTAGGCATTACTTATAGGGGTTGAGTGCTCACTACTTATGAGATACTTGTTGGAAAAACAGATGGATTCAGAAGAGACCTTTACTGATTTGCTGAGCCAAATCTAATAATTTGGCAAATAATACTAAATGGTTCCTATCAAAGTTATTAGATAAGGAATTTTTAAACAATATTTAAACACTTCTCTATCTTTACTTGGATAAGAGCAAAATGTTTCAGTTCAGTTGCCATGACTCAACTTCCAGACTTCCCTTGAGATAGTTTGAGTTTTAAAAGTGTATACTATTTCCATGCACCTAGATAAATTGTGATGTGAAAGAAAAAAATATATAATTCCAAAGGCCAAAATATGAAGAGAAAAATTATACTTTTCTGACAAAATCATTTTTATTTATGACCAAAAGTCCCAAATATTTTATTAGGAAGGTTGTTTCTAAGGCTACATGATCATATTTCAGAATTTTAGCTTGCTTATATGTTAAGGAACTTTATTGATAATTTATGATTCTCTTGAAACTTTTTGTTTTTGCTGTATGTACCCAGAGGCAATGAAGCAAACATTCAGTGAAAGCAAGGTCATTCTATGCATACCAGCAGGTTTATGTGAAGACATGCAGCATAATCTCATTTTGCCTGTACAAGTGAATTTTCTTAAATTAGACTTTCAGATTTGTTCCTTTTTTTATAAACTAAATTACGGGTGTCAAACTCACCACATCATGTTGCTGTCACATGGTGTTTCACGACATCTTTCCCATTTGTGGAGTTGGGGTGGGCGTGGCCTGCATGTGACACATCCGGCCCACGGGCCGCCAGTTTAACACCCCTGAACTAGATTATTCCTTGTGTCCTTGCATCCAGTAGTTTGTGTTTACCAAATTGAAGCCACTACTCATGACAGACATTGAGAGCAAAGGGAATGGGATTAATACTAGAAATTAAACATTTATAGGGAAATTGTTTATCTTCTGCCTATCATGATTAGTAATAAGGCACTTTATACTTGTAGAATGATTATGAAGTTGTAGCTGTACTGTTCACTTCAATCAGAAAGGAAGGGAATGTTTGAATGTTGATATTTTAATAAATACATTGTTACAGTACTTAATTAGACTAAGACTTTTCTTTTGATTATGAATAGTTTTAGATTTCCAAGAGTGAGTTTTTTCAATCTTTGCTACTGATAAACATTAGATGGCTGACTTTTGTACAAATCTACTTGTTTTTATTAAATTTGTTACAGTAAGTGGATAGAAACACCTCAGGGTCCTGTATCAGTGGTGGGATTCTACCGGTTCAGGCGAACCGTTAGCTCCGACTTTCAGTCGTGAGCGAACCAGTTCTCTCTTTCTTTGAAGGGGGCCCACCCACCCACCCCTACATTATACTCACCTATATTTCTGCTTCCAAACCCCAGCTGATTGGGGCGGCAGAGTGGATTGCCGCTCCTCAACTGTTTTCCTTGTTCTTCAGCAACGCGGAAGTTCAATTTTCTGCAAACTGCACAGGCACTCAGTGAACCAGTTGTTAAACTGGTAGAATCCCACCACTGCCCTTTATACTCTTACATAGGTATCTTTCCCCATCCATTTCAGTTTTAGAACTAACTAGATTTTGTAATCCCCCTCAAATCCTGCTATGCTGTTTCATCAGGGCTTGTTCAGACTTTTTCAGAGTGTGGATGCCAGAGTGTCACAAAAGAGAAGCCTTCATAGAAATCACCTACATTACCCTTATCATGCCTGAATAAACAAAATCTTCCACCCTTTATGCTGCCTGGGCTGGACTCAGTTCATTCATTGCCTAGGCAGAAAAGAGAGTTATGGCTATCATAATTATGGGATGAAGGATGACGTTGCTAATAAAATCTATTTTAAGTTCACATCTCGTATACTATTCGAATTCTTTCTCTGGTGAGAGTTTCACTGACATTGAAAATTATATGGTAAATGGTCATATTTGACTACCTAATTATTTCCATAGAAAAGCTTTATGTTATAGGCTGTCAAAAACTGCTCATTTACGAAGTAGTGACATGGGTTAGGTGCTTTGTATGAAGCTGCTCTTCAAATGTGATGATTCTGTGATTTTTAAATTTTTTTATCAGATTTTAATGAGATTCAGTCTGTGCACATTATACAATTTCTAAATTGAGGGTAAGTGTTGTTAATTGAAATTGTCACTACAGTAGTTTCAAATTCAGGGAAATATATTACCAGTGATTAAAATGGGATAAATATATTTTGTTATATACATTTCAAAAATCTGTACATATGGATGGAGAAGACAGTACAATTGCTATAGATAGGTGGAAAGAAGAATGATCTAAAAAGACTCCCAAAACATCTAGTCTTTTTTCCTGGACCTGAATTGAGAAAACAAGAAAATATTGGCTCTTGTTTCTCACCACTTAACTGCTCAGGCTGCTGCGGACAGTTTCCCATTTTCCCACTGCCTGGGAGAATAATTATTATTATGTGCATTTAATACAGCAACAGCAATCAGAAAGTTGGAATGAAAAGACAGACTTGAGCACTAAAAATGGCTCCTGTTTGCATTGCCAGTTCTTCAGGCAATGGGAGGGAGGTCAGGATTGCTTTTGTTTTGTTTTTAAAGAAAGTTTACTTTATAAAAAGATCTGTCATCCATCCATTCAATCAATTTCTATAGCTGCCCATCTCAGACAAATGATTCCAATATAAAATCAGTTAAAATCAAGCTTGGGAAATATATAAGACGAGAAAAATTAGAACCATAGATTTCAATGTAACCAAGAAACAGGATACTTAATATACTTGGGGTCCCAAGTCTGAGCACATAACCAGATCTTCAAGACCATATGACAGGCCAAGAGGGTGAGAGCCATTCTCACCCTGGATCAGCCATTCTGATCATTGGAGCGGGGATGTTCCAGAGAGCTAGAAAAGGTAATCCCTGCCACTGATAGGACTCATAGCATGCCCAACTTGCGAGATAAAATTGGAAAGGTAGGAACAATAGGGAGGAAATGGTCCCTCAGGTAACCTGGTACCAAGGGCATTAAAGGCACAAAACAGCACGTTTAATTGCACCCAGCAACACATGGGGAACCAATGCAGCTCACCACAGTAGGGATGTTATATGCATGAAATATTTGACAAACTTTACTATCCGTACAACTGCATTCTGCACAGCTGAAGCTTTCAAATGGTCTTCCAGGGCAGATCCATGTAGAGTGCATTGCAGTAATTCAGACAAGAATTGAAAAACTACTCACTCTGTTATTTAGGAAATGACTTTATGAAGCAGGGAGGGGTTCCCTTGAGTTGGCTCAATTCACAAAATCCTCAGATGCCCTTGCTCGTCCACATGATAACATATTCAGGATGCAGTGCTTTATGTTTTCACAGAGCAATGAAAAATACTCTTTTTTGGCAGAATCTACAGTGCATTAAATTGAGGTTTCACTGAATGTAGCCATGGTCTGACCAGTGCAAAATAGAGAGGGACATTAACTTCTTCCAATACTAATTCTATTCTTCTGTTGATTTACTATTTTACTTCATGTACTTCTTGTATTTTGCTAGCTGCATCACTCCATTGGCTCACATTCACCCAACCCTGGATTAACCATTAAACAAAGTAAGCACTTGCTTAAGACATCGAGGCAAGGGAGCCACCACAGAATTCCCCTCCCCCCCCAGCTATTACACTGTTAGCTCTTTCACAGCCATACTCAACTTTAGTATTCAATATTTTTTTAATTTGTATTGTTCCCTAAAATGCATTAAAATATTGCATTTTCTATTACCTAGTAATAACTAAATAATTTGCTTGCATTGGTTACTATAATACATTTAATATGGTTGTTGGGTCTGCCGAGGGGGATAGCCTGGAAGAAAACTAAACTTATTTTTCAAAAGCTAAATTTCACTTCAGCACTTGCTGAGTCTTAATGTTAAAGTTATCTTAAGTTATCTGAGAAACTGCCTCTTCCTGATTACATCTACCCATCTCATAAGGTCTCGCAGGAGACACATGCTGTAGGTCCCATCTCCAAAAGAGTTCCATGTGACAGGACCTAGGAGGAAGCCTTTTCATCCATGGCACTTGCCCTCTTCAATATAATCTGTCCCAAGTTGAGGTTAGCCCAGGTGTTTGTATTTATCTGAGTCTTCTTTTTTAATGACAGGATTTAAATGCCTGTCCTCTGATACTATACCCAGCCTCTTATTATTTCTCAAAGATCACAGAAAGGGACTTTTAAGATGACATTTACACCCTCCTTCAAACACTTGGATGTATATAATTGGTGGGTCCTGAAGTTATAAAATCATTCATGGTACCCAGATGCTCTCTAGCCATCTCCTGCTTGCCTTGAGATGCTTCTCCTTCCTTTTCTCAATTGTTCTGTTTAAAACCCATTTTAACATAGTTCTCTTTTGGGGACAAGGCCAAAGTAAAGCAGGACCTCTCTCTCTTCCCCATCATGTAAGCATAACTTCCCCACCATTCCTACTTTCTTGGTGTTGATCTGTTGTCTGGGTTGTCTTTTTCTTCACATGGAGGTCTCCAGGGTTGCAGGCCATCTTCTAAATGCATTCTCAGAAGCATGCTTTTTTATCAGTCCAAAATGTTGTTTAATTTTCTTGACCCATTGATCACTACCAATTTTCTGCCTTCTGTTGTCCTAAAAAGTAGCTCTCATATTGATCAACTATCATGAGGGGGATTGCTTTGGTCTAGGAAGAAGTGGGTAATTAATTTTCCCAAGGGGCCACATGAGAAACTGGGATTATTGTGGATGGCTGAACCAATAAATAAATAAATAAATTATTTATGTGCTTACATAAAAATAAAATTTTTATGTAAGCACATAAATAAATTGAAATTTGAAAAAGAAATAGCAGTTGCCTTCAAAATAAAAGGAATGTAGTTATATTGCACGCATGGTGTTACACACATGCTTAGGTTTGGCTTATCACTCACACACTCACAATCCTGGAAATAGGCACACTGAAATCACGTTCAACCAAACACTGAAGCACAATTGGTTCTTTAGAGATCCAGTGAATTTAAAATAACAGCAAAACCTTACTGGTTACAAGATACATATTTGCTCTTTTTCAGAAGCGTACATGCAAGCTCATCCACATTTACCCATGCGCTTTTCAGCTAGGCTGGTAGGGAAACCACCAAGTCTGTATCCAAAGACAACTCAGAGTGGATGGGCTTCAGGACCCCTTCTATCTCCAGAGTCTTTCCTTTGTTGATTCCCAAGACTGGTAGCTGTTGATGGGATTTGGGGAAGGGTTGTTCATGTGTTCATGCCCAGTTGTTTTGTCTGGTTCAGGTGACATTTTTCCTTTGTTTCCTTAACAACTTTGTTCCTTCTTAACTACTCTCCCTAAGGATCTTTTCCTGGCTTTGGTCCATCAGCTGAAGTGCCTGCTTCATCTTTAGGTATGGCAGCTTCAGCTTAGTCTTACAGCATACACTTATTTATATTTTATTTCTAATTTCCAATTGACCTCACATGGGCTGGACAGGGAGAGCCAAAAGGCAGGATGTGGCTTGGGGGCCATAAAATGCCCAGTTCTCATTTAGGAGCTCTCAGTTCCTTCCTTTGCTGATTGCAAAATCAACAATCCTTCTCTTTGCAGAGCCATAGAGTCTCTCTTCAGCTACTTCTTGCAGCAGTTGCTTTTCACCCAGGAGTCCAGAGACAGCACCAGTGTGGAGGTCCTGAAATCTTTTAAGCTCTTAGAGAATGAGCTCTTCTTGGCAGACTAGGATTTTCTGGTTAAATTCTCCAATTTATAGTTCCTTTTGCTTGACTTTGTTCTAGAAAGCATTCCCTGTATTTAGTTCCGGAATTCTGAACAGTTTCTCCTCACTTTTCTTCTCATTCTTTTCAAGGAAGGGAATCGGTCTACATTTGCAGCATGTGCAGTTCTTGTCTTCAGAAAAAAAATATATCACTGCATATTGTGAGAGTAATTCCTTGCATCTTCTTGTTCCTCTGATGAATAAGCAAACCACACTTCTACTTGACTTTCCCTTCTAAACTCATTTTTGCTCACTGTAAGCATTGCAGCAAAATATTGGCAGCTAAAAAAGCTAAATCTATTCTTGCTCCATACTGACACCAGTTTGTCCAAGTCATCCATCCTAGTGATCCATCCATCCATCTATAGACCCCCCAGCCAAGCTGCAAAATTGATAAAACTTTTAATTCCAATGATAACATATAATTTCACAACTTTTATAATGGGTGTTCCTATATAATTCCTGGATATTTGTCAGACTCTACTTCCCATGATTACAGATACATACTGTTTTATCAAGTGGCAATGCTCACTTAGTGATGACTTGTTCAGTGATTGTTCAAAGTTATGACAACACTGATTGAGGGAGATTTAAAACCATCTTCAAAGTTGCAGCTGTCACAGTGTCCTTGTGAACATGTGATCATGATTTGGGTGCTTGTCAGCTAAGAATTAAAATGGATTTAGGGTCCCACAGTTATTTCATTGCCATTTGCAGGTTATTTTATTGTCTGCTAACTTCCCACAAGCAGTCAATGCAGGAGATTGCAAGACACTTCCATCCTGCTTTTCTCTCAAAGAGCCCCTAGTTGGCAGGAGATCTCATACTCTGTAGCATGTGCCCGCCCACCCGTACTTCATAACGCCTGCCTGCTTGCCTGGGATGCAGTTTCAGTGACATATAAGCAAGTACTTAGGGACTTCTACCTCTACTCATGTTGCAGTTGATGGTCCTTATGTAACAACCCACACAATCCTCGCTTAACAATAACAGAGACTGTTAGGATTGCCATGAGTAAGCAATGTGGTAATGTGACGTTCCACTTTACCTCACTTAGCACAGAAATTCCAGTCCCAATTATCATGGTAACCCAAAGACTACCTGTATATTCTGTGCTGTTATCATGAGTTATTTGCCCTTCCTTTAAATCACAGGTATGAAACTCGCCATGTCACATTGCCGTCATGTGACATTTTGTGATATTTTCCCATTTGCGGAGCTGGGGTGGGTGTGGCCTGTTCGTGACGCATCTGGCCTGCAGGCTGCCAGTTTGACACCCTGCTCTAAATAATTTAGCTCATTCATATATTTTGCATTGGAGCCTATGAAGGAAAAGATCATGAGAACTCACATGTACTAATTTCCACCCTTTTTTGTTTATGATCCCACTGGCCACAAATTGGTAGCAAAAACTGAGCAAAATAAAACGGGAATCATGCCAATGTGTATACACATTGAAAATAGAAAATGGGATTCCCACCCAAACCTCTTCAGTGTACAGTGAGACTTTGTACCAAACCCATTTATGTGAATGAACAGTTAAACACTCGTTCTAAGGAGGCATCCTTGTTTTATAGATACACTGTTCTCTTCCATACACTGGACAGACTCTGAATGGTAACAAAAGAGTGTGATTTGATTTGAAGTAACCCAGATCTTTTGTAACTGATGGATTAGTAATACAGAAAATTCAATGTTCTTCAAAAAACCCACTTTTCATTAAAAACTCTTGCTACTCAAAATTATACTTTATTATTATTTTCTTTTTTAAAAAGCTTTGAGAATTTCACATTAGTATGCTGCCAGTTTCCATCTCCAGTTTAGAAAATAACCTGTGATTTTACCTGGACATCTGTGTAAATGATACTACTTTTCTGCTGAGTTATAGTTTATACTAATATGCTTACACATTATGATTTTAAATTATTTGAATTTGTACAATGCTTCTCAAATGTTTAGAACACAATATTTCTATAAATAAGTAAGTAAGTAAGTTTTCATGTATCTTTATAACTGCTCCTATGTATCATATAATATGGACATAACAAATAGCACAATGTACAAAAGCCCTGTATTTTCCATATATTATTATTATCATTATTATTATCATTATTATTTATTTATTTATTTATTTATTTATTTATTTATTTATTTATTTATTTATTGAATTTGTATACTGCCCTACTCCCGAAGGACTCAGGGCAGTGAACAGCCAAATAAAATACATATAATACAAATGTTAAAAAACCATTAAAATACAATTAAATAATTGGCCCGGAAAACGAAATTTAAAACACCCCAAATTCATAAGACAATTTAAAATTTAAAAATTTTAAAAAGTTTAAAAAAGTTTAAAAGAGAGGTTAGGCCAGGCTGGCCTGCTGGAAAAGAAATGTTTTGATGGCACGGCGGAAAGCACGCAGGTCCGGGATCCTCCGTATCTCCGGGGGGAGCTCGTTCCAGATGGCGGGTGCCCCCACGGAGAGGGCTCTCCCCCTGGGGGCCGCCAGTCGACATTGTTTGGCCAACGGCACCCTGAGGAGCCCCTCTCTATGGGAGCGTACTGGTCAGTAAGAGGCTACTGGTGGCAGAAGGCGGTCTCGTAGATACCCCGGTCCTAAGCCATGGAGCGTTCTAAAAGTGGTAACCAAAACCTTGAAGCGCACCCGGAAGACCACCGGGAGCCAGTGCAGCTCGCCCAGTAGGGGGGTCACATGGGAGTGCCCCGTCACTCCCATAACCACCCGCGCGGCCGCATTCTGGACCAGCTGGAGCCTCCGGGTGCTCCTCAAGGGGAGCCCCATGTAGAGAGCACTGCAGTACAGGCGGGAAGTGATGAGGGCAGGAGTGACCGTATTTAATGAGTCCTGATCCAGAAAGGGATGTAACTGGAGAATCAGGTGAACCTGATAAAACGCCCTCCTGGCCACAGCCGTCAAGTGCTCTTTTAAAGACAGCTGTGAGTCCAGGAGGACCCTCAAGTTGCGAGCCCTCTCCATGGGGGCCAATGACTCGCCCCCAATAGTCAGTGATGGCACCAACTGACTATATCGGGATGTCGGAAACCACAGCCACTCGGTCTTGGATGGGTTGAGCCTGAGTCTGTTCCTCCCCATCCAGTTCCGTACAGCCTCCAGGCACCAGGACATCACTTCAAGGACATCATTGGGATGGTCCGGGGTGGAGATATATAAAGGAAATCTGTTAAAAGTATTTGGCCTTCCCCTTGCAACCTCATGATTGACCTTGCAAATGGGACATTGAGTAATAACAGGCCCCAAAACAGTTTGGAAAAAGAGGTAAAGAGTAAACAGTTGTTACTTCAGGGTTCTGTTATAACCATAAACTGCCTTAAAGTCTCTTAATGCTTAAACTTCTATGTGGAAAAGAATGTCTCCTTTCCTTGCTGATGAATATAGCATGTTTGGAAAATGTACAGCTTGAACAAACTGTAGTCTGGTAAATTGGAAGGTTGACATCCTCATCAAATGCTACTTGTTCTATTTCTTTTGGAAAATGAAGAGCCACTCCGCCCCATCCCCACGCTGCATTTCACCTTCAGTTGACTGGAACCATTGCTTTGAGTAATGATCCTCTGACTGCATGTTTTCCCGGTGCATATGTTCACACACCTAGCTTCTTCCTCCTCTCCCGCTTCTCCTATTGTGAAGGAGTGTGTTCTTCATCAGCTCAGAAAAAAGGTTGTAAATGTTGCTGTAGAAAAGAAAAGAAAAAAAATAGATTTTTTTTTATGAATAGAATTCTTTATTGGACACACAAGGAATTTGACTCTGGTGCATAAACTCTCAGTGTACATATAAACAACTGTGATACGTCATAGATCATAAACCATAAAATATAAACAACAATTGATAAATCATAATATAACAGTAGGAGAAGGTAATAGGAAAGATGAAAAGTGAGAAAGAAGTGGTGACCCTGATGACACAGATAAACTTCCAGGTTGCCTTAACGACTCGCTGAGAAGCCAAATGTCTTCAAAGGAAAAACAAGAAAGTCCAGCTGCCTCCTGAAAAAGCACCTTTGGGAAAACCATGACCTGGATGATTGAGAAGCTGCATAAACAGTGTTATTTCTAATTTTACTGCTAATTTATTTATTTTTGTCAGTTTTACTCTCTATGATTAGAAATAGATAGAAAATCAACTCTCTGCGGGATTAATAGGCTAGATATGTTTCACAGCAGAATTAACAATACAATTTTGTACTGTTCAATTAGAAGCTGCTTCAGTCCATATTTTACCAATAATCATTTCATTTCCATACCTGAGGATTCTCTGATTATTAGTAATTGGGGGGAGTACATATTTTGGAAAGGGGGAACTTGGAACACAAGTGGGGAAAAAACCCTCATTACACAAATTGATTTCCAGTTAGCTGGTTTAGTTTATAATTCATAATAAGGGACTAATGAAGTGTATGTATGCTTCATTCTAATGCACTTTGAGATTCCGAGCAAATGTTTATGAATGCAAGGAAAAACACTGGCAAATTATAAAATAACACTCGTTAAATAATAAAATGAGTTAATAGTTTTTACCTTTTATCATGAGTTCAAATTCCATTCATCCATTCATTCTCCAACTTCTATAACTGCTCTGTGTAAGTTCATATTGAACCAAGCACAGAGCATCCCAAATATTCATCTAATTTGTGCTACATAAATAATGCAAAGTAGTACATATTGGAAGATATCACTTATGGAAACTTTTGCATAAAGTGTACATAAGTCAGGTTTTATTTAATCAGTACTGCTTCAATTAATAGCAGTAGGACTTAGACTTATGTACCACTTTACAGCCCTTTCTAAGTGGTTTACAGAGTCAGCATTTTGCCCCCAACAATCTTGGTCCTCATTTTACCAACCTTGGAAGGATGAATAAGCCTTGAGCTGGTCAGAATCAAACTTCTGACAGTCAGCAGAATTAGCTTGCAATACTGCATTCTAACCACTGCATTACCACAGCTCTTCTTTATTAATTCTTCTAATTAAGGAAGCTTTATCCAGTATTAAGATTCCTCAGTATGCATTTCAGCTATATGGTAATAATCTTTTGTGATTTTGGCAAACTTTCCATCTACTCAAACTTCAGGAGTGAAGAAGGCAGATTTTTCTTAATTTCCAGTCCCTAGGAATAAAGTTATCTTGAGAATGTTGACAATGCCCTTGGTTCACTTTTAATCTTCACATCAGGATTGGCTTTTTTATAATGTAATGTGCAATTTCACCATATAGATTTGGAGAAGGGATGTAAAAGTAGTGGAGAGAGTAAAATTAAAAGAAGTGGTATAGCAGAGAAATGAAGAATAATTGGAATATGTATGCATCCATAAAAGGAAAAAGTTTATGTCTGGATTGAGTTTTGTTTTCTTCTTAATTTTGCAGGGTGATACAAATTGATGAGATGTAAAAGTTGTTGACTGTGAAAAGACTCAATTTCATATTTCTCTTAATTGCTCAACAATTAGAATGGGCTTTATTTTACACAAATCAAATTCGCAGATTAATATAAGTAGCTTTTAATTTAATTTAATTTAAGTGGTAGGCCTGAAAATCCAAAGTAAAAGATGGCTCCCAGGATTGACAGCTTCTGCAATGACAGGCCAAGTTATCTTTCTTTTAACAAAAGTAAAAGCAATTAACTATTTCCATATCTGTTGTGAACAATTTACAAGGAGCCACAGCTGTCTTAATATATGTAACTAACTTTGTGGTACTTTTCTGCACCTACAGTCATGAATGTTTTGCTACATTAGGCCCAAGATTATGAGAGTAGTGGTTAATAGATTGGATGTTTATAAAGTAATTTTAGAATTCAATTAAAGCGGTTTGCTTTTTTTCATGTATTTTGGCTGAATACAAAATATTTTCACCTCGATATACAATGGAGATACCTGACTTGCAAATGGAAGAAATTACTGTCAAGTGTAAACTACAGTATAGCAATAGCACTTGGACTTATATACCGCTTCATAGTGCTTTTATGGTCCTCTTTAAGCAGTCTACAGAGTCAGCATTTCTCCTGTGCGCTGCTTGGAGAGTCTAAGCATGGGTTAAATTCGTCTGATTGGTCAAATACTGAGTTGGAAATTCTGTGGCCATGCCTCCTTCTCATGGCTAAGCCTCAGTTTTACTCAACTCAGTTTGGAAGAGAGACTTGGAGATATATATATATATATATATAAAAGAGAGCCCCTTTAAATTGAGGCTTGGGTGGCTAGACAGACCGTGGAGAGGCAGGCTAGCATAATAGGCATTTGGGAGAACCGAGGCTTCGGTTTCTTCCCAATTGGATGCCAGCTGAGACCTGTGGCTTGAGGAGAAGCGCGCTGATTGGAAGGCTGATAGCCGCCATTTTGTGGGCGGTGGCCATATTGTATGCAGTTTTACAGCAGCTAGAAAGTGCAAACCGATCAGCCTGCCAGCAATTTGGAGCAAGTGGTCTTCATTAACGGGCCTGGACATTGCTGAGGAGCACTTTACATGCAAGTAAACCGTGTTGCCGGTTTTTAGGCGTGTTTTTGTGGCGTTTGTGACTGTTGCCAGTCTCGCGCCTGTTTTAGCACTGGAAGTGCCCTGATTATTATTGCTGCTGCTGCTGCTGTTACTGTTTGCAGTTTCACACACAAACAAACCGTGTTGCCGGTTTGGCATGATTTCTAAAGGTTTGGACTGCGCAGTGAGTAATTGTCTAGGCTTGCCTAGTATTCTTATCTCCACAGCTCAATTATATATTGTTTAGCTTAATACTTAATACAGTAATGGCAAATGCTAGTGATTCTGAGGGATCTTGCACCAGTCAGCATCAGGCTGAATGTTCTACAGCTAAGAAGTCTAGATTGCATTCTAACAAAGCCTCCACTAGCACCCAAGCCAAACATTCAAAATTATCATCTGCAGCAGGTGAAAAAGATATTCAGAGAAGGCAAAAGGCCTTAGAGAAGCATTTTGCAAAGGCTCAGCAACAGACTGGGCCCCCTAAATCCCCAGAGCTTTCTAGGGGTCAGAGTGGGCCCTAAACTCCGGATTTGCAAACACAAATGTGCAGGAGGATCAGCCTAACTGGTCTCCTACTGTGCCTCAAGAGTCAGGTTTTCATGCTGTTCCATTTATTTATTATTTTATTTATTAATCAAATTTCTATACCGCCCTACTCCCGAAGGACTCAGGGCGGTGAACAGCCAAGATAAAATACAGATAATACAAATATTAAAAAAATCCCTTAAAATTATTAAATATTTCGGCCGAAACACAGATTAAAACACCCAATTTATAAAATCACAAATTAAAAAATTAAAAAATTTAAAAAATGGGAGTTAGGCCAGGCCAGTTTGCTGAAATAGAAAAGTTTTGAGAGCACGGCGAAACGTGCGCAGGTCCGGGATCTTCCGTATCTCTGGGGGGAGCTCGTTCCAGATGGTAGGTGCCCCCACAGAGAAGGCTCTCCCCCTGGGGGCCGCCAGTCGACACTGTTTGGCCGACGGCACCCTGAGGAGCCCCTCTCTATGGGAGCGTACTGGTCGGTGAGAGGCTATTGGTAGCAGAAGGCGGTCTCGTAGATACCCCGGTCCGATGCCATGGAGCGCTCTAAAGGTGGTAACCAAAACCTTGAAGCGCACCCGGAAGACCACCGGGAGCCAGTGCAGCTCGTGCAGGAGGGGGGTCACATGGGAGTGCCACGTCGCTCCCATAACCACCCGCGCGGCCGCATTCTGGACCAGCTGGAGCCTCCGGGTGCTCCTCAAGGGGAGCCCCATGTAGAGAGCATTGCAGTAGTCCAAGCGGGAAGTAACGAGAGCATGAGTGACCGTATTTAACGAGTCCCGATCCAGAAAGGGACGCAACTGGCGAATCAGGCGGACCTGATAAAAAGTCCCCCTGGCCACGGCCGTCATGTGCTCTTCTAAAGACAGCCGTGAGTCCCGGAGGACACCCAAGTTGCGAACCCTCTCCGTGGGGGCCAGTGACTCGCCCCCAATAGTCAGTGATGGCACCAACTGACTATATCGGGATGTCGGAAACCACAGCCACTCGGTCTTGGATGGGTTGAGCCTGAGTCTGTTTCTCCCCATCCAGATCCGCACGGCCTCCAGGCATCGGGACATCACTTCAAGGGCATCATTGGGGTGGTCCGGGGTGGAGATGTACAGCTGAGTATCATCAGTGTACTGGTGGTACTTCACCCCGAAACCACGGATGATCTCACCCAGCGGCTTCACATAAATGTTGAACAGAAGGGGCGAGAGGACCGACCCTTGTGGCACCCCACATACAAGGGGCCTCGGGGTCGACCTCTGCCCCCCTGTCAACACAGACTGCGACCGGTCAGAGAGAAAGGAGGAGAACCACCGTAAGACGGTGCCCCCCACCTCTAACTTCTCTAGCCGGTGCAGCATGATACCATGGTCGATCGTATCAAAAGCCGCTGAGAGGTCTAATAGGACCAGGACAGAGGAACAACCCCTGTCCCGAGCCCTCCAGAGATCATCAACCAACGCGACCAATGCCGTTTCTGTGCTGTACCCAGGCCTGAAGCCCGACTGGAACGGATCCAGATACGACGATTCATCCAGGTACTGGGGGAGCTGTCGCGCTACCACACTCTCAACAACCTTCGCAACGAAGCGAAGGTTGGAGACTGGACGATAATTTGCCAACACTGCCGGGTCCAGGGAAGGTTTCTTGAGGAGATGCCTCACCACCGCCTCTTTCAAGGCGGCAGGGAAGACACCCTCACTCAAGGAAGCATTTATAATCCCCTGGAGCCAGCCTCGTGTAACCTCCCGAGAGGCCAGCACCAACCAGGAGGGACACGGATCCAGTAAACATGTGGCTGCGCTCAGTCTACCCAGTATCCTGTCCACGTCTTCGGGCGTCACAGAATCAAACTCTTCCCAGATAATACTCACAAGACCTGCCTCTGTCCTCCCCGCTGAATCTACCCAGTCAGAGTCCAGATGTTCCCGAATCTGAGCGATTTTGTCATACAGATACTGTACAAAATCCTCGGCTCTACCCTCCAAGGGGTCCTCCCGCGCTTCCTGGTGGAGCAGGGAGCGGGTCACCCTAAACAGGGCGGCCGGGCGATTATCTGATGACGCAATAAGAGTGGCAAAATAGTTATACTTCACCACTTTTATCGCCACCAGGTAAGTCTTAATATGAAACCTTACCAGTGTTCGGTCAGATTCAGAATGGCTGGCCCTCCAACCACTCTCCAGGCGTCTTTTCCGGCGCTTCATCTCCCTCAGCTCCTCGGTGAACCAAGGAGCCAGGCGAGATCGACGCCGGGTCAGAGGCCGCAAAGGCACGACCCGATTAAAAGCTCCAGCGGCCGCCCTATCCCAGGCGGCCACCAGCTCCTCAGTCAAGCCGTGTGCCAGAGCCTCAGGAAATGGCCCAACCTCCGTCTGGAACCTATCAGGATCCATCAGGCGCCTGGGGCGGTACCACCTCAATGGTTCCGCCTCCCTGCGGCGGGGTGCGGCGGTTCGAAGGTCAAAGCGAAGGAGGGAGTGATCTGACCATGACAAGAGCTTGATCACTATATCTCCTATCTCAAGATCACTCAACCACTGACCAGAGACAAAAACCAGGTCTAGCGTGTTTCCCCCCGTGTGAGTAGGGCCATGAACTAACTGGGTCAGGTCCATGGCCGTCATGGAAGCCATGAACTCCCGAGCCACCTCAGACGCCTCACCGACGGATGGCAGGTTAAAATCCCCCATGACCATAAGCCTGGGGGTGTCAACCGCCACCGCGGCTATAACGTTGAGCAGCTCGGGCAGGGCTGTCGTCACGTGGCAGGGAGCCAGGTACGTAATCAGCACACCCATCTGCACCCCATGACCCCACTTCACAAGGAAGGGATTGAGCAGACCCCTATTCAGTCTACTTCAGGTTCCTTGCAGGGTCCTGGCAAAGGGCGTTCTGTGCCATCTGCCACGTTTACACCCACAGCAGCTGGACTTCGCCCCATGGAGGTGGCAGATCAAGGATTATCTGCAGAGTTACGTTATGCTATTGTGCAAACTATTACTCAAGGCATTGATGAGGCACTGGCACAAAGAGAGTTGATGGCTCCTTTACATTCAGGACCCTTAAGGCCTGAACTCTGCATCACCCCTTGCATGGAAATAGAGGTTATCTTGAGGAATCACATCATGCCACTGCTTCTGTTCACAGCGAGGCTTCGCTGGAAGGAGAGGAAGAACTAGGGGATTTTGAATTTTCAGGTGATGAGGGGATTGCCCCAGATAAACCCACCTATTCTGGTTTGTTCCACCCCCATCTTTTTAAAACCTTATTACTTAAGGCCAAAATGACTGCTAACATGGAGCGGATGGAGAGTTCCACTGTAGATACTATGGAATCTCAGGATCTTTGTGCTAGTCTATTTACAGAGCAGGTCACCACCCAGGAAGTTATTCCTTCACCAAAAATTTTTGTTGATGTAATTCAAAGGCAATGGGAACAACCTACCTCGGTCTCAGCACCAAGTGGCATGGATAAGAAAATGTTCACAGCTGAAAAGGAGCTTGAGGAGCTCCTCCAGATTCCAGCTGTTGACGCCCCTCTAGCCAATTTGGCTTCTGCAGCCATTCTCCCCTCCGATAATGTGGAAGGGTTGAAAACTGAGGATAGGAAAGCGGATTTAGCTGCCCACAAAACTCACCAGGCAGCAGCTTGGGCAATTCGATCTGCTACAGCAGCTTCTTTCATTTCTAGAACATCAGTCTTATGGCTGAAACAGATGCAGGCCAGGGCTTCTCCAGAGGATATCAGTCTCCAACAAGACATCAGTAAACTGATAGCTGCATGTCACAGATAAATGACTGACCACAGATCCAGGGCTGGAGGCAAGAGGGCTGGATAGGCCGGCCCCCAGGGTCCATCCTAACCCACTGACCCCTCCTTACCTTAGCCACGCCCAGGGGGTACTTAAGGTCCAGCCATGCGGTCCAGGCTCAGTTCCAGAATTGTACCTGCAAGAATGAGATACCTGTAAATAAAGACTACTGATCAACAGAGTACCCGTGTAGTGGATTTATTGGGCTCGATCCTTGAACACCCATGACACTGCAACAGAGTACACTGCTGATGCGACCATTAAGTGGCAAAATTTGCCTCTAGGGCTCTGGCTTCCAATATCACCTCCAGACATTTGTTATGGTTACGCCAGTGGCAAGCGGACATGAGGTCCAAATGGCCTTTAAAGGACGCCAGCTGTTTAGGGAGGTGTTAGATCCTATCCTGGTAGAAGGTAAGGATAAAAGGAAGGCCTGCCTCAATCAGCTAGGAGATCAGACAGGAGATCTACTCCTTATTACCGCAGGCAGCCCTTTCGGAATACTGAGGCGGGATTCTCCGCCTCGCAATTCCACAGACAATATTCCCACAGTTTCGATAGGGCACAAGACAAGTCAGGATTTCGAGACAGATCTCGACAGCTGCAATCCAGACCTTATCGAGGATCCGGGGGACAGCCTTACCGTTGTTTGAAATGACTCATGGACTCAGATCCCTATTGGTTGCAGGTTAAAGATGTTTGCCGACCAGTGGAGGGAGATAACCACAGATGCGTGGTCCTTACAAACTGTAAACCTTGGACTGACCCTGGAATTTTGTTCCAGTCCTCCACAACGATTTATCCAATGTCCCATACCCGGAGATTCACCAAGAAAGCTATGATGGAGGCTGAGATTCAGCACTTGCTGGATTTCAAGGCCATAGAGCTGGTGCCAGTGGGGCAGAGGGGGTTGGGGTTTTACTCCATACTCTTCCTAGTTCCCAAAAGTTTGGGTGGCCAAAGAGCTATCTTGAACCTGAAAGAACTCAACGTTCATATAAAATACAGGTGGTTCAAAATGCAATCCCTTTATTCAATCCTGGGTTGTCTCAGACAGGGAGATTTTTTAACATCTATAGATCTCAAAGAGGCTTACCTCCATGTTCCCATAAGGCTAGCCCACAGTAGGTTCCTCAGATTTGCATTTGCAGGCCGCCATTGGCAATATCGGGCGCTTCCCTTCAGCCTCTCCTCAGCCCCGAGAACCTTCACCAAGTTGCTGGACGTAGTAGCAGCACATCTGAGGGAGCGCTCCATACGCCTACAGTGTTATCTCGACAATGTCCTAATTCAGGCATCATCCCTCAGGCAGGCAGAACGGGATTTGCGAGTTACAATCCAAACACTCCAGGACTACGGGTTCTCCGTGAACTGGGAGAAAAGCCATCTGACACCGTCCACAAGGCTTACCCATTTGGGTGCAGTGATCGATACTCAGTTATCACAAGTGTTTCTATCTCAGGAGAAAAAGGACAGTATCAGGGAGATGGTAGATCAGGTGTAGACCTTGGCGTTAGTGCCCCTATTGCTTCTTTCCCAGCTATTAGGGAAAATGATTTCTTGTTTAGCAATAGTTCCGTGGGCTTGGTTACATACCAGGGCCTTGCAATGGCTACTTCTGCCCAGTCAGAGGTCAGGATGCAGCAACTCCCTGTGCAAGGTCAGGGTTCCTCCACAGGTTCTTCATTACCTGAGCTGGTGGAAGTCAGCGCCATGGACAAGGGCTGCTTATTTTGAGACCCTCCCAGGCTGGTGCTAACATCGGACGCCAGCCTCTTCGGTTGGGAGCTCATCTTAATTCCAATGTGATTCAAGGGCGGTGGTCTCAGCAGGATTTGCTAAACGTCATTAATTGGTTGAAGCTGAGAGCAGCCCATCTGGCACTATGCCACTTTCAAAAAGAGTTGGCGAATCAGCATGTCCTTTTGTTGATGGACAATGTCACCGCCAAGGCGCATGTCAACAGACAAGGGGGCACTCGTTCCAAGCTTCTCATGCGCGAAGCGAGGAAGTTGGGTCTCTGGGCAGAGCAACAGCTGCAGTCGCTACAGGCAGAACACATTACCAGGACGTCCAACTCCATGGCAGACTGGTTGAGCAGAACAACAATAGACCAGTCCGAATGGCGACTCCACCCAGACCCCTTCCACCTCATAACGGTTCGCTTCGGGACTCCAGTCATGGACTTATTTGCCAGCCCACAAAATACCCACCTGCCTCGGTTTTTCTCCCGGAATTGGACACCAGCAGCTGAGGGGACCAACGCTCTTTGTTGCCCATGGCCGACCGAACTGCTGTATGCCTTTCCTCCCATTCCGCTGATCCAGAGAGTAATCAGGAAAACCTTGGAGGAAGAAGCGGAGGTGTTGTTAGTGGCACCTCATTGGCCGCGATGTCCATGGTTCGCGGACCTGATGTCACTGTCCATCTCGTGTCCCTGGATATTACCACCACACAGGGTCTCCCTCAGTCAAGGGGCCCTCCAACATCCAGAACACCAGTGGCTCAAGCTGGCCATTTGGCACTTGAGCAGGAGACATGTTTTGCAGAGAGTCCTGCTGGCCAAGGGGACCCTGGACCAATCTGTCTCCCGCCCTGTAACAATTTGTAACAATGTAACAATGGGGAGACTAGGGTAGGTCTTGAGAGTAATATCTGGGTTGAGCTTGATCCTGTTTCTGTCAAGTAAGTGGACAGGATTATTTGTAAACTTGGTTTCTCCACTTGCTTATTGGATCTTTGTCCCTCCTGGTTGATTTCGGCTGCCAGGGAGGTGACTAGAGACTGGATCCAGGCAATTGTCAATGCTTCATTGAAGGAGGGGGTCTTCCCCGCCTCTTTTAAGGAGGCGGTGGTTCAACCTTTCCTCAAAAAGCCTTCCCTGGATCCAGACTCACTTAATAACTATCATCCCGTCTCCAACCTTCGCTTCATTGCGAAGGTTGTTGAGACTGTGGTGGCGCAACAGCTCCCACAGTTCCTGGAGGAAACGGAATACCTAGACCCGTACCAATCAGGCTTCCGACGCGGGCACAGCACGGAAACGGCATTGGTCGCTCTGGTGAATGATCTCTGGCAGGCTCGGGATGGTGGTTGTTCCTCCATCCTGGTCCTACTTGACCTCTCAGCGGCTTTTGATACCATCGACCATGGTATCCTACTGCAGCGACTTTTGGGGGTGGGAGGCACTGTTTTGCAGTGGTTCTCCTACCTCTCAGGTCGCTTGCAGTTTGTATGGGTGGGGGGGCAGAGGTCCACCCCGAGGCCCCTAAATTGTGGGGTGCCTCAGGGGTCGGTTCTCTCCGCCCTGCTCTTTAACATCTATATGTAGCCACTGGGTGAGATCATTCGTGGCTTCGGGGTGAGATCATCAATATGCTGATGATACCCAGTTATACATCTCCACCCCAGACCACCCCAGAGATGCCCTTTCCGTGATGTCCCGTTGCCTGGAGGCGGTGCGGGCCTGGATGGTTAGAAACAGACTCAGACTCAACCCCTCCAAGACTGAGTGGCTGTGGATGTCAGCATCTCGGGTTTCAGAGACCCCATCACTTTTGAAGGGTGGGGAAAAACTTGCCCCCGTTGATAGGGCTCGCAACTTGGATGTCCTCCTGGGTGCTCGGCTGTCCCTAGAAGACCACCTGATGGCCGTGACCAGGGGGGCCTTCGCACAGGTTCGCTTGGTGCGCCAGTTGCACCCTTTCCTGAACTGAGATGACCTTTGCACTGTCACTCATGCCCTGGTTACTTCCCGCTTGGATTACTGCAATTCCCTCTACATGGGCCTGCCCTAAGATGCACCCGGAGACTCCAGCTGATCCAGAATGCAGCCGCACGGGTTGTTATGGGAGCCCCTCGTTATTCCCATATAACACCTCTCCTGCGTGAGCTGCACTGGTTACCAGTGGTTCTCCAGGTCCGTTTCAAGGTGCTGGTTCTCACCTATAAGGCCCTACATGAGGTCCGGGATATTTGCAGGACCTTCTCCTGCCTGCCTCTCACCGTCCTGTTCACTCACATAGGGCTGCTCTCCTCAGGGTTCCGAAGGCGAGCCAATGTCGTCTGGCGGTGCCCAGGGGTAGGGCGTTTTCTGTGTGTGCTCCCACCCTCTGGAATGAGTTGCCTACTGAACTCCAGACGGCTCCTGATCTCCGCTCCTTCCGTCGGGACCTGAAGACTTGGCTTTTCAAGCAAATAGGCTGACTCTGATTCTGGGTTTTATTATTTATTATTTATTAGTTAATTTGGTTTAAAATGGGATTTTGTTGTACATGTTTTTAACTTGTGTTCGGCGCCCTGCGTCCTTCTGGAGAAGGGCGGCATATATATATACATATTTACGTGGGAGAAGACCCGAATAACCAAAGACCTACATACAAACACCCGCGAAAACCTGAGAAAACACACACATATATATATATATATACACAAACAAGCAAGCAAGCAACGCACAGGAGAATGAACGTTGGATTTACCTTAAACGTTCTTTCTATGTGTGCTGCAGGAGAGTCCAATCCCACCCTGGCTTGTTGTGGTCTGGGGTCCAGGAGTGGTCGATTCTTCGATTGGACTGCATCGTCTTCTGTTCCTGGTTTCATTGAAAAAAACACAGGCTCAACCGGGAGAAGGAAGCATGGCCAAAGAATTTCCAACTCAGTCTCTGACCAATCAGACGAATTTAACCCATGCTTGGACTTTCCTGCAGCACACATAGAAAGAACGTTCAAGGTAAGTCCAACGTTCAATTGCCTCCAACAATCTGGGTCCCCATTGTATGGTCCACAGAGCATATCGGTAATCATAGACATGCTAATCATAGAATAAAATTTCATAGAATAAATAAATTATATCTAGAAAGTTTGGTTTTTACTTGCTTTGTATCTTCTCAATTTTATGTTTATATGTTATACTGTCACTGAATTTATCTTGCGTATGAATTGAAAATATTTTAATAGAAAGATTAAATGGAATCTGACAAAAATCTTAAGGTATGGATTTCCAAATAAAGCCTTCATAAAGTATGTATTGAAGTATGTATCTTTGTATTTAACTGTAGCTGTATTTTTTTATTTTTATTTTTATTTATTATTAGATTTATTTGCGGCCCATCTCATTTCAAAGCGACTCTGGATGGTTTACAGCATAAAAAATATAATCTTGAGATTGTGTTCATATTGTCCCCTAGTGGCATTATTTCCTAAATTGCAAGTGATTTTTAAAACTATGTGGGTGAATTCCTTGGAATTTACCTCTTTCCAAAATATATTAAAATTGTAAGCTCTCAAGGTTTATGAAAAACTACTTAGAAAAAATAGTGCAATATTAGCAGTAATACGTTTAACAAGACTAATGCACAATAGAAAAAGTGATAATACATCACTGATATATTTCAGAATTGGCTAAACTGTATTTACAGAGTTCTCACTTTAGCCTTTTAAGTGCTAGCTCAGTAATTTTCTTCAAATTGTATGTACTTTCTTTTAAATAAGGAGTTTTTATATCAAAGACCAAACTGGTTAGGCTTATGGGTTGATCCAGCAAGACTCAATTCTACTTTAGAATTCTGTTGCATAGACTTGGGATTTACTGAATGACTTCCCACTGTGGGATTATGATGAGTAATCCCTAATCCTGGGTCCATTTTCTAGTTGCGTATATTGTTAGAAGTGTGTACCTAGCTGTTCTTTGCGATTGTCCTGGAAACCAGCAATGTCTTGCAAAAGCTGAAGAAGCTTCTTGGATGAGAAGCGAAACGTCTTCAAAGAAAAACCAGAAAGTCCAGTTGCCTCTTGAAAAAGGATATTTGGGACCTGGATGACGGAGAATCTCCAAAGACATTTAGTCCTGTAAAAGGGTTTACAGATCCTTGTACATATATTCCCTTTGGAATAGAAGGTTTGGAGTCTTTGCATTGCTACCCTCTAGTGGCCATCACGCCTTATTGCAGTGACAGCAATAAAAGAGTGGGTGAGGCAAAAGAGGCAAGCAGAGAGAAATCAATGCACAGAGAAAGCGAGACTGGAAAGAAGAAGGGAGGAGTCGCTTCATCAGCCATTCTTGTCTTACAGGGACCCAGCTGTCACTGGGAAAGGAGGCGGGAGGGAGAGAGAAAGAGAATTTTACTATTGTGTGAATCAAGAGGGAGGGGGCAGAACAGACAGAGGAAAAAGAGAAAATTGAGGAACGGCATTTGTTCTACCTGAGCTCGAGCTTTTTTGCAAGCTAGTGTTGCTTCTGAATTGGAAGGTAGGAGCCGGCACTGCTGCTGCTGCAACAACAGCCACACATCATGTCTGGTTACCAGGGCAAGAAGAATATCCCCAGGATAACTGTAAGTGACTTAACCTCTCCTGTCTTCTGTTCTTGGTTTTGTTATGCATTCTTTTTATATTTGCTACAGTTTATGTCAGCAATATGGCCAGCTGCGTTGCTTCAGAGGTGCTAGAATGCGTTTTAGTAGGAATACGGAGGTAGCTGGTCAGCGTGCAGAAAAGGAAGGGAGTGTTTCAGGAATGGCCCCCAAGTAAACAAATGGGGGATTTCTGTTAATCTGCGCAAGTGATGATTGTAAGGATTTCATTTTGTGTTCTGACATTATCGTTTTATTAAAATGTAGGGTGCTTATGAAAAGCACCGTTGTTTATTAGCAATACAGACTTAAACTGTTCTGATCAGCTAAACACCCCCCCCCCACTTCCTGTTGTCCGAAGTGTCTATAGCATAGTGAAGACATTCTATTTACAAACTTACATAGGGGAAGTAGATGTTCAGTTTGAAATCCTATTTTTTGGGGAGGAGTTGAGCCAAACGCTTGATCCTTCCTCACTTTATTTTATGTCATTTTATTTTTTGTTGCTTCTCATTTTTTTTAAAGAAGATGCTGTTATCTGCAAGCTGTCTGCGGCATATTTTTTTATTTCTTGCAAATTTGGGTGCGTCATGTGCTTTGACTACCAAAGAGGGGGAAAAGGAATTGGTTCTTTTATAAAAAGAGAAGTCAGATTTATGAACTAATATTAGGAATGTTCATTTATAATACAATGTTTGCTAACCTGAAGAAAAATATATTTGCTGCAAAGCATGGAAGAGAGAGAGAGACTGAAATATTGCAGTATTTTGCATCTTTCTTGGCGTGTGCTCTGCAGATGCCTTTCCAGTAGATTCATACTCCACCCTGACTTATTGTTGATGCAATGAAACGCCTTGCACTGGGGGTACCCCCTTGGTTTTTAATAGGCCTGAGCTTTTTTGTTACTGGCTTCTGATACAAGGAGTGCAGCTGTACTTTGTCTCTAATGCATTTTAATGAAATCTTTTGTGGGATGGGATATGCATTGGGGGAATGGATGGCTACTCCATCTTTGTAGCAAACAAAGGAAGCACAATGAAACACACACACACACACAAAACATACACTTGACTGAAAGCTTAACATCTATATATAATTTCCCTGAAAAAATGTTTTTGGTTAAAAGTCACAAATTTTCTGTTAATCGGGGTGCCTTGTTTTTTTCGTTTGAAAAGCATGATTATATAAGTTACAGATTTATTTTGCAGTGAGTGAAGCATGTTTTCCCCCTGTGATCTTAAATAACTGAGTTACTGAATAAAATATGCCATTTTAGCTTGTTTGTTTATCCCATAAAAATAGGATTCTTCTAGAATCTTAGGTCAGACTTGGGGTTGGTATTGTTTGTTTATTTTAAGATGCAATAATATCGAGGATCCCACTCCCTGGTTATTTCAAGAAAGCATAACATCTTCACTCATAGTTCTTCGAAAAATCATTTTGAACATAATTGATTTACTACCATGAAGTACCCACTATGGATCAATATGTTTGCTATTTAAATCAGTCTTATCTGCTGTTTTTCAGTTTGAGCAATCCAGAAACCAGACAAATGTACCGAGCGTAATACAAAGGACCAGCCTTGGGAAACCGATGCATTTTCTTTCCCCTTAGGTCTTCAAGGTGTGATCCACATCCATTAGCTAAATTCCATGATGTTGTTTTCTTTTGTGCTGCTGCACCTGACTGCAGTACTTCTGCTTCTTTGATAATCTGTGCAGAGTTGCCACACCTACTTTGGTATTCGACATAGCCAACATTTTCTTTGAAATGCTGGGAAATCCATTTTCACCAGGGTTTGGTCACTTATCTAGTATCTAGAAATCATATTCTAGAACCCCTCTGTCCATATTGCAATAATGTGTCCTTTGCTTCAAAACAAGAAAAGTCTTGTGAATTTGGCCTTAGGATTTATACTCTGTCTTCTAAGTGCAGTTATGTGTATATAGCTTTGTGTAATTTTTAATGCTTGCCTATCTTTCTAGAAGAACTGAAGAGAAATAATTCTTGCTGAGAAAGTAATCCTAAAATTTTGAGGATTGGATGGGTTAAATTAGGTCATTTGAAAAAAAGATTTTGAGGTGGCAGATGAAGAAAGAAACTAATTTTCTAGATCAAATATGTGTATGCATTTATGCACAATTGGTGATAGGTATGTACAAAGGTTACACTATTGTGCAAATATTCCTTACTCAAAACACAAGGATCTATAATTCTACTGGGAAGGGCTCAGAAGTTGCTTCTTTAAGAACACTGGGACCCCCTTAAAGAAGTATATTCCCTGCAGACCAAATGGTGTGTCTTCTGAGTAAAGTTCTCAAATCCCTCTGCACCTATTGCCATAAAGGAACATATTTTACAAAGAAGAAAGAAATACTGTGGATCAGGATTATATATAGGTACATGCAGATTGCTGCATAGATGATGCAGGTTGAAAGCAATTCATATTATCCTCATTATTCAATAGGCTGGCCATCAAGGATATATTGTATAAAATAATGTCAAATTCCAGCTTGATTTCAGATCAGATATATGTAGTAATTTATTCTTAAGATCATGAGTTCTTAACAATCTAGAAAATGTTGATGGAAATTATTTTAATGTTAAATGATTAAAATCAAGAGAACTTCTCAAAAGAAGAAATGTTAAAAACAGTAGATTCTGTTGAAAGTCTCCAAAAAGTATAGGAAAGGAACCTGGGATTTTAACTCAACACATTATCTTGGAACTCATTGTGTACGCTTTAAGGTTATAGAAAATTATTAAGAATTAATTTCTTAGATGGTATTATGCCTCCCTAAAAGCACATTATATTTTTTCCTAAATTGTGTTTGGGAGTATTAATCAAATTAATACCATAGTGCATCACTGTGACAATTGGCTCACTTAGTTACTGCTTTTGGCTTAAATGTTTTCAGGAAATTGGAAAGATATGTAACATACATTAATCTTTCTAATGTAACTTTATTGTACATTTTTAAATTTCTTTTATAACATAGTTTATATTTGAATTTTGTGAAACTGTTATGGGTGTTGTCTCAAAATGGCTGCCTTTGACATGATAATTCACAAAATAGCCATTTCAGAAATGGTAAAACTGAATTATGGAAACTAAAGGCATGTTGCAATCATGGTTTGAACCACAGACCTCTAAATCCAGCAGAGTGTTAGTTCATAAAAGGCAAAAAGATTTGCCCTTTTTGGAGGGATTAATATCCTCTTCCCCCACTTTATCTTCAGGTCCAAATCTAGAAGGTGAGAGATAAAATCTAAATATAGTCAAAATAAAAGAACAAATCCAGAGAAAGAAGAACAATTCACCTAGACTTAGAGATAAAAAATACAGGCACACCCTACTCTTTGTTTTCTATTTTCCATTGCACTGCTTTGTCTCCTTAATTTGTCTGCTTTACAATCACACTTGCTTTATCTTTTTGAATTATCTAATTGTTAAAACAGTTTTGGAGGATGCTTTCACTCTCTGATAATTGTTTACTACTTATCTACTTTGATGGTCATCTCTAGCTGGAAAAGTAGGGTGGATGTAGGAGATGACCAGGCTAAGCCTGAGGGGAGGGGGGGTCAGGCGCATCATCAGTTTGGAGTCCCTTAGTGCTCACAAGATATCTAATCCCAGCCTTCTTTGAATTCCATTGATTCTTATCTACCACCAATTTGCCTTGACTATTAGTTCAGATTCTTGTTTAGAGCACCATGGATAAACTGGTACTCATTTGAACAATCCTGGTTCCTGTTTTATGGCACCTGATAGTAACACTTATCTCATCTCTTCTTTTCATTGACAGTTCAACTCATCTTTACCTATATTTCAAGGCTGAGATTACTTCATTTTCAGGGTGAATAGGAAGGGAAAGTGCAGAGATCCTGCTAAGGGGGGGTCCTCAGAAGCACCATCTTACTGGAGCTTTAGACCAGGAGAGGCAACCCAGTGCCCTTTAATTGTTTTGAAATTAATTCTCATTAACTCTAGTGGTTAAGATTCTGGACAAAGAATCAGGAAATCTGTGTTATAGACCTGCCTTAGGTACGGAAGTCGGATGAAGGACTTGGAGCAAATCAACCCAAGGAAGAAGAGAATGGCAAACCTCTTCTGGAAATGTTGCCTAGGAAAGTGCATGGACTTGTCCATGTAGTTACCATGAGGCAAGTCTGGCACTAACTGCCACCCACCCATCCCAAGTCAAATGGCTAGGGGTACATATTGTGGGATAGGCAAGAGCATTAATTGTCTAATCTTGATTTAAGGGAACTATATTTATAATAGATATGAACACATTGGAAAAACACTCCTTAGTTCAGACTAAGGGCAGCATTCTGGCAGTGTACACACCTGCCAGATTACACTGCATGGGGCTAAACCACTGTGTACTGTGAACAACAGCAGTTGTTTGCCCCTATAGTTGTCAGCTATGGTGATTCTTATTGAGAAGAGGAAATGCAACAACTCAAAAGAGAGAAATACTGTCATTGCATTATCTTTCTGATGTTTCTTTCAGTAAGAGGAATGACTTTTAAAACATTGACTTTCTTCCAACAAATGTGCCTTGAGTATTATAAACATGGAAAGTACTGGGGGGCTTTGACAAGGGTAAATCATCTCTTTTCTCAACCTCAATATAGATATGTGTCTAGTTATTTTTGAGTGTCAGTCTTATGACATGCTAAATATTGCAGACATAGGGATTGAATATGGATCAACTTTACTTATTGGTTTATTTACTTACTAGAATTATAAGAGCTCAAATATGGTGTGTATCAGGACTTCCCTTTTTTAATTCAAATAAGAAAATTAATTACGGAGAAGTGACAGCGTGCAAGGAGATGCATTTTTACTGTACCCATCCAGGACAGTTTACACAGGTCTGCAAAGTGATGGTTCATCCAGTCAATTTACATGCCAATATAGCAGCAGCAGTAGTCCATGAGGCACAACTTTGGCTATCTCTTGAAATGTAATATACTAACTATAAAAATGCCTTTGCTGCTCATACTTCTGCACTAAATTAGCTTATTTTCAGTTAAGAGAAGCACTGCAGACGACTGCTTAGTATGCCAGTCTTGCACATGCCCCATAAATTCAATCTTGTTTTCAAAAGCAGCTTCATGGTTTGACATTATGTACGAAATAAAATTCAGCAAATAAACTCTTTGAACCATTTCTAGCAAACCTGGAAAGCTGTTTTCATATTTTGTTTAGCAGTGATCAAGGCACCAGGCTAGAAAGCAGGAGACTGAGTTTAAGTCCCGCTTTAGTCATGAAAGCCAGCTGGGGGACTTTGGGCCAGTCTCTCTCTCTTTCAGACCAACCAACCTCACTGCGCTGTTGTGAAGAAAATAAGAGAAGGAAGCCATGTTGGATATATTCACCATCTTTTGAGTTATTTGTAAAAATAATGGTAGGATACAAATAAATACAATAATGTTTATTTTAAACCATAATTTTTGGCTTATATAGTGATAGTGTTATCTGCTCAATTGAAAATTAATTTGGGCTTATTCCTCCTCCTGGTTATGTGGAAATGCTGAAACCTTACAAATCTGTTTTATATCATCTCATATCATACCATAACTAAGTATATCATACATTGTGCATAATTTTGTCCTTAGCTCATACTTTATATAGAATTCAGGTTATTTTTTTAATCTTAAGCATCTAGTTTTAGATCAAATGTTTTCTTTTTTTAAACATATTTACAGTATCTTAGTATTTCTTAGCTGCTAGCCAACCCAAACTAAGCAGTGACAGTCCCTGTTTACACTTGGAAAGGAGATCTCAAGGGGATTTCAGAGATTTAGGCTAGGCTGGGAAATCAAATAATAATATTAATTGAAAAAAAGAAGAATATCCCAGAAGAAGGCAATGACAAGCCACTGCTGTGTTGTTGCCAAGAAAATTACTTTTGATTCAAAGGAATTTGAATTGAAGAGAGGCATTTACTTTATCGTAAATTCAGGTTTAAACTACCTTAAGTAATTGAAATATTCTGAAATGACTTTTATTTTCATTAATCTGTTCTGATTAATCTAATAGTGGTCTATATGTTCTATATTATTTTTTAATAGAGATCAATTAAGCTGTCTCTTTTAAGGAATCTGGTAGAAGTCTCCCTTTTGGGATCAGATAGGATTTCTTTTGCAAGTCTGTTTTGTTTATCTCTGGACTGAACCTTTTTCTTTGTGAGTTCTGTTAATTTGCCCCAGCAAAAAAATAAATCCAAATGCCTTAATTTTTTGCAATCTTACTTGTAGTACCTAGATCAATGATGGTCAGCTGGGTGGCGCACATGTGTACGCCGGAAACCAGAAGAGCAACTGGCGATGGCACGCGTGCCCACAGAGGGCTCTGCGTGCCACCTCTGACATGCGTGCCATAGGTTCGCCATCACAGGTCTAGATTGATTTTTTTAGGTGTTATTAAATTATTATTTTATATTGATGTTTTAATTCTTAGCCACCCATATTTGCATATGAGATGGGCAGCCATATAATTTGATATAAATAAACAAACAAACAAACAAATAACCAACCTTCATATTAGGATGATTTAGAAATGATGGCATTCAACTGTTGTTGGCCTGCATGATTTTAGAATCAAGGTATTTGAAAATACTAATAACACAGTAACATTAGTCATATTGTAGAACCTTACAATGTTAAATCATGAACGTTATCTCACAACCTGTTGGTATTGAAGGTAGTCTTCTCCCTTTCTCTAGGAAAAAAAATTGATTTACAGTATATTGTTACTTTTGTGTGGGAATTCATAAGCAATAAAATTTTGTGTAACAGTAGAGTATAACATTTTATACTGGGGATTTAGAAGGTTTAAGTCCTATTTAAGTCAGTGGAAAACACAAGAAGACTTGGGGGAGGCTGTGCTTTAGTTATGTAGACTTCATGAATGAGTTTATTATCTGTACTCTGTAGTTAGTATTTGTCTCAGGCTAATAATGGCTAATGATCCAAGCTGACACAGGGTTGGCAGGAAAACGTGGTTGGGTGTGGGGAAGCTTAAATGAGTTTTGGCAGAATGAACAGTGTGTTTATTGTAATAGTCCAGAGGATCTCAATAAGCAAGTTGAAGTCCTTGCTTTACTCAATCCTTTTCCTCTAAATGATTTAGTTTCCTCTTCAGTTCCTCTTGTATATGAATGTATCTAGGATGTTCCATTTTAAAATAGACATGATGTCATTCTACATATCCTCTCCTTCTGCTTCACAGTTAATGCTTGGGATGAGTTTGATGCTGATTTTTTCCTCCATTATCCATTGTATTTCAATGGATAAATACATCTGATTTTACAATCAAGCTCTTTATGTTATAATTGCAATATTTTTAAAATGGGAATGCTTTGTTCCTGATCTGGTACATACTATGCTTTCGAAATTATTAATGGTGATAAACTCACATTCACTTTTTAGAAAAAGAAACCTGAAAAATGCGTACATATCTTAATACAGAAGGAAATGCGCTCCTTAGCTTTTATTGCTGCTTCATATTATTATCATTTACTCCTTTCTTGAAAGGGCAAAAAGGTTCAGATAGCTTTCCTCAAGGAAAAAGATAAGCTTATTGTACAAAAGAGGAATATGGACCTTTTTTGTTTTGTTACAAGCAAGAATAGGAAACAGTCCAGGCTGCGTTGAACCCTCCTGGGTTTGTCCATGGTTCAGTACTGTCAGTCATCATCATGATCATCCTAGCATTTTTTTCTTCAGGTGCGGGGTCCGCTTTTCAGGTCAATAAGCTCCATTTTGCACAATCTCAGCATTCTCTTTGATATTAGCACAATTCCCATTTTCTTCTGAACTGTGTGATTGCTGACATGGTCAGGGAGAGAAACGCCTAACAACCAAGTTTGATGTATGAGACTGTTGATCAATTTGGTTGTGATGAAAATAAAACCTGACTGGCTTGTTGCCGGAGCCTGACATCGGTTTGGTCTATGTTCAGCTCAGCGGGCAGTATCACCACTAAGAGGAGCAGACCTCACCATTGATTGGGTGCTGAAAATATGTTAAAAATCCAGTTCTGAGAACAATTCAGAGATTGTGCATAAATCTGACATATCCAAAACTTGCATTTTGTTTATAAAACAAGTAATACAGTGGATTTTAGCCAAAATAACCACCTGAACTTCTGGAAGTTCTGCTGAACCATTCTCAAGTGTCAAGTGGCAGGAACAAAATCCAGAGTACCTTCATTTTCCTAGGTTTTGACTGAAATAAAGCCCACAAATACAAGTAGTTCTCAATTTACAACCACAATTGAGCCCAGAATTTTTATAACTCACTATGATCATTAAGCCATTAACATGGCTGCCTCAATCAATTATCACTGAACTCTCCACATTGCGGTTGTTAAGTAACTGAAGAGGTGCCTCAGAATAAGGGAGTCTTGGGAGGCCCAGTGCCTACCGGCATGTGGAAACTTGCTATGGGTCAGAAGGCCTCTCCCAGCTAGCCCAGGAGTGTGTGGACCTTCTCTTTGCCTCTCCCTCCTCCAAATCCTGAGAGGCCCGGTCTTCTCTGTGCCTCACCACCACTACCAAGTGGCCTGCTGAGACTTCCGGGCATGGCAAAGTAAAGAGAAATCCATGGTGGAGGAAAGAAAGGAAGCCCACATGCCGTTGGGCCTAGCTAGCCAAACCTTCCAGCCCCTGGCAGGTTTCCACACACCAGTACACCTAGCTGGCCAAGGTCTCCTGGCCCACAGTCAGGGAGGGGAAATTGCAACATTCCTATGATGTAAGAGTGGATGCCCTGTCAAGCACCAACGTTTGTTCAATTTGGTGCTACAACTTTGGGAAGTTGGAACTTTGGGCAAGGATTTCAAGTCCCTTTGTTTAATGCCATTGTAATTTCAAATGGTCACTGAATGAACAAGTCATAAGTCAAGGACTGTATTGGAATGATTTTAGAGAGAGAATAGAGAAAAGCTGATGCATAACATCTGCTTTTCCTCAGTAGCTTCCAGCATGGCGTATCCCATCAGTCTATCCAGCCCTAATCTTCCCAACACATTCCCTTCCTTCTCCTGTCAACAATCGCTACAATAGTTGATGTGCAATATATATGAATGACTTTCCTGCATTTCCTTCTATCCCTTTTGTGCCTCCCCTTAGCTGTTCTTGATCTTTCATTCATGGCATATCCCACTGGATAATCCAACATTTTACCAGTGCCTTCCTTTCCTTTCCTTCCCATAGCTATCCCCAATAACATTATATTGTTAGATTGGCCTAGACTGCTTTTCCTCCCTTTTTATAACTGGATATCTATACAACTTCCTTTCTTGAAGACTTTCTGCACATCTAGTAAAATTTGGCAAGTTTGTGGTGCTCTGGAGTCCCATCAGTGAAGTAACATTATCTTGAAGGAGCCCAAAGGTTCCCTGTCTATAGCTGTGTCAACCTTTGGAATAACGTAATCCACAGTAAAAGAGGCATAAACATAGCCATCAATAATAAAACTTTAATACATTGATATCAAGGAAACAATAGTAGAAAACAACAAGGACTAAGTGGGATCACAGGTCTGTATGCCATATGTCAATCAAGGTCTTCAAGGCTCTCCTAAAAGGCAATAGTGCCAGGGCTATGCAGACTCGGTATTCCAAAGGCTGGTGCAGCTACAGACAAGGGATCTCTCTGGGTCCTTCAAGATGGCTTTACTTCGCTGATGGGATCCAGCACATACTTTCCATATCTAACTAGATGTGCAGAAACATCCAAGAAGGAAAATTGTTTTAAGTAGCTAGGTTTTAAAGAGGGCTTGGATATAGATGAGAACCAGCACGTTGAACTGCATTGGTCACTTGTGAAGGCTAAATGTCACATGGACAAAACAAGATACACGTGAAACTTTTTGCACAACTGCATTATGAATAAACTGAAGTTCCTGAGAGGTTTTCAAGAGCAACCCCATATAGAGCAAATACAAGAGGTGATTCAGGTTTGAGTGACTGTGAAAATGGCCATAATGGATATAATTGGCACATGAAATGTATCTGTAGCAGCTATTTGCTGATTGATAAAAAACCAGAAATCCAGGAGTCCTCCCCGCTCCCCCCCCCCTCCGCCCCCAATGCAGACAAGTTCCACCTGGAATAGTGCAGTCCCACTGAAAATTTATTGGGTGATCTCTGGAAACATGTATCACCACTGAATATTCTTAGGGATGAGCCTTTTCTTACCTATCCACACCCCTCTGGATCCAAACTTCAGAACATTTTCACAGTTTTCTTGAGTGTAATTTCCATAAATTAAAAACCAGGCTATAGCATAATGATATGTGGTTCTTATGAATAACAGGATGTGGGACACACCAAAGGAGTTGCTATGTGTAGTATTCCTGTTTTAGCTAGGCTGCTGTATCTGCAAACTCTTCTAGGATATACCCTTTCCTTACCACCTAGTGGGTTTTCCCCAATCCCAACTTCTTTGGAGAGTTAATATTTGTAGTCGTCAAGTTCATTCAAAACTTTTTTGGATGGGTGAGGGGGGCATTTTTTTTCCTCTTGAAATTTTTTCCCTTTTTTGTACAAACCAAAGCATCATAGATCTCTGATTTATTACCCAATAATTCAGCCCTGAGTTCACAATAGTATATAAATGATAGATTAGTAGAAGGCTTTACATCTTAAATTGCTTGCAAATTACAGGTAACAACCTTAATTGCTTTCCAACTATAAATTCTGAATGACTTTTGATATTGCAAATAGAAAAAAACACAATCATTTAACTTTCCTAAACAAATTCAGGTTGGTTAGTTTCACACTAAAATAAATAGGCTTTTCTACCACACAGTCATTTTGGCTTTTCAATGTAATCGTTGAAGTTCTGCAGTGCACACAGCATTCCTTGTAAGGAGGTCCTACATTATTTACTTTGGCATTAAAGCATATTCAGAAATTTGCATGATATATGAACAAGGACTCTTTGACTTACATAGAACTAAAATAGCATTTCCAAGAAATGGGAATTGATTGATGTCGTTTCAACTTTTTGTGGCATGTAATAAAACAATGGGGTTTGTTTACTACGCTACTTTTTTTGCAAATTGCCTTAGCTTTTGTGAAAAATCTGATAGTGGCATTGAGATTTAATGTTAAGGAATACAAAACCAAATGTAGCCTTCCCAAGTGAATGCTTTGCTAAAGAAAAAATAAGGGACAGCTGAATTGATTCTTGCAAATTGGTACATTTCAGAGAAACAGTGGTTTGTCATCATTTAGTTATGTTATTAATTACAAATGATGCCTTGTGTATCTTTTCAAAATATTCATGAAATATTTTCAAGTGATTGGTAGATGTATAGGCACATTAGTCAAATCCTGTACTACTTTTATACATATAAAGCAATGTCTTATAGCATGGGCCCCCAACTTCCGGGCCACCGACTGGTACTGGACTCCGGACTGGTAACCAGGCCATGCAAGCAAATGAAAACCCATCTGCACATGCGCAAGATCCAGGCAGTGCGCAAAATCATGGTCGCCCAGTCCGTGGAAAATATACCCTCCACAGAACTTGTCCCTGGCGCCCAAAAGATCGGGCACCCCTGTCTTATGGCATTTTTTGTGAGGAAAATTTCATTCAAATATACTATTTCACATAGTTGGGGCCTTATAATTTAATCATACATGTTTATTCAGAAATAAGATGTATTTATAGCAATCAGCAAACTGATTAGAAAGTGAAGCATTTAAGAAAATATACTATAACAATACTTGAGCCAGGCCGAATAGAGCACTTGGGATATGTTTTTGGTGTTAATCTGAATACACTTACTCTGAACCTCCAAAATATCCACGCTTTAATATTGAATACATATTTGGTAAAGATAAAACATCCTTCCATCATTTTGTCAACTAAAGACAAGTCAAAACTTTTCTGAATAAACAGATCGCTACTTTGGCATTGTTCTGCCATAAGCCTACCAATAGGATGAGATGCAGAGGCTTATCCTGGTTGTTCTATGGTAATCATCTTTTTAACTTCTCAAATCTGAGCTCCTCCTTCAGTCCAAGTATGCATTTGGGAACCGGTACATTATATTCTTTGCTATATATAGTGCTGCTGTTGTGGCATTAGATAAGATTGTGACTCAGTGGTGAGATTATTGCCAAATGAATACCAATAACTCTGCTGCAAAGGATTTAATGTCTATCAGTTGTTCAGATTTTTGCTTCTGTAACACATTCTCTGAATATGATTAACTTTTTAAAATGTGGTACTAATATAATGATGACACATCATTCAAAAAGAATGTTGCTAGAAAATAATTAACAGGAATTTTCAGTTGGAACACAATGAGACACATTGTTCATAAACAGCGGTGAGAATACTTCAGACAGACAAAAGAAAGTGGAAGGGCAGTTTGTAACCCAATATCCCATACCGAGTATAGAAAGAATATGGGAGGATTTTTCAAAGTATATTCATCACTAATTTCTTAATTAAAACAATGTATTAAAATATGCACACCAAAACGCATAATATATCAGAAGTAACAAATATTGGGTCTAGACAGGTAGTAGACAAGAAAGGAAGTTACAGTGCTCAAAACCATGTCTGAGCATCCTTTATGCATATTTTTCAGGGAATATTTATGCTATGGAAGTCTTCTGTCTATAAAATAAGTCATTTTTCTTTTTTACAAATTGTTCTATTAATCTTTTTTCTCAGAGTTTCATGTTATGTTTAAACCTCTCAATGCCGTGCATAAACTGTAAATGAAGTTAATTTAAATATCTCAAAAGTTTTGTTTTGACTGTAAGCAACACAAAATGGAAAACCTCTTATAGGAAATAGTTCTGATGGCTGGAATTTCTAAGGGCAATGGACTTTTGCTCCATTTTGCTCCATTTGTCATCCTAAATCCACCATTGGATGAGCTGAAGTTCCTGTCCTGTAAAATGATCCTTTCTGAAAATCTAGAAAACTAGAAAATCAAGTTTGGAAGGGTTTAATTCAGCTCAAAATTTGAAATTTGTATATCTCCCTCTGGAGAGGGATAGGTTGATAGAAAATGACACAGATATTCTTTGTTTTTCTTTCACATAGAGTGACCGTCTTCTTATTAAAGGAGGAAGAATAGTCAATGATGACCAGTCATTCCATGCTGACATTTACATGGAGGATGGTCTTATAAAGTAAGTATAAAGTTTCCAAGGCTTGTTAAAAAAAACAATTGAAGAGAGAAATCCAGCAATCCTTTGTTACCAGCTTCTGTTTGGGTTTTGACTGAACATCCTAGATCATCTACTGTTACTTCATACTTACTGGATTTAAACTCTCATAGTATTGAAGTATTCTTTGGTGAAGAGAACAGGGGACAAGATTAATTTATGTCAGGATTATGACTTGCCATTTCATTATAAATTGAAGGGGAATTTTTAAGTAAGGCTACAATTATCTGATGTTTTTTATCTGACTGCTGTCTGTCTTTGCCAAGTCCTAATAATCACATACTGATTAAAAGCTGTGTATTTTTCTGATCTATAAATATATGTATTTAGGATTAAAGCCCAATATCATTATGGAATGTTTTACATCTAAGGTCTGTCATGTTTCTTATGTAATTTATTAACTGCTGGTTTGTCCAGTGTAACTTAGTAACTGCTGGTTTATCAAAAAAAAATGTTGTGCTAACAACACTATACTTAGTAATTTACAAATAATTTTTCAGTGCTTCAAATATTGACATATTTTCCATCTAGTATTTAAAACATCCTTAAATGCTACCTTGGAATAAGAATTAGCATTTGAAAGTGGAGTTCATTGTGAACTGAAAGTCAAAGTTGTTAATGGCATAATGTATTGGATCATTTTAAAAAAAGAGAATGGTCATAGAACTTCAGTTGAAGCAATTTCATCTAAACTGTATCTTCAAAAATTGGTTTCTATTATAATACAGGATTCTTACACTAATTGAATTATTTGAAAAAAACCCTTTAAAAGTAGCCTCATGTAGAATATTAAGAAAGAATTTAATCTTCTAAAATTCTATCATTTAGAACATACAAATTATAGTTCAGTTTTGATATATTTTCAGCAAAATTCTTTGTTTCACAGAAAAACAAATTTCAAAAAGAAAAATTGTATTTTTATTGCAATATAGCATAGGGAATACTGATGTAGAAAATAGTGCATACTAAGGTGAAGTAATACATACACAGAATAATAAAATTTACTATCCTAATATTTAGTTGAGGATCATTAACCCTATAGAGAATTTCAGTAAAGTAGTGTCGTACTTGGATTAAGGATATCATAATTCATATCCCTACTCAGCTTTGAATGAGTTGATTCTCCCTCTTTGTTTCACTTCATCTCAGATCGAATATAAAGAAAGATTATGCAGATTAAGTAGTCTGTAATAGCTTTTTCTCTGTATTGAGAAGTATTATGCTACTTGATATTGGACAGAGATAGTCTTAAGAGTTATGACAGCAATTGGGACCAGAATTTCTGTTGCAAGTGATGAAAGCATAAAGCACATTCACAAAGTCACAAATCATGATCATGTGATTGCAGGGGTGCTGGCATAGCCGGAACAGTTGTAACCACCATTTGGTCAGCGCTATTGTAACTTCAACAGTCACTGTTTGAATTGTCATTAACTGAGGACTATCTGTAAAGGAATAACAGGGCTACAGACTCACTGCAGTCCTGGTCATGAGTTCAGAAACTATAACTTGCTGTTGGAAATAGTATGCTGACTGAGATTAATACTGTTTTGAGATGCCACAGAAATTCTTTCATTGGTTCAAATATGATTGTATAATTTGTTTATTTATTTGAATAGAAAAAAGGTGTTGAATTTTAGGAATTATTATATTAGGCAACTTTCCAGAAAATGTAATATGCACATTTTAAAAATATTTTTCACGGTGATATTATCTATTTTCGATGATGACAATTTTGTCATGCCATGCCTTTATCAGTTCAGTTTATTTAATGAAATTTCATTGTAATTATACGTGTTTCCCCGAAAATTATTTTGGGGGAAAAATTATTTTGGGGCCCAAAATAAGAACTAGGGCTTATTTTTCAAGGGTGTCTTATTTTTTCCATGTATAGGAAGCCCACTTCTGCTTGTTTGCAGTGGGGCAGGAGGCCATGCGATGCATCAGTGCCGCCACTGCGAAGCAGGAACGGTGGAGCTGCCCCAAGCCCCTGCTTACCTCACGGCCCCCGCAGCCAGGCCACCCACACCCCTACATTTGCCTCACCTCATGGCAGCAGCTCCAGCAGCCCCATCCAGCAGGACCCCAAGTGGCCATTGGCCCACTTCTTCTGCTTGCTCGCAGCTGCAATGGATCAGGAAGCCAAGTGATGTGCCATGAGGCGAGGTGGGCAGCTGGTGTGTTCCACACACCCTACACCAACCTACCTCAGGGTCTCCAAAGCCAGGGCATCCATGCCCCGACACCTGCCTCACCTCATGGGCCGTGGCACCAACACACCACTCGGGCTCGGGCTCTGTTGCAGCCACAAGCAAGCAGAAGTGGGCCGATGGCAATGTGGGCTCTTGCTGCACATGCCCACAAGGCAAGTATTGGGGTGTGGATGGCCTGGCTGCGGGGACCTTGAGGTAAGCTGGTGCGGAGCACATGTGGCAACTCCATCCCCCCAGCATCACTTCGTGGCTGTGTTACCGCGAGAAACTAGATGGAGTGGGCAGGCAGCGGCGCAGGTTCTTAAGTAGGGCTTATTTTGTGGCTAGGGCTTATATTATGTGCACATGTAAAAACATGATAGGGCTTATTTTCAGGATAGGTCTTATTTTCAGGGAAATGGTATTATTTTGTTGTAGGAAATTGCTTCTGTGCACACTATTGTATGTTTTGCTATTATCACAAGACTTCAATATGTTGGATTGGCTCTCAAATTTGTTCAGCATCCTCCTGCTTATGAAAAGCAGAGTTTTGCCAGTGCTCCCTCCCTCTTTAGACCTCAATAGTACTTCCAGCCCAGTCTTCTAAACACACTTGCAAGGGATGTAGAGGAATGCAAAGGAGGAAAGAATCTGAAAGTGAGGAAGAGCACTTACCTGAGTGTAGGATTTTATGTTTAAAGCTCTCAGTGTCCCTTAGGCATAGCCCTGACTTGCTAAGTATACTTGGGGATTGTTGCTATTCCTTCCCCAATCAGTAAGAGGGGGGAGCCACATTTGGACTAGTGGTTAAGGCACCAGGCTAGAGAGCGGGAGTCAGTGAGTTCAAGTCCCACCTTAGCCACGGAAGTTGTCTGGGTAATCTTGGGCCAGTCACTCTCTTTCAACCCAAGCCACCTCACTTTTGTTACTGTGGGAAAAATAGAACTAAGCTATGTTGGGTATATTTGCTGCCTTGAGTTGTTTGTAATAATAAAGACGGGATACAAGCAAATAAATAAAGTAAAATAAGGGAAGACAATATAGCAAAAAAGGATGAATTAAGAGGTAAACAAATGGCAGCTGCAGTATTAAAAATTGCCTACTGTTTTTCTAGATAAGGTGAAACCAAACATTGAATACCTGTACTTTTAATGTTTTTGAAAATCCAGTGGTAAGCTTTATCCACATAGTTACTTGAGCTTGAAGACAGCAAACACAGATTCAAAAACATTATCTTTCAAAAGCTAATTATATTACAGATTCTAGAAAAACTGAAATTAAATAAGAAAAACAGCAACTGCCAACAGGCTTGAATTCATATCAGTTCCATAGTTCAAATCTTTTTCCCACCTTTGTGCTGAAACAGACTGACAACCAGTTGCTTCTCAAATGCTTGTCAAGACATCCATCTGACTTGGTCCTTCTAACTTTCTTACTTGAACCTTTACCTGCTCCCACAACTTTGCAATTTAGGGAAATCCAAAGCAAACTATTCCATAACATTTTTCCCTGTTGCTTTTCCCTGAGACAATAAGAAGCAGAAGAAAAGCTTTGTATCTGCTGATTTTGTTGGGTTTCAACCTAATCTGTAACATTATTGTTGCGATATATAAAACACCTCTGGTAAAAAAAAAGTTTATATCTTTATTTAATAAAGTACATTCTTTTTCTTGAAGAGACACACATTGTTTGCAGAATAAAGCAAGAATGAAATACCTTTGCGCTTCTGCAAAGTAATAATTTTATGTATTTATTTATTTATTCATTCATTGCTTTATCAAACAAATGTATAAAGCTGTACATCTCAGATCAGGGATTCGGGGCGATTGTACAATAATTAAATAAAATCATAACATACAGACCGGCATTTGAAAATAAAAAAGTTAACATTTAAAAATAAAAAGTTAATTAAAGGTGAAATATACACAAGCCCCCACCCCTGCCCCCGGCAAAGAGAAAATGAATACATTCCCTCAATTATGGAGCCATCTAGACAAGTCACTGGTTCCCTGGGGCTCCCAGGCCTGATGACATAATCAGATATTGACGGACTTCCAAGGCCATCCAAGAGGGATGAAGCTAATTTAATTGTGGGGAGGATGTTCAATAGGATGAGCACAGGGTAGAGAAGGTCCACCTACTGGGACCGTCCAAATGTAGGTCCCTGGCAGATAGTGTCCACAGCACACCTTCTCTGCCAGAACTAATAGGGTGCCAGTAAAGAAAAATATTTGTGGCTCAGAGTTGAAGAGTGCACCAAGGACTACTAATGAGGTGGGCTCAGTAGTGAAATCATATTTTTTTTATTACTAGTTCTGTGGGCGTGGTGTCGTGTGGTTTGGTGGGCGTGGCTTGGGAATGGTAGGGGAAGGATACTGCAAAATCTCCATTCCTTCCCCACTCCAGGGGAAGAATACTGCAAAATCCCCATTCCCTCCTCACTCCTGGGGAAGGATATTGCAAAATCTCCATACCCACCCCACTCTGGGGCCAGCCAGAGGTGGTATTTGCCGGTTCTCCAAACTACTCAAAATTTCCACTACCAGTTCTCCAGAACCTGTCAGAACCTGCTGGATTTCACCCCTGGGTGGGCTGATATAATCAGGGAGAGGTGGGTCTCAGATAACCTGTTGCCAAAACTGAATCTCTATCAAGAAACTTTAAAAAGTTCATTGTTTTAATGATATCAGTGTTATATTTTTGTTTCTGTTAATTTGGGGTCATGGATATGTTTTATATTTTGAATGTTTTATATTTTTGTAAGCTACCTTGTGAGTTTACACAAACAGTTGGGTTGTGCATTTAATAATAAATTAAAAATAAATATTTGAATGATACAAACTGAGGCAAATAACAAATACATGAGAAAATGATGCTTAAATTCTATGGAGGGTTTTCATTTTTCATTATAAATGGATGTTCCTATCTCTAACTATTTTGATATTTTTTTTCCCAATCAGGCAACTTGGTGACAACTTAATAGTTCCTGGAGGAGTGAAGACTATAGAAGCCAATGGGAGGATGGTTATCCCTGGTGGAATTGATGTCCACACTCACTTGCAGATGCCATACAAAGGAATGACAGCTGTGGATGATTTCTTCCAGGGGACAAAAGCAGCTCTGGCGGGTGGGACTACCATGATCAGTAAGTGCAAGGAAGATTTTTCGATCCACTTTCAATGTTGTTAGATAGTAGTCCCGTTTTTATGATGATGATGATGATGCAAGCTAAATTTCTGGTATATAATATGCACCTGTAACCCTTTTTAGGATCATGTGCACTTTGTCCATGGGACAGACTTTTCTGAAAACTACTTCAGAAGTCTAGGAACTGGCCATTATCTTCAGTTCTTACAGTACTCAGTCATCTGCATATTTTGGTTAAAATCTATAAGGAAAACCTTAAATAGTTCAGAATAGCTAATAAATATTTCTGCCCATGCCTAGATTTCAGCTGTTATGGTCCTTAACAAATAGTAAATGCCTGCAGAAAGAAATAGGCACTTGGCCAAATATGTCTCAGAGCAAACTAAAATGGAAGAGAAATTCTTGACTCACATTTTAAGTCAATTTAACACCACTGAAGTCTAGTCCACAGCTTAGCCTTTTGCTGAAGCCTTTTGAATTACTGCATTTTAAAAAATCAGGATTAATTTCAATTATAAACAGTTGATGCAATAGTTTCCTTCTTGGTTTGCCATGTCTAATGCTTGTTGCAGTTGTTTGCCACACGAAAAGTCTGAAATGAAAATTGAAGATTACACCAGTCACAGCAGAAAGTGTTTAGATTGCATTTTAGGAAGCTATACATACTTTTTTAAATGGGTAATTGTAGAGGATAGAAAGGCTGGAATCTCAACAAAAATCTAGTAGAAGCATCTAGAATATTTCTAATATTAAATTAGGGCCTTATTTTTTTAATCCCTGTCCAGCAAATTCATTTTATGTCAGAGATTACAAGGAATAAGATGTATTTCTGGCTCGTTTGCTGCATAAAAGTTAATAAATATGAAAATGCAAAGTTTATTCTGCACAGTTATAAAATGTTTCTAACTTCAAATATTTTCCCCTTAGATTAGTAAATTAATGAGTTTCACTGAATTGACCTAAACAATTTTCTTATTTTTATACAAGAACGAGGACTAAAATAATACCTCTTCTGTTCTTCAGACTGCAAAAGCAATATTCTAAATAAGACACTGAAGCCATAAGAATTTAATTAGCTGATCTCTGAAGTATTTAGGTTTTTTTTTTAACCCTTTAGCCAGACATAGTATTTTAATCATTGTGAGTAATAATGTTTCACAATGAATGGACATTTGATTTGGGATACTGAGGACATAGTTTAGCAGACAAACTCGGGAGGAAAGGACATCTGTTCTTGATTCTCTGCTAGAGCTTACTCTTTTTCACAGTTGACCATGTTGTACCTGAAATTGAATCAAGCCTGGTAGAAGCTTATGAGAAATGGAGAGAATGGGGTGATGGGAAAGCTTGCTGTGACTACTCCTTGCATGTGGACATCACCCACTGGAATGACAGCGTCAAGCAGGAAGTGCAAACACTCATCAAAGAGAAAGGTCTGTTAGTTCCAAGATCTCTTGGCTTTTCTCATTCTAATTGCTATTCTGCTTGAGTAATAAGTTATACAACAATGAACCTAAACTAACACTCTGTTCCAGCCAGTTTTCTTAATGCTTTCTTTGAGTGAAACTTAATTGCTATTTATTAGTCTGAATGTGTGTGCAAAATAACTTTTGCAACAATTTTTTAAACTCCTTATTTGTCATTCTTCAAGGAAAGTATCTTCAGTTCTTTGTGGCAAGAGTTAAAATACTGTTCTGGATGGGTGACTTAGGGAGCAAAAGCTTGCAATTCAGATTTAGTTGCAATTAATGCAGTTTCTTCATTTTAAAAATGAAAGCTTTTTTTCACTGTGAATTTAGCTTCATAGTATATGAAGTGTAAACAATTATTTACAAAGAGCAATATCAATTGTTTAGCACTGCAAATGCATTCCCCATTCCAAATGTTGATTTTGATCCAAATAGTGATTCCAGATCACTATATCTTTTCATAAAGAGCTTTATAAATGGTAGCCACAAGTCCCGTCCCCCGCTTTTTGGATAATTAAAATTTTAATTTACTGACTAACTGAACAATTGGCTATTTTTTATTAGTTGATTGGCTGTCAATGAATTCTAAAGTTTATTTTAAATTACAATTCCTGGTTTACCTGGAATTACTACACCAGAAACTATTATAAGTCTGTTTTACTTCCTCCCTAATTATCTGAAGAGAACAGAACTGAGAATATATAGACTCAATGCTTTGGAAAGCATCCTTGAGCAACCTATAAGCTAAATTATTGTCATCAAGTCAGATCAGACTCTTAATAATCTTCTCTAGAATGCTCTTTCATCAATCTGGTTCTTTACCAATAATAACACACATCGCCATTGATTTTTCTCTTTTCTTCCCCTTTCCCAGCATTATGAACTTCTCAAAGGAACTGATTCTTTGCATAAACATAAATTATAGTTTACCATAATATGCAAATGTGGATAATATTTTCATCTTTTCAGAAGCGATCCTCATCATGTGAGGATTATTTCTATAATCTTACGAGAAATAATAAACTAAGGAACAGTGGATTGCACAACACCCTGGTTGTTTTTCAGAGTGTGAGCAATATGTTTCATTACATTTAAGATATTTTTGCAAAAGACTTCCATTCCACCCTGTGTACAGAATATTTTTATATTACTTCTTTGCCAATACTTGTGTTGTATAATCTTTCTGTACTTTAGGAGTTAACTCTTTCCTGGTTTACATGGCCTATAAGGATTTGTACCAGATGTCAAACACAGAGGTAAGAAATGGTTTATTGTACTCGTATAAAAAATTGAACATTTGTCTGAAAAAAATTATTCAGATTTTTAATGTATTTTAATTTGGAAGGCTGTATGTTATTTTAGTGATCCCATGTGAAATTAAAAACAAGAGAAGTGGCATTAGAAATAAATGAAAAGAAAACCACACTAATGATGTATGTAATCCCTCATGGGAGGTTTGTAGCCACACTTGATAAAAATAAAACATTGGTTATTAGAAATCATACTCCAATATTCAAAAGCAACATAACTTTATCAGAATGCGATAGCTCCAATTATTTAACTTCCCTTAATAAAAATATGATGTATGCCAAAACTATTATGTTGTTTACCCAAGCCCTCCAATTAAAATATATAAGGTAGATTTTTAAATATTTAATAGGTAGGTTTCTGGCGATATAACAAGAATGAGCTGTAAGATACTTCTACCTTCAGTGGAAACAATGCACTCTTAGAAGATGAGTGGAAACAATGCACTCTTAGAAGATGAGTTTTGGTGATAATTTGCAGTGTTATATGGTTATTTATATATTTTGTAAATAACTTTAAAATTTTTAAAGAGGCACTTGATAAGTATAGTAAATCAAAAAAGAAGACGGATCCCAAGTTCCATTCATTAGTTAGAGAAGCAGGAACAGAAAACTGGTTCCAAAATTGGTTTCAACGACCAATTTTAGTAAGATTATTGGTTTTGGGGTTGCAGTCCATGCCCAGTCCTAAACACATTGCAACCCCAATGATTCAATTATCTTGTTATTAATTTTTAAATGTTTTTCAAAACATCTAATTATGAAGCAGATGCTGCACATAATATAGTTGTAATTATAAGTTGTAAGATTTAGTCAGTAGTGCATGGGATAAACATCAGTTTCTTTTTTTATTACTAGCAGGTAATGGTTAATTTATTAAGAGCCCATAATTTTAACAAAATGTGTTCATTTGAGACATTACTATACAGAGATAAATTTTCTGAGATAAACTTTTAATACTGCCTTTCTTATTGCATCCTGTTTTTCAGCTGTATGAGATATTTAGTTTCTTAGGAGAACTTGGTGCAGTAGCTCAGGTTCATGCTGAAAATGGGGACATAATTGCACAGGTAATGTTTTGCCTTTTCTTGACCAAATAACAGCAAGCAAGCACGTACACAATTGATATGTGGTTTCTGTGAATTTTATGCACTAATGCTACATTTGGCTGTGCCATATGAAATAAATAAATAAACATGCAAGCAACACTATGAAGATATATATGGAAATATTGTACTGTGTGAAAAGAATACCTTATGACATATTGCATGGGTAGCCCTCAAGTTAACAACAGTTTGTTTAGTGACTGTTCAAAGTTACAGTAACATTGAAAAAAGTGACTTACGACCAATCTTTGCATTTAACAATCACCACAGCATCCCCTCAGTCACATGATCAAAATTTGGGCCCTTAGCAACCGGTGGTTATAGTATCCTGGAGTCCTTTGATTGCCATTTGTGATCTTCCCAGCAGGCTTCCAATAAGCAGAGTCAAAGAGGGAAGCCAGATTTGCTTAATGGACTGTGTTACTTTACTTAATAATAACTGCAGTGATTCACTTAATCGCCATGGCAAACAAGGCGGGAAAATCAGGTGCGGCTCACTTAACAGCTGCCTTGCTTACCAGAGGAAATTGTGGTCGGAAATCGAGGGCCTCCTGAATATATTTATTTGACAAGTCAAGTGAGTCCTTCGATCGCAACTGGACAATATAAATGCTTGAGTTGTACAGTATGCTTAGCCTTAATTCTGTATCAGTTCAGCTTCAAATATGGGCTTTCTCACTGCCAATAACTAGTAAAGCTGCAGCAGTCTCTGAGTTAATGTTGTAGGCCTGTCCACTTCCTAGATACACAAGCTTGACCATCTCCAGATTTTTCAAATACAGGTAGTCCTCGACTTGCAACAGTTCATTTAGTGACTGTTCAAAGTTACAATGGGATTGAAAAAAGTGATTTATGACCATTTTTCACACTTATGACTGTTGCAGCATCCCTGTGGTTATGTGATCAAAATTTGGATACTTGGCAACTGGTACATATTTATGGCGGTTGGAGTGACCTGGGGTCATGTGATCACCTTCTGTGACCTTCTGACAAGAAAGTCAGTGGAGAAACCAGATTCACTTAATAACCGTATTACTAATTTAACAATTTCAGTGATTCACTTAACAGCTGTGGCAAGAAAAGATGTAAAATAGGGCAAAACTCACTTAACAAATGTTTCACTTAACAACAAATATGTTGGGCTCAATTGTGGTCATAAGTCGAGGACTACCTGTACTAATTAATTGTTTGAAATCTTTGTTGCTACACTTCGGTCACACTTTTAATGTTGCCTTCATATGATTTCCTAAAGGCTAATTTGTACAAAAACAAAACAATAGATAATGAATGCTATCTATGTAAAGTTCAATTATATGTATACATTTAAATCATTTTTTCAAATTTCTTATTTAAATGTTTAAAACTAATACTAAGAGAAAAAAAGGTAGGTGTAAAACATTTGTTTTAAATTATTCACAATACATTTAGCTAACAGTTAAATCAAGAAATAATGAAACTTGTTTCTGATTCAGGTCTCAATGTTGTTCTGTTCTTTAGGAGCAAACTAGGATGTTGGAGATGGGAATAACTGGCCCGGAGGGTCATGTGCTAAGTAGACCAGAAGAGGTAATATATTGCTGATGGATGAAAAAGCATAGTTTATACAATTGGTTGGAAATTATACACTATATGCATGCATTTTTAAATGCAAATTTACAACTATATGAAGAACTAGGTGGTGCAAATTCCTGTTAAAGACATGAATCAGAATAGTGTTCAAAATAATCCACAGGATCTATATATACTGTACATCCCATTATCTGTTCATGAACCTTTAACTTTTTACATGTACCTGTGAGCAGTAGAAAGCTTAGATTTGAAAAGTGGGTATTAAAAATTCGGATAATTTAAAAAAAAAAACTTCCATGAGCACATGTTTGCAAAAACAGTTGCTAGAAATTTGCTAAATTCTCAATTCAGTTTAAGAGCCATAGTTCCTTTAAATCAAAATTCATGCAGCAGAAATAAACGTGTCAATTAGATTAATTATTATTAATGTATTATTATTTGGTCTGTAAATTCCTGAACATTTTAATTTATGGGTAATCATTTTGTGACAATACTGTTTTTTTTAAATTGAGTTAATACTCTTAATGCTGTTTTATTATGCTGGCCACATGATTCTGCTTCACAAAGAAGTATGAAAATTACAATGTATAACAATAAAATATTATGTATCCACAAAGAATTAAAATTCATTTTTTGACAGTAATAGTTTTATCTAACTAGGAAATTAAGAGGACATTAAATGATAACATATTTTTACTATTGATTTTAAAAGAAACTTTACTCCAATCATCTTGGTACAGTGTTGTACATTTTCTCTTCTTGCTAAACATTTGTAGCTAATGTTGAAGATTTGGAGGAAAGGGAAAGAATGGAAATTTAAATCATTTGTTCAGATAGTTACCCCAGGTTTATGTGGTACTGTTGCCATTTTAGAGATGCTGAATCTCTTTAGTAGCCTGATTATTATGCCTGATTCAAATCTTATTTGTGAAACAATTATATTGATTAGCAAATGTCTTTGTTAGTAAAGAGACTGATGGTATATAAGAGGTGGTTTTGAAATTCAGCCATCACCTAATAATAATCATGTAGAAGATGCACACTTTTGCTTGTGAGAAATGCTACACAAAATATTATTATTGGATACATTTAAGATGCTAGGTGAAAGACATGTTGTAATAAGTAATTGGAAAAAAGAGTTGAACATTTCCTCTGATGCCTATCTTAACTAAAACCTAAGAAGGACACAAAAAACATAGGGTAGAAAAATGACCTGCATTTCAACACAGGTGGTTTGTAAGGTTTTTTATAGATATATCTATTTAAATGTTTTCTGAGGTTTTCGCAGGTGTTTGTATGTAGGTCTTTGGTTATTCGAGTTTTCTCCCGCGTAAAATTGGAAGTGTCTTGACGACGTTTTGACGAAGTCTCATTCGTCATCTTCAGGCTGGCATTTTTGGCTTCATGCCGAAATATCTATATGTTCTCAAGTTCTCTAGCTTTTCAAGCAAACATCTCACTGATTTAAATAACTAGGCCACATGATGATGTCACAGCAGACATCTGTGCTATCATGTTCTGTATGAGTATGTCTACATGCTTAATAAAACAATTGCAGTTGTAGCATTCCACTATGTTGCCCCAGTTGACTGATAACCATGTGTAATAAAACTACCTAGAATTTGTTTCAATGATTACTTTCACCAGAGTTCATACTTCAAGAGAGAAAAACATAGTCTTCATATACAGCTGCCTGAGCTATAAGCTAAACTTTTTAAAAGCCTCACATTTTTGGAGCCTTGAATAATTAGTGTGTTTAGGACAGTGTCCTTTCAGGATACTCTTTGTTTGTTTTTCCCCTTTCCTGTGTAACAGTATTTAGCCAGTTCTGCTAAATACTTGGCCAGCCAGAAGGCAATTTCCATTGAAGTCAGGCTGACTCGTCAGTGATGTAATGTTCCAAAGTTAGCTCACTTGATGAAGTGTTGAAAGTTCTAGCAGTACAGACCAACTGTGTCATGGAAAGCCAAAGTGGCCAACAGGCTCACAGGAAAGGAAGAAAAACCCTTATAATCGCAACAGATATAAACACCCAGGTGCAAATATTTCCCCAGTCTCTGACAGAATAATAATCAAGTTACATAATTTATTAGTGAAGAAGTGTTTTAATCCAGTTTTTTCCAGGTTAGCAATTATAGCACTGGGAGTTTAGCACTTTGGTCTTCATCATCTTGGCAAAGGCTGTTTAAAAATTACTTGTTAGATTGAAATGTGTGCTCAGTAGAGAAGTATTAATATAGTAATTAGATGTCAGAAAGAAAAGCAATTACTAATTTGTTCTGTTACATTAAAGATTAATTAATATTATTCCATTTGGTCAAGGTTTACATTTATAATACCTCTTTTATTCTTCATATTGTTTTCCATATATAAACTCATGTCCATCACTTATTCTCTGAAAGATAAGCAACCTTATGGAGAATGCTGCGGGAAAAAGTAATAAGCAAAATGAATTTAAAAAGCAGAAGATAAGACGATATGAAAGAAAAATCTAAATCCACCAACCTCACTAACTATACCTGTCTGTACCTTTCTATCCTTTTTCCACCATAGGATGGTATAATGGTATATTGTTCGCATTATTTTTTGTTGTAAAATGCCCGGAGTCCCCAGGGAGTTCGGCGGCATAGAAATGCGACAAACAAACAAACAAATAAATAAATAAATAAGCCAATATACTTGTTGAACAAGCCAATGAACTCATTTGCTTGTTCACAATTTATGTATAACTTGTATCTATTTTCAGTGATACTGTAATGTTTAAATAATTTGTCCTTGTTATGTCATACAGTCAGCCTAAAATACACTACAATTAATTTTTGTTTTCAGATTTCATGACATTTTCTGCAGAAGGTTCAAACCTTTATATCTCCTAACAACACTTTGTTAAGAAAAGCTTTTCTGATACATTTAGCCATATAATTGCAAAATAATCACAGGGAAGTTAATTTGTCTTGCCTTGCTTCTTGCCCAGTATGAAACTATATACTAAATATTCAATTTATTCTCAGCCATGCTTTGCTTCCATTGTGGACTGCTCTGCTTCGTACAACAGTCAACCTTCAACTCCTTATTTATACAAACCATTCCATAATTTAGGCCCATTCACTTTATTGTGCAATTTCTCTAAACATAATAAACTTTTTCACTTTCATAAATATTTCACTGCTTTCCCAGATTTAAATAGCTGGCAGTTTTATGGACCCATGTTTTCTCCATCCAACAAACTCATTTAATTACTCTGTAACACATTCAAGATCCATACAGCATACAATTCATACAATTATGTAAAAATACAGTTCATCTTGAAAGCCAAAATCTTCTGCTGTATATAGTAATGCATTGTGTTTGTATTACAAAATGCACAGATGGTTGTAAACCAAGGTAGTGCCAGATTTACAGAGAAAATGAAACACTTAGTACAGATATTGTGCTAGAAAAATTTTGGACCTGTTTTTATCATGTCTGTTTTATATACAAATTATACATTATGGGTAATTTTGGACATCTTTTTTATGGTCTTGAAAACAAAACTTTATGCAGTAAAATGAATTCATTGTGTCCTATGAGATTATTTATCCTATATGAATGTGTATGAAGCCACTAACCTCTTTTTCAGTTGGAGGCTGAAGCTGTCTTCCGTGCCATCACCATTGCCAGCCAGACCAACTGCCCTTTGTATGTAACTAAAGTGATGAGCAAGAGTGCAGCTGATCTGATATCACAAGCCCGGAAAAAAGGTATGTTGCTTCAGCTTTGTATCTTCAACTCTATCTTATTTTCTTGCTCATCAGAACTTGCACTCAATCTGATACCTCAACCTCAAAATGCACCCTGAATTAAGTGCCCCTTGCCCATTCTACAGAACAGGAGCATAGGTAAAGCGAGAAAACATCTCTGAAATTGTTCAAAGGTTGCAAAAGCTTTTCATAATCTTGGAAGCTGCCAAGCAGTAAGGTTGATAAGAAGAACTGGAAAAAAATGACTGAATTTGGAGGAGCATTAAGTAGGGTAAGAAAGAATATGGTAGAGTCACTTTTGTAAGTCTTAGTTCCAGTTACATTTTTATTTGCGAGGTTCCCAGATGTATCTAGTTACCTGACACAGAATGTTCAATTTAGCAGGTCTCACGCTAAGAGCATTCCTTTAAAGCAGTCTGTAATTCATTTTCTTTAAAGGCAAAAATTTATCTGATCTGAGTTTAAAAGCAAACTGGAAGACATATCAATTTTTAAGCCCAGGTGCTTTGTCCATGGCTTTGAAATCTGGTTGTCATGGTTTGGATCAACAGAACCAAAAGAGGCATTAGAAATAAGTGATTGCTGTCTTTTAAAAAAAGATATGGTTTCCTGCTCCCTTTTCTGTAATGCATGTTCTTTGTCCTTTTTTCCCTCCCTTTTCCCCCATGACAATCGCCAGGCAATGTTGTGTTTGGTGAGCCAATCACAGCCAGTCTTGGAACAGATGGAACCCATTACTGGAGTAAGAACTGGGCGAAAGCTGCTGCATTTGTGACCTCCCCACCTCTGAGTCCAGATCCAACAACCCCAGATTACATCAACTCCTTATTGGCCAGGTTGGTAATGGCAAGGAAAGGGAAAGCCCTCCTTTTGCTACCTTTCTTTTAAAAAATTAAAATAAAATGTATTGCTGCCTAGAGTTTGGCAATAGCATACACACAGACGTCCCTGATTACAAAGCTGAATATTTAGATATGAAAGAGTAATATAATACATTATATTGTATTATATTATAAATGGAGGACAATGGTGAGCCCCACAATGATTCATTAATGGGAAACAATTATTTTGGATTCGGTCTTCAAGAATTGACAGCGATTTTCCCTTCGCAACAACGTCATTAACAATTATTATGTGATGTAGGTTATACTGAGACAGAGTGACTAATCCAAAGTCACCCAGTGAGGTTCCTTTGTTGAAAATGGATTTGATCCTGTGTCTCCCTAGTTGCAGTCCAGCACCTTATCAACACTACATCACCAAAAAGCAAAATAATCCAATAGAACAGAATAATATTTAAATGCATTCTGAAATGCATTCTGGCACAGGATTAAATGGGCAACTAAAATACATTGCATTCTTTGAACAGAGGTAAAACTGACTATCATAGTAAAAATAGCCATTCTGGTAATAGGAATTACACATAAAACCTTGGCCATGGTTACTTGGGAACCATGGGACATTTTATGTATTCCTGTGTCTGAATAAGTGCTATGCATAGTTTTGCTAATACATTTTATCTAGATAATGCATGTGAAGTAAGCTACATCTGCTTCTGATAAATTACTCTGTTGTTCTCTGTTATGGTACAGCCCTCGGGAGATTTCTATGACAGAAATCTTTGCTTCTGTTTATATTTAGTAAAATGGTCTAACTGACACAGATTTCTCTGTGCAGGAAAATGTATTTGGTACCAAATAATTAAAAGAAGATTAAGATTATTGTTGGATTAAAATTTTGTTTTAGAGATCCAGATTTAATCATCCCTTTGATTCAGAAAAATAAGACAAATAGTCCATCTGGAAGCCAAAGATTTTCTATATTTTCCTGTTGTTTAGATAAGGCTTTAAGAATTTTTCCCCCCTTTCTTAATAATAGTACATCCTTTCAGTTCTTTATTCCTTGGCAACTAACAGATGTCAGGAAACAGGAAGTTTCCATAAAAATCTGTGCACAACTCTTTAAGTCCATTACTACTATTTTTTGCTGCCCCCTACTGTCAATAAAAATAATTCTTAGACACTTGTTATTACTTGGTTTTTAAAGAAATACATGGATTTTTAAACCGAATGCTGGATTAAAGTTTTGCTTCTCTGCTGTGTTCTCTGTAATCCACATGTATGGAATTCTATGGCTATACAGAATTCAGTATGTTTGGTTAGAGCGTCACCACCTTCGTTTTCATATGTTCTTCCACAAATCACTTCAGTTTTTCTTTGATCTCCACAGTGGTAGTGCATTAAAGAGTCTCCAAAATACTCCTTTTGTCATCCTTCCCCCCCCCCTTAATTTTCCTAAACATACTTTCAACTTTGAAGTTGAACTTTTGCAAATTATCTTGACTGTACTGTTTTGAAGATTCTCTTTTCCAGATGCAATGCTGTGGGGCCATGTTTAAGTGCTCTGATTGGACACAGTTATACCTTTAGGGATTAAGAGCATGCTGTGGATAGCTCAGAGAGATTAGTAGCAGTTGACTCAGATGTTCTATTGCTTTCACCATGCATTTGTACCTTTCTTTTGTCATGTGTTTGCCATAATCACAGAGGGACATTTCCATTATTTCAAAAGTTACCATTCTGAATTCTCTTAATTCACTGTCTCTGCTGAATCATATGCTGCTTTCATAACATTTCCAGCAGGAGATACATGGAAGGCATTTGAACTGGCTTCCCCTATAACAAGCTTTCTGTTGAGTTCTATTCAGGGAACTTCACTGTTCCCAAGAAAAAGAAATATACTGGATACATTGGAACTTGCATTACTTGAGTTCTTTTCAGACCTCTTTCTGTTTTGGATCATCACATTTGCTATAGTTTGTGAATTCCATTTAAAGATCAATGGTTTGCCTCTGCTGATTTGTATAATGCTAATTTTCACATCTTTATCATATCATATCATATGCCAATGCCAATACCTCTGCTTTATTGTGCACTGTTTTGTTTATATTTTGCCTTTTGCTCTTCAATCCCACAAAGGCTTTTGCAAATGTATGGCCATAGCAATGGCATGTCTACACTTGAAGGGAGTCATCCTATAATTATCTTGGAGTGTTTATACTTGGGTCATCCTGTAGGGACCTTCCCAGGTGTATTCTTGACCTGCTACTGGTATCTATGGAATGCCATTCTTTGACCTAATTTAATGTCAAAGATTTCATGAACTCCAAAACCAACCTTATTTCTGAAGCTCCTTCAAAATTCTGTTTGGTGACTTAATTCTGTTTCGGGACTTAAATAGCAATGCTGATAAACACTTGTCATTGCTTGGGATAATCATCAACATAGGGAATTGTTAGAAAAGCCTCTGGTTCTTTATCTGCAAGTTAATAGGAAAAGTCATCCAATCACACTTTATAGGGACAGAAGTAGTTAAACACAATTCTAATTGGCAAAAATCAGATGAGGAAACCATCTTGAACTGTCCTCCTTTGCAGGTGGGATAGCCTGCAGTGAAAGGTATGTGTCACGTCAGCTCTGCTTCCCACTTTACCATATTTCCTGTGAGAAAACTATTGCCAACATTTTGTGAAAAGTAGCAAACTGAGGGATTATTCACTATCCTGCTGCGCTGTAAGAGATCAAGAGCATCTCTTGCTGAGATTTAGAAAATAATTCCCTGGGGATTGCTTCTGTTAGATCTTCAGGTTGGCTCCTGGGAGTGAAGAGCAAATATATTAAATCAATTTGCATTACAGGTTCATCTGGCGTCTTGAACTGGGTCATGGATGTTAGGATTAGTTCTTTGCCTTATATATTTATGGTTATGTGATGTGCAGCTTGTTAGAATTAATTATGCCTTTAGCCATTTGAGTAGTTAGATTTTTGGCTTCATTTGCTGTTTTTCAACACTGGCTGCTCAAAATTGTTTTCTGCACATGGTGCCCTTCATTGAGAATCAGAAGAAAGAACTTACGGTTTGGGAACCAATATGAAAAGTTTTGTGAAAGGTTTGCTTTAAACCTGCTTCACCTCTAGAACTGACCACTGCTTTTGCTAACATTGAAACAATTCAAGTGGTTGCATACAATCATCTAGATTTTCAGAGTGATATATATATATATATATCAGTCAATATATATATATTGACTGAACTGTACAAAGGTTTGAACATATATCATCCTTACAGTGGCTGTTATAAAATTCCGCTGTGGTGTTGATATTGCCCTTTGCCTTGTCCTTCGTTGCCACATAGAAATTATGATACAAACAAAATTCAGAACATTCTGAAGTCAATGCAAAAACAGTAAAACATTTGTGTAACATTCTGCTTATTAACTCTTTGAACTACAGAGTCACTCCTTTTCAAGAAAATAAAATAAATCTTATGAAGTACCTGTGTGATACAGTCAAGGTCTTAGGATCTCCAATGTTTTAATATGATTGTATCTGCTCTTGACATGCTCTTCAGCATAGTCAACATGCAGAACTAGTTTAACAAAGAACTATTGTAGCATAGGCCGAAGCTCCTCTTTTGAATATGAAAACCGTTATTTTCTGTTTGTTTTCATGGAAATGCAAACATTTCATGTTATGTTGCTCATGTGACTAGAGTAAATGTACTCTAAAGGACAAATTAAATGCAGCTTTTTGACTTAAGGGATATGCAACATGTTATGTGGAGAAACTCTTCTGTGTTTAGAAGAGTTAGTTTAGGGAGTCGATGCCAAAACCAAAACGTCTGTGCTTTTTATCTTTGATCTGTAAATAAAACGCAGTGGGTCAATTTGTGCTGAGCACAGATCTAAATGCACTATTTTGGGCAGGAATTGTTATGGTTAGGGAAGAAGCAGGAGGAAGAGGCATTACTGGCTGAGGGGAAGGAAGGGAAGCATCAGGAAGGTCAAGTGTGAAATGGTGTAATATACAGTGCTGGGATATTAGCAGGAGCAACACTTGTGGGGAGGGAGAAAAGGCCCTGAGAAGATAGAGTAGCCAGTGGAGTGGGGGGTCCTGACATACTTGGCTGCAGTGAGGAAAGCAGGGGGAAGATTGTTAGGCAGGTTGGGGAGCTGGTGCAATAAGTTGCCATGGAACTTGGAGAGGGAGTGGGCAGCATGTATCAAGCTTGCCCCATTCACTCTATCCTGATTTTCTTTCGCACGCAACAACCAAAAACAATTCTGTTCTGCCTGCTCCTTACAATGCAGGGGCTTAGATCTGGATTCAGAAAAAAACAGGGTCCTCTCCAACTTCACACACCTAACATTTCTTGTCATTGAAATCAAAGCAAGAATAAATCCTCCTATTAGGATTTCTTTCATAAAACATCAAAAAAAAAAAAAACTTTCTTAAAAGAATTGTGCCATGAGTAGAAAATATATTGTAATGTTTCAGATACTGGAGTGTTCAGTATCATTTTTTTTTCTTTTTGAGTGTTAAAATAAGAAAGAAATTATGACTCCTGTTTTCCTTTTTAAAAAGCAAGGTTATTTCCTTGATACTTTTCTATGAATCTCTTGCTTTTGTTTGCCCTTGCCTGATTGTGACCCTTGTAAGTTAATTGGATCTGTTTCACAAAGTGGCTACATACTATGAAGAGTAAAATTTCAATATAATAATTACTTTGTATCAAGGAACAATATGTATTTTTTAAAAAACATTAATTATATGTTCTCCATATCTATTGCCTCTCCTGTTTGTGGTTATTAAAACTTTTTAACAGATTACAAATAATTGTAGAGCAAAATAAAAACCCTGAATGGATCAAGGGCATATGTAACCTTTTGGTTTGTCTCTGAGCCAGTGGGGACCTCCAAGTCTCTGGAAGTGCGCATTGTACATTCAGTACAGCACAGAAAGCGATTGGGAAAGACAACTTCACCGCCATTCCAGAGGGAACCAATGGCATTGAAGAACGGATGTCTGTTATATGGGACAAAGCAGTGGTAAGAAAAAGAAGCTATGGGAGGAAGGCAGCCACATAGTTCAGCTTGGGATGATGTGACAGGAAATTCCCGTGAAACCTTCATAATAAAGGTGAATTGTGGCAACTGGCTCAGACTAACTCAGCTATGAAAAATGAAGATACAATAAAAGAAGCTGCTGCATACAACAACAGCGAGTATTTGTCTGGGTTTTGTTTCTTTTCCCCTTCCTTTAAAATTGAAATATTTAATTATGATAGGGTTTCTTTATATAGGAATGGATGTGCCTAGTACAGTTTTTATGCCTATGCCGTTATAATACCTGCCTTGATCCCTCTTCCACTATTGTAGCAGGGTCTTTCGTGTTAATATATTTTTCCAATTCTTATATCTAATTGTACTAAAATAATTTTTAATTGTTTGTTGAGGAGAGATTACAATGAGAAAAGGGAAGAAACATCAATAAAAGGAAGAATATTTAATTACATGTTAATGGTTTTGTTTATTCATCATATTGATTATTTTTGGTTATTATTTTAATTGTGGTCCACCGAGACTCACTTGCATAAGATAGGTAATTAAACAAAAGTGAGAACTGGTGTGTAAAGCTTTATGTGAATAGGTGAAACATTGGATGGATGTAACCTCAGTCCTACCCATTCCTGATATACGCCTGCTTCAGTCTGTTTTCTATGGGTCATTTATTACAGGCTACAGGGAAAATGGATGAAAACCAGTTTGTGGCTGTGACAAGCACCAATGCTGCCAAGATCTTCAACATGTATCCAAGGAAGGGCAGGATTGCTGTTGGGTCAGACAGTGACCTGGTCATTTGGGATCCTGATGCAGTGAAAATTGTATCTGCTAAAAGCCACCAGTCAGTAAGTTTTTTTCGTACAGTAATTGTCTAAATGGTTGAATCAGTTAATTTACTGCCACAAGTGAATTGTTGGAATTTCAGTTCACATCTCGGGGGCTAAATTTGTGAGTAAAGTGAACATCTGTTTCACATGGGTTCTCTTTGGGGGAAAAAAGCTAGTGGTAAGAGTTTCCAGTTTGGGAAACAATTACTGTTTCAAGTCTGTAATAATTTTGCAATTTGATTACTTTTAAGTTTTTTTGCATGACTCACTTGCTTAATTCATGGGGACAAAATGCTCTTTACCTGAAAGATTAAGATCTTGAATCTTTGTGTTCTTAATCCTTAAAACCAAAATCCCCCTTAGATAATAGTTTTTTAAAAAAAACATTTGATGTGATATTATTTAAGTATTTCTTTAACTCCTAATAAAGTCCATCCTTTTTGCTCCAGATATTTTAGATTTTCATCTCACCTAAATATAAAATTAAGATTGGGCACTGATTTTCATAAACTGCATAATAATGATGCTGACGGTTGTATGTTGTAGGCAGCTGAATACAACATATTTGAAGGAATGGAGCTCCGTGGAGCCCCACTGGTTGTCATATGTCAGGGAAAGATCATGCTTGAAGATGGCAACCTTCATATAACACAAGGGACAGGACGATTCATTCCTGGCATCCCATTTTCAGATTATGTCTACAAGCGCATCAAAGCAAGGAGGAAGGTAAGACAAACCTGGATTGTAATATGAAATTACTGTCTGAAACAGTGTTAAGGAAAGGGACAAGAAAAATATTCAGACCGTTGCAATATTTCATCATTTCATTTGAAAGCATTTGGGAGATTCCTAAATTGGAGTGGGACTCCACTAATAAATCCCTAGTCTTTACATCAGTGCTTCAAAAATCTTACAATTAGACACATTTTAATGGAAGAGCAGAAGAAAAAAAATCGTTAGTGAAAGACATAAGCTAATTACACCTTTAGTTTCCTCTGTAAACTTCATTTTCTTCTTGTTGTATTGCTTTTAGAGGGTAGCATGATTCTGTGTTTAGATGTCCAACAGCGTCTGGATTATATTAGCTGTTTTTCAGTTTATAAATAAGGATGAAACTCAACAAGCAAGCTGTCGCAATAAGCCTGCTCCCTCCCCACCCCACCCCACCCCACCCTCTCCATCACATGTCTGGTATCACAACAAAATAGACATTAAAAAGGCTTTTGTATATTTAATTACATACACACTGTTTTCCACCATATCCAAACATGTGAGTGTATAAGATGGTGATAAGAGATTTTTGTGTGAAAATCTATCCAAGATGTTGAACATCTATCGCTCATAAGAGGAAGTCCAGGGTCATTATTACAGTTGTAAATTTTGCTTCCTTTCATTACTTCTGACAGATGGCTGAAATGCATGCTGTGCCAAGGGGCATGTATGATGGGCCTGTGTTTGATTTGACTACCACACCTAAAGGAGGTACCCCTGCAGGTTCTACTCGGGGTTCTCCTACAAGGCAGACAGCACCTGTAAGGAATCTTCACCAGTCTGGATTTAGTTTATCAGGTAAGTAAGACAAGATTGCACTGATTGCAACAGAAGCCAAGAAGAGAAGTCTCAGTAATATTTGGTATATTTTCCCCTAGTTACTCCAAAATCTTTGCCTCTGTGCCACATTGGTAGGCCTCAAATGTTATATTGGAAAAAGAGGACTATATGCATGCTACGGCTTTCTGGAACATATTGCTGACACTACTCATAGATCACATTCCTTCTATTTCGTTCCTACATAACAAATGATATGTGAGGAAGCCAATTCATAAGAACAGCAAGAGAGGTGACTCACCTCTACATGTGTAATCCATCTCCGGTTCTTTCTACATGGTGATCACAGATATATCCAGAGCTGACCAGCAAGTTTGCTTAAATGCATGTTTGTACATAATAAGCTAAGGACTATTTCTCCAGCAGATTTTCAAAATGGAACAGGAGTATATTAATAGTCCTCTAACTTGTATATTTTTTTCCTCTCCCCCTGTTATATATGCTCCGCAGGTACTCAGATTGATGAAGGTATTCGCTCGGCCAGCAAGCGCATAGTAGCCCCTCCTGGGGGGCGTTCCAATATAACATCTCTAAGTTAAGCTTCCAGTCATTGGGAAAAGAAAGAAAATGGAAAACCATTATTTGGGAAAACAGAGCAATGGTACCTTGATATTTAAGAAAAAAAAAAAGAGCAATGGAGAATTCAGATTTTGAAGAATCAATAAGCCTCAAGCCTTATGTTTCATAAAATGCTACTCGCTACCTAGCTTTAAAAAAATATTGCGGGTTTTCTTTTTTGTTTATTCATAGCCTTAATATTTTCCCCATTTTTTTACATGCATGCAAATCTGACAGGTGATTAAGTTAAAAATATGTAATTGTACACAGTGAGTGCTTGTGCAAGGAACTCGTAAGAAAGGGGCTGGAGAAAAGAGGGAATGGCATGAGCAAGCTCTTTAGCCAGGGTGCTTGTGCAGAATCAACCCAGGAGTTTAGAATGGGGAGGGGGGGCAGAAGATGGTGGGCCAAGGTAGTGGGAGGTGGATTGGGGGAGGGGGGAGCCAGTAGATCTTTGTATTGTGTCCATGTTCTTCTGTTTCCACTCAGTGCTGATGAGACAAAGATGCCTCAAAACAATCATGAGGCTGTTGGAAAACTCAAATCATCTTTGTAATGGCTCTGTTGTATCACATTTTCTTGTTAGAAATTTTATTACTTCGTACATTTTATTGAATAAAAAATTGAAAGACATTTTCTTTCTAATTGACTTGCTTCGACAAAGTAATGTGTGTCTCTTTCATTTCCGTCCCTTGGGACAAAGCAGATTGGGAAAAAAGGATGTGATTGTGGATTGCAGGAAAACACATCCAATTAGTTTAGGATTGATATTTACATTAACTTATTTACTGTCCATCCATGCTGTCTGTTTTCACATCACATAAAGTTATTAGTGACTCGCCCAAGGAAGTTGTAGCATCTTCTTTCCTCAGGAGGGCCTGATGGCGATACTTTCAGTATTTTCATTTCTCCCTCCAACTGTGGAGAGAGAAGAGAAACCTGGGTGCCTTTGATTTTGCAGAGCTCTCAAATCAGTCGAATTGCCACTTCAGTTTTGAAGTTTGAAAAGATAGTCTACTGCAGAACAAGTCTGACCTTCCTCCCTTGTATATCTTCATTGTCCATCAGTTGTTGATTATCATTTTTGCAGCAATGGAATACACATTTTTAATTTGCTCTGAGAGATTGTGCTTATTTTGGAAAGCACTTGCTTTCATTTAAGTAAGCAAGTACTAAGCAAAGTAAAAACAATTTTCTCTCATTTCTTCCTGCCATTATCAGAGTAACACTTTGAAGGGAAGAGTTCTTTTTTTAAAAAAAGAAAGCTTGAAAGCATGCTATTACAATAAAACTGTAGATTTTCATCCACCCACTTAGAACTGTCTACACCTGGCTATTGTCGTATATATTGTCAAATACATCTTTTCAAAATCTTTTGAATGTCTCTGACCTGTATACAAAGGTCAGATGTCAAAAAAGAGAAAAGCTTGTGTTCCCAATCTTACCTGCCTCATTCCTGCTATTTCTGTAAGGTAACTTTATAAGCAATTACTACTACTTTCATAGCAAGAGAACTTTTTCCTTTTGATCCCTATATTGTGAATGGTATACAGGTATATTACTCTTGTGGATTGTTCTAGAATTAATGTGCAACAACACGGTTAAAAATGTTTAATTGCCATTCAATCTAATTAGTTTGTAGAAGTATTGTAGAATCAAATGCACTTAATGTAAATGTTAATATTCTTCAATAGAAAGATGCATTTCTTTCAGAGAAAATTCCAATTTTAAGGTAACTTCAAATTATTCAGATTTCTATTTTTGTTTTTGTATCATTTAGGGATATTTTTTGTGTATTTTTCAAGTTGCCACATGGTGGTGCCAAACAACAAATAAAAGCAGTCTGCTAAAATATGGGGATAGGGACAACTAAGATGAAAATATGTATTTATATTCTTTGAAATTCAGATAGCAAATATCGGACTTTCTCATCTCAAACAGCTGTGTGTTTAGAGCAATTATGTGACAAAGATAAACTGATTTTCTGTTATCTGGAGGAGATACTGTTTTCTGTGCCCAGCAATGAGTTTTTACTGAAAAAAAATATGTAAAAATCTATGGAAGTTTTACTAAGGAAAATTGCACAACGTAAATAATGCTCATGTTTTTAGTGGAAACTGCTATTCAAAATACATGATGAGGCTTAACATGCAAGCTATGCTGCTTTTATGAAACAAAATGTTTATAATGAAAGCTCTAAAAGGTTTCCAATAAAATGCTCTCTAAATATGCCCTTCAGCCTTTTCTATGGCTTTTCCATTGTTTTTCCTAATGTTCTGACATTTTGATTTTCTAATGTTCTGACAATATTCAGAATTTATTTAGGCTTATTGTCTTATTCTGTGGCAGGTTCAGTTTCAACAAACCAACACAATTGGGCCTGTTGGATTGGCTCAGGGTGAGTTAATGCCCAAATAGAGAGGCCATACTTGAAGTAGAGAGTGGATTAATTTAGAACGGGTGGACAATTTTCCCAAGAGGCCACATGGGAAATGGACTGTAATGGAGGACCGAACCAATAGGGCGATAAAGGTGCACACGCATGTATAAATTGAAAAATAGTTGCCTTCAAAATAAAAACAATGTAGTTGTATTGTCTGCATGGCATACATTTTATTTTTTATTTTAATATTTTATATTTGATTTCTAATTTCCAATTGACCTGATGTGGGCCAGATAGGGAAAGGTGTAAAATGTTCAGGTCTTGTCTACTACAAGATCAATTTGGGAGTATTTTTGCTACCAAAACAGCATGAATTAGACATTATTGTCATGGCTTAACAACTGCCAAAATCTGAACTCCCAATGGTCTGCTTAGTGCTGCCTTTCCATGGATTTTTCCCGTCACCCTACTTCAAGTAATCATAAAGGCTGACTAAATCACTGCTGATGTGGTTCATTCAAATATGTTCCATTGTGACTTGGCATTTAAACAGGATCTAAAACATTTTCCATGCTGATAATCACTGTCATAACTATCTCTGCAATTTACATCAATCTTTGAAAATCAAACAATCTGAGCATATCCTAGTGTGACTTGGCATCTAAACAGGATCTAAAACAGTGGGAGGGCAGAGGAAATTTCCCAGGGTTTGGAGTCACAATTTGCATCAACCTCTCCATTATGGACCAGATAAACGAGTGGATCATTGTTTTAAAAATTGGAGGGGGGGGGTGTTCATTGAAATGCTAGAATTTTATGGCTGTAAAAACCTATTGTCCATCAATCGAGCTTTGAAAAAATAGGATACAATGGAGCACAGCTGCAACTAAGAGTTAATACAACTTTATTTTGAGGCTTTACAAAATGAAAAAGGTTAGTGCACTGCAAAAGGCCCTTACAGAAAGGCTAACTAACTTTATTTATAACATGGAAGAGAGAGGAAATGCTACTTTTAACATTCTAATTAGCAACTTCTTCACATTTTTAACAGACATGGAAGCTTCTGTCCCTATTCTCTTTCCATCAGAAGAAAAGAATGATGCCCTTCTAAATCTAACTGAACCAAAAGAACATTAATTGGTATTTATAATTTACTCTTGTAAATATTACATTTACTTTGTGTTTCTGTTCCTGGGAAGATTATTTGGTGGTGATGAGATCAGAATAGCAGGTAGTAATAATGTAATCTGTATATATGCTCTTAAAGGGCCCAAATAACCATTAACACATTCTTTTCAATCTAAAAAGTCTACTGACATAAGAGTCCCTAAAGTTTCTGGGTTAATATAGTGCTGTACAGCAGACTTAAGTAACTGTGCTGGCTGTGGAGAATCAGATATGAAGTCTCACACATTTAAAGAGCATTTAGAAACAGCTGTCCTTTGAACCAAACCATTCTGGGATATCAATTTAGTCCAAATCTTTCTATATCACAACTGGAATTGTGACCATTCATGTATTGGGAAAAAAATCCTAGTAATTAGTAATTTTCAGTGAAAAGAAAAGTTTTGGAGGCAAGATTTGCCCTAATATATTACCTAGAGAATGATGGAGAATATCTGAGGATTGGCCTGTACTCCACAGAAAGACATATGATATGTTTATCATTTAGATGCAACGATGTATTGTTTTTTTACCTTAATTGTCCTACTGCTACTAGTGGAGTTAAATGAACAATGGCAGCAGAAGGAGGGTTGACTGTCTCCTTCCTTGGTCTGCTGGCTTGTCTGGTTCGCAACCCCCCCCCCAAAAAAAAAAAAAAAACCAGAAATGTGATCAATTGCATTTAATGCTTTGTCTTTTTCAGGCACTTTGCTGGTATACAGCTTTTGGACTGATTGCTCTAATGATCCATGAGAAAATTGCTGAACTACAAATCCTTGTACCCAAAAAATGGCCACATTGGACTTGTAGCTCTGTAGCACTTAACAACTGTATTAATTTTGTCCTAGGTAAAATATTCTTGCTGGAACTGAGCAGCCTTAATTTGGGTGAGAATTAAAGAAAAATGTGGATTTTATCTTTAGAAGCTGCCTGAGAGTCAAGATAGCTGACTTGTACACCTATTCTATGAATTTTATATATTACATAGGAGTAGGATTAGATGATCCCTGTGATCTCTTCCAACCGCATCATTCTAAGAGTGCTGAAGTTTTAAATCCAAGCAACAAATAGCTGAAAAATTGGGACAAAAGCTGAATGAGGGGACCAGATGAAATGTAGATAAACTTTGTGTGACTGAAAATTGCCTTTTACATCTGCGGAGGACCCGGAACCACAATGGGCAGAACAATTGTGTGAAGTAGATGGAACCACAACATGTACATAGGAAGGGTCAAGATTTTCTGTTCGCCCCACCCAACAAAAATGTTGCATCAATTTTAGGGTGTGCACTAAAGTTTTGTGTGTTTTGTGCCTCTTAACGGTGGGAATTCCATTGATTTTCATTAAAATTTCATTCCTTCCAGTTGGAAGGAGCCCAATCCTGGGCTAGATTTTCTGGAGCCATATCTATCCATCTGTTTCAGGAAGGAAGGAGTACATGAAGTGAGCAGCTATGCCCTGATCATTCAGTCTGGTTCAGCAGGCCAAACAGAATGATAGTGGCAAGATGGAACCCGAGAATCATCGCTTAGCTATCTGTCCATATGGGACGAGAAAAGCTACAAATGCAGTAAGGATCTAGTTATTGAGCTTATTAAATTATAAGCCTAAGTGAACATTTCCCCCCATTTGCGGGGTAGCAGATTTATCTGTTTTAAGCAATCCGGAGAAAGGAGGTCTTCCATCACCTTTTGCTATCCTTTGCATTCAGAGGAACTACCTTGTTGTAGAGGAAAATTTCAAAAAAAATTTAGGATTAAAAGAATACAGAAAGCATCCACTGATCCAATTGCCTACTGGGCTATCCCAGTAGACACAGAATCCATCCATGTTCTCTTCTTAATGATAATGCACACCGGGTGGACATAATCAATTCACTTTTCTTTGGAAATCAAAGAGATTGTATTGGTTGAGAATGCTTTTACATTTTGTACATACAGAGAACGAAACAAAGAATCGAAATCACTAGAAAGCAAGTGACCTCACAGTGGTATTTTGATTCAAACTACAAACAGGCTTAGAAAAAGATTTCAGCTTGACAATGTACAATAATTGTCAATGTAATTTCCTACTTCCATTGTATTAGCCAGGCTTTTGTCTAACAATGTTGTATCTGGGGAAGAAAGAACAGGGAAAGGAGGACTAAGAGGACTAGAGCCATAAAGCAAAGCAGAGCAAAAAATTAGGTCAAACATAAAATTGCTCCCCATAAAGAATTATGCTTAACCTGGGGTACTTGTAACATTAATATACTCTTTTCTTGCCAATTTCAAACAACCTGGATTTTTGCTGTCTCTTCCCAACTACACATAATAACAAACGGTACTTCAGGGTACAAAGTTAATAGTTTGACATTAACTGTACCAAGCATCTATTGGTCCCAAGAGTCATCAATGGTCTTTTACTAAATGATCACAGATAGTATTTCTTTATGATAGTTGCAGACTTAAACATTTTTAATGATTGCCATCCATCCCTTGCAAGAAATGGAATGACCCCTTTCACTTACTAGTGAATTCTACTTATAAAATGGCCCTAGTGAATTTATCTTGATTTGTATGTCCCATTCTTCCATTTCCTGATTCACATAATGTACACACAGACCTCCCAATCTGAAGATATACTGGATATATTCTTAAGAACTAATTCATTTAAAAGTACCAATAAGTGGAAAACCCCCACAGCAAAAATATTATTTCCTCTTATTCTGTGTCTGATATATTGTATATAGTCAGTTACAAGTATTTTTAAAATGATTTTCATTTTGAAGTCTATTGCACTCTAAGGCAGAGTTATGATTCAGCTCTATTTTTTTAACTTCTAAGAAAATGTGGAGCTACCCCCTCTAGCAGCCCTGCAAAGACCTTTTTCCCATAGGCAGTGGATTTAACCCAATTATCAGCAACTTTGACATTTTACCAACAGAAATTATACCTATAAAGTGAACTTAACCTTTCCCTATTTGGAGTGCCTTTTGCACAGTACTTAAAGAGCATACTCTTTCCTGTTAATGGTCAAGTGGCTTAAAAAAATAAAAACAGGCATAAAGACGGTAATCTGTGCCTTAAGTAGTTCTGCAGGATTGTAGGCCACAAGTCCTTATGGTGGGAAGAGAGACTCAGCATCTAGCCTCAAGGTTCCTTAGCAAGGTATCTGCCTTGTCTTGAAAGCAGTGTGCAATTTTATCTGCTAAGCTCCATGAGCTAAAGTAAAAGCCTGCCCTTTTCGGTAGCAGCACCTGAGCAAAAACTACATTGATCTCAAAGATTATTATTCTGATCGTCATCTTCGTTGTCTTTGGTTTGTGTCACTTCGTTGTCTTTGGTTTGTGTCTCTTCGTTGTCTTTGGTTTGTGTCACTTCGTTGTCTTTGGTTTGTGTCTCTTCGTTGTCTTTCGTTTGTGTCTCTTCGTTGTCTTTCGTTTGTGTCACTTCGTTGTCTTTGGTTTGTGTCACCGTCAAGTTCTCCTGCATTTTGTTATGTTCTTGTCGTGCCCTAAAATGTATAAAAGAGAAACCAAAGTCCATCATCAGATAGCAATAAAGTCCAGCAGTTCTCAAAAATCTTACCATCTGCATTGGGCAGCGGGTGCCTTTGAGTTTGTCCCTTCAGTTTCTTGGCAAAACTTCAGAAATGATTTGCTCTTGCCTTCTTCCTAGTACTCCCAGGCTGGCTTTATGCCTAAGGCAGGACTAGAACTCACAGTCTCCTGGTTTCTAGTCTGGTATCTTAACCAGGATACCAAACCTGTCCTCACCTTCTGCATTAGTCAAGATACAATCAGTTCTCCTTTTATCAGGTTTGCTATGATTCCAGTTATAAAGGCTGTATACCATCCATTTCAAGAACTTATTGCTTGTTAAAAGTCTCTATTAATTGAATGTCTTAAGCCACCGATCAATACTTAAAGATCCAGCCCATAATATCCTATAACTTCCATACACTATGCAATGAAAATTTTGCTATGCTGGAAAGTAGATAATCACAGAATTTATAAGAATGATCTCAGAAAGTCAAGAAACGGAATTATGGGAGCCCTCAACTTATGATGAAAATTGAGACTGAACCAGAGGTGAAATCCAGCAGGTTCTGACAGGTTCTGGAGAACTGGTAGCAGAAATTTTGAGTAGTTCGGAGAACTGGCAGATACCATCTCTGGCTGGCCCCAGAGTGGGGTGGGAATGGAGATTTTGTGGTATCCTTCCCCTGGAGTGGGGAGGGAATGGGGATTTTGTGGTATCCTTCCCATGCCACACCCACCAAGCCACGCCCACAGAACCAGTAGTAAAAAAATTTGGATTTCACCACTGGACCGAACCTGTGTCACTAAGTAGTGTGTTAAATGAGTTGTGCCCAATTTTACAACCCTAGTTATTAAGCAAATCACATCAAGCAAATTTGACTTCTCCCATTGACTCTGCTTATCAGAAATGGGAAGGTCATAAATGGTGATTATATGAACCTAGGATACTGCAACCATTGTAAATATATGCCAGTTGCTAAGTGTCTGAATGTTGATTATGTGACCTCAGGGACTTTGTGACATTATAAGTGTGAGGACTGGTTGTACCTTAATTTTTTCAGCACCATTGTAACTTTGAATAATGAAATGAATGGTGGTAAATCAAGAACTACCTATATATTGAGAAAAATATTTACTGTTTGAACAGCTGCCTTTGTTATTTGCTCACCTACTACCTAACTGCAGCAGATACAATTTCTTTCTGGAAGGAGAACAAGGCAGAAAAAAGTAAAATAAAGCCATTTCAGTCATATTCAAAATTTAAATTCAGTGAGGTTTCCTACCTCAGTGAAATAGTTTGAGCAACACCCAAATGAGAGCGTACAGCAATGCCAGGCTTCCAGTGCTTTTCTATGGATTTTGTGCCAAAATCACTACCTAATTATCTGAGGAACAGTAATCAGATTTCCTTAGTTCTAAGAAATCTTAATGATGTGCTAAGCTAAAGTTTATATTTTCAGGTCAACGCTTACTTTTCTCTGTTGAAAATTATGAAGTCCCTTTGTATTGATTCCAGGTTTTTCTGCAGCTGGCAGGCCTTATATTAAGAAAGAAAAAAGACCAGTTAATGAGAGTTCATCATTGTAGTATTTGATGCAAGAAGCCACTAAACTTATCAAGAAAGACATTTCAAAGGAATTCAAATGATTGATCCATGGACTAAATTATTAGCTGACTCTGTTGTGTACCTCTCTTAACAGAAACTAAATTCATCTAAGAACCTGGATCAGATGCATCGAATTTGATCAAGTATTATTTCTAGTTTATTTTCTTCAGTAGTTGACAATCCAATTTTTAGAATCTACCGTGATCTCTTTAGATCTTGGCTTACCTGAACAGAGGGCTCTAGTAGTAGTAGTAGTAGTAGTAGGCTAAGGATAATGTCCTTCCTCACTAATAGACTAAAGATTATGCCCTTCCTCAATGTATCTTGCTTTGTGAAAGTAATTGACTTAGTAGCAGTGATAATGAAGATACCATAGATTCTCTTGGGAGTAGCTAGAGTCAGAACTTATGGGCACGGATTCTATTCTTTCTCTCCTTCTTAATATCTATTTTTTTCTGGCTTTGTTTGTATCCAGTATTGGTGTAGAGAGGGGGAGAAAGGAGATACAAATCTGAAACAAGGAAGTTCTATTTCTTGATTTCTTTCTTTTTCACAAAAAAGGATGTGTTTTCCCTGCTTTGCTATAGTTTTCAGCCCAAAGCTAATGAACCTAGAAAAAAATTGCCAAAATCACTGTGCACTTTTTCTTATTATCTCTACCTTTCCCAGGGTTGTCCCTTCTTTCTATTCCCCTCACCAAACCTAAAGGTAGCTAAAAAAATATAGAAAATTCTACTCTATCCTCTTGTTCTATTCTATTCTATTCTATTCTATTCTATTCTATTCCATTCCATTCCATTCCATTCCATTCCATTCCATTCCATTCCTATTCCTATTCCTATTCCTATTCCTATTCCTATTCCTATTCCTATTCCTATTCCTATTCCTATTCCTATTCTATTCTATTCTATTCAATGGTAGGCTCCAAATTTTTTAACAACTGGTTCTCTGCCCTAATGACTGGCTGGCTGGCTGGCTGGCTGGCTGGCGGGTGTGTGTGTGTGTGTGTGTGTGTGTGTGTGTGTGTGTGTCATGTGACTCGGCATGGCCAACTCTACATCACTTGTGTGGTGGTACCTGTATGGGACAGGCAGGGTTGGGAGGGAATCCAGGGGTCTCCGGTGGGGGGTGGGGGTGGAGAAAATAACCTGTTTTTGTGTGTGTGTTAGAGAGAGAGAGAGAGAGAGAGAGAGAGAGACGGCGTCAAGCTAGACTGGGAAAGCTGGCTTATTCTTATTCTTTGCTGTCATAACCTTGATGTAAGGTATTGCTCATAGAATTTAAAATAATCCAGAAATCTAAAACTGATATATCTATGGGCCTTTCCCAAATTTTGCAAAGTTTTCAAAAGATGCTCTTATATTTTAAAAAGTATTATAAATATACTGTAGCACCAATTCATCATTTAAATGCCAAGAATAAGAAAGCACAGAGGGTTACAGACTCCATATTTTGGCTGCTGTCCTACTCATTTGGGGCATTGCCATTAAAGTCAGTGTGATTTAGATCTGAGACTTCTGTCTTTTAGATCAATATACCTAATGAAAATGGAAGACATTAAAATGCTTACATCAGCCAAACATCTTTTGGGCAATTCAGGCATCCAACTCTCTGTGCCTTACCTCTGAGGATTCATTTTTGTTGCTTTCCTTCTCCTTCTTAGCCAAGCGCTTCTTCTTTTTATGAAGTGGCTTTGACTCCAGGATCATTTCTTCAAGTTCAAAGGTTGGGTCACAGTTTAACTTCCCTTTCTATGGAAGAAAGCACATGCAGAGAGAAATTGTTACCCTTCCCCCGAAATAAAAGAAAGTAAAAGAAAGACATTTGCATGGACATTCTATGGTGTGATTGAACACCATAAAAGTGAACCAAAACAGATTCCCCAATTAAAACTATTAGGACTCTCTGAAATTTCAAAATTGAAATACAATATAGAGGAGAGCTTGAATTGGACAGCTAGGATCAATAATTATAAGAGTAGAAAAGCTTTTAACTCCAGACAAACATCAAGTCCTTCAGGCTGCAGTAAAGAGAGCACACTTCAGGTCCTCTCATCAAGACACAGCCACCTAATGGGACCTCAAGGACATGTCTGGATGGCAACTCCTGATTTTTTTTTTTAAAAAAAAACAGTGTTTCCCCCTCCCAAATATATGACTGGCCCATGCAGGCCTGGAGTCGCAATTGATTGAGTTGCTATATATTTTAATCTGGTTGCCATTTTATTGTTTCAGTTGGCTTTTAATGTATTGTGTTGCTTTGGGGAGGGGTAGGTACTTGTTGCTGAGTTTTGGGCAGCCCTAGAAATGTTATAAATGAATGAATGAATGAATGAATGAATGAATGAATGAATGAATGAATGAATGAATGAATTGATGTGCCACTTAATTTATCTTAATAATTAAACTATTGATTTTGGGTTTTTAGAAGTTTATGTTTCTCTTCAGACTTGACTCTGTTGGTGTGTGAAATCTGCACAATGATAGTTTATTGCTTTATGCATTAAGAAACGTGCCACAGTGTCATCATCATTATAACTCTAGTTTCTAAATTAAGAAAACATTCAAACTAAAATTCTTACATTAGGAAGAAATCCAGGCAATACTGTCTTCTGTAAAACAGCATCCCAGTTGATATCAGCCAAGTAAGGAAACTCTTGGATATGACTCAGTTGAAAAAATCTTTCTTCTGAATTCATTTCCACTAGCTAGAGGTTAGAATTAAAGTAGTTTATTAAGTATATCAGAATAGAATACAACACAATTGCAGATTCAATACAGAAAAGGATGATATGTGCCTCTTTATCTATCTCAGACATAATAGGGAACCTCCAGCCCATGAATGTTTACAGTTCAAGAACTTCCATGTAGCCCATATGTGAGCATTCCAGAAAAAAACCCAACTCCAAGTAAAGACTCTGAAGCAAGCATTTTTCAAAGTTCTATTTACTAGAATAGGTAAACTGGCACATCTGGGAAAACCTGAATCTGAGAGATCCGAGTTTTCCCTCAGTAAATCAAAACCCCCAAAACCATCCCCTCACTCCTCAGTCGATCACATACTCCAATCAACCGCCGTCCCATCTCGAGACCTCACTCCAACCACTCCTCCTCCAGATGCAGGATCGCCCTGACTTTGACCGACAGGAAGAATGCTATTATGTCTACAGACAACCCCTCTACTAAACCTCCCTCCTACTTTCCCACGCATGAGAAGGTGGCAGCATGGAAGTTTCCAGCCTAATATGGCTTCCAAAGCTGATACCATAAGTTGTTGTGAATATCCTGCTCTGACTTTTCTTCAAATTCTAAGCTCCTATTCAGCACTTCTAAAGTCTTTAAAAAGATTACAACATCCAGTATTGTTGTTTCAGACAGAAATATTTGTATAAATAAACTTAACTGAAGGAGGATCAAGTAAGAAATGTCCAATGTAGTGTAGGATAAAACACTTTCCTATGTTCCTAAAATGATCCAGCATTTTAGGTTTTCCTGCATTCCTAAAATCAGAGCCAATCAAGTGCAGTGGGTGTGTGGAACTGTTTGATGTTGTAAAATAACATCACACTAGGTGTTAAAATGCATTCCAAGGGTGTGGGGGAGGAGAAACGTAGGATGACTCATAGCTTCCATATTTAGCAGCAGTCCTGAATCTCCAGTAATGTTCTACTCCTGATAGAATGAGTCAAAAGGCTTGGAAGACTTAGCATCTTAACCAACATCTGATCTCTAAAGCTCACTCACCTTTTTAATCAATGAGATCATATCCTGTGACCAGGCAGCAGGATACATGATGGTGGCTGTCTTGTACACATGCAAAATTTCATTGGCAGAATTACTAGAGCGAATGTGGTATGGTCTCTGCAAGGAGAGAAGAAGGCAAGGACACTGAAACACAGTTCGACATCCAACAAGAACAGATTAATGAATTCTCTCTTTTAGGTTAGAGAAGTTTTTTAGAGGAAAAAAAGTATCACTAGATTGTAATGGGCTGACAACTTCTCCAAGAGACTTCACTCTCTCTCCTCCTTCCTCAGAGTCCACTAATGTTCTTAGTTAAGGCATTGTGACACTGGGTAATTTTTTGAACACAGATCAACACAGGAAAGGAAGACAACAGAAAAAGTACACTTAAAAAGCAACATGTAAGCAACAGCAAGACATCAAGCATTGTGCAACTGGTGTTTCACTCAATGCAAATTGAGTTCAAGGAAAATCATTTTAGTGGTAGGTGTGAATTCCTTCAACATTACTAGAAATACCATACTTAAAATTTGTATTTTTTTTTCTGAACTGAAATATATTCTCTTTTGAAATAAGACAAAACAGAATCAAAATGACACAGTTTTAAACATGCTCTCAAAATGTTTTGTAATAAATCCTCAGGACATAAATGCAATCAATTAAATTAAGGAGAGTATTTTCTCAGCATGCCTGCAGTAGTGGGCTATTTTCATTCAACTCTGAAAAGAAAATTAAACAATGGAAAGGCATTTCCAACCTGTTCTTGCATTGTACTAAAGAGCAGCACAAATGGTGCCAGCCATTAGAATTTGTGCAAAATTGCAGAACAGACTGCAATACTGGGCGATGCAAGCTCACCTGGCATGTCTGCCTATGCCTACCTCAGAAATTAAAAGCAAAACCTTTAGCTACCCCTGAGCAGGGGTGGGCTGCTGGGAGTTCACAGGGGTTTGGGAGAACCTCTAGCTAAGATTCTGTGCAGTTCGGAGAACCCCCAAATCCCACTTCTGGCTGACCCCGCCCCTCCCAGGAATCCCCATGTGGCCCATTTTGGATGCAGGTAAGTGCAGGGTGCACACAGAGGCTCAGGGAAAGCGAAAAATGGGCTTTTTCCGGCCTCCAGAGGGCTTCTGGAGCTTAGGGAGGCCATTTTCGCCCTCCCAGAGGCTTGAGGAAAGCCTCTGGAACATAGGCAGGGCAAAAACGCCCCCCTGCCGTTGTGTAGGAGGCCAACTAGGCCACACCCACCATGGCCACGCCCACCCAGCAACCAGGCAGAGAACCCCTTGCTAAAATTTTTGAAGCCCACCCCTGCGCCTGAGCTTTTGTAAAGAGCAACCATGTCAAATTCTAGTCTCAATTTGCTGTCTGTTACCACCAGTACAGCAGAATGACAAGTGAGGATGAAAAAAAAATGTGTCATAGGCACGTAGGGGAAAATAGATATGTTATTATTTCAGAATCATTAGCAACATCCATTCCCTACATTTCCAGGATGCAGTTTGGCATTGTCTCTTTATGGAACAGTTCAAGGCATAGCTTCTCACTTCAATCATCTGATTACGTTGGAATTTGTGCCCCTGGAATATGCAAGCTTTTCAATAGCATTTTTCTTACAATAACCAAGATTTTGCATTTCAGATAACAACTTTATCCAGAACCTATTTAATATTAGTTATGTGCTACAGAAAACAACCTGATAAATGTAGAATTCCATTCAGAAAAACAGGTCAGATAGAATGGGGAGAAGACAGAAACAGGAAGATTTGAAAACCATTAATCTAGGCACACATTCAGTAATGCTTAACTTTGGTGTAATTCGCTTTGCGTGTACACAGAACAACAGCAAAGAATACCGAAAATATAAGGCACTAACAGAGGTGGGTTTCAGCAGATTCTGACCAGTTCTGGTCAGTGGAAATTTTGAGTAGTTCGGAGAACTGGTAGTAAAAATTCTGACTGGCCCCGTCCCCATCTATTCCCTGCCCCCCAAATCTCAGCTGATCGGGAGGAAATGGGGATTTTGCAGTAACCTTTCCCTGCCACATCCACCAAGCCACACCCACCAAGCCATGCCACGCTCACCAAGCCACACCCATAGAACCGGTAGTAAAAAAATTTGAAACCCACCACTGGGCACCATGTATTTGAGAAAACCATTTGCTTTTACAGTTTTTTTAAAACAATATAACCTTTTGATTGAATTGTAATAATTCAGTTTCATTTTGAAAATCAAACAACTATTTTAGAAGTAATTATAAAAGAAATTAGTTTTTTTTCTCCTCTGCATAAGGTGCAACTGGCATTAAAGATTAATATTCCCTTTAAACAAACATTACTGTAAAATAAAAGAAAACAAATGTGTTGTGCTTTAGAAATTTGAACTACCTCCAATAATCAGACAAGTATCATGTTACTTACTTGGAATTGTCCCACATACTCCGCTCCAAGAAAATCACCCTCCTACCCATCCCCAGACTGCTTCTAATGGATCGTATATGCCTAGATAATTTTTTAAAAAATGGTACAAATACCCTCGAATAGGAAGTTATACATGTGATACCGTACTATCCCTAAGATAAAGAACAGAACAAATAAGAACTTGCATATTTACACTATAATATATTTCCTACTTTATTCATATGTTTCATAAAATGCCTACTGTCTTCTATACTATCCACTGCACAGTTTGAAAATATGTTATGACCCAACGAACCAATAAGGCCTGTTGCAGCATGAAATGTGTTGGGTTACTAATTCGCACACAGCAGGCCACTTCTTCAGACTGCATCCTTGATCCATAATTATGAAAGGATCTTTTGAAGTATAGTTCAATTTTTTTTCCTTTGAATTGATGATATTTTTATGATAAACTTTACAGCACACATTGGCAATTATCAGTAAATTAATCTCTTTAAGCAGAACAGCTTCTCTTTAGAATTTTAATGACCCTATTACAGGTAGTCCTCAACTTACAACAGTTCATTTAGTGACCAAAGTTACAACAGCACTGAAAAAAGTGACCTCTGACCGTTTTCCATACGTATGACTGTTGTGGCATCACCCAGGTCACATGTTCAAAATTCAGAAGCTTCGCAACTGACTCACGTTTATGACAGATATGATCTCCTTTTGCAACGTTCTGAGACAGAAAATCATTCAGCAAGCCAGATTCACTTAACAGCCACTTTGTTAACTTAATAACTGCAGCGATTTATTTAACAACAGTGGCAAGAAAGATTGTAAAATGGGGCAAAACTCACTTAGCAAATGTCTCACTTAGCAACAGAAATATTGGGCTCAATTGTGGTCGTAAGCCGAGGACTACTTGTATACAGTGGATGCAGTTCTGGAAAGTAATTGTTTCCGAATAATCTAAACATGGTGAAATCATGAGTAGAGAGATAATGGATGGTCCAATAATACATATACGTTAACTGTACCATACCCGGCCTCTGAGAAGTTCATAGGCTGTAATTCCTAATGACCACCAATCAACAGCATAGGAATAACCTGAAGTTTTTGTGGCAGTAAACATCTCAGGTGCTGCAAAAAAAGAGAAATTTAAAATTTGCTTTAGGATGGAATATTCCACAAAATGACTGATTTTTCTTTCTATAGTCTAATCAGTGGTGGGATTCAGCCAGTTCTTTCTGGTTCAGGGAAACCAGTTGTTAAATTACCAATCTCCCGCTATCAAAGTGGATCCTGGGTGCTGAGCTGCAATGGAGAAACAAGCAATAGACTGGCCGTCGTGTGGGAAGGAGAAGGTAGCTTTCTCTCTTTCTTCTCCCTGCTCCTCCTCCTTCCCTTGCACCGGCCACTCCATTGTCCATTTCTCCGTTGCAGCGCAGCACCCAGGATCAGTGGTGGATTGCTCCCGGTTCTGTCCGGTTCTTGAGAACCGGTAGTAAAAGTGGCGGGAAGCTCCGCCCACCCACCTGGACATCATAAGGTGCGCACTCCCATTGCGAACTGGTAGTAAAAGTAAGTAGAATCCACCCCTGCCCAGGATCCACTTTCATAGCGGGGCGGGGGCCTAATAATTTGCCTGGCCAAACTAACTCCACAGTTTCCCCTACATTGGGCCCATCTTCGATCGTGCTGCCAACTTAATTATTTGCCTCTCTCACTTTTGCCCGCAGACTGACCAACACCCCTGCATGCAGCTCAACCGGGAGGGGGAGTCTCTCCCTCCACTTCCCGCCAATTCTTCACCTTCCCACATAAGCTCGGGAGCATCAACTCCTTGTCTCTATGGTAAACCCCCTCCCCTTGTTCCTCAGAAACCTCGCCTCTTAAAGGAGCTGCAAGTTCTCATAAGAAATTCTCTCTAGGGTTATCAATAAGCAACTCCAGAACATCTTCAGCTGCTGGGGAATAGAAGTCAGTGTGAACTTCTTCATTTATCCTTGTTGGCTTCCCTGAGATGTCTGGGAGAACTGCGTGAGAAGAGAATGCTGGGATAGATAATTTTTCATCAGATTCTCTTTCTTATGTGTGAATTATTAGAAAATAAGGAGAAACAATTTGCCTCTTTTTTCAATTGATTTTAATCTGGACCATCATACTGCTAACTCCTTAATAATGGCATTTGGAGGAGATCCAGTCAGACTTGAGGCAAAATTGCATCTCCCAGTAATGAAAAGAGGAAGTTTACTTTGTCTTATTAAATTTAAAAAAAAGAACATAAGAACCAACAGACTTTCCCAAGTTCTTCAAAAAAACATAGCTGTTCAGAAGGTCACTGCACACTGTTCTTTGTGCTCTTGAACTCTTTGCTTTTAATCTCACATAAAGCTTTTCACACCTCTTTCTCATAACCTCCAGGTTACATTTTGACTAACTCATTAGCTATTTGATATAGAAACAAAAGCATGAAAATGGCCATAGAAATAGAAAGCATAGAAATGGCTTTACTATGTTGTTGTTGATGATGATGTTGAAGAACAGCACATTTTGCACCTGCTTAATAGGTACATGTCAGTGGTAGGTTGCTACCAGTTCGTTCCAGATCGGGGGAACCGGTAGCAGCAGCGGCAGGAGGCTCTGTCCGGAGGCTTCTGCACATGCGCAGAAGCGTCATACACAGGCATGCGCATGCACCCACAAGCGAACCAGTAGGAACGGGTTTTGAAACCCGCCCCTCGTACATGCATAATAAGATTAATCCTGAATGTAATTCAAGTCATCTGAAACATTCCTTCATATTTTAAAATGATTATTACTTTGAGGAAAATACTAGCTCTACCCTCTAGCCCTTTGAAATATTCCAACACACTTTAAAGTGAAATATAATATTGAGAGAGCAAATAGAATGGACAGGCAACTGACACTGACTTTATATAGTTTTAATCCAAGGTTAGTATTACCACTGGTCCCCTCCCTTAGCCACATTTCTGGCAAGTGTATTGAACAAAAAATATCTGCAATTAACACTTTTTTGATTCTAAGAATATGTGGTGAATTGGTTATCTTCAGTAACTAACAAGAATAGAGGAAATAACAGTGGTTCGAGAGAAAGAATCAATAAATCCAATTAATGTCACTATGATATCCTGTTAGTATAATTTGGTATAACCTGTCAAAAGTAATATTTTGGCCCCATGTGTACCTTAACATCAATGTGGGATGGGTGATCCAATTATGACTCACATGGCGAAACGAAAGAACTCTATCTATAGTTTTGGATTAGATTTGTAGGATTTCATGTACCCTGTTTCCCCGAAAATAAGACCCAACTGGAAAATAAGCCCTAGCATGATTTTTCAGGATGCTCGTAATATAAGCCCTACCCCCAAAATAAGCCCCAGTTAAGATCGTCAGCAGATGGAGGCATTTAGTACTGTATTTTCCCCAAAATAAGACCTAACCGGAAAATAAGCCAAAATGCGTTTTTGGAGCAAAAATTGATATAAGACCCAGTCTTATTTTGGGGGAAACCTGATCAGCCATCCATCCAAGGACCTTTAAGGTTAGGAGAACTGAAGCCATTCCAAATCTAGCACATGTAAGGCCACATCAGCCTTGAAGTATTTTCTGAATCAGGCTCCATTTCTTAAAACTGTTTTAATGTTTACTAAGAAGGAAGCTGAAAATGTCCATTAAAAACAAAACATTGTGATGCAAATAGCTTGGATCTATTGACTACTCACCCATGTATGGTTTTGTGCCAGCAATGTTGGTAATCTGTGTATCTTTAGTTATCACTGTAGCAATATTGAAATCTGTTACATGAACATGCCCTAAGAATAATATAAAACGATAAATTGTCAATCGAAAGTTTCTACCATATATAATTATAACAGCAGAGGGAAGCAAGGAATTTTGTGTGGATTATGTGCTATTATGTGCATATATGAATATGTTGCCTTCTCATTCTTTAAAGTTTTACGGAACCATAATGCAAAATTTTGCATATGCAAAACCCTTAGAGAAAACCTAAGGAAGGAAAGGGACATAGGAAATCCTCATTCTTATAGGCCACCCACAATACTCATACTAATTTGTCATGATTAATCATTATCCCAAGCCATATTTTTGTCAACCACATGGAACAGCTTGAGAATATTTTTTATCAAGTTTTTTATTTTATATTACATATACATATCAATGCGGGAACAGTGTGACGCCTGGGTGCCATACACTTCAGTACAAATAAAATAATATTATTAATCATAGTTATCATATTCATCCAGCTTATATATTTCTAATAGTAATACACATTTATATCTAATTATAATCTTTCATTATTTCATATTGTTTAAACATACATAATACTACCGCTGTTCAATTTCTAAACCTCTCTCTTAATCATTACACTTATCTTAACAGTTTGAGAATATTGATCTGCTCCTATCTGAACCACTAGCTCAGCATAAAGTTTATTCATTAAGTATATCTTGTGCAGAAAAAGAGCGTGATGGAAAGAGCGTTATAGACCTTTCCTTCAGGAAAGATATATAGCATGGGAATTATTTTTCATATGGATCTATAGCTAATATCTCAAGTGACATCTGTGGCCAGAACTGCTTTTTAATCCATTTCAATTGGTATGCCAAAAGCATCTTTTCCTAGTAAGTAACAACAGTGATCCCTCTACTAATTAAATACTTGATTTTTTTGTAATGTGCTACAAGTAGGGTTGCCCTTATAAAACAGAAAACATTGCTACTGTTTCTACTCGCCTGATGGACTTAGCCCAGTCATGTTCCCATATCATAGCTGCAGAATTCCCACTATCTATTCAAATTGTTTGGGAATCTCTATCTCTGACAGCAACAGGTTTATCTGTCTACTGTGTGAGGCCCAGGGGTGGGTTCTACTTACCTTTACTGCCGTTCACAAAGGGGCCGCACATGCGCAGATTGTCATTTATGACGTCTGGCTGGGTGGGCGGAGCCTCCCACCAATTTTACTACCGGTTCCATAGAACCGGACAGAACCGGGAGCAACTCACCACTGGTGAGGCCTGAATTTTTTATGATGAGGCTTCTCAATGGAATACTGAGGCTGCATTGTGCACAGGCTTTTAAGAAGGCTTTAAGAGCACAGCTTTTTAAATCAGCCTAATATGCCTAATATAATTGAAATTTTAACTTTCTTTTTAACATCTTAAATAGCGATGGCTTTATTTTAATCTCAACATGCTTGGATTTTATAGCTAATAAGCTAATAAGACTTTGGTAGTGAGTACCCTAGAAATCTCATCACATAAACTTAGCAAAACTACAGAAGATTGCGCTGGAGCTTGAAATATGATCCTCCAAGGAAGGAAAGCCACTGGAAAACAAGCAGTCTTAACAGTCTAAATATAGGTACATAGGCTGCAAAAACAATGTCTCAGGGGGAAAGAATTGAACAATAGGTAAAAGGCTTTTTGCACACATGAATGGAATTACACACCTCTCTTGCCATGGTTGGTGAAACACAGAGAAATTGCAAAGAGGAAATAGTTAGAATGACCTCTGAATCAAGGACAAACGGAGAAAAGACAATTCCAAATATACTCTAAAATAACCAGCTAAAATGCATTAAATTGAAAGCCTTTGCAAAAATACTGATTTCAATGGTCTCCTTTAAACCCATACCTTGGTCACAACATTGTCACAATAACAGCGCTGATTAAAACATTGGGGCATGCAAATGTCATTGGGATTGTTGGTTCCTACTCTTTGACTAGTTGTAAACACTACCGTAGTTTACAATTAGTGTAAACACTATTTACCACAAAGTAGGCTATTCCTGCATTTCGTTTCATGGAGAACAGGCAAGAAAATGGTGCTAAGATCTGAAACAAAGCACTGTTGTGAAACTTTTACAGAAGAACCTAAATATTTTTCAAAAGAAAAATACTTCTATATTTAATCACCATACATAAGAATAACCCTTAGTATAAGCTTGCTCTTCAAGCATGTTCTTTGATAGAAATCACTGAGTTCTAAGGGGGCTGGGGTGGTTGGATCTCTGGCCCAATGAAAGACCTTGTTTAGATACTGTATTTTTCATCAACCTGTCATATTTTCATTTTTGTTCGGGGACATGTGAGGACATGTAGAATTAAGTGTGTCATCCAATACATATTTACCTGGAACTGTGTTCCACTGAATTTATTAAATTACTAAGAAATATATATTAGATTCGCCTTATTAAACCTTCAAGCCTCTGTGGGGGCTAAAACAGAGTAACAAAAGACAAAACATAATGTTTTCTATATCTTATTGCATAATATTACATTGCAGGGGTGAAATCTAAAATTTGTTACTACCGGTTCTGTGGATGTGGCTTGGTGGTGGTGGTGGGGGGTTAATGTGACTGGGTGGGAGTGGCCATTTTTTTTTTTTTACTTTTAAAAGCATTTTTTCTACAACCTTAAGAGGTTGCACAAAAAAATGCTTTTAGAAGCCTCTGACAATCAGGCAACTCAATTGGGATCACCAGAGGCTTTTAAAGGCATTTTTTTTTCCTACAACCTCTTCGGCCAAAGAGGTTGTAGAAAAAAAATGCTTTTAGAAGCCTCTGACGATCCCAGCTGAGCCGCACGATCATCAGAGGCTTTTTTTTTACTTTTAAAAGCATTTTGTCTTGTTCTACAACAAGAGGTTGTAGAAAAAATGCTTTTAAAAGTAAAAAAAACCAGCCTCTGATGATCGTGTGGCTCAGCTGGGCATGGGGGGGGGGGGGTGCAGCAATTTTTGCTACCGGTTCTTCGAACCACCCGCCACCATCGCTACTGGATCGGGCGATACAGTCCGAACCAGGAGCATTTCACCCCTGTTACATTGCCTTTGGTTTAAAACATGATGCAGCATGTGTCACAAAAATAATAACAGAACATTGTATAGCTCTCTTAACTGGATCACTAACTGGACTGCACTATCAGATTACTTGAATTTTTTAAAAAATAAAACCTATGATACATTACGAAATCCTTAGAAATGTATTATTTGTATCTTTAGTCAGCAAAAACACCAGAGCTAGGATAAAGGTTTGCCTCAACTTGTTTTCCATCTCACTAGAAGATGGCTTCATAAAGTCTGTCATGATCCTACAGAAAACATTATATTTTGCTATACAGTTGCAAGCATATACATGTTCCTGCAGCCAGATATAATTGTCACTTACCCTGCTCATCCAGCAAGACGTTATCTGGCTTTATGTCTCTAAAATAGAATTTTTAAAAAGAGAAAATATATCAATAAAGCCAAAATTATGACAATAAAGGTCTAGGGTAGGATATAAGAGCTTCATAAATTATCTCTGCTTTATTTCTGGGTTTGATTTAAAAATATGCAACAACCTGCTGAAGACTCTTATAAAATTTACAATAGAATAAAATATGATCCACCATTCAAGAACAATACTAATAAGAGGGAAAAAACTTTGAGAGATGGGTTTTTTTTTAAAAAAAATACACCATACTGAATATTTGATGAAACACATTTAATTTGGGTTTTGAAAAAAAAGTTATTCTGTAGGCTGAAAAGTATATCTGTAATAAACTCCATGTCAGGTTACAGGGGATCACAAGTTATAAGACTTTGGTTATAGCCACTAATTCCTTTACTGAATTGTGCACTGTTAGATTTTGGTTGCAAGTATATATTTTTAAAAACAAGAAAGGATTGCTTCATGAATTCCCAAATGAACCTTTTGGGACATGTGATTTAAATATACAAACCAAAAGATTAGTCAGATTGGCATTAATCCTGATTATCTATTTTTCAGAAGTATGACATCAACAATTCATGTTGATTATGAGATAATTCAGAGAATCCATATTAAGATCATGCAAAAAAATAATAATAATCCAGGATATAAATGGAAAATTAAAATACTATATGAGAAGGCTATTGTGAAACTCTTCCACTCAACGGCCTCAATAAAAAGGTCCTTATTTCCTAAGTAAGATCAATAATATAGAACATTTCAGTATTAGCAGGCACTAAAAATTATATTGAACCGAGACTAATGAGCTAATTCATTTTGTACAGACAAATGTACAAATACAATATACCTCTCTGTTTTGATTAGATATTATCAAGATGGGATTTACATGGACACAAGTATAAAGCTTTTTTGGTGATATTATACAAGTGGCCTACCATTGACTTTTCTGGCAACATTTCTGATTCTATTTTATAGACTCCATTGATCTCCTGTTCAATAGAAGGTCCAACCTTGTATAGCTTCTGAACACAAACAAAAAATAGCATGCTATATGCACATATTTGGTATAATGGTTAAAATGTTGGACTAGAAACTGGGAAACTATGGGTGATAGCCTTCTCTTAATCCCTCACTCTCTCTCACCTCAACCTACCTCACATTTTTCGCCTTATTATTGTGGCGAAAATAGGAGGTAGAGGCATTATATATACTATCTGGAGTTGTAAAAACATAAAAGTGGAATATAAATACAAAAATAATTATTATAGGATTACAATAGGAAAACAAATGTCAACAACATTAAAAGCAAGAGCAAGATATAAATGTTAATTTATTTTTCAAGTAAAGATAAGCAGAAAATTCAATTGAAACCTTAGTTATATTAATCATACAAACAGGTATTGCGTAACACAAGTATTTCAGGACAGCAGAGGGGAGGGAGGGAGGGGAGAGAGAAATTTAAAAATGTTTTTAAATAAAATATTACATATGTATGTATGTATACATACATAGATACATACACAACACACACATATAATCATAAAACTATCATATACATAATTCATATATACATGAACTATATTACTGATCACTGTATATTCATGATTACCAAATAGACAGTGACATGCCCTTTATCCAGAGGGAGATGAGGAAAAAATAATTTAATTTTTAACAAGAAGACAATTGCTGGTCCCAGTTGTGGTTGTTAAACAAGGACTACCTAATTGTAATTGTCTTAAGCAAAGCAGCCAGTAACCATGACTATGCCTATTATCTTACTTCAGTTATCCTCTGCTTTACAGACCTACAAAGACTGTGAATGTGAGGATTGCTTGCAAAGTTACTTTTTCATCACTGTCATAACTGCAAACAATTGCTAAATAAGGACTACCTGTACAGTATTTTCGGGAACAATATACTTGCATTACATATTCTAAAACAGATGCCTTAAAATAATCAGAGGACAATACACTTAACTGATTTTTATTTTCTGGCTGCCTATTCTAGGCAAAAAGAAAAGAGGTTATGTGAGAGCCGTGGTGGCACAGGGGATTAGAATGCAGTATTGCAAGCTAATTCTGCCGACTGCCGGGAGTTCGATCCTGACTGGCTCAAAGTTGACTCAGCCTTCCATCCTTCTGAGGTCGATAAAATGAGGAACCAGATTGTTGGGGGAAATATGCTGACTCTGTAAACTGCTTAGACAGAGCTGTAAAGCACTATGAAGCGGTATATAATTATAAGCGCTATTGCTATTTATATGTGTGCCAGGACCCTCTGTGGAGGAACCCTCTGAGCTTGCCTGTGGAAAGGAAAGACAGAATCCTTCCAAGCACTGGAAATGTTTGGAAATCCATCCTTTCACTGAGAATTAACAAGTGTGACTGTTTCACTGGAAGAAAGGAATATGGGAGCAAGCAAGTCAAGAAGTAAAAGAAATAAGGAAACATTCTATTTCTATTTAAATAAAGAAGATAACTTGATTCTCTAACCACCAGCCCCAATATTTTGAGGAATATGATTTACACCCAGGCTTTTTGATAGTTGATTAAAACTAGTCGAGCCGGAGTAATTTAAATCACAGACGGGGTTATAGGAGTCACTGTTTTCTTAATTTAAAACCTTCTTGCAATGCTGTATTGAGGCTATAATTAGTTCACAAGGAGAGGGGCAGGGAAGAATCCCTATTTAATTTTTTCTTCTTTATTTTGCAATTAATAATCAATGAATAAACTGAAACAATGTGTCACTGATCCAAATTAACTTTTTCTGTGGCTATATTTTACTAAAGAAAAAAAAAGAATTCTGAAATCAGATTACATCTCCTTTCTTTTTCTTTTGGAAAAAGAAAATTCACTTTCAATTCTCTCCTAGGTACAGCAAACCTCCAATGTAAATAAAAGAGTTTTGTTAAAACTCTTTGTTATTTTTAAAAAGAACATTGCCATATGGTTTTAGGAATATTTAAGATATTTACTATTTCAGATCTAATTGCAACTGAGAAGTTATCAGGAAGATGAGAGTGAAAATCTAATCCTAAATGTCATGAATTAGCTTTAGCTTTTTTTTTTTACAATTACTAATTACAGTCATTTAATCTAAGAAACGTTAAGGATGTTTCCAGACTGGATTGGGGGGGAAAAGTATATTTGGGCCTTTCTCTGATTTCATGTACCATATCTGCAAACTATTTCTGTGAGAGGACATTTTGTAAGATGTGTTTTGTTTGTAGCCTAGGTAATTTTTTTTTTCAGTTTTTCAAGATATAAGTGAGAACATTCCCAGAAAAAAAAATCAATGACACCACTTACATACTGCAACAATATGGGGGAAATGGCTTCAGATAAAATGTTCTTTAATTTGATTTTTATACAAACTCTTCCTAACCAGGCACATAAGACACACACAACAATTGTGTGAAAGAGAAACTCAGGCGGCAGTTTGAATGGTGTTGCTGGATCCTTCCAGATGTGAACTCCCTCCTTCCATTTTTCTTTCAGAATCTAACATATTCCTCAAAGAATATGACAAAGGAATATTTTGTCATTCTCTGTTCATGAAGGTACTTCAGTATTAATAAAGCACAGAGCTGCTTATTCATTTTCTCTGTAGCTCTGTAGGACTTTAAAATGTTTGTAAATGGATATCATTGGTTCATGTGACTGATGAGGTGAAGTGGGTTTCATAATGAGAGGCAAGCAAAAATACAGCATTAGTCATGAAAAAAAGAGGAACAATGCTCGGCTGTTCTGAATCTGAAAGGCCTGAGGCTGTGGAAAGTCAAACCTTGTCCCACTGTGTCAGTCCCAGAAGTACATCACAGGGTGTACGGATTGACTGACTCATACAGTATAGAGCTACATGCACTGAAACATCCTCCCTGCAAATGGGAGGATTTCTTCATAGGATATACCAACAGTGTTTCTCTCACCTGTTCCAATTTACCATCAATGCTACTTGGGGACTGTTCACACTTTTCAAACAAGAGGCCTTATAGTGACTCAGATTTGCCCTGACTTAGGTTTTCATGTTATCAGAAAGGACTGGCATTCTGACTAGGCCCTGTGACTAATGTCAATGGCGGAAAAAGAACATACTGTACCTGTTCAGTGCTGGGCTTCAGGGAAACCAAAATCTTGCCTTAGGCATAGAAGGCAGCTGGGTGACCTTGAACCAGCCTTTTCTTTTCAGCCGTAGGAAGAAGGCGGCTATGGCACAGCCCTTCCAAATACTGCTGCCAAAAACCTGCATGGGCTTATTCTGCTAGGACCGACACTAACTTTAATAGCAATAGCACTTAGATTTATATACCGCTTTACAATGCTTTACAGTCTTCTCTAAGTGGTTTACAGAGTCAGCATATTGCCCCCATCAATCTGGGTCGTCATTTTACCCATCCCAGAAGGATGGAAGGCTGAGTCAACCTTGAGCCTAGTGAGATTTGAACTGTCAAATTGCAGGCAGCCAGCAGCCAGCAGAAGTAGCCTGCAATACTGCACTCTAACCACTGCGCCACAATGGCTCATATGAGCCACATACGAAAAGTATACATTTCGGTGATATCTGATTTCCAACTCAGTAGGCTCTTATGTATGGTTGGGATTTCTATTCTCAAATGACAATGAAATCATGTATCCAAACAAAAGACAATTTCATCTCAGGATAATTCTTGGTGATCTCTGTTAGAAATAAAATATATAAATAAACCTGGAGGAAGAGGACTGGATTAAATACATTATAATGTAACACATTATAATGGAACACCAGAGCATATTTCTAAACTTATCTTTATTTCTGTATATTTTGAATGTGCACCGTTTGCTAACTTTTTCTCAAGTAATATTTCAGTTCAATTATTGTTCTTAAATAATTGCATACAGATTGTCTATGCAGGAGTGTATGTTTTTATGTGTTTGCATATATTTGTATATGTCTCTGAATGCATGTATATATTTAAATTTGTAATTCAGCTGGACTGATTTTTTTAAAAATTTGGATAAACAGGGTTTCCACTGGGTATGTCTTTTAAGCTATTTTTCCCCTTTAAAACCAAGGCATCTGTAGTAAAGCAGATACCTTGACAAGAGGAGAAAACTGTCAGCTCTGGAAACAAGCTTAGTTTATTTCAGAACTTATTCTTTGCTATGAAACCTGGAATATCTAGTGGTTAAGCCACCAATCTAGAAACCAGGAAACTATAACTTCAAATCTCGCCTTAAGCATGAAAGCTGGTTGGATGACTTTGGGCCAGTCATGCTCTCTCAGCCCAACCTACCTCACAGGGATATTATAGGGAAAATAGGAGGACAAAGGAATATTATGTGTGTCCGTGCATTATTTATCAAAATAATAAACCTGGAATATAAATAAATAAATAATAAAATACACTATAACTTGGTTTCTTGCATTTTATTTCTGTTCCTTTATATTTTATTTTACTTTAATGACTTTTTACTCACTATTGCACATATTATCACAGAACAATTCCTATGCCAAACAGAAGTCTATTCTGAGCAGACCCACCCAGCACAAAATGCTAGCATTTTTACTATATATTATCATTTCCAATTCACATAGTATTGCACAGTGGAAGAGTGCATATTGAGATCCACCTCATCTTGACTATAACTCTTTTTATTTTCTTTATTTCCTTTTTTTAGTCCCTTGAATTTAGTCCCTTGCATCACCTCATCTGCACAGAGTGGCTAGATTGATGTAAGACGTAAGACAAGTGATAGGAAGGTTGGTTATGAGGATGCAGGTTACATGACAGAATACAACTGCCTTATCAATTAACAATTATAATGTGTTAGAAACCCATCGTGTTTGTTAAGATCTTAACAATAGTAATGCGCTGGCTACACTGTATGCACTGAATAAAGTGAGCTGCAGTTCACAAAGCTTATACAGGTAGTCCTTGACTTACAACAGTTCATTTAGTGACCATTTGAAGTTACAACGGCACTGAAAAAAAGTGATTCATGACCGTTTTTCAAATTTACAGACTTTGCAGCATCCCCATAGTTATGTGAACAAAATTCAGACTTTGGCAAGTGAATTATAGTTATGATGGTTCACTGTCACGTGATCACTTTTGTGACCTTCTGACAAGCAAAGCCAAAGGGGAAGCCAGATTCATTTAACAACTGTGTTACTAACTTAACCACTGCACTGATTCACTTAGCAACTATGGCAAGAAAGATCATAAAATGGGCGAAGCTCATTTAACAAACATCTTACTTAGCAACAGAAATTTTGGGCTCAGTTGTGGTCATAAGTCGAGGATTACCTTCTTAATTAAAAGCGCTCTTGGACTTTTCCTGATTTTTTCCCCTCTGAAAGAATGTCTAAAACAAATATTTTAGATGAAAGTCTAAGCATCTTTTCATGTTTTGAAGACCCCCTCTGAATGCAAATAGCAGTTTAGTTTAGCAGTGGTGGGTTCCTCCCAGTTCGGTCCAGTTCGGCCAAGCCGGTAGCGGTGACGATATGACGTCACCGAACCGGTTCTCACCCCCCGCCCTCCAACCCCCCCCCCACCCACCCACATTATTCTTACCTTTTATTTGGTCCCACCCACAATCTATTGCTGCCTCCTGAGTCCCAGATGATGACTAGAGGGAAAAAAACTGTTTAAACTCTTGCCGCAGGGCTTCAAAGGGCCGTCCTACAGCTGATCAGTGTTAAAAGCAAACAAATGAGTCGGGTTGTAAGTGCGAGGACTGGTCGTAAGTGCGAGGACCTTCCAGAAATGACTCTGACCAGCTAGCCACGCCCACCTAGTCACATGACCTCCAAGCCACACCCACAAAATAAGCCATGCCCACAGAACCTGTAGTAAAAAAATTTAGAACCCACCCCTGATTGACCCACTATTTTTTCTGCAGCAGAGACAAAGGCAGCATCCAGAGGTAGTAGCACTAGTGTGAGTATTTTACTACCTAGATCAATTTTAGAGAGACAGGCAGTATCCAGATGTAGCACTAGTGAGAGTATTTTACTACCTAGATCAACTTCAAACTCCTTCTCTTTCCACAAGCATCCTGTCCCTGCTGTCCTAGTCAATTCTTGCCTCCGTCTATTCACCCAAAACAACTCAATTACAAGCATTAAAAAAACATGCCCTTGTTTTCAAGGCTCCTCCCTCCCCAATGTTCTAGCCAACTTGTTAATTGGTATCACTTAGATACGTATTTTTCAAGCCACAAAAATATGTTCCGAATCAACCAAACTTAACATTTTCCCACATTTTGCAATCTTTAAACCAGGACCTCCACCCCCCCCCCCCACCCCCGGAACTAGGGGAGAAAGAATAATTTCCAAAAATTGTGGAGGAAGGCAAACATCCTTTTTTTGCTGGACTAAAGTGACAACTGATCTGTCTGCTCTGTGCACTTGATTGACTTTACAAGAAATTACCTGAGCTTAATAGGCTAATTACATTGCTTCCAAGCGCCTGCCATGGGAATTAGTCGAGCACCTTGTAATTTAATACACACCATACAGAGAACATGGAAAACACCATGCAAACAGATAAATCCCCTTTCACTGAGAAAAAAAAAGGGAGTCTGCTAGTTTCTCTTTCACCAATGCGTGTTTGCCAGCTAAGTAAAAATCTGTATCCTGAGTCCAGGTTATTTAGCTATTTTCTCCCATCTTCCCCTCACCAAGTCTTCTGATATTTTAAAAACACGGACTGATTTACAGCAATCCCCATAGAGCAGAGTAAACACTGACCTGCCCATCTCTTGAGGATTTCAAAGACAGATGTTGTATTCTACAGATAAGAGGCTGTTTTATCAATTTAATGCCACCTCATTTGGGAATAAGGTTAATTACATGACTAGCAAAATCTTACAGACGGCCAAAACTATTTCATCATGTTACATTTATCTCGTTTATATAACCTGTTTTCCACACTGTGCTAAAGTTTTCAAAAGGCTTTTGATTCCCTCCCACACTGGCCAAAAACTTTTGGATTTCATCATTTTGAAAAGGTACCCAAGAGTTAATTGAAACCAAGAGGCTTGAATTCTGAATTCATTTCAGGGGTGGGTTCTATTTACAACAACAACAACAACAACAACAACAACAACAACAACAACAACAACAATAATAATAATAATAATAATAATAATAATAATAATAATTTTATTTCTATACCGCCCTTCTCCCGGAGGACTCAGGGCAGTGTACAGCCTATTAAAAGCACAAAGACAAACAACAATTAAAATAATGTAAAATTATTAAATAATTTCAGCTCAATATTAAAAACCCCCAAAATTTAAAACATCCAAATTAAAATCATTACATTGATAGCCCGGCCTGGCGGAACAGCAGGGTCTTAAGCACACAGCAAAATACCCTGAGGTCGGAGATCTTACGCATTTCCGGGGGCAGTTCATTCCACAGGGCTGGGGCTCCCACAGAGAAGGTCCTCCCCCTGGGTGTCGGCAGCCAACATAACTTGGCCAATGGCACCCCGAGGAGACCCTCTCTGTGGGAGCGAACTGGCCAGTGGAAGGCTACTGGTGGCAGAAGTCGGTCTCGAAGGTACCCGGGTCCTATGCCATGGAGCGCTTTAAAGGTGGTAACCAACACCTTGAATCACACCCAGAAGACCACTGGGAGCCAGTGCAGCTCATGCAGGAGGGGTGTCACGTGGGCACAACGGGTTGCGCCCATAACCACCCGCACGGCCGCATTCTGGACCACTTGGAACCTCCGAGTGCTCTTCAAGGGGAGCCCAATGTAGAGAGCATTACAGTAGTCCAGCCGGGAGGTGACAAGGGCATGAGTGACCGTGCGCAAGGTGTCCCAGTCCAGAAAGGGCTGCAACTGGCGAATCAGGTGAACCTGATAAAAAGCCCCCCTGGCCATGGCCGTTATATGCTCTTCAAAAGACAGCCGTGCGTCCAGGAAGACACCCAGATTGTGAGCCCTCTCTGTGGGGGGCAAAGATTCACCCCCAATAGTCAGTGATGGCACCAGCTGACTATATCGGGACGCTGGAAGCCACAGCCACTCGGTTTTGGAAGGGTTGAGTCTGAGCCTATTTCTCCCCATCCAGACCCGCACGGCCTCCAGGCAGCGAGACATCACATCAAGGGCATCGTTGGGGTGGTCTGGGGTGGAGATGAACAGCTGAGTGTCATCAGCGTACTGATGGACTCTCACCACAAAACCATGGATGATCTCACCCAGCGGCTTCACATAAATGTTGAACAGAAGGGGTGAGAGGACCGACCTCTGCAGCACTCTCCATGTGAGGCGCCTCGAGGTCGATCTCTGCCCCCCTGCCAACACAAACTGTGAGCGGTCAGAGAGGAAGGAGGAGAACCACCGCAAAACGGTGCCCCCTATTCCTAACCCCCTCAACTGCTGCAGCATGATACCATGGTCGATGGTATCAAAAGCCGCTGAGAGATCTAATAGGACCAGGACAGAGGAGCAACCCCTGTCCCGAGCCCTCCAGAGATCATCCACCAACGCGACCAATGCCGTTTCTGTGCTGTACCCCTGCCTGAAGCCCAACTGGTATGGGTCCAGATAGATAGCTTCATCCAGGTGCCAGGGAAGCTGTTGTGCCACCACGCTCTCAACAACCTTCGCCACAAAATGAAGATAGTTAGCTAATTCAGCCAGGTCCAGGGAAGGCTTCTTGAGGAGGGGCCTCACCACTGCCTCTTTCAAGGCGGCGGGAAAGGCACCCTCACTCAGAGAAGCACTTATAATCCCCTGGAGCCAGCCTCGTGTAACCTCCTGGGAGGCCAGTACCAACCAGGAGGGACACAGGTCCAATAAACACGTGGCAGCACTAATCTTACCCAGAACCCTGTCCACATTATAGGGCCCCACATGCGCAGAATCATTTTGATGACGTCAGGGTCAGTGGGCGGAGCCTCCCACCGGTTTTACTACCGGTTCTATAGAATTGGTGTGAACCGGGGGCAACCCACCACTGATTCATTTGTGTCTTGAAGGCATGACACATATTGCTTGCCAATCCAAACAGCCATCTCATTATCTAAATGTCCTTAAAATGCCAACATAGTATTTACAAAATGATTAGGGGCAGGTGGCTTAAATGACAGGGATATAATTTATTATACTGTAACATACATGCATTGGGAATTGAATCATTAATTTGATTTTTTATATTTCTTACTTTTAACATTAATCAACACCCAAGTATTCTACAGGTAGAATTGGGGCAAATACTGTAAATTGTTCTAGAGTGAGAATTCTGGGAGACAGCTGACAAACCTTCTTGTAATAGCTTTAATCCCACTGATTAAATTAATAATTAGAAAAGAAAGAAAGAAAATTGTGATTTATCACATGGTTGTGACTTGTCCAAATAATACACAATGTACTCAAGCAGTTCACAACCTTCTGCAAATTTCCCACCAATTATTCTGGCATCAAATCTGGGATCCACCATTACAGGAACAAAATGTTTACTTTTTGCAATGTTTGCTGGTATTTTGTCCTCTTGTTTATCATATAAAGTAAGTTTTAAGAACTTAAATAAAGTTTCAACAAGCTGCCTTGAGGCTCTTTTGAATCCCCCTTATGGTATAGGCACCACCAGTTAAGAATAATTTTACTAGCAGACAGGAAATATCATGAAAGTATAATGGAATTCAGAAAACTTTAATCTATACTAGATCTAAGTTTTGAAATTTATGCAGGAACCTGCACAAGACTATCAAAGAATCACATAAATGTAGAATTAACAGAATAATAGAGTTGAGAAAGAGCTTGGAGATTTTCTAGTCCAACCTCCTGCTCAGGCAGGAAACCCTGTACCATTTTAGACAATTGGAATCTCTTCTTAAAAACTTTCAGTATTGGAGCATCCACAACTTCTGGAGGCCAGTTGTCCCATTGATTAATTGTTCTAACTGTCAGGACATTGCCCCTTAGTTCTAGGTTGGTTCTCTCCTTGATTAATTTCCATCCATTGCTTCTTGTCCTGCCTTCATTCTGTCTTTGGAGAATAGCTTGACTCCCTCTTCTTTGTGGCAACCCCTTAGATATTGGAACACTGCTACCATGTCACCTCTAGTCCTTCTCCCACCCCCAATTAAACTGGACATCTCCAATTCCTGAAACTGTTCTTCATATGTTTTAAGTTCCAGTCCCCTAATCATCTTTATTGGAATTGGAAATGGAAATGGCAACAAGAATAAACTAGTTCAATCTTCTGCAATGTCCAGGAAGACCAATTAAACCAAGTTGCTACCCAATCTCAACTACTAAAAGAAAAAAAAATCCTCCTAAACTGCTCCACTGTTATACAAACCTTATGGTCAGGAATATTATCCTTGAGTTTAAATTAAATCTAGATATGTGTGTTTATGTGGCCCTGGAAAATAGATCTTAATCATTTTCCTTGTAGTTGCATCTAAATGTAGCAATCATCTACAGATATAAGGGGAACATTCTGCCTTCAAATGACATTTAGCACAATGGAAATTACCATTTGCAATGGAGCAGGTGTCATCCAAATAACAGATATCCTGCAATAACAACTGCATGCTCAAAAGACCATAACATTAAACAAACAGGGTGACTGAATACACACTAAACTGCAGGGAAGCACTTGTACACGCACATACAACCCACAGGGAAAACAAATCCCCTGAGACAAGGAAGGAAAAGGTCACACGGGGAAGGGAAGAAAAGAGGAAATAAAAAGAAATTACCTACATCCTTCTTGGAAGTCACCTGGAACAATTGAGCCTTTAAACGTATAAACTTTACCTTTGACAAAAGTGCTGTAAATGTTTAATTTCTCAACCATTTCTTTCACAAAAAAATAAAATAGAACATCACAATAGCAACAAATGTGGAGAGAAAAAAAGGCTCAGTCATTTGCTGTCACCAATCATCAATGAAACTGGGAGACAAGTACAACTTTAAAAGGCAATTTGGTGATCTAATTTGCAAAACTATTAGCAGATAAGTGAAGGATAAATAAAATTTACCCAGCACTTACTATTGACTTACCTGAAGAGGAAAGAAAAGGAAATATTGTTATACAAATATTTAAAACTACCTTTGAAAATAAGATAGCCTACTTATACCTAAACAAGCAGACCTAAAATAAAACACTTTGCAACATACAAACTGTGCATTAAGTTTATAAAATAATAAAGCCTATCTATAGCCAAACAAGCACACCTAAAATAAAATAGTTTGCAACATACAAACTGTGCATTAAATTAATAAAATGTTAATATGTTTCCTTCCTCAAGGCATTCAAGAAATAATATCTTGATGATAATGTAACTAAATCCCAACAAAATCAAAAGTCTACTTTTATGCATTTAAATAGAGCATTTTAGTAACATCCTATCTTCATAAAGGATATACCTCAGAAATCATATTTAGCATTGTTATAAATCTTCCATTCTGAAAGGTTTAATTTACTTTCATCATTAGAGTGTTCATAGTTTGTACTTCCTACTGTATAAATACCAATGTACTTGGCTATTATCTTTATTCCATAATGTAATGAAACAATTAACCACTTCCTCACAAAAAGAGAAATATATAAAATAGCTAAAAGGAAAAAAAAACAACAACAACCAGCAAAAGTAGAAGGATTTTATCAGGTCTAGCAAAGATCATCTCCAGAGCATACTGAAAGCTGCCTCAGCCAATAAAGAAGCATGAATGTTGTTTTCACTGCTGAGGTAAAAACATTAGCAAACATCTGCTGATGTGACAAGGCTGTAGTGCTGCTTCAGGATACCAAGACTGGCATGTTTCCTTCAAAGCATGGTGGGTCTACAGAGCACTCACATCAACACAACAGTAGTGGTGGCACTCACTGGGGCTGCCTCCTCTGTTCCTCCTAGCGCAGCTCTGAGACAAAATATTCCCTTGGAAATTTGCAGGGCCAAAAAGCATTAAAAAGGCCAATCCCACAATAAATGGAGAAAAGGAGAAGGTGGCTGCTCTTGTGTTGCACTCACCCCAAGCCCTGATTGTTATCAAATGTCCAGCAGACTGACGTTTGTATTATCTTTACCCCAAACTATATTCTGGACCAGTGGTGGGTTTCAAATTTTTTTACTACCAGTTCTGTGGGCATGGCTTGGTGGACGTGGCAGGGGAAGGATACTGTAAAATATCCATTCCCTCCCCAATCAAGGGGAAGGTTACTGCAAAATCTCCATTTCCTCCCAATCAGCTGGGACTTGGGAGGCAGAGAATAGATGGGGGTGGGGCCAGTCAGAATTTTTACTACCGGTTCTCCGAACTACTCACAATTTCCACTACCGGTTCTCCTGGTCAGAACCTGCTGAAACCCACCTCCGTTCTAGATGTATATTTTCAAACCCCTCTTCCCTCTTTTCCTATATTCTTGGATACACAGAAACTGAACCTAAAGTGAAAAAATACTCAATCACATTTCAAAACATCCCCCTAATTATCTTATTTTTTAATTTTTGCATAATATTCAGTCCAAAGAACATGTCAGAAGAATTTTAAATTTGATCTTCACTTTGTAATATTTCACTGGATCCTGAAAAGCAAAACCCTGCAGTTATTTTAAGGAAATGAAGAGTCTAGTGCTCTGGGAATAAAGTGTGCATGTGCATATATGTGTGTGTGAGACAGAGAAAAAGCCTGGATTACACAGTAATAACGAGCATGTACCGAAAGGAGAATTCAGCGCCTTTCGTACTTCAGAAGCAATGAAACTATTTCACTCCAATGTATAGCAAAACATTTGTGAAATCAGTCACATATATTTGACAGAATTTCATTTAGTTAGAATCCACTCTTATTTCAGTATGTGGAATCTTTTTTTCCAAAGCAATATTTTATTGTTAAATTGATTTAACAGTTGCTACAGTGTTAAAATGACATAAACCACTGTGCAATGAATTTGCAGGCAATTTTCATTTTTATGAAATACAGAAGTTTGCTTATGATAGCCAAAATAGGGGTATCAGATTCAGATTCCTATCAGTCAGGAAAAATCTAAAATTCTAAAATACAGCATTAAACAGAGTATTCATACTTTGTTATACAGCTAGGCTTGTGAAAGAAGTCAGTGTTAGGAATCAGTGAGAAAGTTTGTCAAACATTAATTTACCAACACAATGAAGAAATGATCTCAAAGCATCTGATTATTTAGCTCTATACTCAAATGGTCCAGTAACTCCTTATGAAAAAAGGCAACATACGTCTGGCACCAAATTCTGTCTCCTTATAGTCATCATCCAATATTCTCCATCACATTGGATAACACTATCCAGCAAACTTATCAGGTAAGCTATAACACATAACACCACTCCTCAGCAGAGCACCTCACTGATCCCTTAATTGGTCTGGAAACCAAAATGGTGAAAGATATAAGCTACAAAAAAAAAAAAATCCCTTTCCTCTCTCAACATTATTTTGAATCTAGGACACTTCTTGCTAATAACAATAAAGTAAAAACAGGCAAGCCACAAACTGAATTATTTATATATTTATCAAGCTTGTTTGTATTTTAAATGAAACCATCCATCTTTTGGCCAGTTTCCAATTTCAAACCCTGTGCTAAATAACTGGAATCTTTCTGTCTCGCCAAGTGTAATTTATCCTCATTCATTATTTGTTAGCTGGGTGAACAGGTGCACAGCAGAAAAAGTTAATCTTATACCTTCATTACCAGCCCACTTGGCTTTGAAGCACCTCTGACTCTGAAGGTGCAACACAAGCAGCTGGATTTGTCCAGGTACAACAGTTAAATACAGCAGAATGGAACACAACTGTGTTGTTTTTAAAGTGTGTACCTACAGACAAAGCTCCTGGGAAATATTCAAACTGCAGCAAGACAATTCTAACCTGCCCAAAAGTCTGAAAAACATTTCAGTATGGAAGCTGCAAAGACATCACTTTGAATGCTTTTTTTTAGGTTACATTTTTAAAATGCTGTTAACTTAAAACCGTATGTTCAACCTGATCACTTTCTAATTTCTTTGAGTAAATATGATATATTTTGAAAGACCATGTATGAAATGTTTCATCTCTTTTAAATAACACACGCAATCTTTTTGATTTTTGTTGTCCAAGTCCTGACTGGTAAAGAAAAGCCACACACCCTCAGAAAATTAAAATAAAAGATTTCATTTCTGTCTTTTATCTTAAAATCACTAGTTGATAGTGCTATCAGCTTGAATGATCTGGACAATTTCAATGCTCATCTTACTTTAACGAAAGCCATACAATTTGACCAAACCTAAAAAAAACCCCAAGCACATAGAAAATTTTTATTTAAAAATAGATAATTCATATAAGCCTTTCAAACATTCTAACCAATTGTATCAGTCTAGAAAATTTCTCAAAATGGTGGTCTTCAGACATTGAGGATTGTCTCTTCATTCTACCAATCAGCATTGGGAGGATGCTGGAAATGGTGATTGAATATATCTAGGGGACCGCAACTTGGAGAATGTTGCACAAATGCACAGCATGGAGAATTAACTTGGATTCAATATCAGTCTGCATTCTACTCCTAGAATATACTGAATATCATGACAATATTGATCAGCAATTTATTACTATATAGTAATTATCCAAATGGACAATATTTCTCAGTTGTCTTTTGGAAGCTTTTTAAAATATTATATTTTGTATGTGTATATATACACATTGTGTGTATGTATGTATTGTATGCATATATGTATTTGATTTCTCCATTTTATATTGCCTTCCTATTAAAATTCACTGCCATGAATTCTGGGGGTTGCATAAAAGGATTGGGGGGGGGACTTCCTGAGGTTTGCTTGATGCTAATCCCAGTTAGTCAGTGTTGAAGACTGGTGAAATATAGGACAGAAGGCTATGCATAGAAAATTGTACCTTCTTCTATAGCTTTTAAAGCATGGGAATATTGCTTTAAATATGAATGGTCCTCTTTTTGACTTATTCATTTCCTCTACAAGCATGCAAGCACTTGATTACTTTTAATCAAATGTTTTACACAACTGTAGAAGAAATGTGTAAACTGAGCATAATACACAGCAAAGTTCAAATAATTGGAACTGATCGTGGTTCCAATGGATGATCCTTCTGATATACAAAAAATCATCTCATTGGTTTTTAACACTATTTCTTTAATCCCTAAATTCACAAATTATTCAATTAATCCATGTCCAATTGATTAAACTCAGATATTTTCTCCAACATTCTTTTAAAAACAATATCTCAACTGCCAGTTACTTTCTCTATATTCCTTTATAACACAGAAAAGCAAAAGATTTATGTGCAAACAAATTTGCTTAAATATTTTAAATTAAGGGAAAATAGATATACATGACATCTTAAATAAATAATAACCATCCAATTCTTAAATCTTGTTTTTTAAAATTAAAAATCCATTTACATAAAGCAGAATTCTATTAGCACTTTATTTTTGATTTCTAAGTCCTAAAGTGTTTCTACTAAATTTCTCCTAGTGATATTACTCTACAACCTTATTAGGTATTAAAGACTCCCAGATGAACACAAAGTAAATATGATCACAATCTTGCCCAATAAGATTTTAGATATATTTCTTAAATAGCTGTGCTCCATGATTCATGCCATTGACATAATAAAATATATTGAAGACCAGGTGACTTTAAAACAATATGGAATATTATGCTAGAGGAAGAGGAGACGATGATCTAAACCTCGTATGATACAAACTGGTTTTCTAGATGTGACACTTGTTTGAAATAATGGGACTTACAGAGACTCAATTGCAGCCAAAGAGCTAATCTTAGAGAATCACCTGTCAGAAAGATTGATGGATGCGAACTTCACTCTGTGAAGGTTTTTTTGTAAATGCAAAATATCAGCCCATATTTTTTTTTAAACAAAATTCACTTATATGTAATAAACCTTTCTTTAATATGCAATAGTCTTTTCTTTAAACTACCACATTTTTGTGGGAGATGATGATGGTTCACAGAGGAATGGTATAGAACACTGGTGATTTTTCTATTTCCTCCACAAGTGTTCATAGTGCATATTCCTTTCCCAAAAGAAGGAAAAGCTCACAGGGCAGGAATCACAACAAAAAGGTTAGCATTTTTCATCACATTTCTCACGTTCAAATTGCTTTCCAGGAACTGTTTTACTTACAAGTTTCACAAGGCTGATATGTGTACATCTTTACATAGGTGTATATGGAGTAGCCAGGCTTAAATACATTGATTTAAATGAATTTGTATCTTTAAATCACTTGAACAAAGTATTCCAAATTTAGGAATAACAGGGTTGGTATACAGGGATTCATAGAAACTTCTTAATATTCTCCCATTGTTAATATATATATATATATATATATATATAATATAAACTATATATTTATAGTTTATATAAATATAAACTATAAATACACACACATCACACATACAGTAGGGAAACACCAGTCACATTAGCAGAAAAGCTTATACATGAATATATGCATTTTTAGAATATGTATCAGTTTGTCTGTCAAAAGCCTTAGAAATAAAAATACTCTGAATGTTTGTCTACCATCAGTTACAGGACAGTTAGTTAAGATTTGTGTATTGTATTGCAGAATGGGATGGTCGGTTATAAAAAGAAGAAATAAAAGAAAATATTTGTATTAAGATATTCAATTTGAAAAATATGAATATTTCTTTTAAAATATATTGTTGGTTCAAATCTCTTTGTTTCAGAGAGAACTGTGAATACCACACAGTCACAAATGTTACCTAAAAGGGAGATACTTAGGCTTGCATCTTACTAGTGAAATTCAATCTATCTCAGTTTCAGTGGCCCAGCAAGCCATCGTCTGATACTCATTGAAAACATTAATGTAACTTTCCAGCCCATGACTCACCTGTGGATGATGTTCCTGCTTTGGAGATAATCCAATGCCAGTGCTAGCTCACAGATGAATAGTTTCACAGTCTCCTCTTCAAAACGGACATTTTGCTGCAGGTGGTAACGTAAATCTCCTCCAAGAAGCAGATCCACCACCATAAACATGTCTTCTTCATCCTGGAATGAGTACCTGGAAAAGAATACACAATACGTAAGAGAAACACCGGAATGTTCAATTGCCATGATTCTGCTTCAGGACATTACTTTGTGGATGCACAGCATAATAAACCATAAAAAAGAAGAGTTTCAAAGCAAAAAAAAAAAAAAGCAGACAGGAATCTGTACTCTAAAATAGTATGCCTTCACACTATATTATTATGACTCACCTGGCTCTTAATGTTTTTTTAAATAATACTTTTGTAAAAAGATGTGTTGCTATGTCCTGACCAATAATTAGTATGGCATTTCTCATTTTGAAGGCTATCATGAATTGTTGTTGGAAATTGCCTTATTTGATAACTAAGTTCTGTGATAACATGAAAAAAAATAGTGCAAACATAAGAATATATATTTTGTATATTCCCATAGTAAGCTTTGTCACTAGACAGAAAAATTGTAGAACTGTGTCTTGCTATAAATTCAGTCCTGCTGCTAATTTCTCATACTCCTTTTTATACATTCTCCCAAAACTTCCTCTCAATATCTACATCTTAAAAAGCCAGCAAATTACATGTGCTAAAAAAATCAATACATTTAGTCTTGGAATAGTCATTGTTTTTGAATACAGAGAGGAAAGTTAGCTGCTGCCAAGCCAAGAGATTCCCTAAGGAGCCACATAATTAAATACAAGGTAACCACATCATCGCTAAATCAATGGATGAAGGAAGATTCATGAGAATAAGAAGCAAGGCAAAAATCTATACTACAGTAGATTTGGCGTGCTATCTGAAAACTCTGGGTATAGTCATCCAACACATCTTGTTTACACAAGATGGTGAAGAACTGCTCTAGAAAAATCACCTCTTCAGAATCAGAAAGAACACATAAACTAGCCTATTATGTTGGATTTATATTGCTCTCTCAGGACAGGTTTGTAATCCAGTGTGCCTCAAAATTTTCAGAACACACTGAAATGATAAATGAGTTTATATACCTTCTCCCTTGAATAAAACTGATCAGTTCATTGAAGTTAGGGTTGGGTTAGAAATAAATATGATAAATAATTTTAATAATTAAAGTATAATCATGTTTCTCAAACTTTGCAGGACCATAGTCACCCAGTGCATATTTCTGGTGGAAAAATAACAATGCTGTTTAATCTTGTTTTCCAGGCAAGCCTATGGTCAGCTTATACAGACAAAGCAAGCAGCAAAACTTGGAATGAATCTTAAAATTGCTTTTAGTTTGGCTGCACACATCTATATCATGTTTTAACAAAACTCATAACTTTCCCTCTTACATATTGCTCATAACCATCACAGAGTCATGTTCCACAATTTGAGAAACTGTAACTCAATAATTAAAAAATAATTTATCAGATTCAGTCCTGGCTATTTCCAGTCCTGGAAATTTTTTTACAGCCTAAAATCCTATAAAACATGATTTTAATTTTAATTTTATCTCTAGATTGTGATAAGCTAATCAGTCTAAATCTAGTATGTTTTAGTGTTAATGTTATAGATATTGTCAATTTTCTACAAATACACACTTGCTACTGGAAAATCTGTATATAATTTATATACAGCAATATATATATATATATATATATATATATATATATATATATATATATATATATATATATATATATATATGCTGTATATAATAACGTACATAATTTCTTGAAATATAAGGTTTTTGAAAACACAAATAACTCTATATATTTTTTAAAAAACACCAATAAATCATTTTTAAAATTTATCCCATTCTGTACATGCTGCTTCTTCCTTCCCATATAATGCATTGTGCAATTTTATAACAGAACAGATGTTAATAGATTCCAGTCACTCCTGCCCATCTACTCCATGACAAGATCAGTTCTGGTGAATCAAGCTAATTCATTCTCACTGCAGATCACAACATTTTTTTTTTTACATCCTTAGAAATAGATCAACCAGTGGTTCGACTCAGAATAAAGCAGCTTTCAATAGCAAAACAGTAATCATACACAGTTGAAGTATGTATTTACATTTTTAAAAAATATTTGCAATTCAATGAACTTCTAGATTCATAAATACTTGCACGTATTATGGCAAAGGGTATGAGAACACAGTATTTCCTTACTGTATGGGCAGTGAGCATAGGACTGCAATGTATGTGAACCTTTTCAAACCATAGCTCATTGTACTTGTTTTGCAAATAAATATGGTTCTACTGTAGAAAACATTGACCGTGAAAGTAAAAACAAAGAAATGTATTTGCATATTTAAAGATCAAGAGTTTTGTTATAAAAACTGTCTCAAAATGTATTATGGATTTATTTATTTTTTTGTTCTGCTGTGTCAAGATTAAACATCCGAATGAACTATTTGGGTGGTAATGCTACAATGTAAGTGTTTCTGAACAAGTGGTGCAGCCCTTGGAATTGGTATCACGGTAGATTGGTAGTGTGGTTTTAATATCCTGTTCAACAGAGAAGGGTATAAGAAATCAATCTGGTGCTCAATTGAGTTGTTACATGGTCATAATGTTCTCTACAGGAATCTCCATCAACCTAGAAGTTTTAAGGTTGTTTGTCTTTTAAAACAGGAAAAAGAGAAAGAGCAAACAATTCCTTAAAGTGCAGCCTGCCAACTCCAAAATAATTCTTTCCATTACATGCAGGACTGAAAGACTGCTGAGCATCAAATGTTCTAAGGTCAGAAAATCAGATACTTTATTAGTGCATAATCACAGTAGATGGTTTCTCCCCAGGTTGCCTCTTTGTATTCATCAATATCGCACAGATAAAAGCAACTTCCTGAATCTCTACTTTATTTATTTGTTTGTTTGTTTAATAAATGTAGTTTCTTAACAATAATAGAGAAGTACATTGCCTTCTCCTGGGATGATAATGATGAGGATGAAGAAGATATTTGTTATTTCCTACTGTAACTTATAGTCCAAAGATTTCCTGGAAATTTTCTACCCAAATACTAACCAGGCATGATCCTGGATTAGATGCTGCCACTGGCTGGAAAAAAAAACCCCACCAATTCAAGTACATTGATGGTGCTTAATAACCAAGCAACAACTAGCAGTAGCTACATCTCTGAGTCATGAGTCCTTCTGATCAGATCCAGGAAATTTTTTCATTAGAAAACAGATTAACTCAAGAAGACGCTTCGTGGAAATGTGCAATACAAGGCGACATCACTGCCATTGTGTTCAATTTATATATGAGCTTAGGATCTGAATTCTTCCAGAAACTGACAAAGAAAACCTAGAATTCTAAAACACGATTGATAAATTGAGGTTGTAGTACAAAAGGGAAAACCATTCTTTAGAGGCATTTCTATCAACCATGCTCTATGCAAACAAATCTAGTACCAGGACTCATTCTATTACCTTATATTTTATTTTAAATATAAGATAAACTACTTGTTTATATTAAGGATAATAACAAATAACAGCAAGTTTCGAAATTGCTTTGAATTCAGCCCAGCATTTTTTTTAATGATTGTGCCATTCAAAACTGTTTGTTTGGAAATCTTGCTTCTTAAAAAAGATAAATATGTAGCTCAGAGAGGAACTGTGGACTTCTTGGTGCTCTCTGACTGTGATTGTTTGCTTGCAGACATTTCATGACCCTACTAGTTAACATCATTAGTGTGAGAGCGTGAGGTTTACTCCCTCTTTCTATATAGTGGTGTGTCCTGCCAGGGAATTAACACAATCAAGTAGAAAAACAATACCCTAATCAAGGAACTACCAAGGAGAAAGCCATACCCTCACTAATACTGGTAGGGCAAGCCACTATATATATACTTGACCCTGAGACACCACCACTTATATTCAGATTAACAGAGTTGGAAAGTACCTTGTAGGTCATCTACTCCAACCCCCTGCCCAAGCAGGAGACCCTACACCATTTCTGACAGATGACAGTCCAGTCTCTTCTTGAAAGCTTCCAGTGATGAAGCTCCCACAACTTCTGAAGGCAAGCTGGTCCATTGGTTGATTGCTCTCACTGTCAGAAATTTTCTCCTTATTTCCAGGTTGTATCTCTCCTTGTTCAGTTTCCATCCACTATTCCTTGTCTGGCCTTCAGGTGCTTTGAAAAATAGCTTGACTCCCTCCTCTCTGTGGCAGCCCCTCAAATATTGGAACACTGCTATCATGTCTCCCCTGGTCCTTCTCTTCACTAGACTAGCCATGCCCAGTTTCTGCAACCGTTAATTGTATGTTTTAGCTTCCAGTCCTCTAATCATCCTGGTTGCTCTTCTCTGCACTCTTTTCAGAATCTCAACATCTTTTTTATAGTGTGGTGACCAAAACTGGATGTAGTATTCTAGGTGTGGTCATACGAAGACTTTATAGAGTGGTATTAGTACCTCACTTGATCTGGATTGTATCCCTCTGTTAATGCAATTTAGGATTGCATTGGCTTTTTTGGCTGCTGTGGCATTCTCTTGATTCATATTTACTTGGTTGTCCACTAAAACTCCAAGATCCCTCTCACAGTTACTGCTATTAAGCCAGTCTATATGTGTACTTTTGGTTTTTCTTGCCAAAGTAGGACTATACTTCTCTACATTGAATTTTATTTTGTTAGATAGGGCCCAGTGTTCAAGTCTGTCAAGATCCATCTGGATCTTGAGCCTTTCTTCTAGAGTGTTAGCTGACACAAGTGCAAGCTGACACAAAAGCAACCAAGAGATGGAAATCCAGACTGATCAGTGCTAGCTGCATGTGGGGAGAGACTAAAACTCCCCTCTCCATAAGGTTCCACCTAACTGCGGTCCTCCGAGAATAATTTCTCTTGATAGCCCGACCTTGCAGGTTTTGTATATTGCTTTAAGCTAAGCATCTTTTGTAACTGGCTCTCACTGTGAAGGTTTCTTAGAAATATCAATCCTTGCTTGACTCTGACAATGAACCCTGCCTTGCTCAATGAAAACAGTGTTTGTTACCCACAGGAACCCAATTCCTTTTAAATTCAGAATGCATTTACAACAATGCGACAGTCTGATGGATTTACAGCTTTGACCTGCTAGTTAAGTAACTCCAGCCTAAAGGGCCAGGCAATAAATTCTCACCAAGGTAGACATAAAAGCCTAGACCTAAGAAGATCCATGGTTCAATATTTTTCACATCTATGACAAAAGACAATCCAGTTTGAATGAAGGTTTAACTCTGTAACTTCTGCTTAAAGTGGTTGGCCGGGCCATAATGAGAGAAAATCCAGGTTTAAATTCTAAAACAAGTGAGTTACCGAGACTGTTCGTGTTTTAAAAAGATCTGTGCCCGAAGTATCCATTCAACATCCATGGGTTTGAGGCTACATTGAAGAGCATCCGGAAGCTCCAGTTGGTGCAAAATGCAGTGGCCCACATGAGTTTGTGTAGACCCCGGTGTGCACATGTATCACCTTCCTGCGGGAGCTGCATTGGCTGCTGATTTGCTTCCAGGTACAATTCAAGGTGCTGGTTGTCACCTTTAAAGCCCTTCATGGCTTGGGACCAGGTTATCTGAGGGACTGTCTCTTGCCAGTCACATCTACCCAATCCATCAGAGCAGGGAGGCAGGGAATGCTATGGGTCCCATCCCCAAGGGAGATACACCTGGTGGGACCCAGAAGAAGGGCCTTCTTCGTGGTGGCTCCCTTCTCTGGAACATCATTGCCCCAGAGATTAGAATGGCCCCCACTCTAGTACTCTTCTGGAAGGTGCTGAAGACCTGGCTCTGCCAGCGGGCCTGGGGAACCCAGAGAGCGATGGAGCCCATTAAATGGCTTGTGTGATCTGCTGTCGCTAGGGGGAGGGTGGGTGGGGTGATTTTTATTATATTATACTATATTAATTTATTTGATTCTTTTTATTAGTTTTATTGTTCTAAATGTTGTTTTATATTCTGTAAGCCGCCTTGAATTGCCATGGGCAAATAGGCGACTATATCAATTCAATAAATAAATAAATAAATACTTGCTCGGGAAAATTAATTTACCTTCAGTTTGGCATTGACTGCCAAAAACATATTATTTATAGTCAATGGCCAACAACTCAGAGAAGCAGGGATGGCAGGTGTTATTTATTGCTCCAGCTAAAAGAGCATCATAAGATGCCCTCATTTATCATGTTGTCTGTTTTCTTCACTGAGTGCTTGTAGACAGGGTCTCTCTAGTGACAGGCTGCTGCTTTCTGCTTTATACAGGCTAGATAGACTAAACAGGGAAAAAGAAGAACTAAGAAAATTAACACCAGAGGAGACAAATAGTTGAAACCTTTTACATGCCGGGAAGACTCATGAAAAGGAACAGAGGCACCTGGGGACTAAAACTAAATAAAATGATAGCACCACTTACCATGTACCAATTTCTTCTCAAGCAGTGCATTTTGGCAATTCAACAGACTGATAGGGAAGAGCTGCCATAGGACTCTCCCATCTCAATTTTCTGAATGAAAAAAACTGCTAAGGAGAAACTGGTTTGAAGGTGGAGGGCGGGAGGAGGGATCACAGGTAGGGGACAGGTTTAAATTCTGTGTTTTAAATATGAATTAGGCAGCAACCCAGATATGACACACTGGTTTAGAGATTCGGCATTTGCAATGTGTTTTGGACTCTTTGAAGTTACAGGCTCTGATTTTGTTTTAGGTTATCTATTCCCTATGTCAAATAGAAACAAACTCAGTTGGATGTACCGTAATTAATAAATATTTTAAAATGTAAACAACAACAACAACAACTATTATTATTATTATTATTATTATTATTATTATTATTATTATTATTATTTAATTTGATTTATATGCCGCCCTTCTCCGGAGACTCAGGGCGGCTTACAATGCGTTAACCAATAGCCTTCATTCTTTTGTATATTTTATACAAAGTCAGCTTATTGCCCCCACAAACTGGGTCCTCATTTCACCTACCTTAGAAAGGATGGAAGGCTGAGTCAACCTTGAGCCTTGGAGAGATTCGAACCAGCAGAAATTGCAGGCAGCTATGTTAATAACAGGGTGCACTAAACCACTGTACTATCAAGGCTCTTTTATTTAATTATAGGCATTAATTCCCCTCCCCACTTTAATCCCACTTTGGATGAACCTTCTAGAGATGCTGTTTGCCTTGGAAGAACATTCTCCCTTTGAAAAAAAAAAAAATGGAATATTTTTTTTTTCCCCAAATCAAATAGGAGATAAGAGAATTGGATTCTAAATCAGGATAGTTAAAATTCCATTATTCCTCTCTATCTGTGTTACAATTCAGATTACAAACTTCAGATTGTCTAAGACTTCACTGGAATGTTGTATGAAATGGCTCTCAGCTAGAGTCTTTGACCAAAAATATAAAAGTACCTAGCTGTTGTTCTTACATATTTAGAGCATTCCAATGTTATCTTCAGAATAGCCTCAGAAGAACATAACTGAAGATAAAACCCCAGTTTACTCCTGAATAGGTGTCCATAGGGTTGCTAGATTCATATGTTAAGGAACCTTTGGCTTCTATAGTGCAACACAACAGCTAGGGTCCATTTCTATTTCTAAAGTCCAGCCTCCTCAGATTTCAAAGGATCCCAACTACAACATTTATTTGATAGTAGCATTCAAGTTAAATGTCCAATGGCAAAGGTGGGACCAAGAAAACCTTCTGTGATTGCTGACTATTGCTTTTGTAATTTCAGCATAAGTGATTTATTTTCAGTACCGTGTTTCCCCGAAAATAAGACCCTGTCTTATTTTTTTTGAACCCCGAAATAAGCACTTGGCCTTATTTTCGGGGAGGTCTTATTATTTGGGGGCTCATGGAGCAAGAGGGGGCTCCTCTTGCCATCTTACCTGATTTCCAGATCTGTGTTTAAATATTTTTGGGGGGTCTTATTTTTGGGGGGGAGGCTTATTTTAGCGCATGTGTTCAAAAGCCCGATTGGGTTTATTATCAGGGGATGCCTTATTTTCAGGGAAACAGGGTAGCTATAAGAACACTCAATTGGAGCAAGCTTTTTGTCCCTTCCGGGAAGCAGGATGATTGAATTCATCTGGACTTTAATGTTCTGAGAATCTACAGACTGACTTTGATCTTTTTCTCACTGCCGGTTTCGACAGGGACTGTCCTGTGCAGAACACAGGAAATTTATTTTTAATCCTCATGCAGAGACTAGCACAATTTAAACAAAAAAGTCATCTGAACAAAAGGTCCCAAGCTTTTGCATGGCTGCAGTCAAAGAAAACCTGACAATTCCTTTTGGACAAGGCCTTAACATCATTCCACAACAGCAATATTATATCATGCCTTTTGAATGTAGTCACCCAAAATGCTTGCACAAAAATTGAGCAAAGTTTGAGACGTTGCTAAACCCACTAATCCAGACATCTATCAAAAATTTTCTCCCTCCACCCCTGCCCATGATAAGGAGAGCAATTGGCAGGAGTTTCTTTCCACCAGCTGGTGGTGTTGGGAAGGCAAATGAAACCAGAGGAAACCACCAATCACTTTTCCTTTATGCAACCCATATTAAAGCTATAAAAACAACACCAACCTGGCTTCATTACTTAGGCAAAACAGGGCAAAGAATCCTGGGTACGTTTCTTCACCTTCAAGGATCAGAAGAAAACATTTTAATGTAGCCACAAGGAAGAGCTTCATAGCTCATTCATATTTAAGAAATCACAGCTTTCCATTATGGGCCAGAAGAAAATATTATGCCTAGCAAGGCTGAGAAAAGTAGAAGACAGAGAAAACAATATGTAAGATGGATAGACAGGATTAAAGAAATGAAGAAATGCCCTTAGAAGGGCTACAAATTATTACTGAAGCCACATTAAGTCACCAGGATTCAAACCAAACATTAGTGACACCTAATGATGCTTTCCATCGCATTTCATTTTGAAGTACTATGGTTCTTGCTCTTTTTAATCAAGGGCTTTATTGTTTTTATACAGAATATTAATTGACTAGCCTAAATTATTAGAACTGTTAAGCTCACCCAACTCCCCAAAGAGAGGCTTAAAGTATATGACTGTCCAGACTAAACAGCATTCCCAATAGTTGGAAAAAATGTTGCATTAAAAAAGACAAATGATATGTGTACACTAGTGGTGGGTTGCCCTCAGTTCGCACGAGTTCTATAGAACTGGTAGTAAAACCGGTGGGAGGCTCTGCCCACTGACCCCGACATCATCAAAACGCTTCTGCGCATGCGCAGAAGCTTCTGTGCTTGCGCAGAAGAGTGCGTGTACGAGCGAGCGAAGCAAGCACATGCGTGCGGTACTACCGGCACACATACCGGTAGTAAAGGTAAGTAGAACCCACCCCTGGTGTACACATGTTAAAACAAATCAAGCATGATTTTTAAAAATATCTGATTCTTTTAACTTTTGCCTTCTCATTACAGATGTCAGTTTGGATACAATACCTTTGCTGAAATTCACTGAAATCTGTTTATTATCATTCCCCCCCCCCCATCTAAGAGGTTTTGCTACAGCTAATTTATCAACACTCTGCCAGCAATGCCACCTAGAAACCAAAGCTGAATCAAACGATAATTGAAAAAGGAGACTGGAGTTCTAACAAAGTTACGTTCTATAAAGCCTATATCTCATTCTTTCTGTTTCAAGGTCCCTAGAGCCAAAGAACACTTCCTAAATCAAAGGAGGGAAAAAAGGAAGGTTCTAATATGTATTATTGGTGTTCTGATCAACTCAGATACATAGCAAGTTCTTGAAAATAAACAGAGTGTGAGGCTGATTTCAAAACTTGCTTTGTCCTAAAGTCTGATAAAGGATTTCAGACACAAAATAGGATAGAGGGACTTAAAGAACAAATGAAGAGAGGGTGGTGTTTGAATAATGAACTTTCTAAGGGTTGATCTACACGTCCAGTTTTCCATGAATTCCTGAAGCTGGGAGAAACCATGTTGGCATAAACCATGCTATTTCCACAATATGTTCTTAATGGCCATTTGGAATATATAGCTGTTGTCTGTATATGTCTGCCGAACCCTTTAAGACAGTGATCAACAGTGAGACTCAAATACTGCCAATCAAAGGAAAAGCCTCCACCAATTGCAAGAATAGACTGCGTGCTTAGATGGTACTTGTAGGGTCTGGTTTTCCAGCCAACCAATTTTCTTCTGTTTCTTTTTTCCTGGCAAAGGACAATTGGTCTAATGCATACTCTGTGCTAACAAAGATTTTGTTTCTTCAAAGATAATACCAATGTAGTAATTGGTTTTTCAGATGCAGCCATTTCATGGGCTTCTTGGAGCTGGAGTTCAATAAAAGAGGTTTTGACGTATGAGAGAGAGGTATTCAATTGTGGGGATATTTTGTGGTAGAAGCACATAGTTTCTATCCTCAGCTGAAAGTGCAAATGAAGGTCAAGCACAGAGTGAAAAAATGTGAGTGAAATTAAAGAGGCAAAACTAATACCAACAGTTACAGTGACCAGTCTTAGAATTGACAATGAAGATACTGAAGTGTAGAAATACATTGCCAACCGGCACTTGGTAGAACAGCAAGGAAAACTTTGGAAAAGATATCCATATGGCAGGATTTGTCTGTATCTGCAAAGATCAGAATTGTGCAGACAATGGTTTTCCCTGTGACATTCTCTAGAAGTGACTTTGAAGCATCTGAAACAAGGATGTTGGGTCCAATAACAAAAGATGGACAGTTTGCCAGAGAAGGAAAGAAGCCCAAGATTGATTAATATCATGACTGATTTCCTGCAACATTCAATAGAGTGATTTTTTTTCTCTCTATTTTAAATTTTAAAGAATTCACAAGGTCCAGTACTTGAAAATATTAAAATAGTTAATGTTTTTAAAATTGTTTTATTAATTTAATTTTAAACATTTCTATGTCACTTTGAAGCCTGGAGTCCACTCCAAGGGACAAAATATGCCAGATATTATCCTCCTTTCATAGAATATCAAGTATTAATCATAAATAGATTTAAAGGTATTGATAAGAATCAGGATAATTATTACCTATATTGCATTATTAATAAGTTCAATATCATTATAAATCTCTGTGACAATATATTAGTTCATAAAAATTACTCAATCAGTACTGAAGCTTACTAGTCTACCTAGGGTGGGTTTCAAAACCTGTCGCTACCAGTTCGCACGTGGGCGCAAGCGTACTCGCATGCAATGCTTCTGCACATGCACAGAAGCATCCAGGCGGGTGGGCGGAGACATGCAGGTAGATGTCTACCGACATCAGCATAGAAAACCAAGAAGCTGAACTAAGATTCTAATTAAGCCTTCTGCTGAAATATGTGAGTTGTTGCTAAATTTCAATACCGGACCATTTCTTTGCCTAATCAAGGCCTTCTTTTACAACATTAATCTGTCCAAAAAGGTCCCTTGCTAGATACAGCACCATTGAAGAAAACATTACAATTCCTTCTTTTGAACAACATGAACAATAACAAATCAAACATACAGCATTTTGCACCCTGAGGTTACCAACAACTTAATAATAGAAGTAGATGAAAGAAGGGGGAAGGAGGCTCTATTATCAAGGTCCTGTTTAAAATGTTCGTTTGAACCACAGGTAGCTTTGGAAAGAATCTCTTGATGCTCTCAGAGCCTGCTCAGAAAACTGAGTTATTTTAACAGCAACAAAAAAAAGGAAACCAATAAAGACTGAAGAACAGCAGGGATGAATAATAGTCATGTAGTTAGAAAAAACAAACAAAACTACGCTTTACAGAGAAGCCAAGATAACATAATCCTAGAAAAATAATGGAAGCTGCAGTACTCTGATAGGTGGATGCTCATAAGGAATGTGTGTTACTTACCACAAGTTCACAAGGAAAGGATGTTCCAGTCCCTGCATGATCTGTAACTCTTTGAAGACATTTCGCACTTCATTCCGTTCCACACATTTTTGTTTATTCATGTACTTCATTGCGTACATTTTCTTGGTATCTTTCTTCTGAACAATGCATACCTAAAGGAATAAGGCAAAGTATCGTGTTACAATACTTATAAAATGGAATGTATAGAATGAATATAGAGGAAATGCAGATTCTTCTATAACCTGTCTCCTGTAAAATCTAACATTTCAGTGCTGCAACTTCATTTCCCTAGTTTTCATTCTTTGATGAAAGACATATGATTTGCCTCTGAAGACCATCTCTGGGGAAATTAGTAGACTTTCTTATGCAGCTGGTTGGCCATGGTGAGAACTAGAAAACTGGACTAGATGGGCCAGAGGTTCAATCCTGCAGGGCACTGCTGATTTATTCTTTATTTATTAATCAAATATGAAGAGCCATCTCACCACAGTGACTCTGGAAGGTACACAACAATTGAATAAAAAAAAAAACCACAAATATAAAAATGACATATATAACATGTCTATATTAAGAAATAAACAGTATTAAAAAAATGAAATATACAAACCCCTAGGGAAAGAAAGAATAAAAATAGTCACCTCGACAAAGGAGCCATCTGAGCACAGCTCCAGTTCCCTGGAAGCAGTGGTGGGTTTCAATTATTTTTTACTACCAGCTCTGTGGCCGTGGCTTGGTGGGCGTGGCTTGGTGGGCGTGGCAGGGGAAGGATACTATAAAATATCCATTCCCTCCCCAATCCAGGGGAAGGTATTGCAAAATTCCATTTCCTCCCAATCAGCTGGTATTTGGGAGGCAGAGAATAGATGGGAGTGAGGCCAGTCAGAATTTTTACTACTGGTTCTCCGAACTACTCAAAATTTCCGCTACCGGTTCTCCAGAACTGGTCAGAACCTGCTGAAACCCACCTCTGCCTGGAAACCCCAGGAGTGATAACACACCCAGGTCTTAAGAGCCATTTGGGATGGGGCTAATCTTATTTGGGAGAAATTATGTTTTCCTACATTAATATTTCCACCAGGACTGCTAAATTGCCAATACCAAAGCTTGTATTTTGCATGGGAAATATGATGCATAGGAATAAGATGAAAATATTCAATTGTTTAAAAGTTGTCCTTCTAATTAGTAATCTGATCCCCACTTGAATTAACCCAGAGGTAGTCAGAGCGTCTATTTCTTAGGCTTCACCATTGTCCAACCTCTTGTCTTACGGATAACATACAGTACTTTTTAGTATGTGGGGCAAGATCTCTATCATTTTTCACGAGTCAATTCTGACATGAAATGGAGAACAAATAAATAAATGAAAATACAAGGCTATAGAGAGTCTCTCCCCAATTACATCAACACAGCCCACCAAAAGGTAGGGCATGTTGCAAGCCCCAACTATCAAGGAAGTACATTTGATGGGACCTAGAAAAGGGGTCTTCTTGGTGGCTCCCTTCCTTTGGCATATCATTCCCCCAGAGGTATGATTGGTTCCATCCTGTTGTTTTTCTGATGACCTGGTTGTTTTTCTGATGACCTTGATGACCTGGTTTTGTTGGTAGGCTTAGGGATCCCATTTAGAGCCCATCAAATATTTGTCTGATTCTCTTGTTGTCGTTAAAGAGTGGGTTGGGGGGAGGTTAAGTTGTGAATTATTAACTGTGATTTTTAATGTTTTGTCTATATAAATTTGTTAAAATTATGGAGTGTGCGGAAATGGATAAGCTCACAAAGGAAATACAAGAAAAAAATGAAACAGAATACTACTTAGTCTGGGAGAAATGGTATAAGTGGTTGGAGGAGAAAAGGGGGAGAAGGGGGGGGAACAAAAGAAAACTAAACAATGGTTAAATTAGGTGGAGGAATATGGAAACAAAGGGGAAGATATAAATTGTGGAAAGGAAATTAGGTACCTGTTTATGTTACATGTATATAAAACATTTAGATTAAGAGAATATATTATGATGGTATCTATATGATATACTAGAAATATATGTATAAAAAATATATTAAGATAAGAAAGAGAAAATGTATAAATATGGATTACTGATGCAAAGATGTTGAAAATAAGATGTAAATATCTAATTTTGTTTGTTTTTGTTTGTTTGTTTTAAAAACTGTTTAATAAAAATATTTTTTTAAAAAAACTGTTAAAATAAATAAACAAGTTATGCTCTGGTAAAACTATAGAGCAGGGCCAGATAATGTTTTAAGTAAGTTGTAGCAACAATCCTTGGCTCCACGGCTTGCAGGCTAAAATAAGGTTTCCTTTTTCCATGGAGGAGATTAAACTGCAGAATTTCTGATGCCTTTAGCAACAGACACAATGATATTCATCCTCTTTCTTTCTTTTGCAACCTGGGACTATGTAGGAGATATGATAAGGGATCCATTCTGTGATGGAATCCACAGGAGGTCACATTACTGACTTAGATGTGTCCTGCAGATAGTATCGGATACATTCTCCCAGAACAATACAAGCCAAGAGATTCATGAATGCTCACATCTAATACAATGGCTGAAAACAGACTTAAAGTGGAAATAATTTTTCATATAAATCCTCTACAAAAACAACATGATGGGAATTGGAAGAGGAAAATGAAGCAGAATGCAGCAAGCCCAAATTTGCTGTATAAGAAGGTTTGCATTTACTAGAACTATATACACATACACACACACACACACACACACACACACACACACACACAAACTCGGAAGCTTGGGGCTATCAATATGAACAATTTGATATCTTGTAATATTATTTGAAGATTTTAGGCATACAAGGAACAAGGCTCCAGTTGCAAGTCCTTTAGAAAATAAGATTTAGCATGTAGCTCTGGACAATATTTTATGCTTATTTTGTAAGAAGGAACTATTTCTTTAGGTGATTAACAAAGTATATAGTTTGCAAAAACATACCTTTCCAAAGCTGCCTTTTCCAATGGCTCTGAGAATTTCAAAATGATCAAAGGTAACTATAAAAAGGAATAAAATATAAATAATAAATAAAAGCTCAGCAATTTAACATTAAAATCAATAACTTTCAAATTATTAGTTCAAAGTTCCACTTATGGATCATCATGGCTAAAATGTAGCTATTTGCTCCTATAATTTGTTGGAAGCAATATTATTACCCTATACCCGTTGTTTCATAACAATAGCTATATCATGAAGTAAGTGCTCACTTAATCTTCTCTCATTAATAGTTAAATTATGGCTGTATTAACTATAAAAACTTCTCTTATGTTTAATCTTTTCCATCCACCTCAAAAAAGGATGAGATATTAAGCAGATACATTTTTTTTTATTTTCTCGAAACCAGGCTTGATAAGCTGAAATGATGCAAACAATAGAATAGAATAGAATAGAATAGAATAGAATAGAATAGAATAGAATAGAATAGAATAGAATAGAATAGAATAGAATAGAATAACAGAGTTGGAAGGGACCTTGGAGGTCTTCTAGTCCAACCCCCTGCTTAGGCAGGATATCTTACACGCTTCAGACAAATGGTTATCCAATCTCTTCTTAAAAATTTCCCGTGATGGAGCATTTACAACTTCTGGAGGAAGTTATATATATATATATATATTATAAAGTGATGCAAACTTTGAAGGGCTAGAGTAAGTGGTCAGTTGCAATAAGTCCAGGGCTGCCACAATCTCTATGACCAATAAATGACAGTGAATGGTTAAATGTTTTCTGTATATTTTTGCACCTGCATTTTTGGAGGCAAGCTGTGGTAGATGGAGTGGGAAAATAGTCATTGTCTTTACTACTTATTGTTTTGAATTGAAGCTTTGAACAAAAAGTAGCACCTGGGGTTTCATCAGTGCTCCATCTGCCAGGATTAAGCAATTCAGAACAAACTTTTACTTGCAAATACAGTTTAGGAGTTGTAGTGGTTTTAAGGCACTAGGCTAGAAATGGGAAGGCCATGACTTCTAGTCCCAACTTAGGCACAAAGCCAGCTGGGTGACCTTGGGCTAGTCACTCACTTTCAGCTGTAATAAACAGGCTATGGCAAACTGTTCCTGAAATTTTGCCAAGAAAACTGCAAGGATTAATCCAGGAGTCAATATTTGAAGGCACCAAAAGAAAAAGAGGAAGAAGAAGGAGCAGCTCAGAAGATATGGTTGGGGTTTTTTGTTTTGTTTTGTTTTGCTTTGTTTTGGAAATGCACTAAGCCTTTAAAGTATTCCAGGCCTTTTGATCACAGGGAAGGAAGGAAGGAAGGAAGGAAGGAAGGGAGGGAGGGAGGGAGGGAGGGAGGGAGGGAGGGAGGGAGGGAGAGAGAGAAAGAAAGAAAGAAAGAAAGAAAGAAAGAAAGAGAGAGAGAGAGAGAAAGAGAGAGAGAGAGAGAGAAAGAAAGAAAGAAAGAAAGAAAGAAAGAAAGAAAGAAAGAAAGAAAGAAAGAAAGAAAGAAAGAAAGAAAGAAGGAAAGAAAACAGGAGCGGCCCACTCCTCATAGCAGGCATATGCTAAGCAGCATTTAAATTTCAGACTGATTAAAAAGACTAAATCAACATGTTGGCCTTAATTAACATGACCTCAGAATTGTCAGGCATTGCCCAAGTGACAGCCTGAAAATGCAGCACTTCACGTTCCATCCATCCCACCAATTAAGAAGCTGGGCAAACCATGCATCTAACCTGTTTTTTGCCTAGGATGGCAACAGGAGAAATTGTGAAGAGGTCTGTAAAAAGCTCCCAAAAAGACAGTGAGCTAAGGGTTAAAGTAACACTGAATGTGGCATAATAATGCCAATTGTACAATGCAGTTTAAAGTCTTTATCAGATCATAAACAAGATGACTGCACGGGAATTGTACAAAGTCAATTACAATTTGTACAGAGCAATCTTCCCAGAATTGTAAACTGCCATGCTGGCTGACTATTCTGGAAACTGCAGTCACACTACACGTGGATGGATAAAACCACCTGTGGTTTGGGTAAAACTGGGAAATAGGTTTTGAGGAGCAAGTTGCAAGTCATAAGAAAATGTGAATGCAAAGACACTGGTGCCTCACCCATTCCACACTACAAACAAAAATCTACTGAACAATATGGAGAGAGAAAAAAACCCTCAGTTTCTTTCGCTGTGATCTCAATAATCTGGAATGTGGCTCAATGTCTCAAACACAGTCAATAACCAGGATTCTGGCACAGAGAGAAAGGCAGATCCTTCACCTTCAAGGAATCGGAAACTATAAATCAAGGGAACCGAGTTCTGATGAATAACATGTCAGAATAGCTATCCTTTGAAATACTGGTCCTTAGACTATACCTGATTGCTCTTTAGAAGTCCAGATCCTGAAGATGAAACTGAAATACTTTGGCCACCTAATGAGAAGGAAGGACTCACTGGAGAAGAGCCTAATGCTGGGAAAGATTGAGGGCAAAAGAAGAAGGGGACGACAGAGAATGAGGTGGCTGGATGGAGTCACTGAAGCAGTCAGCGTGAGCTTAAATGGACTTCCGAGGGATGGTAGAGGACAGGAAGGCCTGGGGGAACGTTGTCCATGGGGTCACGATGGGTCGGACACGACTTCACAACTAACAACAACAATAAGATCTTACTTCCTCCACTGCCACATCCTTGGAACACACATAAAATGGGAAATTGATTGGCAAATGAGAAAATACTACCAGAGATTACTTCAGAGAAAATGGCTGCTGGGACTTAGCCAAGGTCTTATAATTCATGCCCACCCTAATGCTCCAGTCCCCACCTGGTTAGTATAGATAACTAATAGCTAAGGCCCCCAGATTTGCTGGCCAAATTGTTTCCTTTCCAAAAAAGATGTGGAGGGTAGCCACTACCAGTTATAGCACCCATTTCACAATGGGAACAGTGGGATTGAAATTATTTTCCATCTCCCATCTCACCCATCTCCATGTTGACCTAGTCATTATAAGTTTGCATTTCTCTATTACTCACAAAGATTGTGTCAAAAGGAACAACATTTGCAACAACAACAAGCAATCCCACCCTTGTGTGCTATCAAAATCAGAAAAGCAGAACATAGAAAGCAGAACTAAGCCTCCACATTTGCTAACAAAAATTACCGTAAATAAAGTCTTAAAAGTATTTGCTGTCATGTTATAAACACAAAAATAATCCTATGTATAGGATATTCAAAGTACCTTCTTCCAATTATTTTTAAAACTTTCCAGTCTATAACTCTGAGATTTTCTGCTAATATCCCACCAAAGTACTAACCACAACTGATCCTGTTTAGCTTTTCCAAGTTATAACCAAGAAATTTGAGGATTGAATAATTTGCTCACAGTGAAATAATATCTAGGCTGTATCACTGCAGATAATTTTAATTTTAAATTTTAAAAAATGTAAAAAGTGTTTTAAAAAATTATCTGTATATTAAGGAGAAATGTCCCAATCCTTCTTCCTTTGAGCTTTCCTATGTGAAGGAATATTTTTTTCTATGAAAAAATGTTCTGTTGCAATATAACATAGTATAGCTCAAATTCTTCATTGTGAACCGTTTCAATGGATCTAGAGAAAGAAGTGTTGATTACTCATTAATAATTGGAAAAAAATTCATATACTACAGAATCTGAAATAAAACCAAGTACAAAGAACTTATATTACATATTATATTATGTAGCAATTCTAACAAATTACATCAAGAAAAGACCTGGGTGAAAGAGAAGAACCTTGCTTAATCCCAGCAAATTAGGGGATGGAACTAGTATGTTCAAGCAAACAACTTTTGTTTTTAAACTTTCCATAATCACAGCTGAGCCTTCTCTGAGTAGATACTGTGGAAAAATATTGCCATCATTGTTTTCCTAACTGTACATAAAATCTCTAGAGATAACTGTTTAAAGGAAAACAATTGTCATTTTCAAGAGTTGTGGCACTGTATATTCTGGAATATGTTCTAGATAAATATCTAAACTATACACTGATCTTGAGAAAAGGTTTGTGTAGGAAGAAAGACACAAACTCCTTAGTAAATAGTAATGCCCTTCTACATTAGGAGTGTGTGTGTGTGTGTGTGTGTGCGTGCATGTGCATGTGCAGCATTCTACCACACTAGACAGAAGTCCTCAGAGACAGTCCAACAGATAGTTTATAAGATGCAAGCAGGAACAGTGTACACCGACTGGCACAACGAAGTAATTGACATGGTGTGTGTACAAGATGTGCACATTGTATGTACACTATGCAAGACCTAGACTCTCCCAAATCCAGTTGGGATATTCCACAGAAGGTCATGGAGAATAAAAGGGCTAAAATCCTGTGTGGATTTCCATATCCACACTGATAGGCAAGTACTCGCCAATCAACCCAACATTGTGGTAGTAGACAAGGACCAGAAGATAGATGGTAATAAATGTAGCACTACCAAGTGGTAGCAACATCAGAAAGATGTACGATGAAAAAATGGACAAGTACCAGGGCCTGAAGGAAGAACTAGAGAGGATGGAGAAAATAAAGGCCAAAGTGGTCTCAGTGATGGTAGGAGCACTTAGGGCTATAACTCCTAAGCCGAGAGAGTGAACCCAATAGATCCCAGGAACAACATCAGAGCAATCTGTCCAGAAGAGTACAGTGCCATGAACAGCTAGGATACTGTGCCAGAACCCTCAAACTCTCAAACCTCTGATACAGGACTTGAGATTGAGGAAGACACCAACCACCCATAGGGGTGAGAAGGAAATTCATATAAAAAATAACGTTGAAATCCAGGTATTTCAAGGAGAAGATTGATCAAGAGATTTGCTAATTCTTTAGATCTTTTTGAAAAACATTTTGGAATTTCATGAATAATATGGCTACACTAGGAAGTTGCCTTTCCTAGTGTAGTCATGGTAGTACTGTCAAGCGCACAATGAAAGAGTCAAACAGATAATGGAGTTTGGAAGGGCATAGATACACCATAACTTTGTGTTGGGGATTCTGCTTGTTTAGAGAAAAGTCATTAGAAATGTAAATAGATTTTTCTGGCCAATTTCAGTTTCACATTTTCATGTACAGAGAAACAAAGCGATCTGCACAACCTTCATGTACAACCATCCTAAATATTTCTTTGGGAATATTTCTTTGTACATGAAATTTGTACTTTGGGAAATATTTTACTTAGGTTTACTTTATAGGCTCAACCCATTAATACAATAAATAAATTCCATGCAAGCTGTGGGGTGTTTGGCCTTTGTGAAGAATATACAGGGGGAGGGGGAAAGAATGCAATGCAAATTTGAATCTAATTATCATAATATCTTTTCTGAACAAAACCTGTTGCTTCTAAGTTTTGTGAAACTTATTCTGGAAAGGGATGCAATAAGCTTGACTCCTAGGATATGGATTTAGTGTTTTAGTAGACTTTACTATTATGATAATTGGGATATTATTACAAGTCAAATAGGTTTTGAGCAAAGTCCCTGAAATGTAATCTGTTTTTTAACTGTGAATATTAACATGCAGGATCTTCCCGCAGATATTTCATATGATAACACTGCTAATACAGTAAGTTAATAAAAAATAAAAATAAAAACACATGTAAAAGTCCCTTCATCAAGAATATGAGATTGTACGAAATAAGAGAAAAGAAAAATACCCCCCTCCAAGCACTGAAAAACTTTATAAGGAGAAATACAAGGTAATAAATATATCGCCCACAATCACCCACAAAGTGATCTGTTATAAATTTTCTCAATCTTATCTGAAATACAGGAATAATCATTCTGGCTCTGACTAGGCATCTAATTACAAGTCACTCTATATCAAGATTGGAAAATCTCCAGCCTCTTTTCTCAGCCCTCTTCCCTTTGGCCTTGAACCCTTTGTTTTTCCAATTGGTCAGTATTTTTTGCCAAACACCTGATCAGCAAGTGGGGGAAGCAAATTATAAATGGGGAAAAAAAATTAGTGGTTTGCCAAAAACCATATTAAGCAATATAACATTACCTCATTATCACCATTGAACACCGTCTCAAATTTCTAAATCATCCAAGAAAGAAGCTTTCAAGGTATCCAACAAGGATGTGTATGGCTATTCATGAACGGAGAATATAATTATATAGATAAATGATTGTATGAGATGAAAGATATCATCAACTGATACTATGAAGAAAGAAAGCTTAGCTAAACTGATGAAGGAAGAATGTATATGCCTTGATGGATGGAGTGATGTGTGCCTCAAAAGGGATTCCTTGAATATACAGCTCTTAAAAGATTCTGCATGAGGGAAAGCAACCCATTAGTTCCTTACTCCTCACCTGGTTTCTAGTGACTCAGGATGTTCTAGTGGTTAAGATGTTGGACCAATTGGGTGACTGACTTTGGGCCAGTCTTTTGTTCTTAGCCTCATCAGCATCCACTTTGCAATAAATCAGCAAAAAAAGCCCAAGATCCTTCATTGCATCATGCACTAACAAGCTTTGCCCTAAGAGCTATGTGATCTCAATCTGAAAGAAGTGGACTCTGCAACCAAATAGGACAAATGTTAAGAATGACATTAACTTCTAGGCAGCTCCTAATTCGGAGACTTGATGGCTCCTCCATCCAGAAATATATTATTTCCCTTTCTCTGTTGCCCTAATCTATCCTTCTTTCTATTAAACCCCTAGATAGCCTCATTCCACACAGTCCAGAACTCACTTTATCTCAATAGCTGTTTGTTCCTAGAACCGATAATTACAGAACTGATTTTTCAGACACAACTGTAATCCAGCCTCAACCTCTTACCATATTCCAAAATGCTATGCAGATGGTGAAAAGGACTCTTGTAAAGAAAATGTTCGATATTTTACTGAAGTGGAACTTCAATTAATCTTGGAATCAGATAATTGCTTCTTTAAGTATATCATCACCCTAATTGTTACTGGGTTCAATTAACAAGAAAACAAAAATATTTAAACTAGGGGGGAAAAGCTTGACTTGCCAATATTGAAATAAATTACTTTTGGCAAGTAATTCACAGACTTCCATCTTAATTGCCATTCCCTGATTACAAAGGCCAATGAATGGAATGTGTGTCACATTCCAAATAATATTTTACCACTGTTAGCCCTGTAAAAATTGGCAGTGTGAGCACAGTGCATAATCACTATTAACCATGGAGACAAAAATCTGAAGTACTTTGAGGGCTCCTGATAAGGTGTAATAGTCGTGACCTCTAAAACTGAATATCAACTATATATCCCCCATCTTGCCAATGGGTCATCCCACCTATCTATTTATGCTGTGCTGAAACTGTGCAGAACTACTTAGAGATAAGCAGCTGGTGTGGAAATAATTTAATCCATTAAGGAAGTATTTATTTCATTAGTCTAGAGATGACCTGAAACCATTTACTTTTAATCAATTTTCTTGTTACTTAGATTTAAGAATGTCAACAAATTAATTCTCCTTTCCAGCAATTTTTTAGAGCTTTCCATTAAGTTTTGAAAAATAATCTCAAAATATGTATCAGTCTATCTCCCATAATTGTGAATATCTTTCCAAAAGGCTAGAAATCCTGCAAATACAGTGATTTCAACTTCCCAAATGTTAAGACAGCAACTCATTGAAAGCTGACGCCTACTTTTTTGGAGGATATCCAGAACACTGTCCTGCACTCCTTGAGAAATTGGCAAGGTTGAAAAAGTAATATACAATCACTGCATGTTACTCATACTCTTTGTCTAAAAGTTTAGAATTGAGAGCCCATGGCAGCATCCCATGTTTTCTTCATAAAAACTGGTAAGAAGTAATTCAACTAAACCCATCAGTGAACTTCACTTAGTGAGACATTGAAACTAAATGTCTTCAGTAGATATCTGCAGCTCTGACTATTCCCAATCCATCTTGGGCAATCCCTCTTTGAATGGTCTTCAGAAAATCATTTTCTCTCCCATTTTATAAAAATTAAAGTGATTAAGAAGAACATAGGCCAGCAATGGCAGACCTTTTTGCCACCGAGTGCCGAAAAGGGAGCATGTGCCCGTGCATCTGGGCCGCAACCCAGGAGAGGAGCTGCCCAGGGCACATGCGCATGCCCAAAAATGAACTTCCGGTTTCACATACTGAACTTCTGGTTTCAGACAGCTACTCTTCCGGATTTCTGGCATGCATGCGCACGCAACAATCAGCTGGCCGGCATGCATGCTCACGCAGGAAAACGGAAGACCAGCTCTTCTAGTTTCCGGCACTGCCGCATGCAAAAAGGCCAGCTGATCGTTGCACGCGTATGTGTGCCAGAAATCTGGAAGAGGAACGGTTGACACTGTGCGTGCCTAGCGACATGGCTCCATGTGCCACTTCGGGCACACATGCCATAGGTTCGCCATCATGGACATAGGCTGTCCAAAGAAATTAAGAATTTTTTAAATAGTGTCTTACATGCCATTTAAGTGATTATAAGACAAACACAAAATATAACTTATTTTACTTGGTAATAACAACTCTGATGGGGATGAATTATAATTGCTCAGTGAGCTCATAATCAAACATCTCCTCCAAGACTTGGCACAATAACTTCAAATATCTGCTAGCATAGAGGCAAGCAATATTCCTGAAAAGCTGTTAATTAAAGTAGGTTAGAAACCAAATCATAAAGCTAGAGTTCACAAAGTTCCATCATTAAATTCTAGAATCTCTGAGTAAGCTTTTCCTTTGTCAGTTTCCATCTCCAGAAGAGATGTACCTCTGATAACGCTCTCTACGTGACATAAATAATGGATCTCTTAATGCTGTAACCTTATTACCAGAAATGACATGAAAGATAAATGCTTTTTGAAAGAGACTTGCAATGCCAAAACACTGAAGAAAGGTGTTGGAAAATCTCACAGGAAACTGGAACATAAACATCCATTAGCACTATATTTTTGGCTACTAGAGTCTGACAAAAGGTATATTGGTTGAACTAATAGTAATGAAAAGAAGCAGGGCTTGTCAATATTATATATAAAAAAGGTTGGCAGCTAACATGCTACTCAATATGCCTCTTTTTGTTTTCCTGTTTTTCAAACTGCTGCATAATTGAGTACAAAAAGAATCTATGAAATCAAATGTTTAAAAAGGGCAGGAAAAAAACAGAGTCACAGATTGCTATCAATATTACTAACCAAAAATGGATTTCCTAAATAAAATGACCAAATTAGATGTCATCCTACATAGCATGAATTGAGTCTGAAGGTGTTTGGGACAGAAGCTACAGACCCAGTCTTGAGGAATGGGTGTGAGTTATTTGTTTATTTTATGTGCTATCCATCTCATCTAGAGGTGACATATATGTCGTGCCTTCTCATTTGGTGCTCTCTGCCATATGCTTAAGGCTCAGAAGAGCAATGGACACATTTCTTATTATAGACTTGTGGCAAAAAGAAGGCTATCATGATGCTAAATCATCACTTACAAGGTAACATCTTTTATTTAGATTGTACTTATAAGAGAATCAAGCTATGATGGCTATGCAAACTTTCCAAGGAGCTAATTTGGCATGAACAAGGACATTTATGAAGCATCTCTTTCTTTTAAAGAATTTGCACATTACTTGCTATTAATGAAAAAAACTGTAGTATTCAAAAAGAGGAATTCTGCAGTCTGTTCCTTTGAGTAATAAATAACATTAGGTATTTTCTGTAGGTGCCAAGGTCCAATGTTATCAGATTCATCAGAGATCACTTTTACACATTACAATTGGGTTGAGTTGCTTGCTTTTTGAGCAAAAACATTGCAGAATACATTAATGATGCTTGACAATCATGGTAGCTACCTGTTATGAGCCATTATTGGCAAAAGCCAGAATTCCATAATTTAAATGAATTAAGCCTATGCCACCTATCTCTGGACTAGCAGTAAAGCTCAGGCAGATGGTCCAGTGAAGAAAGTTTGCAGAGGTAGAAGGGATCATGATATCAATTTTTAAAAACAGGAAAGACTGAACTGAATACAAAAGTGAGGCAAGATCTATCAAATTAAAATCATGTCGTAAAATCATCTGAACCAAGAATTCTGAAAAGGTGAAGAGCAGGGTCAAGAATCAAGAATGTCTTAGGGCTTGGAATTTGTGAAACCACAACTGGCAACTATTACTCCACTTTTTTCCACGATTAAGTATCCATGACCAACAGTTGCTTCACTGATCAGTAAACAATCACTTGCCAGCATTATAAGAGTGCTACTTATCAGCACAACTGTTAAAAGTGGCTCTGTTCTTAGGAAGAAACTTCATCTATTTTTAAAAGTTGGTTATTTCCATTGGAAAAGATCGGTCCTATTTATAAACAGGACGTTACTCTTGAATACTGTTGTTCTATGGGGTAACAAATCATACGAAGCAGAAAAGTGTTGGTTACATATGAAACATTTAAAATGTTTTTTTTTTCCCCTCTTCATTACTATTGCATCCAACAATATGGATTTATCTCATGGTATCACCTTTCTCATACCAAATGATTCCACAAGCCTGAAGACACTTAGAAGCCCTGCACACATATGAAGAGATGGTGTTTCTTTTTTCATTCAAAGACTACCACTCCGTGGAAACTTCTTGGTCAGAACATCTTAGTTCCTGCAACATCAGAGCAGTTTCAGACAAAAGGATCTGATGGCCTTCTCTCCACATTATTGGAAGGCTGTGCAATGATTGGGGTTCAAAAGCAGAAAGATACTTTGGAGCCTACAGGTATACCCACAATTCCAGAAAAGGCACATTTGCTTTCAGGAGTTGCAAATGGAGGATATGTTCTTTTATGATTCTTTTTGCCTTCAGATCTGAACTGTTGTGCAATGGCAGCTAATACTTAGGTTGACTAAATAGAGCTTTTCGCTCTGTGGTGATCAGGTGACAAGCCATCAAAGTAAGCAGCCAGATAGAATACACCTGATTATGATCACCTGCATCAGGTTCAGTTCCATATACAATGAGATTATTTCCTCCTATCCGACTGCACTGAATTGTCTGCTTCAATCTATCAGTCCTTTGAAATGGACCAAAATGTTTTCCAAAGAGGGTTCTGAAAGAGAAATAATGACTCAAGATATAGTGTATATGCTCAACCACTATGTAAATCTAGAACCAGTTTGGTCTAGTGGGTAAGGCACAAGATGAGAAACCAGGAGATCATGAGCCATGAAAGCCAGCTGGGTGACCTTGAGCTAGTCACTCTGTCCCAGCCCAGCCAACTCGCAGTACTGTTGTTGTGGGGAAATAGGAAGAGGAAGGTGTGTTACATATGTTTACCACTTTGAGTTATTTGTACAAAAAATAAAGACACAATGTAAATAAACTAAATAAATAAATTCTGTTATACAGTTTTGATGGGGAAAAGAGTTGTATTATTTCAAAAACTACTAATGTATATTGGGTCAGCAAGTTAAAAGAAATACATCTGTTTGCCAAGAGAATCATTTGATCTTTCAATCACTTTTCGGTTGTTTTAAATGTTTGAATATATCCAGCTGTTTATTGCAGGTGTTTTGTTTTCTCCATGAGGGTGGTTATTTCTCCAGCATTTATGTACAAAACATATTTTTAAATTAGCTTTCCCCAACCTAGTGCCATCCAAAGAAGGCGGGAATGTAATTCTTATAAATCATGGCATCAGATTGGTGACTATCAATTTCAGGTTCCTTTAACAGATGACTGAGGCAAAGATGATACACCAGAAATTACAGAGTTTCCTCCTCAAATCCTCCACTCTGAGAAATAAGTATTCCAAATACTGGTGACACACCATCAGAGACTATTTATAGGAAGTGTCAATGTGAAAGGATTGTATCTATAAGAGTATAATTTGTTAGTAACCAGGAAAGTTTCATGGTACCTTTGCCCCATTATATTTTTCAATTACTTAAATGCAGACACACACAAAATGTATCTTCTAAACAATAGCATTATTAATTTTGAAATGTAGCCAATAGTTATTCTAGCCAAATATGGAGTAATTGTTGTCAATGCACTTGCTCAGCATTTATTACAGGGTCTAGTGCCATGATGTGCAATAATGGAAACGGTGACATTCAGAGGGCATCACTATAAATCTACTAAGTACACATACAACCTAATCATCAAAGAATGTGTGCCAGCAGGTAGACCCCTGAAATGAAGAGACCAAATTTCCAAATCCTTGAAACAAGGATCAAAGCATCCTCAAATGAAAGAAAATTGGCCCTAGAATCAGGAGAGCCTGTAGTACAGTGGACTAAAGCACTGTTATTAACAACTGCTGCTTGCAACTACTGCAAGTTCAAATCTCACCAGGCTCAAGGTTGACTCAGCCTTCCATCCTTTCTAAGGTAGGTGAAATGAGGACCCATATTGTGGGGGCAATAAGCTGACTTTGTATAAATATACAAAAGTATGAAGGCTATTGCTTAACGCATTGTAAGCTGCCCTGAGTCTCCGGAGAAGGGCGGCATATAAATTAAAGCAAAAAAAAGATGTTGTGGCCCAAACGCGGCCTGTGCAGCTAGTAGATGATTCAGACAGTGAGGAGGCTGGTGTGGTGCTGTGCCAGCAGCCTGTGCAGCTGGCAGTCGAGTCAGACAATGAGGAGGCTGGAGAAGATGTGGTGCCAGAGGCGGGCATTCAGCCAGGGCCTTCAGAACCTCCAGAAGCTCCCTTAAGTGAAAAGGATGAAGAGGAGGAGCCTCTTCTCGATGCACGGGCACACAGAGATGCCAAAAGGCAGGAGTGGCTCCTCAGGAGGAGGTCTTCTCAAGAGTAAGATTTGGGGCTAATTGGCCACTCCCTTAGCCTATTTAAGGAGGAACACCGACTGAAGCAATTTGCAGGGAACAACTTAGTTCACATACCTTCATGTCTTGTCTTGTCTTGCTTATCTTATCAGCTTCCTGCAAATTGCTTCTGGGCATTCTGCCAACTATAGTAAGCTTTCAGTTATTATTCTTTGAATTCTTGGCGGCTGTTAATGCAATTAAGAGCCTTGGTACTACAGTGGTTTAAAGCACCCTGTTATTAACACAGCTGCCTGCAATTTACTGCTGGTTCGAATCTCTCCAAGGCTCAAGGTTGACTCAGCCTTCCATCCTTTCTAAAGGTAGGTTAAATGAGGACCCAGTTTGTGGGGGCAATAAGCTGACTTTGTATAAATATACAAAAGTATGAAGGCTATTGCTTAACGCACTGTAAGCCGCCCTGAGTCTCCGGAGAAGGGCGGCATATAAATCAAATTAAAAAAAAAAAAAAAATTAACAGCCGTTGTTGTAAAAGACTGGTTTATTCAGTAAAGTAAGGTTTGAACGGACTTTGTGTATGCTGCGTTCTTTGGGGTCCGTAGCTGGGGCAGAACAGGAGATGGCAATTGGTACGTCTCAGAGCTGGATTATGAATGAAATTAGAGAATGTAGTGCATATTATTGAACATTTAAACAATATATCATGGATCCCTTTCATTTAGCATTTAGGCCTGGGCATGAGATGAAAACTACATGGGTCACTATATCAGGTTACTTACATCAGGTTCTGAATCCAAGGAATTCAGCCTTTCTGGTCTTGCTGGAACTTTTAGCAGTGTTTAATACCATGGCAATCCATGGTATATTTGTGGATCACTCATATCTGCTGGGGATAGGCTTTACTGTTCCTTCCTTCCTTTAAGAGTTTATGTCCAGTTGTGCTAGGGGAGAAGTTGTTGAACAAATGGTTTTTCTTCCTTTGACAGTCCAAACTGGACTAATTACTATCGTTTGATTAGAAGGTAGAGACATTAGGAAGTAGAAGCCAAGTTATCACTCTACTTTGGTTCAGGTAGTCCATTCACCAGTTGTGGTCCTGTTGTACTTGGAGGACTTAATTATGAAAATGTATGCTTTTATCACCTGAAGGTTGAATTATTGCAATGAATGTAGAAATGGCAATTGATGTGCCATAGTCCACATATTGGAAGATTAAGATAATTCAGTAGCTTCATCCCGTTCCCATAGGCAACTCCACAAGTAAGGCTTTCTTGGATTAATATTCCTAGATTGTGTGGTAGGTTTTAGCCATAGCTATTACTTTCAAAATAGTAAATACTCCTATACATTTGCATATGTATATTTGGTCTTCCAAACATTTAGTGAGATTTAATCACTAGTGAGGGGTTTTGATCATTAGGTTGTATAAGTATATCACTGATGATATACTTGAATCAAATCAACAAAGGATATTCATCATACATGTAATAACCCTCAGATTTCTGCCAGAATAATTTTCCTCAAATCCCTCACAGCTTAAATCATTGAATTTTAGAGGTCATCTAAACAACTCCTTGCCAACACAGAAATTCCATTACAGCTAATTGTCAAACCCAACTCAGCACTGGTAATGGCATGAAATCATCTATCTTTTTTCTTGAAGAACTGAGAATGCAAAGTGCATACATTGACTTAGATTAAGTGTTCCCACGCCACAATTAATTTGATAGAGGTGGTTAAAACCTAAATCTGAGTTGAAACTTGAAACCATTTTAATTTTCTAATAACATGCTAACAACTTCCTCCCCCTCCCCCAACTCCCAGGTTCCAGTTAATAATATTTTGGGAACAATCCAATTATTACCACACAAGGTTGAAACATCTTTATGAAAACTGGAGTAGATGCATTGCAAATTAAATCCTGAGATTTGAAAAGAAGCTAAACTGTGAGCTATCTTATACTTGAGTGCTTCAAGTAGATCCAAGTCTGGATAAGAATACAGCTTAATTATGTAGCAAACGAGGAAATTAAGGAACCAAGAAAGAACCTCTGATATGGGAGTCATGAAGGACATGCAACTATTAAAATACGTGACAACAGAGTATAAGCTGAGAAGAACAAAACAAGTGAGTTTAGAAACAGAGAGAGGTGTAACAAGGTCTTTTACAATAACATTCATACATGTCAACCATCATACTCCCTGAGCTGCTACCACAAAATTACGCTCCAGCTCACAAGTAAACACAGCTTTGTGGTCTTTCCCTAAGCATTATTCCCTTTAAAAGATAAAAAGGGCAAAGCTGCAGTGCAGGTGTGAAGATTGGTTAGGTCTAATATTGCATCATTATTGGAAGAAAGAAAGATCCTGCGAGCCAGAACTTGTACTGAGATTAAAACTGCTCAACGGAAAAATTTTAAATGCCTCTTTTTGAAAGTTATATGAAAAACTCCTGAGAAGGAAGGAAGAGAGGAAAAGTTCCATAAACAGAGAGTTCATAATCTGACTTGAAGGATTAAACATTAGAGTTAATGGTTGGAGTTCTGTAACTATCTCATACAAATTTAATACTTTCCTGAGTAAAATAAACTATTCTCAATAATGTATATAGGAAAATGTTCCCTGTAGAAAAATTGTGTCAACAGAAGAAGTTCCAAGAGCATAAAGGATTTTATCCTGGGATTTGCTCAATGATAGTTCTGGTTTGTATCTAAACACATAGGTGTCTATCTCCATCTTTAATCAGATATACTTGTCTGTGAGTTAATTTGGTTATTGCAGATGTATAAAAGCATGTTCATCAGAGATTTTTATAGGTTCCAATATTCTAACCTGTTTGTATCCAGTTTTTGGAAGACGGGTTTAGAAATGAATATCAAAACCCCTACCCTCATAATTACTGCACCTTGGGAATGGAGAGAAAACCTATAGAGCTAATTTACAAGGTGAGGTGGGTGTGTCAAAGGCAGATTATCCTTACAAGGATTTTGGTTCCACTCCTCAATTTCAATCCTACAACATATTTTTTCTGAACTTCATGGGAATGGCAAAAAGACATCCTATGTTCTTCAATTATCTTAGAAAATTATGAGTTTGGCCATTTTTTTCCCCTGGGAACTTGGGAAGCTCTCAAACACCTCCATTTATCATATTTGACTTAACTCCCATGCCCAACGTGGAGGGGGATTGTTAAACAGAACCAGCTCCTTTTCAAATAGCTCCTCAACTTGCTCAAGGCAAATCATTGACTGTGACCAGAATAGCTCTCAGCCTGATTTGGTATAGTCTCAATCTAGTATAGTCTCTAATTTCAAGCAGAGTCCATTGAAAATAGTCAATTGTACTCTTCTCTGCCAGGTTACCTATAGATATACAGTATATGCAGAGGTAGGAGGCTAGGCCAAAGAGGAATGGATAACAAAGAAAAAGATAATTTTATTTTTTTTAAAAAGATTTTTCAAAAGAGATAAACTGGATGCCTTACCTACCTTTGCTTCAATCCAATTTTATTGCTCACTCACCCTATCGCAGAATGCATTCCTCAAATCAACAACAATAACAAATTATCCCACCCATGACTGATGTCATTACACTCCATCACTACACCCCAAAACATGACATTTCACAGAACTTAATCAAAAACCATTTTGATTAAACCAGAAGATTAAAAAAAAAAAAAGCCCAGGCTAAGTAAAATGTAAAACTACAGTTACCAAATGTCACCAGCTGGTAACTAGAGAAAACTAACATTGGCACCTGGCTAATATCCCTAAGGACTTCACAGCACAGCAGCTGCCTGTGAAATGCCCCAGAGTGATGTGAAAATCCTTGGCATTATTTCAGAAAGTCTGGCTGTTTTTCATAGTGGATATGGACTAGGCAGATATTAAGTTGTAACCAGATGTAATCATAGCTGAAATAGATTCACTGAAATCAGAGGTACTTAATCCAATTTATTTCTATGCAATTCTTCTAAATAAGTCTATATCTGGATATAACCCATAATGAATATCAGTACATTATAAATAAGAATGATTAATAAATAGTAGGATGCTGCTTTTATATAAAACTTGCAATAAAATTTGAGGTTCAGAGTTGCATGTTCCCAATATTATTCCAGAATGGAGAAAGCTTTGATGTCTTTGGATCATCCATTATAGGAAGAATAATGACTGCTGCTACCTGTGTCAGATGCCTATAGTATGTTGTCTAGTGTAATCAAGCTCTGTAGGAAGCAGTCATATACTAATAGTATTGTTGGAAGGGTCCTTGGGGATGAGGGAGGCCAACAAAACTGTTTCCAAGATCTTTCTCAATAAGACTTTTAACTGTGATATTGTATATTTCATACATTGTCAACCGTGACTTTGCTATTGTATTTCTGAAAATGTATGCAAAGAAAGGAACCCCGATAATTTCCAAAGCAGAAATTGAATACATAGTATTAATTTATAATTGATTATATTCACAATTCATTAACAAGTAATAGAATAGTTCTCACATACAATGTAAGAAAATTTTGATCCCAAGACCCTATAACCTCACCAGAGATTCAATTTCAGTCTGTAGTTTTGATGGATCAGATAGCAAATATAATTACCACTTTCAGATCTGTCCCAGATCCTTAGCTGCTTCCAAACAGACACGGAATTAGCAGCAACAAAGAAACAGAAGAGAGCAAGCCCAATGAAACCAAAACACCTGGTTTTGCTCCATAACTATTTCAGCAGCAGTTGTAATAAAGAATTCCATAGATAAGGCTTTATTACGGCACCTAAATGTGTCTTTTCCAATCTGATGCCAATTGTATTAGATGATAGATTCCATTATCCTCCTACAACATGTAAACAGGCTATAGTGGCTGACAGGGACACCTACTATAAACCTATATAACAGGTTGGCAATGGTCTGGGAACACCCGGTTTAACTTAGCAATGCATTTTAAACAAAGCAGTCTTCATCTTACCATCTTCATTCTCATCGTATATTGGTGACTTGCTAGAGGTGTTAGAGCCCATGTTGTATTTGGCTACAAGTTCTGCATTTACATCATTCTTTAGAAGAACGGAGTAAGAGCACAGCTATTTCTTCCCTCAAACTTGGCAGATCTGTAAATGTGCTTCCGGTGGATCCTGAGGAGAAAAGAAAAACAGCACAGCTACTATCAGAAATAAGCTTTTAAAAATCACAATTTTCACACTAACCTTGATAATCATCAATATAATATAAATGAATGAAGGAGACATTATTAAATAAGATAGAAGGGAACAGCTAACACAGATTTAGTTCTATGAATAAAATTTTTCTTAGATTAAACATATTCATTTGACTGTAGCCCTTGACAAGCTTCTGCCATTAACATTGAAATTCATTATCCTAATGAATTTCAGCTACTAAATATTCTTCCTTTCTATGTCATTTAGATATCTTCATAGCATTAGAGATAAAGTTAGCAGCTGCAACTTCAAAAAATGTACTGAAATAAATCTTACTTGCTTTATCTAGAAATGAACTGGATAAAAAAAAAACCTTCCCTATTTAATATTGTATATTCAAAAGAAAGTGCACTAAATAAATTCCTTCCTGGAATACCTGAAGTTAGAGCACAAAACTCAGATATAATAAGACACAATTGAAACACAGATTTCATATTTGCCTCCTTTTTTTAAAATTCAAAACCCAGTACCTATTTCATGAGGTACCTTTTCATAATCAAGCTAAATGCTTTTCACTATGATGTTTTGATTCATTGTCCTTTCTACAGTATCTTGGCTGTGGAATGTTTATTACAGCGCTTGGAAGCAATACTGGAACTTCAGGGCACTTTATGTATAAATATAATTAATATGGTCTCAGCTTTGCATATGATGGCAGATGATAAATTGTTTGCTCAAGAGGGGAAAAGTTCCTTCTATCCATATGTTTTCTTAAATAAAAAGAAGCTTTTATTTACTCGTGGAGACAAAGATTGCCTTATTTTACTAGTATTGTAATGTAGTGCCCTGTTACTTTGAATGGCACCTACTTTAAAGAATTAAAGGTAACACCTGCACACAAACATGAAAAGTTTGGTAGTCATAGTATGAAGAAAAGGCATTAAACACCCCAAATGTGATCTTAGCATTGGTACTTGGAAGAAAGTTAGATGCCTGAAACTCAACTATTTGAATCTTTTTTTAAAAATCAGGCCTTGTACAATACAGTACAAGGTTGTTCTCAAAAGAATTAGGTAGGAAATGTAAAAAACAAAAAATTAAGTAAATAAAACCAACCTTCTGTCCCAAGTTCTCGGAAGATATTGCCAGATACATTGCAAAAGACTAGATGGATGATTAGTCAAGTGCAAAACTACCTTCTGCACTCCTAATATTTTTATATTGGTTCTTGGCTTCTAGAGTATGATGTAACCTGAAGTATATATGTATTGCTATGTTCGAATGAAAAACTGAGCGTATATTAACTTTGAGCCTCATTTGGCCATGGGCAACTTTGTTATTCTGTTGCCAGCCATGACTTTCTCTAATAGAAAGGAGAATTACTGTGGTGATGCAGGAAAGTATGCATGCACTTGCTTCAGACAATCTGCTAGATCACAAATTGTATTTACAAATCACTATTTCATGCATCATATTAAGACATACTGTCATTAACTGTGTAAATCATGATTTCTGACTAAAGGTCTTAGTTGAACATACCCAACTATGACTTTCTATGATATCTTCATTAAGAACATCGTAGTTTAGTGATGTATGAAGACCCATGCAATGTGATAAGTGAGGTATAACTTGACTTGTCTTCTACTAATAATCCATATTTCGGAAATTGCTGCTAATGGAAATTGTCGCTAATGGAAATGGTTTCTTGGGAGCTTTTCCCTGGCTTATGTATTATGATGCCATCTTTCATTGTATCACTTTTTAGTGTTCCCTTGGGGCTGATTGTTCTTATTATAGCTATAATTTGTTCAGTTTCTGTTTTAGATCAATTTTATGGCCTTTAGGCAGAAAATAAAACAGAGATAAAAAGAAGGGAGAGGAGGGAAAGAGTCAACGTTTGCACAATCTGCCTATTTGAATTTTTCTGCTTTTGGATATACATTTTTGGGACAGGAGATGGTATCACTCGTGATAAGCAAAAAAAGGAACAAAAATAAGCATCCACAGCAATCCATCTGAAATCCTTTTGGCAGAATCCCCTCCAAAGCCTTGATGCTACTTTAAGTAATAAAACTTTGCAAACACTGTAAGTTGTATAAAAATAACCATAATAGTGATAATAGTGATCAGAAAATCAATGCAGAAAGTGTTTTAAATTGTCCCATTTATATTCTGTGTAAACAGCCAACAGTCATTTTGATTGTGGTGTGGTAGAAATGTGTTTAATAAATAATAAATGATATAGAAATAATAGTAGCAGCTCTTGTTTCTTTTTTGCTTGCCACTAGTGGTAAAAATATCTCTTTTTTTCCCCCCAATGGCAGATAAATTCTCACAGGCAAGTGGTACAAACTTTTATTAATCAATCACTCAGCTCCATGAATATTAATCAACCACTCCAATACATGAACATTGCACCTATATTTCATGTAAAATGAATTCCAAGAGAGCCTTGTTGTGATTACAGAACTCACTGGTAAGCAAACACATTTTGGTGGGCAAGAAAAGGAAGATACTCCATGGCAACCCTCAACTTAAATGTGAATCTGGTTTGGTTAAATGTAAAGCTATTTAAAATAGACAGTCTGAGGAAACCATGTTGAAATTGCATATCTGGAGAAAGTATTTACAAAACTATATCAGTTATGCATTAACAAACAAACATACATACATACATACATACATACATACATACATACATACATATATACATACATAGTTTTTGAATAATAGAAATGGCAAAAGATACCCATTCTTTTATTTAACATTCTCAGATTTAAATGTCTATGAAGATTCTCAGTCATCCAGTTCATAGTTGTATCAAAAGTGGTTTTTATTTTTCAATAAAGTTCTCCGATGTACTTTCTCATATAGCTGTGGTTTCATTGCAGTTGGCTTTTTAAACATTTTAAAAATTCTAGACACATTTTTGTGTTGTAGCTTCAGTCTTGATCTTATACAGCGCTTTATTTTATATGATTTAATGCTTTAATCCACTTAGTTAAAGCATTTTAAACTGAAGTATAGACTGATAAATTAGATAATGAATTCTACCAGAGACTCCAGTTTATTCCTTTCTCATCCATCTATAGTCTGCTTATTTTCCGTATGTTTTAATTCTTTTTCCTTTTCCTAACTCTTTCAACTTTAATTCATCAAAATTGCACTTTTCATTGTAAAGCATTGCAACCATCAAATCATACAAAGCTGGCCCTCCAACAAGTACAGGTAGTCCTCAACTTACAATAGTTCATTTAGTGACCGTTCAAAGTTACAACAGCACTGAAAATAGTGACTTATGACCATTTTTCACACTTATGACCATTGGGATGCTGCAATGATTTACATTCAGATGGTTGACAACTGGCTCATATTTATGACGGTTGCAGTATTCAGGAGTCATTTTGCGACCTTCTGACAAGCAAAGTCAATGGAAAACCCAGATTCACTTAACCATGTTACTAATTTAACAACTGCAATGATTCATTTAACAAATGTGGCAAGAAAAGTCATAAAATGGGAAAATTCATTTTTTAAAAAATTCACTTAACAACATAAATTTTGGGCTCAATTATGGTCATAAATTTAGGACTACCTGTACACAGAAGGAGGCAAGTTCCTCAGACAATAGTCTTACTCTATACATGCTGAACCTTTCTTCTTTCATGCGAATTAAACTGGGAACTCATACATTCTCTAAACTAAGATCCTGCCTTTGGCTACAATGGAAGATACTGACACATCTCCAGCATTGAAGTGAAATTCAGCTACTAGTCCAGTTCCATTCTGTACAAGGCACTGAGCAGACATAATCTTACCTTCAGCTGCAGAGTAACTTCGACTGGCTCTGAACCAAATTCAAGAACATATTCTTAAATATATAATTCCACTTGGCTCAATAAGTCACGGGTGCACAGAGTTATACTTAAGCAATAAGTATGAATTATTGGAGGGTAGGTTGATGGTTTTGTAAATGCTGGAAAGGATGCCAATCTGTCAAGCATGCCTTTCCTAATAGGAGATGCCTTTCAATAGACTTGTCCTCATGAGGCATAGTGATGGGAGCTAAAAGAAGGATAGATGGAGACTGAGTATCTAGTGAAAAGCTGGGACATAATGAGAAAGGAAATAAGAGCCACAACATCTGCTCTGCATTCAGATGTTCCCAGATTCGGCCCTAGCATCCTCAAGTAGGATTGGGGAAAATCTTGGGTTAAAATTCTGGAGTGCAATTGCCCGTTTATGTAAATAATACTAAACCCGATGGACTAATAAAAGTTTGATTCAGTGCAAAACTATTTCCAATGTATTCTCCCCAGTAGAAGAAATTTGGGCAGAAATCCATCTAAGTTAAAATCATGGTGACATAATTTTGTGGTATTATGTACCAATAGGGCTTTCAGGATTTCCTTCATACTGTAATAAAGCCATTTTAACAGCTACAGTTATTTATTTAAAACATTACAGCTCATCCACTATCCTAAAAATCCTGTGACCAATTGCAATTAAGAAAAGCAAGACAAAAATAGATTCATAAATAAATTTAAGTGAAATAAATAATACAGTAATTTGCTTGCATAACAATAATCTTAGTAACACTGAAAAAGAAGTATTGAAGAAGCAAAACAGTCATATTCTTGCAGTACCTGCTGAGTCCTAAACATCTTTTCATCTAAATAGCATAATAGTAAATAGTAAGAATACTAAATACAGTAGTATTAATAGTAAATAGCTTAATAGGAAGTAGCTTTTCATCTGACACTGTAAGGCAGATCATATTGAAGTCACTCTGGCTTTCAGGAGAAACATACACTAAAGTTAAGGGGTCACAATTTATATAGGATATTTGAAGCAGTTCACACAGTTTAGATAATTTCTGTACTTGGTGAAATTAGAATATTTTTTTCCCAAACTCCAGGTTCTATGCTTTGCCATAATTCACTGAACAATCACAGTTATCAGACTCAAAGTTATTAACCATCAATTACACTTTTTTTCATCCCATCTGTCTTATTCTTACTATCATCTAGTAAATTATTTATTTCCAAGTTTGCATATAAAGATTTGCACCTTAAGAAAACTGGAACTGCTCATGTGTAGACAAACATATGTACTGGGAATGAAACAGATTATAAAAATAGTGCATTAAACCATATTTATAAATATGACTTGGTTGGAATAGAGATTATTGGAGATTTTGTTCTCTATTGATCTAATAATAAAATGATTTCACAATCACATTTTAAAATTATTTGTACTGGAAAGTGTAAGGCTTGGGTTTTCACCAAAGATGTCAAAAAATGAAGAATCCCAAGTGACCCTAGTGGTACATATAGTATCAGTGGTCCCAGATTCAACTCTGAATTCTCTTCAAGTGAAAGGATGAGTTAACAAGTAAAGGGCAATATCTCTTCCCATCTTTCCCCCGAATAGCAAAACTCAAATCAAGCAGCTTCTCCTGCTCCATTCTTATTGGAAAATTTCAGTACATTTTTTTCTCTCAATAGAATGTTACAAGTCTGGAAAAATTATGTTGATTATGATTATGTTGGAATAGCATAATAAAACTTCCTACATGCATACATCTGGGCTGATTAATAACAAACTGGTTTTACCATAGTCAATAAATAGAAACCACTGTTTAATTTTTAAGTTTAACTGAAAGTACACAGTTTTACATTTGTTAAAAGGTTCACTGGAAAAGAAATTCTGGGGGAAAAACACTTTCTAAGAATAAAAAAATGTAGATAGTAGGAAATACAAAAGCCTTCTTATTTTGGGGATTAGTTCTTTTGTTTGGTTGACTGCTAGTGAAAATCAAAAGATTGTAACCTGATATAGTGATGACATTTAAGATGCCAATACTTTACCCCACCACAAGCAACATGTGAAGTCAGTTCCTATAGCTTTTATATGAACTTGTTACATAAGGATATCTAAGAGTTGGAAAGATCACTGAATGATCAACTGAAAGATGAAAATTTCAGGAGGAATGAAAGTCATTGTCTTTTTATATTTTACAATTGTATATGAAGTTTGGTTTTGCCAAGTTCATTGAATTTCAAGAATACTGTTCAACCTTGTACAAATCTGTAATTAAAACCTGAATTACCCTGCTTTTAGGTATGTTTACTGACCTTCTTCCTCTTCATGGTATTTAAAAGTGCATTATCAATATGTTTACACAATAGTTATCAGTTGCTCCCAGGAAAATAGAAAGTATCTTAAATAATTGACACATATCTTACTTTACTATTTAAATCTATTTAACCTCAAAAGAGATAAATGTGACAAATAACTTTAAACAACATATTATTTCATATGTATATATAAATATATCTGCAGATGGTTTAGATAACTGAAGAGCAGGAAGTGCCAAATCTTGAAGCTTTATTATGAAGGTCTTTATTACATTTTATACATCGTTGATCTGTATTACTCATTCAATAGTCCTTTCTTTATGGCTCCAGTTTTATGAACGATGTGATGTTATCTTTTATTGATATAATTTTATTGATATTGAGCCTTGGTTATTGACAATAACCAAGGCTCCATTAACAAAACAGCAAATAGATTAATAACTGGAGGAAAAAGCAGGAATGAAGAAAAGGGGAATACAGAAAAAGTAGTTGATTTCAAGATCATATATTTTAGAGAAAGTGCCATATTCAGGTCACAGGCTTGTCAAACTATCCAAGAGAACTCAAGGTGGGGTTGTTGATGTTTTAAAAAATAAAGCCATTTTATCATCTTAAAGAGAAAAGTCAAGATTCTTTACTAGAAACTATAAACAGATTGGTGCAAAAATGTCGATGGAGAAAGCCTAGTTTTGTTTTTTTTAAAGTTATGTCGAAGTCATTTAGCTTGTGAAGCACAACTAGTAAAAAGTTGTAAACGTGTAATTTAAAAGCTTAGGGCTTTTTGCTTAGGAAGAAACTTGACCAGCGCTCTTCTAAAACACTGCTCAGGACAGCCTAATCTCTTGGATCTGACCCGTTGGCTGCCCAATTGGAGCCGGACCCAGTTCTCCAGATAGCCTGCAAACGCACCCCAAGAGCCTCTTTAACTATCACCTCGGTTCGAACCATTCTGCTGTCGCCAGGAATAGCCTTCAAAGTTGTAAACCGGGAGATTTGTGTGCGTGTTTGTTCGTTTGTTTTTAAGTGAAGCTCCAAGAGAGTTTCTAAAGTCACCAGCGGATCGTCCTGAGACAGAAGGCGCTGCTTAGTGGTGGAAAACGTCTTTCAGGGTGAAAGAGAGAGAGACCGAGAGAGAGAGAGAGAGAGAGAAGCGCCTTTTCTTACCTTATTTGAAATCAGCCACAGCGCTGGACGGAGCCACGGACCCGCATCAACCTCAATAACCCGAAGCTGCAGGTACTGGCAGAAGAGGCGGAGGAGACGTTTGCTCACCTTGTGTGGTTTTGCTCTCGGCCAAGGTTCCCTTTTGCTGAATTCCCGGTTGCCAGCAAGGACGCTGGGGAGCAGAGCCTCGATTGCAGGGAAGGTCTCCCTTTTGCAGATCGCAGGAGGAGCCTTGCAGCAGTCACTAGGGGGTGAAACACACGCCAGGCAACAGAAAACAGTAGCGAAAGATGTACGGACGCGCGCACAGAGGACAAGACAGGCAAGTCGTAAGAAGAGCCCAGGGGGAAAAGAAGAAAAGAGGCAGGGGATGAGCGAAAAGGAGCGAGGAGCCACCGCAATTGTGATTAACGCCGGTCGGAATGGCAACTTTTCTGCGGACGAATCAGAAGCGCGCTGGCTGCCACTTAAACGTCGCGTCGCCTCAGCGCTTTATGCAGATCAGCACTTTTCAGAGATCCCCTAAGAAGTTGCTTCTCGTGTCCTGAACCGGGACTGCTGTCTTCAGCCCGGTTTTTTATTATTATTATTATTATTATTATTATTATTATTATTATTATTATTATTATTATTATTATTATTAATAATTATTATTATTATATTATTATTATTATTATTATTATTATTATCATCATCATCATCATTATTATCATTATTTGTAAACTGGAGCGGGTGACCCCCTCCTTCCCAGAGTGAAATAGTCTGAAACAAATGCAAATGATGCTGCATAGAGTAAAGAGATTCGCGGCCGCTGAACGAGGATCCGTCCTCCATCCCCAGATATCTGCATTAAAACGATGTGGGTGTACAGTATCATGCAGCGCTGATTTGTTCCCCTCTTCGGTGACTCTGATCCGGGAAGGAGTTCCGCTAATTCTTTGGCCCGAATCCAGCAAAGCATTTAAACCTTCTGGAGGAACTAGCTCTTTCAGGAAACTGTCTCCATATTTTAAAACGGTGTTTCTCAACCTTAGCAACTTTAAGATGTGTGAACTACAACTTTCAGAATTCTGGATGGGGAATTCTGGAAATTGAAGTTCACACATCTTAAAGTTGCCACGGTTGAGAAATACTGATTTAAATAAAAGTGTGTCTAGAAAAGCCTTTCTTATCCAGCTGTCCCCAGCTAGAATGAGCAAAGGTTATGCTGGCTGGGTAGTATGACACATTGGAAGAACGTAAAAGATGGGGAAGGTTAATCTAGTGAGTGTCTAGTGACACTGTGAGAAGATGGGATCACTATGTAAGAACTTTGTATGCTATTTGCCTTTTCCATTTTCTCTGAGATGCAAGACAAAAACCATCCTCTTGAACCAGATGCATCTTGGCTCATTCCAATCTACCCAATCAGTCCTGTCCTGATATTTAGAAAGTTGAAAGGAAAGAACTCTGGACTAAGTATTAGTGACTGGACTAGAACTGCAATTCAGAATGTTCCAATAACCTCTGATGTTAAGAACTACTTGTCAGAAAAATTGATAGTTTTTAATCACAAAAATATAATGTCAATATCTCTTGTATGTGTGCCACTCTGTAATAAGCCCAGCATGTGATGAGGTTTTCTCACTTTTTTTCTTCATGAACTCCAAAAAGGAACTAGAATTAAGATTTCAATATATTTGGATTCATTTTTATTCAGTAACTGGATATCACTAAACTCTCCGACCCATGTGGGAATGGCTGCCAAGAAAGAAAGGAATTCAAGAATTTAAAATGATGTGTTACCAAATTCTAGTCATTCTTTGGGCTTTGATTTCTGTCACTGCAGTCCATTGCAAAAAAGGTTTTACTATACAATCATGAACCAGGATTGATTGTGTTTAGGCATCCATGCTTGACCTGATGAAATGACAGATTTTGGGCATTTCATTCTTCTCTTCAGCACATCCAGTTCTTATAGCTGAAAGGCTGAGCTGTCAAGATACTCGTACCCCTTCTGAGCTCTATATTGATCAAAGTAGGGAAAACCATGTAATCCTTGACAACTCTAAGATTTGAATGAAAAAAAAAACTTCTAAGGAAAGACTGTCTATTTCTATGTATGTGTATAATCATACATACTGTCCGGAAAAGCAAAACAGAGGATGTAAAGCTGTAGTTCCTCATCTATTATTTAATAAGAAAGTGATATGGGCCAGGGAGTCATAAATATATCAATCTTGTAAAATAAATCATCCGCTCCTCCAACTCATTCCGGGAGGACAGTTTTACCAGAATTTAGAACAAAATTGCAATGTAATAATAACATAGTCAAGCTTGCTATAATTTAGCCACATCTGTGACTTTCCAGTTGCATCCAAAACATTGTTAACCATCTTCTTTAAGAACCATTTTCTGCTATGATTTAGAGAGATTGATAGAAAATCAATTTTCTCACATTCAACCAACCCAAGTATTAATGTGCTTTCAAATAACACCGAAAACTGACATTTTGCATATGTAAATCAATTCTGTGCTATAGAATTAGAAGGAGAAACAAGTGACTTTCTCTCACTTTAGAATATGCACTGCACCTTAGAGGCAGTGTGATGTAATAATTTCAACATGAAGGGAAAATCTAAGAATCTAGAGATCCAATGACAGTTCAGGCATGAAGTCTACTGGGTAACCCTCAATCAATCGTTCAGACTAAGTTACCACAAAGTGTTATGAGAATTTTAATGGAAGCTACCCAGAGGTGTTTTAGACTTGGCAGCCTCTAAATCTTTAAATAAAACAAAATAAATGAAACAGGAATGGAACACAATGAACACACTCTAAACTTCTTGTAAGGAGGAGGAAAATAAAGACAATATAGTAGAACCTCTGGTCACGAACGCTTCTGACTACGACTAAATCGGGTTCCGACCAAAAAATTCACATTTTTTTCTCGCAGTCAATTTCCTCTTCTGCACCATTTTTTTTGTAAGCGCCAAATTTCCAAAATTAGGTTCGGGTCACGACCAAATCGGTTTGCGACTAAAGTTATGGAACAAATTATGGTCGTGACCAGAGGTTCTACTATACTGTAAAACTTTAATGGATGCCAATTTAACACACTTGAGTGCAAATGATAAATTTGTGTTTGGACTTCATATTAACTGTTACTGTTACTTTTCCTCAAAGTCTTATCTATTAATCTACTCGCATTTGCATGCTTTCAAACTGCTAGGTGAGCTTATCCCATTGTGCAACTGTCAAGTCTCGAATCTGGGCTGTCGGCTTTCCAGCTGACAAGCTCAGCATCTCTAACTGTTGAGCCATTGTGTCTCTTTTAAAAGGTCTTCATTTGGTACCAAATTGATGCTAATGTACCCAACACAACAAACAAGTGTATTGTTTCTAAAATCTTTCTAGGCAACTGACATAATTCCCACATTATTTATGCCACTTCATATCATTTGTGTAATTATGTAATTGGTATTTTTACATAATTATGTAATGTAATTAATTAAAACTACATAATTAAGCAAATTATGCCATTTATGTCAATAGTATGCATTTGGATTTTAATGGACATTCAAATTTAATGGACACGCTTTCCCTCAGTGTGGTCTGTTGAATCAAGGTTGAATTGTAAATAAATAAAGCAGTTTCCATATGATGATTAAGATTTTTAGATTTAAAAACTGCTTTTATATACTGTATATTCACACACACGTAATCACACTTACATATACACACATACACACACACACACACACACACACAGAGTGTGTGTCTGTGTGTGTTGTCAACTCTGAATCAAACCTGGCTGAAGTCATCTTGTGCTGCTTCAGTTGCCACGCACTATGAGGGGAGGATGAGGGGGAAATAGGTAGACAGTCTCGTAGACAAAATAAAGAGCTCTCTCATTCGGAACCAAGATCATCCCAACAGGTGGCAGTAGGAGGAGGAACAGAGGTGATCGAGGGAGCCTGCCACTTGTTTTGATTGGACAATGACCTGTGACACCTGGGAAGGAAACTTTGCTCTTTTAATTATATGGTAAACATGGGAAACTTTTAGAGTTGGTTTTCACTGGCTGTACCGATATGATGTATCCAATTAACATGTTCTTTGAATTCCTGCCTTGGAGTTCTAATTTCTTGGGATGCATTACTTGGAATGCTGATATGTCATATACACACACAGTCTTCACCAGCAGCAATTTCTAGAGAAGATACGTATTTTTCTACTCTTGTAAAGTCAACTGTTCAAGCAAAATGAATGAATTTATTGTAGCATGGTCTTGCATGGTCTAGAGTTCACTTGTGATTTGTTGATGAATAAATTCTAGCTTACAAAAGTTTTCTATCGTAATAAATGTATTATCTTTCAAGTTGTCACAGGGCTCTCTTGGAATAACTAGGAATGTCAGAGGATTGGGCATCTGTAAGCCAATACTGGAATTTGGGGTTGAGAACTTTATTTCATCATAGAGACCTGCTTTTCTACCGTAGCATAGAGAGATCTGTCCTTTAGATTTGGAGAAAGGGTCACATTTTCTTTCTGGAGAGTTTGAGCTATTTTTAAAGCTAGCCATCCAAATTCAAGACAAAATTTATCACATGAGAACAAAGGAAATCATCCCCAAGTTTGAATGTCATGGAACTGATATTCCCGACATTTCAGAGAGCTGAATTAGAGCGGAATGGATTTTCAGTGAAAAGTAGGCAGGGAAGAGTGACTCTATACTGTTGGCCAAGATGTCTAGCAAGAACAGTGTTAGCAAGTCAGTTGTAGAATTGGAAGGAACCCCAAACCTCATCTAACCCAATCTTCTCCAAGAAAACCAGTTATTGATATTTTTAAGATTTAGAAGCTGTTCAACTCCAAAATGACTTACATGAAATACGAATTTAAAAAGCAATAAAAAATACAAAGAAAATCCAGTGTGTTTGGACAAATCGACCTCTTCTAACAAAGGCATCACCTACACAAGCACCTATCCTAAGGCCTAGAAGAGGTGGCTGTCCAGCCTCTTGTAAACTTTCAGAGATGGAAAACCCACAGTCCTCATTCATAGATTGCATGTCATTAAGTCAGTGTCAAATCTTAGTGCAACATAGTTTTTCTCAGTGGTGAAATCCGAACCGGTTTGCTACCGGTTCTCTGGCCGCGCATGTGCACTGTGCACCAAATGTGCGCTGCATACACATGCATAGTGTGTACCAAATGTGCACTCTGCACGCACGTGCATGCGCAGTATGCGCCAAAAGAAGGTGTGGGAAGGTAAGTGGAACAGCCGGGGGGATCAGCTGTGCAGCACAGTTTAGCTTTGATAAAAACCAGGAAATCCTGCTTTTTAGCGAATCTAAACCCAGCTGCACAATTAATTGTCGGAAATAGCGGTTCAGAGGAACCGGTAGCTTTTTTTAACTACCAGTTCACCTGAACCGGTAATTTTTATGACTATCGGTTTGCCCGAACCAGAGCAAACCAGTAGCATTTCACCCCTCATTTTTCTTCATCATAGTCTATTCCTAATCTGGTCTTTCAGGTCTTCCAATGGTCCAGTGCTAAATAATTGCATAGATTTTACAGTCAACTCACTTCTCAATCCCACTGTTCAAGTGGGAGGGAAGGGTCTGACATGTTCAGTGGAGCTACAGCTTCATATGTATCCATATGTCTTAGGTAGTGACAAGGTCCTGGCTGTAGTGGCAGACATAGTACTTGGAATACACAAAATATAGAAAGCTTGCTAAACTAGTGCTAAACTAGTGCTAAACTAGTGAGGGTTTCAGAACTGGTTTAGTAGCAACTAGTTAGGTGCTAGTAATCCATATCCAAGTTTTTTGGAAAAAGTCTACTTGAGAAGAAAGAAATGAGAAATGGTCAATCTGGGAATAGTGAAACACAGCAAGACCAAGAAGAAAGAAAGCTCCTGTATTCCCTATAAGAACCCACTGATTGGATCCACACATTAACTATAAAATAAATGGTTTGGTTTTCACTTAGCATGTATCAATCTAGCCAAATGGGATTTATTTAAAATACAGGATGTGAACTGGAGTGGGTGGTGGATTGGGGCTTTAGGTATTTAAGGATGGGGATAGAAGACATTTTTCCCCAGGGCTCTGTCCTTAAAACTCTGAATGAAAGAGTATAAATTGGCTTAAACGTGGCCATTTTTTATTATCACTGTCAAAATGTTACCATTTTACTTCTGAAATTCAGTGGCATGATTTCGGGATTTATGTATGAAGCACACAAATGTGGGCCATCTAAGGGATACAATTTCCCAACAATAGGATTTCCTTGCTATTTTCAAATTTGAATTCCCATATCATAGGAATTTATCATGAATTTACTCCTTCCCTGTAACATAGGAACCAATCACTAATTAAAACAAATAAAAATAACTTCACATTGTATCTAGTTTGCCTTGTTAACTGATATCCAATTTTATTGTTATTGTGCTCCAGTTCTTTGTGAGTGGATGGAATTTATATATTATTAATACAGATTAAACAAATTTGTGGCTTAGAGTTAAGTAGTTTTCTATCTGAGATGACATGCTTGGCCACAGAATTGTTGCCAACCCTATTTGGCTATAAAATAGGAATAAACGCTGAAACAAAATCTCCAATTAAAGTACCACAGAACAAAGTTTTAAGAATTTCTATTCCAAACTGTTTTTTTAAGTCTTAAAGTAATAACAGTCTTGTGAAATATATTTGCTGCCCTCTAATGGCTTTACTGTATAACAGTATGTCACACAACAAAAGCATCTGCTGCCAATCATTAAATTATGTTTTATCCAGTCAATATACTAAATATTGACTGCTACAACAGTTTTTCCTTTTTCTAATATTTCTGATGCTAGTAACTTTATTGGAGGTTTTGAGTTATTATACTGAGTATTATAAAGCGATACTGACATAATTAAATAAATGTTCATATTACATTAAAATTCTATTGATGTGCATGGTTCCATTCCTTTAAATTACTGCAGTGCATCTAAAGAGACCTGCTGTTCAAAACATTAGGAATTACTGCATAGAATCATAAAATCATAGAAGTGAAGGGATCATTAAAGGTTATCTAGTCCAATCTACTGTTTATTGCAGAGTCCACTAGAATATCTATAATAGTTTACCATCCAGCCTGTTTCAAGACTTCCAGTGCAAGGACTCAACACGTTCTGTGGCTATTTCACAACCTGACAGTTCTTCCTGATGTTTAGCCTTAATCTCCTTCTTTGTTATTTTAAACCTTGATTCTAGTACTCCTGACCTTTCACTCAACTAAGATTAAATCTTTTAATTCTTCTATTTGACACCCTTCAGATATATGAAGAACTATATTTCCTCACTATTATCTGGTCGCCCAGATTTCTCTCACATGAATCATTATTAAGACTTTATAATTTTTTAATAAAATTATATGCTTTGTAAACAGCAATGGCTCATGCCCCACATTTCCTAGTCGTACCACAACTAATTGCAACGATCTACTATATATCGATTTTACAGACGATAACGCTGAAAAGGCACTATGAAGCCTAAAACCATCTCTATCTATTGGACCTGATAGATTATGTGCCTACTTCTTAAAAAAGCTTTCCCCTGCCATAATCTCTAAGCATAAACCTCTAAGCATAATCTATGAAAAATCTTTCAGGACCAGTTCCTTGCCCAACCTATGCTCACTAGCCACAGTCATCCCTATCTTCAAAAAGGGTGACCTCATCTTAGTTGAAAATTACAGACCAATCTCTTTATGTTGCGTCATCTGCTAAATCATGGAATCAACCATAAACCAATCCATTATCCTCCACTTAGAGACAAACAATCTACTCTCTAACAAACAATTTGGTTTCAGGAAAAATTTGTCCCGTAATCTGCAACTCCTACATTGCAAAAACATATGGACTACACAACTCGACCAGGGCAAAGCAATAGACAAAATTTACATAGACTTCTGTAAAGCCTTTGATTCAGTGGTACATGACAAACTACTTCTAAAACTAAAATCTTATGGCATTTCCAGATCCC